>NC_142624.1:3847500-4472500 GCF_059453375.1 Lepisosteus platostomus
GTGTTCTGCAGGGATTTGTGCTTGGAGGGTGTAAACCACATGACTGGAGTCCGATTGAATTTTCTTTGCTTAGAATGGCAGTTGTACAGGGTCCCCCCTGTGCCAGGTGATTAAGGGAGTATTGATCCAGCACTGCAGTGCTCTTTCACCACTACTCTTCTCTGCTTCAAGGAAAATGTTATCACTTGAGTCCATTTACAACCAGAGGCAAAGCCTTTTAAGGAAAGGGGATGTGCTATTGATTGCTAATAAGACAGGTTCACCTTCACTGACAGCGTGCACAGAAGGCACCCAGTTATTTTTGCAAGGGTTGGAAGAAATGATGATTTGTTTGAATTAAGGGTAATGCACTTTGTATTGATGCCATCAATATTGTCGGTTTAGCATGTGTTTTCATGTAGATTAAGAAACGTTAATCAAGAAATGTTACAAGTGGGTAATTGCTCTCTAATGTTCTGGAGATCACAGGGGGAAAAAAAGAACTTTTAGAGCTCAGACAAACATTGCAGGCTATTATATTGCTTTTGTTAATTGTATAGTATTGAAATGAACATCATGTTAGATGACTTTATTATGTTTTAAACATTAACTTTTGTACTGTATGAATATACGTTAAATATTGCAGAAGATTTTTAGATCAAATTAATTAAAAGCCACTAAAATCCACCTGACAGATCCACAGCTCCTGTTCATCCACAGATGCTCCTTTATGGGCTCCACGTCAAAGTTAGCCATTCATGTGTCCCACCAAATGGCCCAGTGTGAGCAATTTATGGCTGTCCAGCTAATGTAATGAGCGTTGGGCAGGATCATTAAAAGAGGACGTTCACTTATTCCTGTGGGTTAACCTCTCTCCTCCCGAGCTCTTAGCTATTCAGTCGAGTTGAACGGGATTAAAGACCTAGAAGTAGGCTTGGTTGGACAAGTGTGGACTGTAAAAGGCTTTCCACCTTTTATTTTTGTCTATGTAAACAATTAGATATGGGATGAGGTTTTTACATGAAGCTTGCAAAGTGGCTTTTCAGGAAGGATTAGCAAACAGTGTCTTAAAACAGGACTGTTTTTCTCTCATTGAGAAGTGAAAAACCACGCTAACACACATTTATCGATTAGTTGATCGATTAGTATCTCAGATACCTAAACAAGCCAGTACATGCCTGAAGGTTTATTTAATGCAATGAACTATCTTAGATATGCAGATTTTGCAGTAGGTGTATCGCCAATATAAGGACAGCTCTAGGTCTAAATATACTTTGATCCCTTTATCACAGAAAATGGTTGCCACTTTAACTTCCTTACTTTTAAAATAATATGGTTAATCAGGAAGAAAAGTCTAGGAATTAAGTAGTGCTTGTTGTTACTTAGGGTGGCTATATTGTCTGAGTGCTGTAAAGGCTGTGATCCCCCTCGCTCCTCGTCCAAGCAAGTTAAAGCCCTGAAGATTCATTAGGAGCTCAAATTCCTCAATGACTACATGAAAAGGCAGTTGTAATTAAGACAAATTAATAACCTGATTGATTGTGTGCCTGTCCAGGACCAGGACTGAGGATCACTGGTTTAGAGTGAAAGAATGTGGGTTATCATAGGAATGCGCCTACTATCACTGAAGTAGTACCGAAGAGATCTAGTAAACCATGAATTGGATTATATTTCTTTTTACACTGCCAATCTGTCTTTTTCGTACACTGGATTCAGGAGGCAAAAGAAAATCAGTCCCTCGGTGCAGTGTGAAGTTCGTTTTAGCCAGTTGTCTCTACTTGAAATTTGTCAATCCAAATTTCACTGTAATTTTTTTTTAAGCTTTCATAGTAAGGAGACACTTGAGATGTCCGACCGCTCTCTTTCCCATCATACCCTTGAGGTATCTGTGGCACTTATCTTTATGAGTTCTTGATTGAGCCGTGAATTTCTGGTTTTTAACTTGTCCTTGGGGATCTGCCCTATACTATAGTGCACTAAATTGCATCTGACACTCACAACCTTTTTTCTTTGACCTTTAGGCGAAGGGTCAGGGAGTCAAAATGACCCTGACTTCTAAAAACGAAGGGGCTCTCCTAATCTGTCTAAACAATCTGGAAGAATGAAAACAAGGCACATTGTTTACAGGGAAGGGGGGCCAAAAAGCGATTTTCCGATAATCGTGTTGATTTTGCAGTCCATTGAGCGCATACACACATAAGAGGGAACATTTTCACTAGGCCAAGGTGTTGAACTGAAACATACGCAGTCTGTTTAGTCCCGCGTGGTCGAACCTTGAAGCAGAATTGATTGGTGAAACTCTTCGTTTGCATTCTAATTTCTGCTGTTATTTATCTTCTTTTACAGATCACATTAAAGCTTTAGTAGTGATTTCAGGAAAAATCTTTTATTTAGGTACAAAGAATTTATGCGTTTTCGTTAAAGCCTTATTTTACCATCTTTTTAACCTTTTCAACCAAACTCTAAAGTGTACGTAAGGTTAGCTTAACATTGCGTGCTTCCAGCTAGGCTTTTGAATGTCACTTTTTGTATTTCTTATTGAAATAGATTATTAGTTCATGGACTTCTGTACTTTGTAAACGATATTGGTTTTAGGGTCCTTATTCGTTGCAAGCCACTCACTGAAGTTTTTTATTTTAATTACCTTAGTAATTTTGTAACTGGATTCATATTTTATGTTAGCTTTCCAATGCTTATCTCAAGAATGACTGTGGCACCAGTGCTACCTTCTGCATTGTGTAATTTACAGTGTAGCTTGCTTCCAGAACATATGGTCATAAGTTAGATTTGTTCAGGGTGATGCTGTGGAAGTGCTCTAGACCTGGGGTCAGGGAGTCAAAATGACATTGACTCCTACAAGGAGGGGACTCTCCTTATGGTCCAGGGGATTTTTAAATGCCATCCAGAGTTTTAGAATTTTATAATAACCTAGAGTCTTTTAAAACACAGTATCTTGCATTTCTAAAACGTTTGCATTTTTAGTTTGGCAAGATGGCAGGATGGAGATTTCCTGAACATACAGTAGAACTTCCGAAGTTTTCTAATGATGTGGATAATTACACTGTCGTTTGTTCCACCTGGGAATTGAAACCAAGAGGTTAAGGAGGGGTTAAAAAATGGTGACACTTAAATTAAAGAAAAACAATTTCTGATGGATGCCCTAATTAGATCCTGTGGGTCATTTGTATTCTCCAGCTCTTAACTTTTGATGTGTGTTTTAAGGCATTCCAACTTCCGACAAGTTTCTCCTCCAGAATTCCAAGTGCTCGTCTTTGAGGCATTTTTTGCAAAAAAAATTAAATAAAAATTGAGACAGTGTGTGCAAAATTAAACAGATTAGAAATAGGATTGTGATAACGGTTTTTTTTTTGCAAGTGGAGAACCCTAACACTGGATTACTTGAAAGAGCCTTTTCCAATATTTGAAAATCATGTTCCAGTACTGTGTATTGTAAAGAATCAATTGCCAATCAGTCGTACTCTTGGCGGTTGTAATTGAATTTGAGTGACGAAAGAGCCCTCTGCCTTTGAGAGCTGTTTTTATGCCAGAAGGGGGCAATTAATTGAGATAACTCCTTGGTAGATAATGCATAATCACACAAAAGGACATAAATCATTCCACATATGCCAATTTGCATATTGTCCTGATATAGGAAGAAAAAGAAAGAAAACTCCCAGTTCTATCTAGGTTTAAAAATGAAACCTAGTTTAATTTGAAGAGAAATTTATTCGTCTTTATTCTTTTAACTGCCACATTGAAATTTAATCCAGATTCCTATATTGTTTTTCAGATAGTGTTCGTTCATTGTGTAATGATTATTTGTTTAAAAAATTTGTTGTTTAAAGACATACTGTACTGCTGATCCGGCAGAGAGGTGTCACCGTAAGTGTGGTGATAAAAGACAAAGTAAAATCGTCATTAAAATTTTCCTTTGCAGAGCAAAGTCTTTACCAGTTTAAAATCCATCACTTTGTGTAAAAAGCAAATGCAGTGAAAGTGAAATAGTTTTTTTTAGAAATTCTTGATTTCATGTTTTTACTTTAACATACGGAAAATTTATCAATGACACGTAGACTAATTTATTAAATACATTAAATTATTTATTAGATAAATTGTACCATAGTTTCTAGATATGGCCTCTCGTTTATATCCTTTCTTATAATCTTATCTTCTGACCTAATTAAGACATAGACACCCTAATCTGATTGTGGTATAAAAGTCTACATCCTGCAGCAACAAAAGAAGATTAGAATCTGACCATAATAACTGTTTACCTACAATACTTCAGCTGCACACATACAACATGTAATTTTCCTTTTGTTGGATTTGAGAAAATTTCTTTGGAATTATATAGCCCATTCAGCATCAACCTTTTCTATTAAATTGAGTACAAAAACATTGTTTTTTCCCAATATAGGTTTGACAGTTTAGTTTTGTGCAGTATTATAACAATTCAGACTCAATGAAATATTGCTCCCCTCTTGACTACGAGAGACCTTTTTCCCTGCTTGTTTTACTTTGTGACAGAATCTAGAACAGGTACTCGGTAATCAATTTTACCCAGTTATCAATCTGATACCCAAGCTCCTTTCAAGAAATAGCTAGAGGAGATTCTCAAAATGGATAGCTACTAACAGCAGGACACACTAGATAAGATAAGAGATAAGATCACTTTATTAGCCATATACGTTAGGCTAATAGCATTAGGAATTTGTCTTTTCGCATACCCCAACTTGCTCTCCATGAGACACACAGACATGGAGAGAGAAGCTTGGGGTCAGAGTGCAGGGCCAGCCATTTATATGGCACCCCTGGAGCAGTTGGGGTTAAGGGCCTTGCTCAGGGGCCCAACGGAGTAGGATTCCTCTGCCGGCCACAGGATTTGAACTGGCAACCTCCCAGCCACAGGCACAGATCCTGAGCCACAGAGCCACCTAGTCCAAATGACCTCTTTTAATTCTGTTTTCCTGTGGTCCTTAATTGCGTTTCCAAGCTACACCTTCATACAGTCTTAACCCCAGACAGAACATGTTTGCTTGGCCTAATAATAGCAAGGACAGATTGCATGACATTGATATTTCTAAATTGTGAGAACAGATGGCTGACCATGCAGATATCATCATCCGCAGAGAAATTTACTGTGGAATAACTTAAACTGTAACTCCTTTTATTTTAGGGTTACAGTTTTTAAGGCTTTAAGGCTAATATACTGTAGTTTCATTATTGCACAAGCTATGGACTTGGGATAGTTAGAAGTTCAGTTCATGTAATAACATACATTTCCAAAGTCTTGTTTGATGACATGAAGAAAAAAAATATGAACACAATTCTTCAGAAATAAATTAATGGTAGTATTACTAAATCCTTCTTAAATTTATCTTCCTGATAATAGGTACAGATAATTGATTACCAATGAGTTCAGATATGCACAGTGAAGAATAATGGTTTTCAGTGGATTCTAGAAATCTAATTACAAAATATATGCCAAAGAGCATAATAGCTTAGCCTTAGTGTTTAGATATTTTACATGCAGTTTGAATAGAGCTATCAGATTGATGATTCCATTAGTGAGCCCTGTACTTGAAAACCCTGATTAGTTTTGGGAGCATTTGGCCCGTATCCCCCATTGATTTCTTTATTTCGAACGCAGTCCTGTTTCTTGGGGGCGAGAAAAAGTACTCTGAAACTGGACACTACTTTTATTTCCTTTGCAGATCATTTTTATGCATTTCCGGGGCTGAATTGCTTTCATTCTGACTCTGAACACCAGTTTTCACATTACTGCCATTGATCCCTGCTTGAAAGGATGTTTGGTTGCGTCCGAGAACTGCTCCGAATGTCTTGTGTGCCGCTATTATCATGTTAGTTACACAGGAGGAAGCCTTCCTCTCGCAGGAGAGAGACTAAGGCCGGCAATAGCAGGGGGCCCGGGAACAAGCTACCCAGCCATGTTGCTGAAGCCAGCACCCATTCACGAAACGGCTGGCAGAGATCCTCAGATCAATTAGCTACAAGGCCCAAAAGGGTCTGGAAAGGGGCCACCTGGGCTCCTTTCCTGTGTAACCTGTCTTCTTCTCATTCTCAGCAGTAGACTTCAATTCACCCCCAGTGCTTCCGACATGAACGAACTGGTCTGGGTGTCATACCTGTGGGGAAACTGCAGGTCCGAGATGGAGCTGCTCAGTCCCATGGACGGTCCACCCGCGTGTGTGTGTGTGTGTACTGATGTGTCCTGGATCCTCCTGACAGAAGGCCGTCTTTGGCACCAGGCGCGGACTCAGTCGTGCCAGGAGCCAAGGAGTCACCTTTGTTCCGTTTCGAGAATTTAGAAAGCCGCGGAATGACACAAGGCCTGAATGACTTTCCTCGCCCACATCTAAGAATCGTCTGCAAAAAAACCTGACACCGTCAGGGCAAAGTGAAAACAGAAACAGAATCTAATTTTTCGGTCTTTAAACTTTGATGTTAGTAAGGTACACAAACATAAGCTATACCTGCGTATTTTTCACTGCTGGAGCAGAAGTGATTTTATTTTTTTGCCTGTATTTTATGAGCTGTCGGATTAAGTCTTTACAGTTAGGGAAGGAGAAGATGAACTTGTTTTTTTTTTTATGATAATGACCACAACCTTTTCTCTATCCTTGGGATTTGTAGCAAAACGCACACTTTTTTTTAACAATGTATTTACAAGGTTTTCAGAAAAGTTCCTTTACATTTGAAATAATTAATGAAGTGATGTTCCAGCAAACATCTCTTGTAAGGTAGTGTGTATGGCTGAATTGTAAAACCTAAAACAGTTGGCACCTTGGTTTTGCGCAGCATAATCTGGAACTTTGTTGGCATCAAGTTGTTACGAATTCCAAAGCTATTTTGTTGGCAAAGATGTGTTTTTTTTTTTTGACCCCAAGCATTTTCATGTCCATAGTGGTCTTAATTGACTTGTGGTTCCTGGAGGGCCCAGAGCTGCGGCACAATGAAGCTACCTGTTTCCTATTGTCTGGCTCTCTCTGGGGGCAATCGGGGAAGAAAGGCTTCAGTGTTGCAGTGCCTTGGGCAGGCCGAAGCCATTCGGAGCAAGCGGAGCCCGTCCTTTCCTGAGCATTCAGGCTAGCAGGGGCATTGAGCTCCCGAAAGATTTGTTCACATGCTCTGTGGAGACATTGACGGGAACCAGCACTCCTTTTACAGTATCTGTTGTTCCCCCAGAAGTCATGAGTGTCTTGAGAACACAATTTAAAAATAAAATTCCTCAATCCCACCCTACTAATCCCTTATTCCTTAATCACATGTATTTCTCTCCCTTTATATCTTTTACTATAACTCCCTTTAACACTTTGTGTACTGTGTTCCAATCACTAACTTTAAAAATGTTAGCTTATTTTTAACTTTGTTGAAATGATTAGCATTCTCCCAACATAGGTTTCTCAACTAGCTAAATATGAGGAGGAAAAAATACAAATTGGGACTTTAGACAACTAAGTCTAGCAAAGGCTTAAAAACTTTTAAATTTAAAGTTATCCTTCCCTTTTAGAATTTCAGACGTCTTGTGTGTCTAGGCGTAAGTAAGATATTCCAACCAAAGCTGCATGTACAGTAGCAATGCAGAAGTTCTTTTAATTTTTTTCTGAGGCGGTTATCGGCTTTTCACTTTGTGAAACGCACAAACAAATCGTTTTCTTTCATGCGGGCACCCTCCCTGTCTTCTGTCGTCTTAGTATAGTGTTAAGAATTCAGAACACAGTCCCCGCCAGTTCTGTGCTTCGAAGTCACGAGCTCCAGAACTTTCAGCTGCTTGCCTCCCAGAATAACTTTCATTACTTGTGAGGACTGAGGCAAATATCAAACCTAAGTTTGACATTTGATATTTGCCCGATTTCTTTGTGAGACTGCTCTCAGTTTCGATATTGTCTATCTTATACAAGTGCAGTCCATGCGAGCCTGCAGGTAAAGGCACGCTCCAAGCCTAGCCATTTTTTATTTTAACCCTCTTGGTGAGGCCTTTAGTTTGTCCTGTTTTATCTTTCTAGTTTTTAAAAATATTGCTTGTCGGTCCACAAATCAATGCGGATACCTACAGTACCTGAAAAGGAAATTTGGAAAAATTAGAGATGGTGTCTTAATGATCACTGAAATCAAAGCAGTTTTCCTAAAAAGGACCCTTCACTTTGAAAGGCTCATGTTTTAAATGAAAATCTCTCTTTACAATTTGCAGAAACTTTCTATATTAATGATATTTTCAGAGTGAGAGAATAATTTATCCTATACAGAATGAGTGTTTGGAACCATTTATGCATGTAAAAGATGCAAGGATGTTATACAATATATATGTTTACAGTAACAGGACAGTATGTGTCAGAGTAGAGAAAGGGTGTTAAATGTCAGCATCATTGTCTGGTGTTCTTTTGAAGCTGAGCTCTCGGTTAACTGAAATGGCCTCATTACTGTCTCAACCGGAGCTAACCAAGTCTTGTAAAGTTGATCGTTTAAAAGACACGCTTGATTTAAAAGGATTTAAAAACAGAGGTTTTCCAAGGCCAAGATGGAAAGTGATAAACTTTTCCACTTGGGCAGATGAAAAGAGTTCGAGCTTAGGAACGACTTGGATGGAAATAAAGCCTGGGAGTGCCTCTGGCCCAGCAGGAATCGAGTTAGATGCCTGGAAATGAAGGAAGGTTGTCCAGGCTTTCCTCCTGAGTACTTGTTTGGATGAGGAGTTGTATAATAAATACCGGACAGAACAAAAGAACAGGGTTGATTCACAGGGTGGTGGAGGTGAGGATGGGTGGTTTGTATTGCTTCCCAATGCCTCCCTTACAAACTCACACACACGGACTGTACTCGCCTCTAACTGGTTTCTTTGGTGTTGGTCCTTCTCTGTAGATACCCCTCTCATGGTGAGAAGCAGCAGTGACCCAGCTCTAAGCCCCCCTATGGAAGGGAACGCAGGGGTCACCCAGTCGGAGGACACCAGTGTGCATTTTGGCACGGTAAGGTCTACAGTACTGCTCTAAACCAACAGAAGGAGCCAGACAGGCAAAAACTGCAGCCTCCTCCTTGTGTTCAGCCATTACAAACCCGTTCAAGCCCTACTACATTAAAGTGAACCAACTTGACAGCAAGACTTCAAGCAATCTGCCAAAGCAGAAATTACAAGCCCAATATTTAATGATTGGGTTTCTATTAAACAGAAGAAACAAACTAATACTGGCTCTTGAAATCTATGAGCTGGGCCCTGATATCGATGATCACTCAGAAAGTGTAATATTTTCTAATAAATGTTATGCAGTGGGAGTTTATCTGCTATACTTTCATGCACAGTGGTATTCTTATTCATGCCTGGTACAGTACAGCACATAACACCACACAATGTAGACAGTACATTACAAAAACCAGAAAATAATAAAAAGTGACTGTATGTAAAGACAGTAAACAGAACAATAAGAGGTATCCGAGTCAAAAGTGTATTTAATATCTTTATGATAGCTATTTAATATACACTGGCAGAAGTAGGTGGCATGCGACATCTTCAATATCTTTCTCATTTACATACGAATGGGCTTTATAGAGTCCTGGAAGCCTAATGATTAGCCATTCCCTTTTCTAAAAAGCACTAAGCTTAGAAGGGAGTTACCTTCAAGAAGTGTGGAGGCAGCCCACAGCAGCCTACATTTGTATTAAACAGCAAAGTGCCTTTCATCACTGCTAATGCTGAGCAATAATGTCCAGGCTCAACCCATGATCCCGTGCTGAAAACAGGAGCCTGCCAAAGAAAAGAAATGCACTTCATCTTTGATGTGGCTGCCTCAGTATTTTCCTGCAGTGTGAATAATGCAGCGTTCCGAGTTTGACACGCTGTGCTGTTTTTGCCCCTTTTTCGCTGCCATAATCCACAGGGAAGTTTTTCTTTAACCATGGCAATTTTGGTTATTTCTTTTTCAGAGCTTACTCATTAGTTATCTAGGTTTATCAACTGAGGTGGCAGTACACTCTGGAACTGGTAGTGTTGGCATTGCTTGGCGTTTCTGGGAACCAGGAAGATAATGACCAGCACATGGAGATCATCATATTGCTATATAACGTCCTGTTACATACTGTAAACAGACTTTAGCTTATTTAACCAAAAATAACACCAGTGGCAAGGGTGAATGAATTAACATATAATATATTATTGGCCAAAAAGTCTATGGTGATGTCCGATAGTTTATCAAGTGGGCTCATTGGTCTAAACCAGTTTTCCCATTAATTCAGTGCTCTGAGTTTTTTTTTCTTGTCACATATAGAAGAAACAAAAGGCTTTTCGATGCCATAAATAATTGAGGTTAAACTAGACTGGTGCGTGAAGGGGTGCATGTGTCTTTCATGAGCACCTTGGGGAGCTGTTGTTATATCCTCTTGCCTCGTGTTCTCGGGATTTAGCAGGGATTTTTAAAAAATCTGTAGCCTTGCCATTATCTGCCCAACCTTGCCTCCCAATAAATGCTCTGACGTTTGCAGATTGTGCCCCAAAACAGTGTTCTTTTGTTGGGAAACTGGGCAGCATTTCCGTAATAAATGAATGTCTTCTACACAATGTAAAATAAATTCTGTGCAACCATTTATATAACCCACCCCAAATTAAATTAACAGGTTATAGACCCCCCCCCTACACACACACAAAAGAATAAAATCACAGAGCTTCTCTTTTCTTTTAGCCACCCAATATTTTCTCAGCTATGCCTAATGGACTGGCTGAATATAGATGGCTTTCTTTTTATTCTTGTTGCTTTTCCATTTCCAGAGTGCCTTTTTTTGTTTTGCTTTGCAGGTCTTTAAAGGAGGGTGGTATGGATGTTTAATGCACTTTGTGTCTCTGTATCATCCTTGTTCTTAGTCTTTGTTCTCTCCCTGCCACCTGCCTCAACAAACAAACTGCAAAATATAGCGGTGAAGTGCTCTACTTGGTGTCTCATAGCGTGCCAGGCCTCTGTGAGGGGTCTAGCTCTCTGAGTGATGCTGCTTTTAGTTCCAGCTGAGCCCCAGTTCCTCTCACACCCTGTTTGAGCTTTGAACCATCAGGAGAGCTCGCCAATGAAACATTTATACACAGAGATCAACTGGAAAATGGTATGGTTGGGTGACCTTTCAAAGAATATTTTCAGATTTGCCTATCTACAGTAGTTGTGTGTCTGTGTTTACTTTGATTAATCTGTTATGTGCCTATAGATGTAAGATTTTTTAAAACTGAAATATCAGATTGCCAATCATGCTTGTACTGGGTTTATGTATGGTGACAAATGCACGTCACAAAGAATCAGATGAGGATACTGTGTAATTTCAGTAATGTCACTTGTCTGCAACTACAATTATTAAAGCAAGCATGTGTGTGTGTGAGGTTTGCACTGATCAGTTTAAAGCTGCTTTAAATTGAATCAAAGCAAGGGTGCTTTTCATTATCTTGTGTTCAATCTTGTCGAATTCTGTTGGGCTCTGATGTAGTAGGTGTAAACAGGAAAGCAGTATTTGGATTTCTGAACATTATCTGGTGCCTTTGGTTTCAGATAAAGCAGTTTCTTTCAACAGGTGACAGATCAAGGCAGGAGATACCAAAGAGCTCAGTGGCAAACCGGTGATCATTAGCAGAGATTGTCAACATTCTCAAGAGGAAAGCCTGCCTTTGTCTTTTTCATAATCTTGATATGTGACAGCAGTTCAGAGATGTCAAACACTGCCAGAACGAACCATGCAGTACTTGCCACAGCGTGCAATTTTAAGCACCAGCATTCAAAGAAAGGTCTTCTTGTTTTTCTCAAGGAGGAATGTGCTGTTGCTGGTGCTGTGTCGTTAGCTAGGTGTCTGCCTAGGTGGAGAGTTTAGAGTTTTGCTCTTTTTTGCTGCTTGCGGTAGCAGAACTACAATTCCCATCACCCCCTGGGCCTGTGAAGAGAGCACACGGCCATGTTGCTCCTTAGAGAACCTCTCTTATGTTCTTAACTTTTACACTTAATTAATACAGTCATTGCTTCCAAAAATTGAGTTACTGTGTATGACTAGCATGTTGCTTTTTACTGTGATGTTAGTGTTCCTGGAGTTTACCATTAACCTGTCGGTGGAATTAGACTGTACACAACTTGCATGCAAGGTTTTGTATGAAAGAATTCCTAATGGTCTGATTAATGACGTCTAAATATGTATTTATGAGAATATTCTAAATCTTATAGTCACATACCCCTCAGTTTCTTGTTTGGAAATCCCAGATATTGGCTCCCTTGTTCCTTAAAAAGAAAAAGTCCTGTTGATATCGGATGAAGTTTTGTACTACTGAAGGTGAAGGTCTGTGTCGTGGTGGTATGATTTATTGATGGAGAGAAGAGTCCTTTTGTCTGGGAGTTTGCATTTAATGAGTCTTATCCGGGATGCTGTTAAATAAGCCCCAGTCTCACTTGCCTCCTGACAGCTCCAAGATAAGGGAGGTGCTTTAACAGAGACAGATAACCCTTGTCCCTTCTTCAGGGGTCAGAAGCCAAACATCTGTCCTGGTGGCACCCCTGAGGGGGGCATCAGTGTGAGACAGGAAATGACCCCCCTCCCCCACCCTCTCCCCCTGTGTGTGACTGACAGCAGTCTTCAGAGAGAGTGCATCTCATAGAGGCACACAATACTCGCTCGGTGTTGCAGAACGCTTCCCAAACACTTTAAGGGGCACAAGAACACCAAAATCTGTGTTGACGTTGGATTTTACACATGTAACATGAGCACCCTCCACCCTCATCCTCATATTGTGTTTTTTTTTTTTAAAGACGTTCTGTTGTTGCTGCCTTTTTTTTTAAAGCTGTTAACACCTGTTCTCTGTTTATCCTCTTAGATCTCAGAGGCCCAAGCCACTTCAGCTTGACTTGTTGCTTTTCCTTCCCTGCCCCACCTTATTCCTCTGGATGTTCAGGTTTTTTTTTTTAATCCGCACAGTTTTCTTTCTCGCAGTAATGCGTCTCCGAATTGCTTCATTGGCCCTGGCTGGGTTCTTTAATCGAGTGTCGCTAACCTCTCTGGTGAACTGGAGAGAGCCAGGCAAATTGCTGGCGGGGTCACCTGGGATTGCTGATGAATTAGTCAGGTGTCTTGACACCACTTTGAGTCTTGGCCAGTCTCCACAAGACTTAATAAAACGGACCTTAAAAAAGTGCAGTACAATTTCTGTGCAGTGAAATATGAAGGAAAAGACCCTCCACCCTCAAAAATTTAATTTTTTTGTATTGGTTGATCCAGTTACACCAGAGCACATTTATCTGGTGGGATGTTTTTCAAAGGCTAGTACACTATCCTGCCAATTTGAGTCTTTCACGTGCAAATGTTTAGATTGGTAAACATTTTGTCAATTGCTAAAAGGCAATTTGCAAAGATATGTTAATTATATCTTTAATTATTTCTTAAGTGGAATGTACAGACACGGTAAACATTGCTATTGTGCTGCATAAACACAATAATGGCAAGATTTTGTAGCACATGGCTCTACAAGAGAGCAGATCATCCTCACTTTTTCTGGTTGAAAGCATTCCAGCGCTGCCTTCACAGACAAAGGGAAGCCAAGGTGGCTGGGTAATTTGTCGCAAGTGGTTGAGAAGGGAGAAGAGCTGCTTTTTCTTACAGTGCAACACTCTCCACAAGACTCTCTCTCCCTCTGCCTGATGGAGCTGTGTCTGTATTGTAGAGCACTGGCTGGTAACAGTTGCTAATTGGCATCCTCACAGCCTGTATCCAGAGGCGTTTGATGTGGGAGAAGGAGCTTGCTACTTTAGGACAGGGCAGGTGTCCTTTAGTGGTGTACATTGCCTGCTGTATGACTTCACCATGGTGAGTTTTGTAAATAGCAGTATTATGTACTGTATAGATATATTTTAACTGCAGAGCCTTATACTGTCTCAAACATAGTGGTTCATGTGTCGATGTCGCCAGGAGGCCAGCGTTTTTATTTTCTGCTCATTAAATTTTGCAGTGCGTCAGTTAGACGGGTCTGTGAAGCCTCAGCCTGTGTCGGCCCCAGTGAAACCGCGTGTGGCATCTGCAAGGGTTCTTTAATGTGGGTCACTGTGCCAGGGTCTCCCCTTGTCAGTCATGGTGCGTGTGGGTTTCTGAAACCCCTAGAGACCTGCGTTCCCAGTGCGTTTTTTTTTTTTTAGCATTTTGCCAGCGCCCACACCACGCCTGCCCTGGAAATGAAATTGAAGGCTTACAACTAAACTTTTTTTTTCCTCTGTGTGTGTGCGACCAGCGAGGAGCGTCTTAAAGAGCTTTTACAAGTTTTTTTTTTACGAGTAAGGTTGGATTCCTTACAAAGCACATGTTCAAATTATTCTGCGCTTAAACGAAACAGCCCTCATTTACAAACACCAATTAACGCCAGTTTCATTATATTAATCCTCCCCAACTCAGTGGGAATAATCAAACCTTTGACAGTTTTAAGCAAGATTCAATGAAGCGCGACAGGAAGCTCAATCTTCGTTACAGAAAGCAAGGTAGAGTGGAGCTCATTATGCTCTCGCAAGCTCTCTTGCTTTAACAGTAGCTGAATCCATAGGAAACCACAAAGTACCGTCCTGTTTTGTTTAGGATGGCTGGGCCGTCCTCCCTCACTTTAAACACGTCCGCCTGAAAGATTTCACAAGCCCTGTGCTGTGAGAGAAGATGGAACCTTCAAAGCTTTCTCCTGTCCCGGCCATCCATAAAGTTGACAGCCTTTTAACTTGATCCATGTGAGCGCCCCCCCTCCCTTGTAGTATCTGCAGTCAT
Source organism: Lepisosteus platostomus (assembly GCF_059453375.1). Lineage (NCBI taxonomy): Eukaryota > Metazoa > Chordata > Actinopteri > Semionotiformes > Lepisosteidae > Lepisosteus > Lepisosteus platostomus. The sequence goes on from NC_142624.1 coordinate 3,862,243, forward strand.
GTTTTGATGACCCTGGAGCGCCTGTTTTCTGGGCCTTCCATAGGATTTAAAGCCCTGTGAAATAAATTGTCCTAAGTGTTGTTGTAACCGAGCTGTGCCTGCTTTCATTAGATTGGGTGAAGTGTAGGACTATGTCTGGGAAAATAATTACTTGAGGGAGTATTTCTTTTAGTTTGCTCCTCTGTGTCTTCATTTTCTCCTTCTTTTCCTGTGGTACTAGACAAAAAAAAAAGATTAGTAGCTTTCCTTGCCACATCAGTGTAACTTGGTAATAAGAAGCGACATGAATATTTATGTTTCTTGTTTCAGTTTGGACTCCAACTGGGTCCAGCCAATCACCAGACAGTTTTTAATCTGTAGGCACCCTGGTTAGGGGGAAAATTTAGCGTTGCCCACAGAGATTGCCGTCTGGGATGGTGGGCAATTAGGTCACACGGGATTCGGCGAGTTTAGCCCCTTTCTTTGAGAGACCACGCTAAGAAAAGGGGGTCTCTTTTGAGGGAGGGGGGAAAAAGCAGTAAGGAAAACAGGTAAGAGTGTTTAATTGCTTCCTGTGGTGGAAGCCATTTTCTGACCCTGGATCTATCGTATTCAGGAGAGAGACCCGATACTAAAGAAATGTCTCTTTGAAGGGCCTTGTGAAAGAACAGCTTAGACCGACTCCCAGTACTGCAGCTCAGAAATCTAATCTTTATTCTTCACTTTATGTCAATGAAATTATAACGTGTGCAATTAACTTTGTTCCTTGCGGTTCTTTTTCCTCGGTCTCAATATCTTTAACGCTCGCAAAATGAACCGGCGCAGGCTGTACTGCGAGCAACAGGAGATCTGGAACCTTGGCTTTAAAATGCAGTTCTTAGCCTTTTCTATTGATCCTGTCATCCAAAAGAAAAGTTGAAACAAGTTATTGTTTCCAGTGTTGGAAGTGTGCATCTAATACGGTTTTTGAAAGGAAGGCTTTGAAATGCGTTCGGCAGTTGCCAACAATGGCACAGAAAGAAGAGCAATGAAAGTGTGAAAATGTACAATGTTAGGAAATGACTTCTGTAAATTGTGATTTTGAAATTATATGTTTCGCAGCTACCATTTATATGTCGGTGTAGGACTTCCGTTCATACTGCATTGTAGTGTAACTGCTTGTCACCTCTTCAGAGCAAGGGTCTTCTTGGAAATGAGATGTCTAAATCACAAGCTCCCTGATCACATGGAGATGAGCACAAGTAGCTGTAGAGAACTGTGAAATTACAGGGTTACAAAGTGCTCATGCAGATCGTGTTTGAGATGGTGGTTTTATCTGCTAATTGTAGACTATTCAGTAGGACTGAAGGGAAATAACGTCTTTGTGTGCTGTTGATTGAAATAATGGGGCAGGATAATTGTTCTTATTGTCACTTACAGCTTTGCGATGAATAGGAGAACTATAAAGCTGTCCATTACAAGAGTTTCTTGAAGATTAAGAACTAGTCAGAGAACTCTGGGTTTTGTGAACAAGAATGTGAATTGTTGCAACTTCACAAAAGCATTAGAAGATCTGTATTATTATTTAGCCCTGGTTAAAAAAAGAGACATTTTGAATACTGCTATGTTTGAACAGCCCAACTATTTTTTTTAAACAAGCCGCACTGCACATCAAGAGAAACTTTTTAAAAATGAAAGCATGTGCATTACAGATATTGATGAAATATTTGTGGCATCATAGCAATTATTTAATTGCCTCATTGGAAAGAGATGAGCAGGGACAAATGATGAGGTTTTGTAAACTGTTGAATATTAAATCAAGAAAGGGAAATGCAGAAAGGAGCCAACCTTAATGTAGCAGTCTGCAGGTGACAGGCCAAAATCTAGAAGAGTCACAAGTCACAACACATCGCCTGACATTGACATATCTGGTTGCTCAATCTTTGTGGTCTTCACACTACAATTTCCGCCTACCGAAATGCCCGGTTGCAACAAGTGGTTGATGGCAACATGGCTGCATGGTGCTACATTGATCAAATCAGCCAGCAGCCATATCACCCTACAACTCGCAACTGACAAACCATTGATGCTCAGCAGGTCTGAAACTGGCCAGAACCTGGATGGGAGACCTCCTGGAAAAAACTAAGGTTGCTGCTGGAAGAGGTGTTAGTGGGGCCAGCAGGGGGCGCTCACCCTGCAGTCTGTGTGGGTCCTAATGCCCCAGTATAGTGACGGGGACACTATACTGTGAAAAGGCGCCATCCTTCGGATGGGATGTTAAGCCGAGGTCCTGACTCTCTGTGGTCATTAAAAATCCTAGGACGGTTCTCGAAAAATGTAGGGATGTTACCTCGGTGTCCTGGCCAAATTTCCCGTTGGCCGTTACCAATCGTGGCCTCCTAATAATCCCCATCTCTGAACTGGCTTCATCACTCTGTTCTCCCCTGATAGCAGATGTGTGGTGAGCGTACTGGCGCACTATGGCTGGTGCATCAGTGCATCATCCAGGTTGGTACTGTACATTGCACAACGTTCCAACAGTCTGCACATGTGCTCACGCTGCTCGTGATACCACAGCCTTCTTGCGAGATCAGACAGTGACAGTTTTGGTGTCGTTGTTGAACTCGCCAGGAGTACAGAGATGTACAGCTCGTGTTGCTTTCAATAGTGCTCATTGTTAGCTTGTGACTTGGTACTGTATACCATCAATTGATGGAAAGTATTAATCTGCCTAATTCTTCATCATCACTGTTCAATAAAATGTCAGTGATCCTGTTATCTTGTAAATTGGTTGCAGTTCCTTTAATAATAATAATAATAATAATAATTGCTTACACATCGGCGATAACAAATTGACATTTTGAAATACTTTTCACAAAAGATCCACTCGCTAAAAATAGTATTGTGCAAAGTACAGACAAAAGGTACAAATTAAGTTGCCTTGCATAAAGGTGTGAGCTAAGTAATTATGAAATAATATTTCTGATCGCAAACAAGAAAATTAACCCTTGATATGTTCATTTGAATCAAATATTCCTTTAGCATTGTAATAAAAATAGAAGTCATTTTAGTTGAATTATCATTGTTTGCTACTGTTTGTTCCATATTAAAAGAAAGCAAAGCATTTTCTTGTAGTTTATTTTGTGATCTTGGCAGTTTTATCTACCATACAAAATCTGGATTATTTTTATTTAATATTACCATGATATGAAAATGGGTGTGTATTCAATCCTGATCTCAACATATCAGCCTGTTCTGGGCCTCACCTAGTCTGTTTTGGTGTTAGGCTATTACTGTCATTTCTTGGCACATGTGACATCTCTCATCAGTTACTCTGCAATTAATGTAACTTTATTTATCTTTCTCAGATATGTTTGCTAGCATTAGATTGACAGTCGTTCTATGAATTGTTTTTCACCTAGTTCTAATTCATTTAGAAAAGCAAAAAAAATTGTTTCATTCGTTCAGTCACTCAGGTACCTGTTCAATTATTTCAGTTGCAGTTTAGGTCATTACCAAAGGTTTCCCTTGAGATAATTCCTAGCTTTGACTAATTGGTCTGGGAGTATTTGTCTTATAAATTCTTTGGGGTTTAATAGTTAAAAATATATTTGTTTTCTTTTTTTCAGGTATAACCTGAATCTTCATTCTTCTTATTTATAAGAATAGGTCGAAACTATCTGTAATTTGGAATTAATTAGCCTTAATTTTTTTTCTTATTTAAACCTGGGTTGTGCCTTTAGATTTCATTTTTATTAGTGGCTTCTTTTTACAGTAGATGATCTGATTAGTGCTTTTACTGCTGTTGACAGTAGCCCTTGTTCTTGGCTGAGCACATCTGCTCAGTAATAACTTCTGTAGGGACCTGCTTAAAGATGATCAAAACAACCCCACAGGGAGGTGCTGCAGAGGTTTTCTCTCCCAGTGCAGAGATCTCTGGGTTACTGGACCAGCCATTTTTGTTTCTGCGCATCGCAGTCTCCAGATTTGTACCGATGCGCGGGCACGCACACGTACACAAGTGGCCGCTGGTGTATCGCACCCTAGTTTCGTCCTGTTCGGTTTGCTCTGCCCGGAGAGAGAGAGCCATGCCTGTCTTGGGTTTGTGCAAAGTGACCATCTGGTGGAGCTCTGTGCCTAAGAGCTGTCTCCAAATTCAGCTGACCGCTGCGATTTCCATGGGCTAAAATTTGATTTGTGATCAGCAAAATTGGAGGAAAGATACTCTGACAAAAAAAACCTAGAAACATTTGCAGACTTAATGTACACAAAAAAGTGTACCTATGCTTGCTTTAAGCAACACAGCCATAAAGTAGCATATGAAAACACTTGGATTCTCTTTTGTTTATATATGTTGTGGTATTTGCATAGAGCTTGATTGATTCACTCATTCTTCCTCATTTGTTGGCAAGCCTTGTTCTGCATTTGCATTGTATCGGATGTTAAGTATTGCATTCTTGAGGTTCAAAGTAAAGTCATGTGAATTTGGAATCAATTCAGGCTTGCTTGGAAATTAACAGTTGTTTCTCTCTGAGCCTTTGCTTTGTTTTAGCTATGGGGAAGAGCGAGTTAGATTTATGTTTTTTAAAGTGCGCCCAAAGAAAACGCTTTAAATAACGGCCTAAGAAAGTCTTGAAGATATCTTCTAGCAGTACTACTGATACACCTAGAGTCGTCGGAGTGAGTGGCTATTTATGCCTCCGATTCCTCACTGTCTGCAGGCTCTGATCTGTTTTGAAAGATGTCCTGGCTAAAGTGCTGTGTTTCAGCTCAATAGCATAAGTACTTCAGAAGGACTTCCCCCAGCTTAGGGGAGCTTTCAGAATAAGACTGCTTTTAGTGAAAACGTGAATCAATCATCTCCCCCCCCAACCCCCCCCCCCCCCAACACTTTTCTCTGGGGGAAGAAAAGAAAATGTCAAATTATTTGGTCCTTATGGTGGCCTTACCGCATCACACCCCTCTGCTTCTCCCTGATCGCCCAGGAGACAGGATCCGCAGGGCACCTGTCTTTAATGAAACGTCTCACACTACCAGGTGCTCTGGGGTATATAAACTCTTGGCGATCTGGTGTTGACGTGAGCTTCTCTTGGCTTCCTGAGCCACCTTCCAGCTTCCCCAGGGAGTCCCCCTGTTCCCGCCTTCCTGTTTCCTTGCTGCGTCTGGACTCTGCGCCCATGCTGTCCAGAGGATTCAGGGTGCGGAGGGTGGAGCAGAGGTGGGGACCCCACTTCAGACGACTCCCTTGGGCCCGGTCTTGGGCATGCCTCCCTAGTCCATCATGACGGTGCGTGCTGGCCTGGTCTCGGCAGCGGGGGAAGGGTCACCTTTGCCACAGTCGAAGGGTCTGCTACCCATTCGTCCCGGTCCTCAGTGAGACTTCCGAATAAGTGCCCCGACTTTGAGTATCCTGCCTGGCCTCCGAGGTCGGACCGCTCTGCCCTGCGCTACGCTCCCGAGTAAGCATAGCTCCGGAGCCACCTGCTTCTTCCTGCCCTTCACCTGACATCCCTCCACTCCTTCCTTGCACACCAGGTCCAGACCACCTGCTTGCACCCAGTGACCCAACTGCTAAGAATTCGGAGTTTCGTCAACCCCAGATGGTTCCTGCTCTTAGAGCCTGGCCGCTGATTGCTCGGACTTTCTCACCTCGGGCCACTCCACCCGGGTCTTCTTGGGTCCGTAACTCCTCCACGTCCGCTCCTGGCCCCTGAAGCCCTCGCTCTTGGGTCCGTAACTCCTCCACGTCCGCTCCTGGCCCCTGAGGCCCTCGCTCTTGGGTCCGTTGCATTTTTAACATCAGTAGATCGAAAACATTTGCGTATTGCATTTGCAAGTTGGTGAACCTGTGAGTTAAAAAACCCCGTCAAGCAAAGTTGTGTTGTTAAGCTTTGTAGCCATAACTTCATTTAAAAAAAAAAATCAACAGAAATGAGTCCAATGTGTCTTTAAAGCAAAAAAAGCGCCTAGACCAAAATAAAAACCTGCCAAAGGTTTTTGAAACGGTTTTCTTTTGAAAATTTAGAAAGTAGTACAACTTTTTTTTTCGTAAAGAAGCAGAAAAGTGATTTTGGGGGGAAAACAAAATGTTCCCTTTGCTTAAGTACTTTTTGTCAAACTCTGCTCAACATCTTTTAAGTAAGTCACTAAGGATAGTAGCCCAGTCTAAAAGAATTCAGAAATTGATGCATTTTTAATCTTTAATGCCAATAAACCTCAGATTGTCGTAGCATTGTGTTTAATGGCAGTTTGAAATGTCACAATACAGACACGGAACATTAATTGAAGCCTTTTCCCTGACTGCTTTAAATAACCTGATAAATTAGCTCAGGTGGAGCCAGTCTTTTCCCTTGTTCCAGCTTTCCAGCTCTGTGGGTGTTCTAATTACTCTACAGTTTTTGTTCCAAGATCATATGGACGGAGTAGTTTTTTTCTAGTATTTCTAGTATTAGTTTTAGCATCCTATTTAAGGAAACGAATCACACCATGGTTACATTTTCATTTTCAGTGCATGGTATTAAAAGGGCTTTCTAAAATATTAGCTTAAAGTTGATGTGTGGAAGTGGTTTTTATTGCTGCACGTAAGGCGATATGATTGTCGCATAATAGTTCAATGGTGATAAACATTAACCTGCACGTTCTGTCACAATGATGCCAGATTATTAAATGGATGCAGGCAAATCCATAATCGCATTGTAAATCTAATAAATGTCATGTGTTTTTTTTCTAATTGTCGTGTTGTACACAAAGAAAACGGATTTCTTGTAAAAGTTGCTTGAAATTTGTCATCTGCAATAGAGCTCCCATAAGGCAATTCTGGCTGCTTGTAAAGTATAGTTTCACACTTCAGGTGATCTAGGTATAAATAAATATTTTGTCTTCTGCTCAGTTCCCCACAAGTACCAGTTCAGCATGAATGATTTTGTTGTCTTGTAGCTGGGTGCTGCTCATCTTTTCCAGGTCTTTGTTTTGCTTGACTGTTTTTAGTGCTATAGGCTAAATTGCCCTTACATGTGCTCCTCCATGCTCACAGCATCTCCTCCTGCGTTAAGGGTGTGTAGGGTCATTCATTGCAGGTGACAACATTCCCCTTTCAGAAAAACGTTTCTAGTATAACGATCAGATCCTGCAGGGCTTCATGCGAATGGTTTTAACTGACAGATGGGCTTACAGATTGCACTCCATCTGTAATAGGGGCATGAGGTCACACAAAGTACATTAGGGATAGAGCATTTTGGTGACCCTTTGTGTTTCTCTTGTCAAAAAAAAGATTTAATGTAATGCATTACGTGCATACCCCTAGTACAATCCCCCATTCTCTGAAGCATCTCTCCAGTAGTTTTTTATTTCAGCGTCTTAATCCCAGTAGTACTATTATTGCCATATGCAATTAAATGTCACATTTGTCCTGCATAGTTACTCTCTTCTTTTCCTTCTGCATGATACCATTGGGTCTGATACTTTGTAGGTATGGCATCATCTTTCATTTTTATGCTGATGACACGTAGATTTACAAAACGCGTAACACCTAATGTCAAGCAAGCACAATCTGTCTCATGTTACCACTTGGATGATGTTAAAAATGGATGCATTGTAATTTGTGATATTTACTCTGCTTGTTAACTCCGCAAATGTGTGGACCTTAGTTTGATGTCCTGGAGTCAGTCCAAGTACTTAGATCTGGAGTTATGGTGTCTTTTTCTTAATCCAAGCCTTACATATGAAGCTCACCTTCTCTTCAAATGTTGTGAAGATTCCCACTCTGCACTTTGCAGCATGACTTATTTCCCTTCATTTCTCAATGTGGTGCAGATAAGCTAATGTTTTTGTCTTTTCCTGGCTTGATTTGGAAAACAGTGGGACTTGTTCTTTCCGAATGTGCTCTTTGCAAGTCGCAGCATGTTCAGAACTCAGCTGCTCAGATCTTAACTAAAATATTCATGAGCTTCCAGTTCCTTGCACAGGCTCCCTGTGGATTTACCTTAAAATTCACAGTACTGCTGCTCACCTTTAAGGGCTTGAACAGTGCAGTGCTGTCTACATCAGTGAACTGGTAACTCCCTGTACACATACAGTGTCATTAACACTCTTCGGACTATTATTTCTCTTATTTACTTCTAGATAAGCTCTGAACACCAGGAGATTGTGCTTTGGGTTCTGTAATAATTTCCTAACTTACATCAGGCCTTGCAAATTAGTCAACACCTTATAATCCTGTCCTTAAAGTCTTATTTTATGCTTTAAATTCTGGTTAATAATAGTAAATAATGATGTCCTTACACTTATAGAGTGCTTTTCTGGACACCCCACTCAAAGCGCTTTACAGGTAAAGGGAATCCCCTCCACCAGCACCTATGTGTAGCCCCACCTGGCTGACGAAACAGCAGCCAGAGTGCCACACACCAGCTCTCAGTGGGGAGGTCAGCAGAGTGATGAATCCAGCTCAGAGATGGGGATTATTAGGAGACCATGATTGGTAAAGGTTAGACGGAAACTTGGCCAGGAAACCCGAGTAACACCCCTACATTTTACATCTCATCAGCATGGGAGGTGAAGATAAGTCATAGAATGTATGAAAGGTTACCAATAAGAGCTGGCAGTCTTGTTGAAATTCAAGTATCTCATCCAGCTGTTTCTTGAGAGAAACCAGGGTCTTGGCTTCAACAACATGGCTGGACTGTTGGTTCAATACCCCCACAACCTGAATATCATTATTATTATCTGCAGTAGGTGGTTTAGATTGAAGACTACCAGAATAGTATCTGTCCAGAGTGACACTTAACATTTCTTTTTGTGCCTCAGTTGAGAAAGCTAGTCATTTATTTTGTCCCTCCTTTGCCCACAATTGCAGTCTTCAGTGGTTTTCTCTCCAACAGTTAAGATGGTGCCTCCTTCCTTAAGGGAACATGCAGAAGGGAGATTTGGTTGTGCATCAAGAAAGCAACACTTCTATTAAATGTAATGCTTTAAATGTAAAGATTTGCTGCTGTGACACCAGCACAGTAATGCTGAAAATGTTTGCACAGGCATGCACAGGTTGGGCTAAGTTTGCTCTTTGTTCCCTTGACCTGTTGTCTTCAAGCATTCAGCCGACACAGAGGAAGGGAGACCCAAAGACCAGATTTCCTGGAGTACTGCTCCTCTCAATACACATTCCATTATGGTCACGATGGGCTTCATTTATTAAAAACATCTATGAAAAACTCAGAAGTCACACAGACTATAACTGGAGTCCACTTGCATATACACAGCACATGCAATCTAATTGCTTTAGCGATCTTATGAAGACTATTTAACCCAACTGAAAATTATTGAGATAACAATAGAAAAAAAAAACTGAGTGGGTTTTCTGTTTGGTAGTGTGTTTCGGCGTTTTGGTTGTCCATAAAGCTTTTAATTTTGTTTGACATGTGTTTATATATCTTGAAGTTAAATAAATAGATGTTGGATACATTTTTCCATTAAAGATTTATCATCAAGACAGATAATTGAAGTGGATCCAACATAAAGCCAACAGCACAGGAGCAAACAAAACCCTCCTGTATTATAATGCTGTGTAGAAACCCATTAAGACCATCTAGCCTAAACTTTTGTTGATTGTGATGGGGTTGAGTCTAGAAAACTGGATCATTTGTTTTCATGAAACTAGAATTTCATCCTTTATTTGTGATGGAGAGTGGAGGGGACAGTTCTGGTAGAAATGAGAAGAATGCATTGTCAACTCTTGTGACATAAAAGATATGAGAAATGAAAAGCAATAATTAGGCTGTCCAAGTGTTGGTCTCATTATTTTTTGGGGATCTTTTAATTTCATTTTTGATTATGTTTTTTAACTTCACGGCTGACTGCAGCCTCTGCTTGATTCATTAAGACAGCCTAGGCTAGAGATAGCCGGGCCTCCGCGAGTTTAGCTGAATGTGTGTAAACACGCTAATTGGAATAGAATCGTCGCAGAAGGTTATGTTTCTTAAGAGGGTCATTCATAATCAGCATCTCGAAGCGTTGCCTCACAGTAACATAACCGATTTATTTATTCTGACAGGAGACGAACCACGTGGTGTCGGAGAAGGGGAGTTCTGACCTGCTACGCAGAGCAGATGTGCTGGCTACCAAAATGAATCAAATCACACTCAGGTAGGGACTGACACACGGCACTTTTTTTCATCTCTCTTCTCTTTTTTTTATTTACGACCGTGTCTTCCTGATGGAGGTGGCCTCCAACGAGCATTTCAAAACTGTAAATCTTTAGCAAACTCAAAAGAGGGGAGAAAGCTCTGGCATAAATCAGTAGTCTCATTTGCTTTCCCTAATTAGGGTTGTCTGGCTTTGGAAACGGCCTTTCTTTATTTTGTCCTGTGCTCTGGGCAGATTAATGGAGCCTGACGAGTAATGGAAAGGTGGGGTCTAGCAGAATCCAGCACATTCGAGGCTTTGTCAGGTAGGGCTCCACATAGACTGGGAGCACTAGAGCCGTTCTGATGTGCTGAAAGTGTCAGATGTGGACAAGTGACAGAAAGGAGGCCTCATCCTCAACCACTGGGTCAAATGCAGAAGGCGCCAAGAACTTTCATTGCATTTTCTGACATTTTGTCTGCTATGACACTTAAAAAAAAAAAATTCTAAATGAATGTTTGGAACTACTGTATATGCATTTGTTATTTAGCTGATTGCGATTTTTCAGTGTTACCTGTATAGTGACCTGAATGTAGGATTTGTTTTTACTTTCTCCTTTTTTCTGGCGTAGTCCTAAACTGCTAGTATTTCAGTCGAGGAAGTCTCCAGCCGCTGTTGATCACAGGGAGCACTCAGACTGTAACGCAGTCAGCCTTTGCTGAAAGTGTTGGAATTGCCCTTGAAACCGAGAACAGGAGACATTTCTTTTCGCAAAGGGTAGTGGGAGTATGGAACAAGCTGCCCAGTCACGTGGTTGTGGATACCCTGACTTCCTTCCTGGTTGAGGATCCTTGGATCAATAAGCGACTAACTACAAGATGGGCCAAAAGGCTTTCACTTATTTGTAACCTTTCTTATGTTCTTATTGTTTCACAATTAAATAACATACCCTTCATGTCATTAAGTGATCTACTTGGGGAAAATCACAGCATAGAGGCATAAACCAATTTATAAACCAAATTACTTTGTGTAAACAGGGAGAATTTTCCTTTTCATTTCAAGTGCAGGTTCTATTTATGAGTCTAGATTAAACTGCCCACAAGAAAGTGCTAAAATGATCCAAATCTGTATTAAATAAGATATTGGATACTGCTTACATTGCAATCTATAAATGTTAAGTAGTTTCTTTCTATAGTTTTTGATTGCACTGGTGTTGTTCAGTAAACTGTTATACCTCCTTTCATTTCGGCCACTTTTATTAAGAGTAATACAGATTTATAGGGAATAATTCTTTATGAAACGCTAGAAAAAAAAACCAAATGCAAGTTATTTTTCAAAAATGTGTGGTTCAGTATAAAAGAAGATCAAATGACAATATACTATTTGCAGAAATCTATATTTTTTTATTGTCATCTCAGTCGCTTAGGAAAGGTTATATGAGTCTGACCTGTGTTTATTACATGGAGTAGTTAAAATACAATTTCATCCCCTAGCAACCCACTGTAACCATGGAGTTCTGTGAAATAAGGCTTTCTTCCGAAAGTGAAAATGTGAGAAAGTGCAGGTGATATAATGGTTACGGCAGAAAGGTAAACGATCCTTGAAATTGCAAATTTCAAGCTGAAACCTTACCTGAAAATGCATCATTTATTTAAAAAAAAAATCAAAAAGTTTGAAATATTATAAACAAGGATTGCTATAAAGTAATAGAGGTGGTCGAAGCAAATTGGGTTGGTGATGTTATGTTTTGGTTGAATATTATTAAAACGGCAATGTGCGGTGCTTCTCTCCCATTTTACAGCCTCTGTTTCACGTATGGCTGAGACGATTGCTCTGAGATAAGTGCCAGCAGTTTTGTTGCATTAATTAAAGCACTGTGATAAATGGCCACGCTCCACTGTCTTCCCATGATTTAATTTTCTACATGAAAATTCCACTGTTCCACATTTACAGTCCTTTAATGGAATTCACTTTTTTTTTTTTGTTCGACTCAAGATAACCTACTTATCTAAATTGTAGATACGAAAACCTCATGCAGAATCGGTGCGGTACAAAAGGACTTCAGTTTTCCAGGTTCCCATTATGCAGTATTACATGTCTACTGTAGCCAGTGCTCTTCAAGAGCCGAGGTTTATCAAAACACTTGGCTGAGTGAGGTGTACGGAGAAAAGCAGGCAGCAGTAATGGATGGGAAGCCATCCTGGTTACTGCTAATTATGGGCAAAATGGCAGCAACTACCAGAAAACTTTCTGAATGCTAACCCGAACAATAACAAAGCACTTGAGACGTTTTCACTAGGTCCAGTTAAGAGGCTGTTGTCAACTTCACTAGCTGCAATTCCCAGTGATCTTGTTGGTTTCCTTGTCCTCTTGTCTTGGACACTCGGTCCCATTTTGGTCCTCCAGTTACTTCAATTTAAACGGTCTGTTGTTTGAGCCCTTGCCCTGGAAAGATGTCTGAAGCTGATCAAGGCTGACATGCGTCAGTGTTGGAACAAGAGACTTACCTGGTTGTCTTGGTAGACCAGTAGGTGACATTCTTCCCACTGGGCCAGAACTGCCAAACCAGTGCCTGGCTATGGTGATTGGGGGCACTGTGTAACAAGAGGCATTTCTCTTAGGACTTTGATGTGTCATCACATGAGGACACACCATAGCACTCTTCATAAGAACAGGGTTATTAAAGCCAGTGTCCTGGCTGAATTCCCCTTTTGATTTGCATGGTCTAGCCCATTTACAGTTCCTCCTCTTCAGCTGGTGAGGGGTTTTTCTCCTTTCACATCATCTGCTACGTAGTGGGACTGCTGGAACTTAACGTCGGTCACATGGCCTCCAGGTGAGTAATGTGATCAATTTAACATGTCATCCAAAGTCGGCACCTTCTGCAAACCAGTGTCGCCAGTCACATATGTAAGGCACTGCCGACGGCCCAGGCAAAGTTTATATTTGATTACCCATTGGCAGGGTGTTACTTTGTCATTTTGGAGTGCTTTTCACTACTAGGTGCAAACTCTGTTATAATATTCTGACTCGAGTATATTTATCATAATTTCTGTGTGAGTAATATTTTTGTAATATTAAATATCAAGTAATATTCTTGACGCACGCTACATGTCTACTACTATGTATGGAGCAAACTACATTTGGCTTCCTCTCATTCTAGTCCCTATTATTGAACTTGTAATATTTCTGAAATGCCAAAAATAGCTTAATGTGTATGTATATACACAGTATGTAGATTAAAGCTTAGATATTTATACCAGATATTTAATGGTGTTTTTGTTTTTTGCGACAATGCATGAAAACCAATTTAGAATATAGTCCTGACTTTTAGGAGACTTTTCTAGAAACTTTTAACTTTCTAAAAGGGGATCTTTCCTAGTTGTTTTAAAAATTAAAGCCTTCTGTAAAGAATCACAAGTACCACCATGGCCTTTCTTACAAAATGATCTGGAAGAATTGTTGTAACTCTTGATATGGCCCTCTCTTCTGTTTGATTTTCGGCATTTTTTGTGTCAGCGCAAGAAGTATTTTTATCTAGATCATCAAATGTTGAGTTACACCAGCTGCACCTAAATATGGCCTCTCGGCATCTCTCATTATGGGAAAAAAATGCTTGCTGTTAATCGGCTGGGTGCTGTACTGAAACGTGGAAGATTCCACAGTGCACATGTAATGTCTGCAGCCTATAATTAGTCCTGAAGAGAGGCGGCAAGGGTGATGCTGTTTCTGCTCAGTGAACTGGAGAGAAGCTGGTGCAGTGAAGTCTACCTGACCTCAAAAACCAGTTCGGTCTTTGTGCTGTGCTGGGTTGGACTTCATGCAGTGCGAGGCAGATTCCAGATGGTGGGATTATTATAGATGAACTGCAGGCATGTTCTTGTGTCTGCTTGCATGGTGTGGCCGGCTCCTTTCCCTAGTCTCTTAGCATTCATTCACCCCGGTTCCATTCACTGAGGAGTGCGAGATAACCGGTCTCTATCGAGCATCAAAGCCCTGTGTGTGAGCTTGATGACTGGTGTAAGGGAGCTTCAGGTCTGCCAAAGCAGCAAAGCTCACTTTTCATCTAATCTCTGCTGCATTGAAGCCCTCTCTTCCGTACAGCTGAGCAGCTGATCCGTTCTGCTCCAGGTAATCCTGCCTAAATGGGTCTAATGATTGGCCTTCTCTGGCTCCCAGCTGGAAGCCTCACCTCCACCATCTTTTAGAAGAGCTGACTCTCACAGATCTGTGTCGGCACCCAGTGGTTTTAATCCCTGCTTTATTTACAGTGTCCCCGCCTTAAACGGTATTTACCATTGTTATTCAGATTGGAAATACCACCATTATCGCAGCTGGGGATTGTGCATGTCTTGTCTTTGGCTTAATTCATTTCAGGTTGTGTTTGTAATTTATTTTTTTTTAAATCGCCTCATTTTTTCATTCATCACAGCCCAGCATGGGAGGTTAGATTGACATTAGTCACCATTGAAGGAAGTCGTCTTATTTCCACCTCGGCGGTTTTTGCATTCATTTCCAGTGAATAAAAATCTTCTAGAATAAAACTTTCTACCCCGTCCTTTCATCGGTGACAACAGTAGTTATTCCCAGATGAATTCTGGCATCAGCTGCCGGCTGTATTTGAATGGGTCTTCCGAAGTTTTGAATACGCTGGAGATTGAAAGGTAAATTGAAAATGTAAGGTTCAGATACATATTTTACTGGCAATTTATTCAGTTTTATTCAGGACCTCATGCATATATCGAGTGGTAAAATGCTACTGAGAATAGAGAGCTCGTGTTTGAATAAGAAAGTGAGATTTGTAGAGTCATATCCTGTACAGTATGTAATAGTGAAACAGGTTTTATAGGAAATGTCTGGTTGATTTCCATTCTGTAGAATAATAGTGATAAATGGTCAGGAAAAGAACATATGGAATATGCATTTTTTTTTCCTGGAGCTTTACATTATAGACTAAGCTATGTAACTTAAAGTATAGCATACCTGACGTATTGAAATGTCTGAGAAAAATGCTGCTAGTGGTTTGGACAGCACAGAGGAATTCTTTTCTTGTTTGTTTGTTTTTTCCTGGAAGAAAAGAAAACTGTAGTATTTCTGACCAGTGCTAAGAGAAGAAGCCACACATTAGAAAGTGACATCATCATCTGATGTCAATGGAAAATGAGGCCAAAGGAAACCAACAGCAAC
Source organism: Lepisosteus platostomus (assembly GCF_059453375.1). NCBI lineage: Eukaryota > Metazoa > Chordata > Actinopteri > Semionotiformes > Lepisosteidae > Lepisosteus > Lepisosteus platostomus. The sequence continues at coordinate 3,877,501 of NC_142624.1, forward strand.
ATGGCTTATATGGCTTATGATCAAAGTTGCCGATGACTGTATCCCTACGGCCAGCTGAAGATAGAAACAACAGGATGTGCATCATCCTTACTGAGAACATTAAACTAAGTGTTCCTGCCCAAGACTGACTTCAAGTCATAATGTGCACTGACAAAGACCCCATGTACATTATTATTATCAATAATTTTATACAGCACCTTTAAAAGTGGCATCTCAAAGCACTTTTCATAAAACAATACACAGTGAGGAGAGATAGCAGAGCAGGAATACAGTAGGAAAGCACAGGGGGCAGACACAGTACCAGTTCAATTAAAGCCCATCTAAAGAAGAAGAAGATTCTGAGTCTAGATCTGAAAGAGCTTGGGGAAGGTGACTCTCTGATATCCCTTAGGGCTAGAATTCCCAAGCTTTGGAGCGTAGCAGGAGAAGATCTTGTAAACGGGCTTGGGGGGATAGAGGGGAGACCAGAATTAGATCAGCGAAGGTTGCAAAGTGGGGAGTAGGATGAGTAGGTCAGAGAGGTACCGAGATCCCAAACCAGAGCGTTATAAGAATGAACATAGGTTTTGTGTCAACTTCAAAATCCTCGTCATATCATTATCAATCTATAATTTAGGAATCATTCAGTGTGGTGCTGAATGATTCCCAAATGGGGGGGTTTACCAACTGTTGGCAAGATAGTGTGATTGGCCAGAGGGCAGTTAGCCATATCCGATCAACTAGCTACTGACGATCCTAACACGGATTTGAATGGTCTGATCACGGATTTGTTTTTGGAAAGCATCTGATGTTGAGGCGTTTGGCGCTCTTCTCAATTTTTCCTTCCGAAGTGTAGGACAAAGATCTAAACTTTGATAGGTGATCTAGATATTACTAAATTGCTATATATTGTGAAGATGTTTTCACCATCAGATGAATATCCAGTCTAAGAACCTTTCATGTAAGCTGACAGATCTGTCTGTTTACTTTTTTTCAGTACTTCAGTTTTAATATGACCAAGTGCCCCTGGTGTCAAAGTTTACAAGCTCTTCAAGTCTCTCATGTTTAATACAACTTTTGCATTATCTTAATGGATTGCTCTGACACTGTGAATTAAGGAAATTGGACTGAATGAGAGCAGTAGACAAAGTGTAGGTCTACTGCAGGCAAATGCGTAGAGTGGTGGTGTACTGAAAAACTAGTATTGTTTAAAAAAAAAAACATTGAGCATTTTTCTAGTTATAAACCACTTGTTTCTAAAGTTTCCGTTTATTTAAATCATGATGGAGCTGCCTTACAACATTTAACATCAAGGTAATTTTACAGAGAGCAAAGCTATTTTAAATGCAGTCCGTCTGACCAACAGAAAAATGGAAACGGGGGGAAAAAATGTTGAACTGTTTTGTGCTACAGCAAAACACGTGACTCTTTTTAGAAAATGACTCAGTGCTAAATAGGGCCATTCTTATTAGTGTTAGAAATAGGAGTGCCAGGAGTTTATTAGAGCACATCATATATTTAAACAGTGCTCACTATAATGTTCATTAAAGGGCTTTGATATATTTTAGACTGGGTGGAATGCTTGAAACGACTTCTTTCAGCACAGGAAAGCTGATGAAATAGGTCTGATTAAGACGGTGATTTTTTCAAATGCGTTATTAATTTGACCGACAGTATCCTTTTTCCCCCGCTTTTGCGGGAAGATCATTTAACGTGAGGTATGTAGCTTTACGATTGTGACATCATTGCCTGTCATGAGGGCTGTAATATTTCATGGAAAGGGAGAAGAACATTTCATTACTATTATTTCAGGGTCAGAGGAGCATAATGCTTGAGTTGGCATAAACTGCCCACTTACGGCAATGACCTCGCTATGCCCTCACATGCATATTATATCACGAACATTTGGGCCAGGTTGTCAGTGGGTTTTGTGCTCCTTGAGGTGTCGGGCAGCATGAAAAATTGCCCGAAGAAATGCAATATACGTTCAAAGTCGTTTGGCTAACTTGTGAAGGTTGACACGTTCATTGTGCTAGATTGTGGGGCTGTGTTCAGTGACAGCCACAAGATGTCCATGAAACACTTCGACTGATGTTCTTTTTAAAGCGGTGTCTCTCGATGGCCCAGGGCTTATATATCTGGTGCTGTCTGTATCTTGTGCTCTTTCTGCAGTGTCCCAGTGCAGAGTCAATGGACATACCCTCCGAATTCATCTTGTCCCTATTGTCGCTTATTCAAAAAAAAAGAAACGCCTCTTCAGTCCTTTGCAGAGGCTGGGCAGTGGGTTTTCTGACGCTTGTCAAAGTGCGGCATTGTAATAGACCAAACGTTTTTTAAAAAAAGAGGAAAATTTGACACATGCAATGGGATGTTTGTAGGTGCAAACACGCAAAAGACAACTTGTAGTAAGTTGAAGTTTGTCCCCATAATAATTGAATAGGCTACTTTTCTCTGAAAAGTTTTGATAATGTTATGCGTCTGCAACTGACAGCATTTTGCATTCCAGTTAGGTACAGTAGGCAAGATCTTGAGTTTCACAAGCCTGCTTTGGAGATTTTATTAGAGGGAGGGGCTGTAAGCCCTCGAGTTTGCAACACGAGGGGGCTGGGGGAGTAAGGGTTAGCCACCCTTGAATCCTGTGGTTCGAAATTAAATGAAATTAAAATGGATGGGAAGCTAATTGGAGGCTCCAAAGGCCCTGAGGTAATTTAACCATTTCCAGGAAGAAGCAGTGACATGTGAGGCAAGAGCAGTTGGGGGGAAAAAAAAAATCATAAACAGGCCTGATTCTCAGTCAAGCGCTTCTCTATATCTGTGTCGAAGGCTTAATTTTAACCAGATAAGTCAAATGAGAACAGTCTTATACCGTATCAGCGAGGAGAGTGCCCGTGTATATAACTGTGTGTGCTGGGGCATTCCGAGTGACTGCTCAAGGGGTAAAACAGCATCTTTCCACCTCTGGGATTTTGAATCAAACCCCAAAGCATAGTGCCTGAACCACTGCTCCACACTGCTGCAAACTTTTGCAGTTTAAGCATAGTAATAAGTATAACCACATGCAATATATTAGTCTCTGGTGATTTGTTTAGTAACTAGAAACCAGTTTGGTTTCTCTCTTGGTCTGTTAGTGTGCAACAAACTCCCAATTAAAGCTCAGATCTTTAGCGATGAACATTGTCTGCCCAGGCAGATGTCTTTGACTCAGGACTCTGGCTATCGGGATAGGTGGCCTGGCACCAGCCTGATTGATTCTGTTGTGTTTGCGCAGCCCAGGTCTTGTCGAGAGCAGCGCATGGATAGAAATGCAGTCTGTGCTTACTCTTTCATGCCTGCTCCCTCGTTTGCCACCCCTCCCCTTTTATTTAGTGCCGTTCATCTTTAAATTGTTATGGCTGGGTTGCTTTTCATTCCAGTTGAATCCCTATTAATGTGGCCTACCTGAGATAAACAGAAAATTATTCTAAAGCGAAGTGCGTGGGGGGTATTCATCAAATTAATGCATGTGGTATTCATTAGGCGCTCCTAATTAATTCTCCCCTGCCCTTTCCTACTTCACACAGTGCTGGGGCTTTGATATCTTTTTTTGGGCTTGCTTTGATTAATTGAAACTTCTCGTTTGTTGATGAAGCACTTCAGGGGGACTCAGTGTGCGTGTTTACCTGAGCCGGCTTGCTTGTTTTGCCGTGTATATCGCTCTGCATTTTTTTTCCTTTCCTCCATCAACTTCGCCCCCGCCCAAGTGAAATCCTCTCTGCACAAACTCCGGCACCGCTTCCTCCCTTATCGCGATACCGGTTACGTTAGCGGGAACAATCATTTTACTTCTGCTGGCAGTCGTTCGTGATGAGCCCATCTCGAGACGCTTTCCCCAATCGACGTAGAGGTTGTTAAGGCAATTAAGCCGCTGTTATGATTTTTTTAAAAAGAGAGTAAGAAGGAGGGGGTGGGGCGAAAGTGGGGGCCGCATAAGATTAATGAGAATGGAATGCGCGTGTGTTCAGGCCGATAAACTCAATAAGTCAGGCTCAAAAGAAAATTGTCTCTGGAAGTCTGTAGTGAAAAAGGGTATAGGAAACAACGTTTGGGAGAGCTAGGGAAAGCTCCCTTTCCTCGCCATCTGTCCCACTGACAAACGATGAAGGAATGAATAAATTAAACTGCCAATCCAGCAGCACTGCAAGGCCACCTTTTAGTTTCCCCAGTTTGTTTATGCGTCACCTGGTGTCTGGTGGATTTTGTATGCCTTGCATTTTTTATTCATCAACGTAGAATTCCCCGTATATATGTTTACCTCTTTGTTTGGACTCTGCTCCTCTTCCAACCCTATTCTCCAGAGTTAATCTTGAGTTTAACCTAGATCAAAGGTATCCAAAAAAGGATACCCTTTTGATCCTTGCAAAAGACCTGTTGTTCTATACTTTTTGAGCTCCGCAGTGTCTCGCAGTTAGACTGGAGGAGTGATGTTGCAACGATGAAGGCTCATAGGTGCCCAGTCCAGTCTCCAGAGTTATGATGTAACTGTAACAGGCCCACAAGCATGTATGAAGTGAGCCTTAACATTTTTCACTTGTGGTCTTGGTGTAGCAGCTGAATTAGGGTTGACATATGTGCTCATCTCTGACCAGATGTTTGAAAGCAAAGATTCAAAGAAAAAGAAGGAAGACTACCTATCCTAACTGGAATTGGGTTAAGTCCTCTGCAGAGGCTAAGTATTGTATAGCAGGTGAAAGACAGCTGGAGACAGTTCATTTGTGCTTGAATAAACCCACACTGTCTGAATTTAAGATTTTTGATTATAGATGGTTCCTACTCCCTGATCATGCCACGTAACTATTTTTTTATTTTAACCTACCTCTTCCCAATTAAAGATTTGGTTTATCCTGTTATGCTTATGCCAGAAATGTTAAAAGGCTAGACAGTGAGGCCAATATCATGGAAACAATTTAGAGCCGAGGGGAAAAACTAATCATGTGTTTAAGGTGTGACTCTCCTAGACCACAGTGCTGCGCTGCTTGGAAAAAATATCATAGATGACGAGTTTGAAAAGGCAGTTCAAGCCTTTTTCATTATGAATCCTCTTCTTGTGTTTTGCATCCCTGCTGCAGCCTGACGAGGACAGTAGAGATCTCTGGAGACGACGGACCCCTGGGGATTCATGTGGTGCCCTACTGTTCCTCTCTCAGCGGACGGTGAGTGAAGAGCAGCCTTCATTTTGCTATACTTGTGAGCTGTCGCTCTGAGGTATGCTCTGAGAGTCTTTTAAGAATGCAGAATTGTACACATGCTTAGTAGTGTGCCTCTAGAATATACACTGTCTCCTGCATGTTACTGCATCATTTTGGACACACGGTAGGCTTATAAAACCCGAAATAGTCGTTTTTTACTACTTTTAAAACAAAATTGTTTTTTTAAAAAAAGATGATGATCCATGTCAATTGTGTTTTTTTTTAAAGCAGAGAAAAATCTGGAAATTATTACTGAACACACAACATAGCTCCTGCACCCCAAACCAGTCTCCATAACTCTCAACATCTTGCCATTAACCTGACTGCTAAAAGCAGCAAGCGAACTTTAAAGGAGCCAGAGCGTGCGTTTTTTGGATTGGAACGTTTCACATGTGTGGTCCTCTAGAGGAAAGAAAAAAAAATAGTCGACTGGAAAATGAGTCTCGGAGATTTTGGGAGAGCTCGTCCCATGTGTACACACATTGACTCCAATATCTGTTTAAACAGGGCCTGAGAGCCAATGTAGAAATGCTAATTACTAAAGCATGAAAGTGCTGCAGAAGACATGATCGTAGTTAGTATTGAACAATATATATTAAGCCGTTGGGAGTGCAGATGGCTCTGGGTTTAAGCTTTCTCTTTAAAAGCTAATGGTCCTGATTTTACTAGTTGTGTTTTCTGATGATCCACCCCATTAGAATGTGTTTACTTTGGTAACCACCAAAGGGCAGGCCGGGCTGTGACAACACCTCATGGAAACCTCATTTAATTGTTATGGTAAGGAAAATGAGAGGTTAAATGTTAAGGACAGGGGTAGAGGGCACTTTCACAGGAAGCAGGACGAGCCACCCCCCGCCAAAAATGTCAGAGTTCCTGTTTGTGTTGTCAAAAAACAAGGCTGTAAAAGTTGGTTCGTGATTGATGACTTCTCTTTATCTACCTGCGTTTTTCTATTGCAATGCCACCGCAACTGGAGCGGCCTATCTTTCCTCGCAATATGGTCCGGACTTTGACCAACTGGAAAAACTTGCTTCACATTTCAGCTACATAGAATGGACTTTCCATTTGTAGAGATGGAAAGATGTTTTTTTTCCACTTGGTCAAAGCCAATGAGCAATAAAAGTGTTTTCTGCTTTGAAAATATCGAAATGTGTCTCCCTCGAATTCTGTCCTGGATGACACAAAGGAGTAAAAGATGAAGGAGTGTCTCTGGAGCCAGAAAACCCGACCTCTTCTCTGAAAGCATTTTGCCAAAAGTCATGTAGTTTTGGTGATAGCCCTCAGGGGCTACTCCATCTGGTGCCTTTGGATCCACTTCTCCTTGGAATATAATCCAACCCCAGCTGAGTGGAGCGCTCAATAGAGTGCAGCTAATTAAAGTTCATTGACTGGAGCTCCAGTGGTCTTTGTCAATATCGCTGTTTACAAATGTTATGGTCTGCAGTCCACAACAAAGCATCTTTCACGAGGAGCTTGGGTGCAATTATCTGAATGCGGGCTAATGACCAGCTGAAAGAGTACTTTCGTAGGCCTGTAAAAATCACAACTCCAGCACCTAATTACATTAATCATTGTTTTTTTTTCAGTTGATTCTGTTAATGCTAAAGGAACAAGGGTTTCCCTGGCAGCCTTATCAGCCTAATGACTTGTCCATGCTGCTGATAAGGAAGTTGTTTCACTTTGGAACCAAACAGCAGTTGGTTTTGAGCTGGGTTCAATGCAGAGCTTGCCTTTGAGCTGTAAGACTATTAGCAGGATGCTATTTCTGATGGACTTTTGTTCCTTCCTCTCTGGTTGCTCAGAGGAGCAATGAGGAACTCTAAGCCACAGAGATGGTGTTTCTTTGACATATATTGCTAGAACTCAGTTTCAGTGTGTTAACCTGAAGTAATTTAAAATAAAAACAAATTTTCTTCACACATCTGTATAAAATACTGCTTTAATAAGCTCAGTGCTTTTCTATCAGTTCAGTCAATCTACATAATAAAATAAGTCTTGGAATTTTCACTTTTTCTTCAAAAAAGTAACAAATGCCATTTGCAGTGAATTTTACATGGCGGCCTACAGTAACAAAAACACACAGTGCAGGTAATAAAACAAGACCTGCAACAGTAGGGTGGCCTGGTATGTAGTTTTCACTATATACTCCATAATTAACTTGTTTTAGATGTCTATGTGGGTGGTACACTACTGTAAGACACCTCCCTGAGCCTGCGTACTGTGGGTATAAACTGAGCAAATTAGTCACTTCTGGTAGCTGTCAAAGAGCTGTGGCATTTTTTCTTAGCCACCACAGTGCGGTTTACAATCTCCAAACTGCTGTTTCAGAGAGAACAAAGAGACATTGACAAATAACCGTCGCAAATATTTTAAATCTTCTTCACACAATCCATTGTGCAAATAAATGGCTAGAATTATTTTCTTTTAGATTGTCATGGGGATGTCTGATATGGTTGACCGGTTAACACTGCCAGTTCTGGGAAAAGTATATTGAAGTTGATATTTAATTTTGTAACTCATTTATATGAAGTCTTATGCAATAATGTTTAAAACAGAATAGTCAGTTTCTGAATGTTTTCGTAGAACAACACTAAAAAAAATTAAACGTTTCTTCCTATCCAGTCAGTGGTAATTTTTTTAACGGTAAGAATTCACCATCTTTGACTATGAATTAATTTCTTTGTGTATTTACCTTCATTACTTTTTCTGGCTTTGCTAGTCTTGCACTAGATGCTCCTTATCCTGTTGTAATGTGTATTACACCGAATATCTCAATTTAATTTGTGAATATTTCATACAGCACATATTCTGAATCATTTTCAGATCTCCATCTTTAACTGTACATCTTATTTTTCACTGCTTCCGTTTCTAGTTTTTCTGTCTAAGACTTTAATGGGCTGTACCTCTTCCTTTTCTTTTAAAGAAGAAAATTACCACAATTTTGATCAACACAGCCCAGAAATGGTCTTTTGATTCCCCTAGTCTTATTTTTGTTTGTTTGTTTTGCTCTGTTCAAAGGACTCTGGGCCTGTACATCCGTGGTGTGGAAGAAAACAGTCGGTCGAAAAGGGAGGGCATATTTCACGAGGATGAATGCATTGTTAAAATCAATGATATTGAATTAATGGACAAATCCTTCTCTCAGTAAGTACATGTTCCTTTGATATCAGACCGAACGCATTGTGTGGCTGTCAGTCATTTGCTGCCCTTTTTTGTAGCTCTTTCAAAGCCCCGCTTTTTTTTTTTTTGCAGTATCAGAGTGCTGTATCTTTTTGTACAAACAAAGGCCATTTTCCGAGACTATTGTTGGAGAGAATAGCTCTGTTTAACATTACCAATACTGGACGGACTTCAAAAGGAAAGGAGCTTCAGCCATTAGTCTGGAGCCTTTTGTGAATGCATATTCCTTTTCTTCCTTTATGCCCATTGAACAGCAGCCATTAAGTCTGCAGTGCAGAAAAATAGGAATTCCTAATGCTGGCCATGCAACGCAAGCTTCTGAATATGATCAAAATATTGATAAAAAGTGGTCCTCGTTATGTTTCCCTCTGAGTGGGGCTCTGGCAATCTCAACTAATTCTTCACAGAGTTTGCTTGCGTGGTAGGGCCTGCTGTTATTGCAGCTGGGATAAAAAAAATTAATTCTGCCATCGCCCTTTCCCATCCTCATTTCAGACCACAATAACGTGCCACTCCAGCAATCCCAGTGAACCACTGGGAACTGAAATTAATAATGCATTTTTCCAAAAATGGCGTACATGAAATTTGCATTCAGTCTTGAATCATTACACATTAGTGATCGTTACCGTAGTTTTCAGTCAAACGTTAGGTGCTTAGCATTTCTTTTTTCCTCGCTTTTATGAAATGAAATTTTCTAGTGTTGACAAAGGTATTCTTAAAATGCGATATACAAAGTTGTACTTTTAAATACTTGTAGATTATGATGTATTTGACATCAACAGTAATGGCACTTGGAAATCTGTTTACTTAACATCAGGTTTCAGTTAATAAAGTCTCAGAGCAGGCGTCACTCCTGGTGGACAGGTGTGTCTGCAGGTTTTCATTCCACATCATCTCTTGATGATAAATCATTTTTATTAATGGCTTAATTGCACTTCTTCCAGCTCTTCAGATGCTGCTGCTTTAAAGAGATTTAGAAAGCCTGTAGGCACACTGGTTTTCGAGGAGCCTTCAGTCTCTTCATTTCCAGATTAGTCACATTTCTGCTAGCAGCCATCTCACCCTGCAACTCACAGTTGGGAACCCTCTGAAGCTCAGCAGCTGTGAGCCTGGTCAGCACCTGGAAGGGAGACTTCCTGGGAAAAACTAAGGTTGCTGGTGGAAAAGGTGTTAGTGGGGCCAGTAGGGAGCACTCACTCTGCAGTCTGTGTGGGTCCTAATGCCCCAGCATAGAGACACTACACTTTAAAAAGGTGCCATCCTTCATATGAGATGTAAAACCCGAGGTCCTGACTCTTCGTGGTCATTAAAAATCCTAGGGCATTTCTCGAAAAGAGTAGGCCCATTGTCCTGGCCAAGTTTACCAATCATGGCCTCCTAATAATCCCCATCCATGAACTGATGTCATTACTCTGTTCTCCTCCCCACTGAGAGCTGATGTGTGGGGAACGTACTGGTGCCCTATGGCTGCCATCTCATCATGCAGGCGGGGCTACACATTGGTGGTTGTAGTGAGATTTCCCACTACCTGTAAAGCGCTTAGAGTGGAGTGTCCAAAAAAGCACCGTAGAAGTGTAAGGAATTATTATTTAGAAGTTATTCTGAAGTTGTTTCATGTTTCTATTAAAACCGAATCATGTTTGGTGGTACATATGGTCCTTCACAGTTACAGCCACTTCCGGTTTTTGTGTTTTGCCGTTTTGCACACAGGTCTCAGGAGACATTTCGCCAGGCCATGCGGTACGCCACCGTGCGGCTGGAGGTGGTCCCTTCCCAGAACAGGGAGCGCTACGAAAAGAAACTGATCGGCCAGCTGTTCAGCTCGGACCCCGCCGAAGGCGTCCCCAAAGGGAATCCGCCCGCGGCGTTGAAAGGGAAGATGGCGTCAAAAGCCGGCGAGCCAGCGGCTAGGCAGGGCGAGCTCTCTGTCAGACCGGTCGAACCGGCAGCGAAGCCCAACGAGGCCCATTTCAACCAGCACCAGGACACCGGGCCTGCGCCGACGCCTCCTGGGACCAGCCTCACCCCCGTCGCTAAAAGTAAAAGTGACAGTCCTTTGCTTAAGAAGAGCCCCGCCGCGATCTCTCCCCTCGTAGCCTTCGGCAACAAGAAAATGGGCAAAAAGCTCAAGATTGACCTCAAGAAAGGTAAGAGAACCCAAGGTGAGATTTGGTCTTGGCTTGCCATCCCATGACTATCATCAGCAATGCGGACCGTAAACTAATTTGCACCAGTCCGTTAAATTTTCTTAATGGGTTCAGTTACAAATTCATAATATTAGCTCCCAACATTAAACAACTGTGCTAAGCTGAGAAACTGAGACCATTAACGTAGATTACAGATGTGAGAAAAACAGTACCTCTCTACAGTGCCTTGCGAAAGTATTCGGCCCCCTTGAACTTTTCAACCTTTTGCCACATTTCAGGCTTCAAACATAAAGATATAAATTTTTTATTTTATGTGAAGAATCACCAACAAGTGGGACACAATTGTGAAGTGGAACGAAATCTATTGGATTTTTGAAACTTTTTTAACTAATAAAAAAATGAAAAGTGGGGCGTGCAAAATTATGCGGCCCCCTTGCGTTAATACTTTGTAGAGCCACCTTTTGCTGCGATTACAGCTGCAAGTCGCTTGGGGTATGTCTCTATCAGTTTTGCACATCGAGAGACTGAAATTCTTGCCCATTCTTCCTTGCAAAACAGCTCGAGCTCAGTGAGGTTGGATGGAGAGCGTTTGTGAACAGCAGTTTTCAGCTCTTTCCACAGATTCTCGATTGGATTCAGGTCTGGACTTTGACTTGGCCATTCAAACACCTGGATACGTTTATTTGTGAACCATTCCTTTGTAGATTTTGCTGTATGTTTGGGATCATTGTCTTGTTGGAAGATAAATCTCCGTCCCAGTTTCAGGTCTTTTGCAGACTCCAACAGGTTTTCATCCAGAATGGTCCTGTATTTGGCTGCATCCATCTTCCCCCCAATTTTAACCATCTTCCCTGTCCCTGCTGAAGAACAGCAGGCCCAAACCATGATGCTGCCACCACCATGTTTGACAGTGGGGATGGTGTGTTGAGGGTGATGAGCTGTGTTGCTTTTACGCCAAACATATCGTTTTGCATTGTGGCCAAAAAGTTCGATTTTGGTTTCATCTGACCAGAGCACCTTCTTCCACATGTTTGGGGTGTCTCCCAGGTGGCTTGTGGCAAACTTTAGACGAGACTTTTTATGGATATCTTTGAGAAATGGCTTCTTCTTGCCACTCTTCCATAAAGGCCAGATTTGTGCAGTGTAAGACTGATTGTTGTCCTATGGACAGACTCTCCCACCTCAGCTGTAGTTCTCTGCAGTTCATCCAGAGTGATCATGGGCCTCTTGGCTGCATCTCTGATCAGTCTTCTCCTTGTCTGAGCTGAAAGTTTAGAGGGACGGCCAGGTCTTGGTAGATTTGCAGTGGTCTGATACTCCTTCCATTTCAAGATGATCGCTTGCACAGTGCTCCTTGGGATGTTTGAAGCTTGGGAAATCTTTTTGTATCCAAATCCGGCTTTAAACTTCTCCACAACAGTATTACGGACCTGCCTGGTGTGTTCCTTGGTCTTCATGATGCTCTCTGCGCTTTCAACAGAACCTTGAGACTATCACAGAGCAGGTGCATTTATACAGAGACTTGATTACACACAGGTGGATTCTATTTATCACCATCAGTCATTTAGGACAACATTGGATCATTCAGAGATCCTCGCTGAACTTCTGGAGTGAGTTTGCTGCACTGAAAGTAAAGGGGCCGAATAATTTTGCACGCCCCACTTTTCATTTTTTTATTAGTTAAAAAAGTTTCAAAAATCCAATAGATTTCGTTCCACTTCACAATTGTGTCCCACTTGTTGGTGATTCTTCACATAAAATAAAAAATTTATATCTTTATGTTTGAAGCCTGAAATGTGGCAAAAGGTTGAAAAGTTCAAGGGGGCCGAATACTTTCGCAAGGCACTGTATATATTGTAGCATAGTTGTTTGTGCATTCCTCCCATGGTTAAAAGAAATGCCCCTTCATCTCGGTTCCTAAATGTCTTTGTTAACTACTTTGACTTTTCTGCTTATGTCCTATTACGTGCAGGGAGAAAAAAGGTTTTTAGGTTGGAAAGGTTTTCAAGTCTTGTCATAATGAAATACATTTAACCTTAATGTTGCACTGTAAATTGTATTGAATGTGTTCTCAGGAAACCATAAGCGTGTCCATCCTTTGGGACTCCGGTAGGTTTAGAATGCTAGTCATTTGAGTGGCTTTTTGAATTTGTACTTTGACACTTTACTGTCTCAGGAACACAGACTACAATTTAGATTGGATTAACCATCCTATACCACCAGATAAATCTGGTGAAAGCTTGAATGGGGAGGCAGGGTGATTTTGCTGTAAACCATCAGTCAGCTTTGCTTAGGAGCTGACACCTATTGGTGTGCAGGTGAGGTGGGTTGAAGCTGGCTTGGACAGGCTCATACAGTATCTGCAGGATGCTCGTGGAATCTGTCCGAACTCCTGCTTTCCTGAGCTGATGTCAGTGGGACCTATGTCACATCCTTCTCTGATGCAGCAGCTGTGCTACAGTATATGTGCCCAAGGCTCACAGCTGTAAAGAAATGCAAAGTATTGACATCTGTGGTGGCACATGGATGCTAACTAATTTATTTGGGCTGACACTTCTATCCAAAGCAACTCATGTTTGCAGTCATTTATACAGCTAGTTCTTTTTTCTGGAGCAGTTTGGATAAAGTACTGTGCATTAACGTGCACTAGCAATGTCTCCTCTGGGATTTAAACTCAGCCTTCCCATTAGAAGCACTGCTCCACACTGTTGCCCTGCAATCCTACTGTCTTACCAGGACTAGTGCAAGGACCGAGGTAGTAAGCAGGACACAGTACTGATGAGCAGTTCTGAAGTGAGAAACATGGAAGATCATTCTAGACCTTGCAATAAGACCAGATGATTGACATTAGCAGGATTGCAGATTTTGTGTGGTTCGAAAGTATTCACGCTAGATCAGAACTAATGGATTAGTCATTGAAGTCTTTTATTGCTGTTGAAAACTGATCTTGGAAAATGAGCATGCAGTCCACATCTTTGTCAGGGTCAGATGGTACAAAAAAAAAGGCAAGCAACCAAAGTTTGAATGATCAGTCCTGCAAACCCAGTTTGAAGTCCTTGATTACTTTTTAGTGTACTACATTTCATTGTGACTGTTACTAACATTGCTAACATATCCAAAACTTTTCAGATGTGGACATCCAGTACAACAAACTGGGCTACATTAATTTTCCTTTCCTTTCAGACCACATGTGTTAGCTTACATTTAACATGTTTAAAGATTATAAGTTGATGATCACGGTGCTTGTTCAGTAACTGCAGAAAAATGTCAACATTAAGTAAAATAGGAATAAACCCATAGTTGCTTGATACTGCTGTTGAAGTCAAAACAAAAGCATGTTCCCTTCTCATGACTCAGCACAATATTATCCTGAAATCGCATCTGCCAAAACCTGCTCTGTGAAGCATCAGAGCAAACGCCATTTTGGATTGTGGGAAAACAAAGTCAAGAGAAGTTTCTTTTTCGTATTCATTTATTTTCCTCTCGCCCAGCTAATAAACCTGAGGTTATCTCCGACCTGCAAAGTGACCCAATGTGTTAAATTAAAGGCTGAAGCTTTCTTTGTCTTGGATACACACTGTGATGCATTATGACAGCCTTACCGGTTACAGCTAATCTGCTACAGATATGGTCTCTCTTGTAATAATGACTTGACAGGAGTCCCATGTCAGCACTTTGTGCGGGCCGCTGCAGAGTAATGTAGTTATTCAGATGTCTTCATCCCTTGTGGTTCATCCTGCTGCTTTATGTTTTTCATAACTCCTAATGCTTGACAAGTTTACATAAAAAAAACATTGCAAATCTGTTTTGCCGTTTACCACATAAACCCCATTACATTGTAGCTGACATCAGCTCATCTCCCAGTCTTACTGAGAGAATTTCTTGGGTCCACGGTTATCAGATTCCTTTCGAAAGCAGGTTATTGAATCTCTCGGGCAGTTTATCTAAACTCTACCAACAGGGACCTGCTCTAGTGAGGCAGTAGTGTTGCTGCTGAGTTTGTGTCTTCATTCTAGAAACAGAAAAGCCTTTACTTAACTGGTTCCATTCTTCACCCCTCTGCTCTTCTTAGTACCACCATCCACGGTCTCTATTGTTATTGTTGTATTGTTGTAATTGTATATTGTAATTGTGTCTTATCTTGTGTATTCTTCTTATTTATTGTTGTATTCTTCTTATTTATTGTTATTGTCATCCTGTAAAATGCTTTGAGAAGCCACCTTTAAAGGCGCTATATAAAATAAAGTTTATTATTCTTTTTTAAGCTGAAGTATGTAAGCATGTAAAAACAAAGAAGCTATTGATGACGTATGAGATATACAGTATGAAAGCCATACATTTCTTTTATGGCATAGTTAGTTTGCTTCATAAGTTTTATTTTAATAGGCTTGAGGCTGCGACTGTAGTAATTGATTCTGCATCCCTTCACATTGCAGGCTCCACCGTTTTTTCCAATCTCTCAGGAGAGATGAACACCAGGGAGCATCCGCGCAGATTAATTTGGTTAACTGCAGAGCCTTTCACCTCTTGCGTTTCTCGATTACTGCTAGGTTTGGTCACGTGTGAAGTGAGGTCGGTGTTCTTTTGGCTCAGCCTCCTTCTAAAGCCCTACCTCAGTCTAAACTGCGGTGCCGTTTCAAACAATTACGTTTTCTGGCCCCGGGGGAGAGTCAAAACACTGAAGCTGTGGTTCGTAGAGAGAACAGGAAAATGTCTTATTGTAGTATTTTGGGGTTGGAAATTTTGAATCTGTTACCCCTTCACCTTTTACAGTGGTGTTTACTGACTGGAATGTCTGGGTTGCTATAGTTGTGTTAGGAGGAGAGTAAGTCTTCCACTAATCTCTTTCCACTAGTGGTTTCAGCAGAATGTAAATTAGGTGTGAACCTGGATCATGCCTGAGTTATTGGGAGTTTGTGCAAGCTTGTATTAAGCTCCCTCTCCTCTTTCTGTGTATGTTAAGGCCCAGAAGGCTTAGGCTTCACAGTTGTGACTAGGGATTCATCGGTCCATGGTCCTGGTCCCATCCTGGTGAAGAACATCCTTCCAAGAGGAGCTGCAATCAAAGATGGCAGACTCCAATCTGGTGACCGAATCCTGGAGGTATGGTACTCACCCGAGTCTCCTAGTATCGTGCGTGCTCTATTCTCTGAGCTGTGAAGCCATCCCATCACAGCTCTGTTCTATAGCTCGTCAAAGCTGTTAAATCCCACGTCACATATTAATATACTGATTTTCTTAGGCCCTTTTTTCTAGTTAAGCTATGGGTGGCATCGGATGTAATTCATGCACGAGTGGGGTCGATCAAAGTTACACGAGCAAAGACAAGAAATAACCCAAACCTTCACTCTTTCGGTGACGTCAGTGATCGCAACAGGTCATTTTAAATAATGAAAGACAAACAATAAAATGCATTGGCTGCTTTAGATAGTATTGATCATCTTAATAAAATAAATGGGAGACATGCATCAGCCTTAATGCAAGTTGCTGGGCCATCTGGGAAGAAACCTGTGGGTCAGAATGATGTATCCCGAAAGAATAGTGTCGCTGTCGAGCCCTGTTTGTCCCTTTGGCTTGGGCAAGATGAGTCTGTAGTAAACGAATGCTTGTCAGCACCGAGTTTAGCGACTCTGGGAGTGTTTGAAAGTGCGGCGCTACTGTTGATTTGTTTCTACAGAAGCCTTTCATGCGAGATCTGCCAAAAGGTGTTGGCCTTTCATGATGGCTTCCAGCCGGGTGGGTGGCAACAGTGGACGTGACGGTTCTGTTGATTCTGTCGTCCTTCAGGTCAATGGGATGGACATTACGGGGAAGACCCAGGAGGAGCTGGTTGGCATGTTGAGGAGCACGAAACAAGGAGAGACTGTTTCTCTCGTGGTGGCGCGACAGGAGGAAGTGTTTCTGCCTCGGGAACTGGTAGGGCTTGTCTTAACGTTGAAAGAAAAAGATCCGAAACTCGGCTGACATGCCTTGGGGGAGATACTGTATGTCTTAGTTTTGCACTACACACAGCGTCTAGTTAAAGCATGATTTCAATTAGGAGTTATGCATTAACACGCTTATAAATCTATAGGGCTGACATTTTTATATGACAGGTTGAGAAGGAACAGTTAAGACAGTATTGAGAAACACTGTTCATCTTCTGAGTATGATGGATGCATACAGTATTTCCTTTTCCTCTTCCTGAACCTATTGAGAAAACTATGGCTAGGTGCCATTTAGACCAATAGCACTTCAAACTAGGCTTCCTTTCCAAGGTGTTAAACAAATTATTTGGACAACAGTGGCACAATATTTTTTGGAATCTGTTTTTTTTTTTTTACCTGCAAATTAGGAAGTCTATGTCACAACTTGATATGTGAAATTCAAAGAAATCACTTTGATTCAATGTTTTCATCTGTCTTCATTTGCTCCTAAACCAGACAGAAATCATTCAAGATGCGATTTTCTGTTTTATTGTCAAGTATCATAGTTGAGGACTACAAGCTGTGCAACTAAAGCCCTGATAACAGAACCAGGAGGCCAGAATACCAACTCTGGACTTGCAGCAATTGTTCATGATCTGTTGTGTTTAACGTACCACAAAACCATTGCCTGGAAAGAGGCAGATACTGGGCGTGGGGGACCCTAGGATGTTTATATTCTCCCAGTGGGAGTTTGTGTTTTCGGCTCTTCTGTGCCCACATGTTAACCTCGTGGTAACCATGACGACAGTTAACCAAAATCTGAGGAGCTGTGTGGCAAACTGTTTGGAAGTGGAAAGTGTGGGGGGGGGGAAGAGGCAACCGAATCAATTATTAGCAGAACCGCTGGGATGAGATTCTTGGATCAAGTTAACTACAAACCAAATGGGCCGAATGGCCTCCTCTCGTTTCTGAACTTTCTTACCTTCTCACAGCGAATACGTGACTGATGAATCGAGTCTGACGTGGCGGACTGGTGCGCGGTGTCCCGGCGGTGCTCGTTTCCGGTTGTTTAAGGTGAAAGTTTTTGTCCAGTGCAACAGAAACGTTGCTCTGGCCGTTCGCAGGGAGGCCCCCTGCTGAACTCCTCCTGTGTCCCTCTTCTCAGCACGAACCATTCCCAGCTCTCCTGGTATTTCTTAAGGCGGCCCTGAAGAGGGGAAGTGGAGCATTTCCCTCTTTTGTTTGGCTGCCTTTGGTTGGCCTTTCACTGAGAAAACGAATGGCCTCATATTGCCTCCAGCAGCTCTTCTTAACTTGTTTGACTTTCTTTCCTGACATATCATCACCGGGCCTCCCCTCCGGCTGCTTCACAAGCGGCGTTTGTTGACTTCCTGTTATTGCCGGCTGTGTTTTTCTTTTTTCGGCGGGGCGGGGAAGAGTCCTTCGCACATGTGCCGCCGGCCGTACAGGAAGTCATGGAGCAGCGCTGGTCTCTTGCCGGCAGCTGGCTGGCTCTTCCTCTCACGGCTCCTGTTGACAGAGAGCCAAAGCCGAATGTGTTTTTTCAGCACAGTTCAGCAGTTTCTGTAAATAGCCAGAGCTGGGAGAGGAGACAACCTGTTTGCGGTGGAGATGTCAAGTGGAGCCGTTTTAGCAGTTTTAATCCTTTGGCTTCCATTGTTGT
Source organism: Lepisosteus platostomus (assembly GCF_059453375.1). Taxonomy (NCBI): domain Eukaryota; kingdom Metazoa; phylum Chordata; class Actinopteri; order Semionotiformes; family Lepisosteidae; genus Lepisosteus; species Lepisosteus platostomus. The sequence continues at coordinate 3,895,622 of NC_142624.1, forward strand.
TGTTTTTTCCCTGTTTTTCCCTCATCCGACACTGACAGCCTTCTATGCGTATTACAGCGGGGCTGGAGCGCTGCATAAATCGTGTCGGGCACGTTTTAATGTGAAATGCTGACTTTAAAAAAAAAAAAAGATAGTTTACCAAAGTACAGTAAAGGTGTTAATGTAGACAGCACGTGCATTTTTACTAGAACGTTCCTGTTCTAATTTACATTTTACAGGTCAGTCAGGGAATCTGTCTTCCTTTGCAGTAGAATCTATTGAATCATGACCTTGAGGAGCACAGTTTTATGAAGCAGTATATATATATATCCCATCCACACTGAGAAATATATTCAATACAGGGTTGGAAATGTATGATTAAACACAGCTTATTAGTAATGCGGAAAGCCGCACCAAAAGCTGACACCTTGAACACTGGGACTCATGACTAATGGAAAGTAATGACCAAAGTGGATGGTCTACAGCTCTGTGCACAGGGTCAAGATCTAAGGAGCAGTAGGAATGGGAAAGGCAGCTGTGTGGCCTAAACAGTCCCAATCATATAGACAAAGGGCTTGCCTATGAGAGCTGCCATCTTCCAGTAACTCACTGTTGCGGTTTTAAAGTGGCACCCAGGACTGTTTAAGACCATCAGCCAACAACAGAAGGCAAGTGCCACTCAGCTTTCAAATAAGTCCCTGTTTCCCCTTCTTCCTAGAGTATTAATCATTTATCATTAAAATGCATTTATTATGGCAACATCTTGATCCCGAAAAAAATCATTGAACCACAGGGAAACTCAATGCTCACTTTGTTGTCTGACAGCTTCCAGCAGGGCCAGGCTGTCACTCATCTCCAGGGATGGGTTTGCCACGCGGTGCCTATCTTTAGAACAAAGCTCCAGGAGTATTTATGGGCGCCAGATGAGAACTGTTAACAGCGACCAAGACCAGCTTGTTTTTTTTTCTTCAAAAACGTCCTGGCCTGCTCACTGACGGTCATCTCTAAAGGTTCGGTTTGCACTGTGGCTCCTGTGTTGTTGTTTTTTGTGTGTGTGTGTGGATGGTGGAGACCACCAGTCACGTTGACATTTTATTGAAAAAAAAATAACCTTTCAAACCATTTTAAAATGGAAAAAATGTATATTAACGTTGCTGTGGACCAAATGTCTCAAAACATTTAAATAAGACAAAGGTCTTTCACCTCACATTGCAGCTGTTTTTAAACAGTCACCCCTGAATGAATGAGGAAAGGAACAGCCATTTTCTTTTGCAGTAAATACCTAACTGCAAAGCTCCTTTGAGTCTCGTGGTTCTCTGTCTCCCCTCTGGAGGACGAGTTTAACTAAAGTCTTTGCGCAGTTTGGGCTGTGGAATCTCTGGCAACCTGCTCCTAATCTGTTAAACAGACCCCCATAAATTACCTGCATTACTTCCTCAATAATCCTTCGATGCCCCTTACGCGGAAGGAGATTGTGTCTCCAAAGAATTTCTTCTTTATTTAAACCTGACTTCCGGGTTATGACAGCGTTTCTGGCTTCAATAAAAAAAAAAAATGTGCGCAATGGCTCTCAGAACTCAATGAACTGTTTCCCAAGGAGAGAGTTAGGAAGGTGCTTATTCCTGCTGCCCTTGAGTACTTCCCAAACAGCTGCTTCACAGAGAAGAGCAGTTTTTGATTAACAGTTGTCCAATCATATTCGTTTTGCATTACTCATCGGTTCTGTCCCTCTTCTAACGTCGGAGGCTTCAGCCTTTGTGACCAACCTTTGCCTTCTTAACTTCTGGAACTTGGGAAAGTGGATCGGAATGTCTTTCGCAGGGGCTTCTTTTCTGTAAACCACTTTGCTGCATGTTTAACGCTGCTCTCATTAGAGGCCAGGTACTTGTCCACTACTGTCTGGACGTAGGCGATGCCCGAGCCTGAAGTGTGGACTCAATAGCACTGCAGTGGAGCTCTGCGTTTTCAGTCAGTGCCTCTGTGCTGCAGCGAGTCGAAATGGAAGTGTTCATAAAGTTATTCAAAGAGGACGAAGGCGAGGAATGTTAATACCGGGGAGAGAAGTCCTCACGGAAAGAGATGGATTACTTCAGTTTGGAGAGTTTATCTGTAGCACATACTTCAGAAAACCTCAAATCCCAGGACGCTGCTTTAGTTACCCTTGAGCAGAGTGCTTCGACTCATTTTGCTTCAGCTATTTCCCTGCTATATAAATGAGTACTTTCTAGGTTTTCTTTGTTAATGGGAATTTGTTCTGACTTGCATAAGAAACAGTAATAATTGCTCACACTTATAGAGCGCTTTTCTGGACACTCCACTCAAAGCGTTTTACAGGTAATGGGGACTCCTCTCCACCACTACCAATGTGCAGCCCCCACCTGGATGATGCGACGGCAGCCATAGTGCGCCAGTACACTCACCACACATCAACTATCAGTGGGGAGGAGAGCAGAGTGATGAGGCCAATTCATAGATGGGGATTATCAGGAGCTCATGATTGGTAAAGGCCAATGGGAAATTTGGCCAGGACGCCGGGGTTACACCCCTACTCTTTTCGAGAAACGCCCTGGGGTTTTTAATGACCACAGAGAGTCAGGACCTCGATTTTACGACTCATCCAAAGGACGGCGCCTGTTTTTACAGTATAGTTTCCCCGTCACTGTACTGGGGCATTAGGACCCACATGGACCGCAGGGTGAGTGCCCCCTGCTGGCCCCACTAACACCTCTTCCAGCAGCAACCTTAGTTTTTCCCAGGAGGTCTTCCCTCCAGGTACTGACTAAGCTCACACCCGCTGAGCTTCAGTGGGCTGCCAGTTGTGAGCTGCAGAGTGATATGGCTGCTGGCCATATATGGAAAACCATCTTGGAGAACACTGACGGAGAGATTAGTGTGATCATGGCCACCAGAGGTGAAATGAGAAACAACAGGCTGGAGAAATCTTTAAAAAAGAACATACACAGTTGCAGATTGAGAGTCATTTCACTGTAGTGTGTATTTGTTAATGAAGTATTGAAGAAAGCTAGGTCTTGAAACTGAAAATACTTTTTAAAGAAAAACTTTCGACATATAGGTTTTAAAAACACGTGGCACGTTCAAACCACTTAAATATTTTGGGAAACATAATCATGGGCAATCATACCTTGAACTCTGTAATCACAGAAGTGCTCATGTAGCATGAAGCTTAACCCAAGTCAGTGCCTTGCAAAAAAGTGCCAACAAAGTGACAAGCAGAAAAACAGTAAATGTAGGTCTAGATGTGTATGTTAACAATATACAGTAGCTGTTACAGATATTACTTCTGCCTTCATCTGTGCTTGTTTGGGGAAACTATTAATGTTGGTACACAATGGAAACACCTTTTTAGTTTCCATCAGGTTACATTAATTTGTTTCTAAAATCTTACTAAATTATTCTTAACCTCCTTCATCAACACGGTACAAGTGTGGAGGAAACACTATGCAACTGCTTTTCGTCGAACCCAAAAGCAATTAACAGTGGTGACCGTGCTTTATCCTGTTTTCAGATCTTGACATCAGGGGGCTTACGTTTAAGAAACTTGCTCATCTTCTGTCTTGTTTTGATGCTGCTTCTTTTATGAAATGCATGTAAATGTTGAACGGATTATGTTAAAGAGGTAGTGAAAAATATTTTTGACACGAAGGTGATTTGAATCTTCACGACACGCAGCGATCTCAATCAGGCTTGATTGAGATCACAGTGTGGCACGAAGATTACAATTACCATTGCACAGGGGACTGCAATTGCTGTATCCATGAGATGGGCAGGGGCTGGGGCTGCAGCATTTTATTTCAAACTCTTACAACCAGACTTACAAATCATGTTAAATGTCAGAAGACATGCAACAATACAGGCCTTGTTGGTTTTTTTGTCATTCCTGTTCACAGAAATCAAGTATGTTTCATGCTGAAGAGAAAATCAGCTGAGGTTCATTTTCAGAACCATATACTGTAGACTAGCTGTCTAGTGGATATGACTTTGCATCAGATTTGCTTGCTTAGTAATCTCCAAGCTGTCAGTTAATCAGCCCCATTCAGTGTACAATTGGTGCATATGACATCAGGACGAGATGCTCAAGAGGGAAACGTTGTGTGGAATGTCAAGTAGCCATGTGTCTTTGATAGCTCTGCACCAGACAACCATATGCACATACGTTTTCCCCAGTAGCCTGTATTGAAGTCTTATTGATCTTTATCTGGTGATGATAGTCATAGCCATAGTACAATTCCCTGTTTAAATCGATTCCTTCTCAAACTGTCTTGTACGGTAGTCATCTATGTCTGCGTTTTAAAATCAGCAGCTGAGAATTATTGAAACTGAACTCCTACCTAGCCTCCTACATCCGAACTAGTGAAATACCTGTGGCTAATTAAAATACAGCAGTATTATTATGTAAAACATTCACCAGGCCACCTTGAAAGTTACTGTTTTTAAACCTACAGTATATTGAATGTGCGTCCATATGTTTAATTTACTTTGGTTACCTACACTGTATGAGTTTTCAAGCTCTGATGATCAGAGAGCTTGAAAGTTTGTTTCTGGAATATTTTTACACGCTTTGCAGAAGATTGTTTGTATGATTGCCACTACATTTATGTTAATTCCCAAATGATTTGGGAACATTGCTTGTTTTTTTTTTACATCTCGGCTGCAAACCCTGCCATCACCTGGCAAGTCTCTTTTCCAGCAGCACGGGAAGTTGCAATTGTTTCTGGAAGCTGAGAGCAGACTGGGACTGATCCCACCCCGCCATTGGCAGCTCTCAGGCAATTCTACACCTTTGCTTGTGCAATCAGGTCACAGTCGGCTAGTGACATGACCCAGGCTTGAACCCATATCCACCTGGGTTATAGCCCCCAGGTAGGCATCTGTGCTCTTTGGGCCACTTGGGAGCAACAAAGGTGAATTTATGAAAGCAGTTTTCCCCTAGTTTTGACACGATTCCAGTGTGAATGTGCCAAAATCTAAAGACCGGATCTCATGATTTCTCCTGCTGAGAAGAAACAAAATACAGCCCGCCTAGTTTGTCAATGGAATGGGAGCTACAGTACCAGAGCAAGCACACTGAGAGTCAGGGTAATATTCGCAAGGACAGTAAACGAGCCATTCTTTTTATCAGCGTGGACAAGTGTTCTGGAAAGTGGTGAGCAAGCACACACGCTTATTGAAGAAAGAACTTGATTGGGTCTTTTTTTTATATCCTGTACCCCTTTTCAAACATTTTCCTTTCATAAGTATAGGTGCCAAATAGTATTACAAGTGCAACTTCATGGCATATCTGTGAGAATCCCTGAACTAATAGAAATTGGACTTCTGTCCCTTTTTTTTTTAAGGGCCCTACAGTTACAGTAACATCAATCTCCATATTAAATGTTCATTTTAGCTGGCTGCTGGTCATACCCTTGTTTTCTCATGCTTTTCCTCCGTTTTATGGAGTTCTTGGAGAGCTCCATATCCCTTTAATAAGATACACATGACTGGGTGTGCTGCAAAAACACATGACCCATACTATATTTATTTGTTGATCGGTTTCAAATGCTATGCTCCCCTTCGCGGCCTGGGAGGTGCTGTCAACAAGACTTTCTATCGCACTGTAAAGGATGATTCAGTCTCAAATGGTTTTCCGCAGCTTACCCATGTAATCATTTTAAGGGGAAGGGCAAAAATATACAGCACATCACAAAAATCCAAAGTTAGTACACTGAAGCCAAAAAAAAACCTCCTTTCAGACGTTTTGAATTATGGATTCCAGACTACAGAATAAGTGCTGGCACGGTGTTGTGAGAAATGAGCGGCAGCATTGTGCACAAAGGTCCGGCAAGAAATAAAAGCAGATGATATCAGACGCTGGGTGAGCTGAAATAAAAATTCAGCATTTTTGCTTTCTCGTAGGAATGTCCTGGCCATTTCCGGTGTGTGAATTCGTTTTGAGCGACCTTTTTTTAGCAAGTTGACCAATTAAAGAACCCGGGTTTTTATTTTTACATCCTCACAGTGGTGGAAGCGAAGTAACTTGGCATACGAAGTCTTTTTGTACCTACAAAACACACGCCATCCATCCAACACAAGCTCGCCTCCCGAAATTCCTTCATTTTTTCTTCTTTAGGAGAATAAAAACGGCCATTAGCTGGCGGAACACGTGTGGTCCCTTATGTAAGGCAAAACATTAGACTGCGTTAACCTTCAGTTAACGTAGGTCTCATCCTCACTGGCTTGACTTGTCGATTGCTAAAGAAATAAAGACAACACATAAGTGCCTACTTTTCAGTCAGGAACCGTGAATACAGCCATCATTTCCCCTGTAAAAATAGCCCCCAGGGGAGTATGATTTCTTATCGTTATGGACCAGTTTGGCAGGGTTAGGCAACACATTGCAAATCTGCAAGAGGGAAGTGACCGAGGCCACCAGGCAGGTAGTTAAGGGTCTGTGGGTGTCAAATAAATGTGGTTTCCTTTACCGGTCCCACAGGAGCAAAGCCCAGTGTCTAAAAAAAAAAACGAACAATTGCTGTGAAGGAAGCAGGCAGAATATAGCGATTTCAAAGTCTGATGAAATGCGATCGGATTATCATAAATGAGGCAGTGGAAAATGCAGTGGTCATCTGAAATAAATAAGGAGCTCAAATGAAATTTTAATTGAATTTGTCCTTGGAGGGGTTTCTGGAGCACGATGTAACTAAACCACTTGAGTACTTATGCATTTCATTATTATAAATGCGGTAGACAGTAAAGAGGTTGCTGTATCAATTTCTGGTCGCAGTGCCTTTTAACAAATTTGAAAGATATTCAAAACTATTACCCAAAATTGAATATTTGTGAAGCACAACAGTAGTTATCTTTAGGTTATTTCATGCCAAGAGTTCTTTTTTGTTTTAAATGAAGCTTTTTTTAGGGTGTAAAATTCGTTGAAAACCCGTCTGAGCTACAGTATGAGGTTCTTATTATTACCTTAAGGTGTAGCTGTTAAATAATGGAAAATGCCTGTTCTTTTTTTAAATTGGTTAATGTGATTCCTGGTTTCATGAGCCACTACCTGTTCCAAGCTGAAAGACACGTAAGATTGAACTGAGGTTTTGGATCTTCCTTGTGTTTGGACAGAGACTGTCCTTGAATCTCATTCGTGGGGAAACCGAGGTAGTTACTGTAACTGCTGACTTGATGCCTTTGTTTAAAACTGCTACAATAGAGTCGTCGGTCAAGGCTGAATGCTGTCATTGTAACGCGCAAGATCAGATCCTGGATTCCAGGCCAATGTGTGACCCAAGCAAGTATCTCTCCCAGAGCTGTAAAGGCCTGCCCTAGACGGGGGTTGGTGTTTGACTGCTCTTCTGATTCTAGCATTAACTACGAGCAATTTAAGGACATGAGGTTTGATTATTTGGACATTATTATGTGGCTCATTTGGTTGCTAGTAGCTTTCTTAAGGAATGCCAGGCAATCTGCTCAAACAGCATGGCTGAGGGATTTGTTCCAGACCACCCAACACATTGTGCCGAGAAAAACTGCAGCAGTTTGATCTGTCTTGTTGCAGTTCATTCACATTTTGGGTCCAGTGTAGGGCCTCCGTCTCACCGATGAGGAGCTCAAGCCTTGCTCTCCAGAACCCAAATGGCCAGTGACATTGCAACACACTTTGACCCCTGATTTCCCCCAGCAGTGTTTAAATCTTCTGAATGTGTTAGTGTATACATGTTTGTTCGTGTGTGGTATAGACGTAGTCACAAAATTGTATCATGTTGTTGCCAGTGTGATTGAACTTTTAAATGCTAGAAGACATGAAAATGGAGTTGGCCGAAGTGAAACTTTTGAACTGGATCATTAGTAGAATGTTCGTGGTTCAGAGCAGCACGGTGGCACAGTGGTAGTCTTGGGGGTCTCGGGTTCAATTCCAGACCTGGGGAGGTTTCTGTGTGGGGTACGTATGATCTCCCCAGGTTCCTGGGGGTTTTCTCTGGATGCTGTGGTTTCCTCCCACAGCCCATAAATATATTATTAGATTAATTGGCTTCTGGGAACATTGGGTGTGTCTGTCAGTGTTGGTGTCTGTTTGTGCCCTGTGGTGGACTGGTGTCCTGTCCAGTGTGCGGTGTCCCATTGCTTGCTGAGATAAGCTCAGGCTCCCCTGTGACCCTGAATTGGATGAAGTGGTTAGAAAACTGATTGGATGGCCAGCAATTCAGTCTTATTGGTGAAGGTTATCCGGTACTGACCGTACCAAAGCTGTGGTCTGAGAAAAGCATTTACTCAGACCAGAGTAAATGTGATCCCTTCAGTCATGTCTGTCCACTTGTCTTTCTGGGTCTTGAAGTTGGTAGGGGGCATGGTCTTTAATGTGTGTAGAGAAACATTTCCCTTTGGTCCCATGTTGTTGATGGACTTTGATTTCCCTGACATGCTGGTATATTTTTTTTATTTTCCTTATTTAACTGGCAATTAAGAGGATTAGTGAGTGGAACGAGAAATGGCTTGACTTCTCTGTAGCTACCACTCTAAATCACATCTAAACAAAACAGCCGTTAATCCAACACTGAAAAGCTACCTTTGAAATTACAGTTATTATTTTTTTTAATTGGCAAAGAATGCGAATAATCATAATTGTTTGACAAAAACAGCTCTGTTTGGTGTCGTGTTTTCAAAGCCTACAAGCTGCTTCTCGGAAAACAAAGCCTCCGTTGTCTGAAGAGCATTGTATCGTTTAGCCCCCGGCTCTGAAGACCACAGGTTTTAATAAAGAGTATTGTTTCTGAAAGCCGCGGGTGTCTTGATAGTTTGAAAGAGTGGAAATAGCCTGTTTTTTTCTGTTCTGGCCACCAAAGGAGCTGTTATCTTGGGTAGCGCGACGGAGTTTCTGACTCTTCCTACGTGGTATAGGCTACTTCATAGCCACCCGTTCCGATTAATACATTTCTTTGCAAGTTAAATATAGTTGGAAAAAGTGGCAAAACAGCTGTCCAAACATAATATTTGGCTGCAAAGGGAAGATATAACCCTTTCTAATGAATGCTGAGTATTTGCTGAATGGTCATGCACAATAATTTTAACCCCCCCCCACCTCACACAGACACACACCTTTTTATTGTTTCCTGAAGTTTTCTGATCCTCTGCAGCATAGCAAGTTGAGTGTGAGTCTTATAGCTGTGAGCATAACCCTGGAGAATACGGTTCAGGAACATCTGTAGTGAATTGCATTTAATCTCTTTAAGTATGAGAGGCCTACCTCCCTGGCTGTGAGGTCTGTTGTGAGTTTATTTGCGCTGTGTGCTGAGGGCGATGTTATTGCAGGGGAAGGTGTGTCTGGCGATAATACTGTGGTATTCCCCACAGTCTTGTAGTCGGAGCAGCAGCTCTTTCAAAACAGCTTTACCATGGGCTATAGAAAAATGCTGATACCTTCCTTTCAGTGTTATTTTTTTTTTTAAAGCTTGCATTTGTGAATTTGAACAAGAACTTGGAGTGTGGCTTTTGCTCGTTTTAAGTTATAAACCCAGTATGTTTCTCAGTTTTACAGAAGCGTAACGATTTTACTATACCAAATGTAAAATTACTGCCTGTTCTTGGGTTAGGAATTTGATTGGTGACAGGGTAAAGTTTTGATTTAATCCTTGCTGGTCATAACATTCCATTGTACACATTAAAGGTACTGTATATGAATGCTACTGTGCCAAATTCTTAACCTTAGCTATAATCACGCTTTACTCATTTACTCACACTTATGTTTTCTACTAGTATATCAGCACTATTGTATCCTAGCTTAGGTGAGGTGAGAAACCCTTTTTTTAATTCTCATACATCAGAATCTTTAAACTATACTTGAGCAGTAAATATCAGGTGTTAGAAGCTCCTCTGTTACATTGTAACCAATCAAACAGTGATGTGAAAAAGTAAGTATTTTTGGTTTAACATATTAAGACATACAGTATTTGACATTCGCCTCGTCCTCACAACGTCGAAACGGTAGATAAATCCAACCTCCGGTGACAAGAAGGCAATTAGAAACGGTAATAGTTGTGGTTATGGGTACCTCTGAGCAAGGTAACTGCGCCAGATTGCTCCAGGAAATTGCTACCTAAAGCAGCAGGTGAATTTGGAGCAGCTCTTTCCAGCTGTAATAGCAATTGGAGGTGTCTGAAGTCTCTCCAGTATTTTGTTGGGCGGTATGGTCAGTATGTAAAGAGAAGTAATTGAAAGCATAGTTGGCTGATTTTAGATATTTAGATATCTGAATATTGAATATTCAAAATAGCACGTTTTGATGTAACGTATATACTTCTTGACATTAGTCCATTTTTGATCCAGTTTTTAATTTCACTTTTAGATCCTTCACGCTGATCCTCCAGATAGTCCCGTGTGATTTTTTTAAAATTTTGTATCACCTTTACACCTGACCACCTATGTTTTGAAGGGATCTATGTTTTCACACTTCTCATTCATGGTGAGTGAAAAGTGTGTGGAGTAGAACATTCTCTACACTGCAAAATACATCTGTATTCCTCCATTGTCTTTCAGCCTTTTTAGCAACATGCTTTTCAGAGGGGAAATAATATAGAAAATTTTCCCGAGAATCTCAAAACAACAGAAGCCTGTGAATAAGGAATCATTGCTTCCCAAGACATTGGGGCACTAATCCAAGAATTATCCCACCTTCTGCTGCTGCACTGTGTAGTTGGACACATGTGAATTGTTACAGTATTGTGAACAGCCCACTACTCGGCAGTGAGCAGCCCAGCAAGGCAAAGCTCTGGAGGCAGAGCCTGGAGATGGAAAAGCACAACCAGTCACGGAGACAGCTTGGTCCTCAAGCCCCTGAGGGGGCCAAGCGGGTTAGAAGTCAGCATTTTGGATCAATTCAAAGGCTCACTGCAAACCAGTGTAGCGTTGCAGGGACGGCTGTTATTTAATCACCATTTTGGCCAGCTCCCAGGGGAGGGGTTTTTGAACCACAAATAAAATGAATAAAATAAAACTGGTGTGCTTGTGACACCGGCCACAGACGGTCAGTGCCTGCTAAGTATTTGGGGAAACCGGGAGGAGTAAAGAATGGAAAGGAAAACAACTTATGTTCCTCCAGGAGTAAATGGCCAGTAACCCCACACTTTCATTTATCGTTCTGTTCCTGTTAGGTCTTCCTGATATTTTGTTTCCCCGCTTGGGGATTTCTAGTTTCTGGGGGCGCCCCAGTGGCTCCAGCTTTAAGGGGGCTCCCCTGAGGGCGGGCTGAGCTCTGTGAATGGGTGATTCAGGCTTGAACGGGCTTCCCAAAACATGCAAAGTGTCCAACGCGCAGTTCGACCAAGGGTATGGTTGGGATTAGCCGACCTGGGTGCTAGCTAGCTCCCATCAACCTGGTGGGCCTGGTGGTTTCCTGTATGCTGGCAGGCCCCCACGGTGCTTTGGGTGACTGAGCCTCCAGCTCGGAGCTGTGCTGCCTGTGACGTGTTATTATACACTGCTTTGCTCAAGGGTATAACAGCAGCAGAGACTTGAACCCACAACCCATCAGTTATGAGACCAAAGATTTATTCTCTCCGCTGTGTTGTCTCATCAGATGGGAATGTCACAAGAGCTATTTGGAGATTAAAATATTTTAAAAAAAGGAAAATTAGGAGTGGCCATTTGTTTTTCAGCTCAGTTAAGACCTCCAGTCCTGTAAAAAGACCTAGAAGGATCAAAGACCTGAAAAAAAGAAACCACGATTCAATCAATGTCTGTATCCTTTTCAGAAGGACAGACAAAACAGAGCTTGAATGGCAGTTACAGTGTACATACGGCTCTCTTAAAATCGCCACTCAGGTCAGAGGTCACGGTTGAGTAGCCCAAGCTGGGTCTCGAAGCTGACCCTATCCTTTATTTGACCTCATTACTCCAGTCTGTTGCTTTTGATTTTAGACCCTAAACTTTCCACTCCAACCACGTGTTTTGCATTGTCGAGTGCAAGTGTTGTTTCAGCAATAAAGGAAAAGAGGAGAAACAAATTGGGTGTAAACTGATCACGGTTTTTAATCACAGGGGTCGAGAGAGGCAGCATTTTTACACAGAACAATGTTCAAATAAGAATTTTTTTATGCATAAATTCCCATATAGAGACCTAAAACCTATTATTCTTTGTTTTTGCTGCAGTTAATATTTCCCCGGCAAAGAATAAATGCATTGGGCCGTGTCCAATATGATGTTGGTATCTAACTGCTAAAAGACAACTTTCTGCCATTTGGATAATTGATAAAGTGCTAAAATATCCATTTCCTTCTGAGTATTTGTAAAGAAAATCTGATCTGGTTGCCCCTACCCTTCTGAATTTTCATGTTCAATGGCAATGACAAGTTTACATAGACGCCTAAACATTTTTTATAAGTAGTGTCTTCAGGCTCAGTGTTTTCCATCTTATGATTAAAGCTTGGCATAAAGTATTTATATTTGTGTTACATTTCTAGACGTCTTTTGAGACGCTTGTTCACTATTAATAATAATGAAAGGGCTTCTTTACATTGGAATTTTCATTCAGAAAGAATCCCAAAGCAGACCCACCTCATCCCCCGCTGAAATGCTCTACCCAGCTGAGTCATTCTCCAGCAGCCCCACTACAGAGCAATTCCTAATCATAATGTAAACCTGACTGCACAAGAATATCTTGATTCTGATTTTAAGTAAAGATAAAGATAGTCGATTTAAGCCTTGACGCTGGGTATAGGCAGATTTGGTGGCATTCAAAGGAGAAGCTTCTAAATCGTGTAATCAGTTGTAGATACAAGCTGCACAAACCAAACTTTACAGAAATTGAATATGGAAGTGGCAGTACTAAACGGATACACTGCTCCTCTTAAGAACATAGAAACTTGTTCTATATTTTCATGAGCCAAGACGTGAACTTTTAACAACCTGCTGGAGAATGAGTTGCAGAGTTCAGTGTTGTTCTGATCCATACAGTAAAAAGAAGAGGCCCTTTACATTTACCTTGGGTGAGTGACTGTAAATCATATCTGTCTTTGGTAAACACAGACTCAGCTCTACTGGCTTTTAAAATACAATTTATAGGCCGTGAATGTCTGTAAATAAGCCGGAATGGCATTTTAATGAAGAGTGAAAACCTGGCAGTGGTTTTTATTTTAAATATAATAAAATTGTCAAGCAAGTCATACAAATTATCTGTTTTTTCTTTGTCTTCGTTTCAGATGGCGTTTTGGGGGTGGGGTTGACATTGTGACAACTTGTGTCATGACGTGGTTTAATTTCGCTCTCTGGATTCCTCCAGTGTGTCGGGGGGAAAACCCAACAAAATTAGAGAAAAAACAAACATCTCCATATTAGTGGTCCTCTGGGAAAAGTATGCTGTTATTAAAAGAACGTAAATCAACTCCCCTATTTAAAGTATAGCATTTGCGGTAGTTGTTTATAGTTTCTGAATGTCAGTTGGTTTCATCTGTTGTGGACCTTTTGGGAACTGTTTTGAGTCATTACAAAGGTAAAACAGTGGTGTTGCTTTCCGTAGTAGAATTATTTAACCCCCAGGAGCTTCATAATTAGGCTCTTAGATATGTATGTTACTGCAGTGGGCAGCGTTTTATTTTTGTCCTCTGTGTAGGTGTTAATGCTTTATAAAATCTGTTCCTTCACACTGGGTAAATGCCTCCTTGTCTCCTTTTTGTCTGCCTTTTGCCGACATTCACCTCTCTGTCATTAAATATGCAGTTTCGGCTCTTGGAAGTCTGACATGCGCATTGACATAGCATGTTACTGGCAATCCAGAACAATGCTTTTGATGCTTCAACAAAAGTTAATACTCTAGGAGCTATAAGAGACTTCTTATCTTCTTGAGGGAAACCAGGATATCTGCTTTAACAACTTGGCTAGGTTGGTTTGTTCTATACTCCCAGACCCCTTTGTGTAAAGAGTATGGTCTCTACTGTTACTATGTGAGGTATTACCTTAGTGTAGCCATAGAGGCCAATCTAAATATGCATCTTTGTTAATGTCCCTTCCTGGCTTCCATAGTTCTAAGGACTGCAGTTATGTCTGTACAAAACCATTCTCCTTAGGTATGATGTCATTTAACTTGCACAAAACCATGCTCCGTATGGTCTCAGTGTGATCATTCTGTTAAAATCACACTGCTTCTGTTGCTTTCTTACTAATTTTATTTTATTCTTAGGCGTTATTACCTGGGTATGCCGATCACTTAGTAGTCATCTTCTCTGCGTTTTGAATTCAGCAGCTCAAACCTGGAGACGGCCTCATTTTGTGCCTTCACCACCTGGAAATCTCCTGGTGTTGAGATGTGCCGAGGGGTCACGGCCACTACCTTGACTCTCTTATGTTTCAGAAGGGCGAGCAGGACTGGGCCGTGCCCGCCTTGGAGTCGAAGGAGCAGCTGATGTTCGAGATCCCGCTGAACGACTCGGGCTCGGCAGGCCTGGGGGTCAGCCTGAAAGGAAACAAGTCCCGCGAGACTGGGGCCGACCTCGGCATCTTCATCAAATCCATCATCCATGGAGGGGCAGCTTTCAAGGTACTGCGTGGGGAGGGGGAGGAGGAGGGGGGGCTGGCGTCAAGGGAGACTCCAAACACAGTGGCCGTCGAAGTCGAAGCAGCTGCCCTGTATTATTTAAGATCCCCCTTTTCCTTTGACCTCCTGCCCTTCGGCCCAGAATTCTTGACCTTGTCAGATAATGACCAAAGGTTTTCAGCAGCCCTCGGTCTGGGACAGAGCTTTGCTCTTGACATCTGCAACACAACACACTGAGTGGGCATCAGTCCAGACAGCGCTGCTCTCGACTGGTCAAACCTTATAAAGGGCATGATGGTATAAATGGTGTAGTGTAAAAACTACCCTCTGTCAAGAGGGGCAGAGCCCTTCAAAAAGTAAGAATGATACTACGCAGCGCAAAAAGAAAGACCTACATGCACGGAGGACCGATAAGGGCGGCCGTCTCACTGTTCTTGGGTCTGGGGTTCGATTCTGGACTCTGGTGCTTTCTGTGTGGAGTTTGCATGGTCCTCCTATGTCTGCATGAGTGTCCCCAAGTGCTCCTGTTTCCTCTCGACTCCCAGAGACACGTTGACTGGGTTAATTGGTGGCTCTTAATTGTCTGCACATGCACTTCTGTCCTTCAATAGACTGGCGGCCTGTCTAGTGTGTAGCCCTGTCTTGAGCCCTTTCCAGATAGGATCCCAGCTGCTGTATCCCAGGAAGAAGTGGCTGTCTGATAATGGATGAATGGTTAATGGTTTTCTTTTTCTCCATCACCAGACGCTTCTCACAACTTCAATACTTCTTAGCCTGACAGTATACTGGGGGTTAATGAAGAGCATTTGTTCTTCTTGAAACCTTTTAACAGATTGAAGCTGAAAGAAGTTCCTATAAAAACACTGCATAGATAACTCACAATGCCATGTGAATTAATGTCTATTCGTCTGTAAGGTGTGGGGCCCGTGTGCTTCCCGGTTTTGTACCAAGGAATAAAAGTAGTTTTTTTTACACCAAAATTGTATGAGCTTCTAAAGTTGTTCAGAATTGAACTTTGTTTGCGTGTTCTGCTTTGCCTCGCTGTGAGGATCATTGTTTTGTAGTGTTTTAAGTAATTTATACTGCAATCCTTATGAATAATCTAAAAACCAGCACCTGGGGGACCCACACATCTGCTGGTGTTTGTATACACTTCATTTTTCAGAGTTTGCATCCAAGTTGCTAAGGTGTTTGGTGGATAACACTTCAATATTCTCTTTATGGCACAATCCAGAAAAAATAAGACTTTCTATAGCTCTAAAGTGTGATGGTCTCCCACAATATACAGTCTGTTCCTTGGGTTTAAATGCTCAAACACAGAAAGGGTTCAGGTCAGCACTAGACAGTTAGGCGGTGATCTCAGGCATGGAACAAAAAAGAAGACGTACACCAGAGAAAAATAAGAAAATCTCCACCGATTTTTTTTTTGTTAGAAAAACATCTGCTTTCCTCTCCTTGGCCTTTTTAATGAACCGGTTTCAAAGCCTCATATTGATTTTCTCATGATCACACTTCAGTATAGCAGCTAAAACTAATTGAAGTGTGCCTCACCTTTCCAAGCACTCTGGATTCCTCATCAAGGATGTGAACGATAATTGAAAAATTAAAGACCCCGCTTATTAGTTAGAACCTATTCCAGCAGGTGGGCACCAGAATTTCTCCCCCCCAATTGGCGCGTTAGCTGGCCCGTGCCGCAGAAATACTTCACATGCGCCAGCGCTTGAAATTGTGTTTTATAACAATGTGGTTAACCCAAAATCTGCAAAGCATGACTGGCATGTTCTCTTCTGCTAGCTTTAAAGACCACCTTTTTTTTTCTCCTCTGGCTGGAGGTGACAGAGACCAATCTGAAAAAAGAAATCATACATTTATTTAATGGTAGGCTCAGGATCCTGTTTGCTCTTCAGTCTCTACAAGCAATTCCCAGTTGTGTGTTAAAAGCCTGAAACATTCATAAATTCCACATTTTGACATATTGGCTGCTGAGTCAGCCTCTCTGCGTAATTAATAATGTACGGCAGTCTAGTTACAGTTTGTTGCTATACATGAAATGTGGATCATATTTCATTTTCTGTGTAAATACCTGTGTGCACCAATTTATATTCAACATGTTGCCCTCTTGTTTTACAAGAACTACTAGGTTAGCCTAGGTTTGGTGAAAAATAGAAATGATCACACCTATAATAAACAGCTTCCAAAGGTGTATACTGACCGTATACTGCAGTCAAATATGGAAAACCTTAAGCTTCAGATTAGTATGAAATAGCATCTTTTTCCTTACTGAGATTTTTCACTGCATACGTTGTAGCTTGTTTTGTAAATACTCTTCTTGAAATCCTGGCTTCTCGACACAGTGATGGAAAAATGGTTCACTTTAAACTTCCTAAGACCCACATTCCCCTTTCGTATTTCGTAGAATAGAAGGGCCAGCATCCTTACCTGTAACCTGTGTTCTGTTGCTGTGATGTTTTGAGTTTCAAGATTATAAAACCATGTCTGCATTAAATTGGCTATTCTCTGTATTTGTTTTTTTTATGTAACCAGGCCCTCAGCGGGGGGACTCATACTGTACAATACAACTTTCTTTTATGCTGCCTCTGCCTTGTCTTGACGGAGACCAAGAGTTTTATTCTACATAATTTACTGAAAATGGGATTTGCTGACCTTGAGTGTCAGTGCTCTTTTCACCTAGTGGAGCAAGTTTCCACTTGAATTTTATTCCTTTTGTTCTGCGCATAATTCAACACATCAGCAGCCAGATCACGTTTTACAGAAGGTTTTGGAGAAAAAGAGGAGCTGCCTTCATTCACCTTCTGGTACCAGAGCCTGTTCTCTTGGGTCTCTCTGCGGAGGCTGTTGTGGTCATTGTGCGTCACTGTGGTGGCCATTGGGGTCACACCGTTCAAGAGGGTCCTCCTTGACATTGAAGCAAAGTGCAAGGTTGTTTTGGAAAAACACCCTCATTATCAGGAGTGTTTGTGTCTTTTTTTTTATGAGCAAGATACTTGCAAGACACTCAGTTGGGCTGTAATCTCACCCTACTGCTTTGCTGATGTGTACAGTTCAAACTGGTTACAGACAAAATTGTGCAGTTTGGAATGAGGGATCCTTCACAGCAACCCCCAGAAAATGACAAGAGAGCTGACATGCTTCCTCAAGCACATTGAACTCAGAATAAGCATGGGTAATAAACACCTCCTTCCCAGCATTCATTTAGCCTCTATCCACTCCATCTTTGCTCTCACAGAAGCTTCTTGAATCATTCCGTCTATTGGGGGCCAGAGGGAGTCTTGACCTCATGGCTAAGAAGCTGTTCTCCGACCTGAACGAGGTTAAAGCCGAATCTGTATCCCGGATTGCTCGCTCCCTGAGCTCCCACAGTGCAACTGAAGTAGTGCAAAGTTATCAAACTTATTTGGAAGTGCTACAAAGGCAACGATGAATGGATCTCTCACTTTTTTCCTTTTCCCTTTGAGTGTCTTACTGGGGCTGAAAGGGAGATCAGTGTGAGAAATGACCCTGCGTAGAAGCAGTGCCTTTTGCGTTATGTAGATAATCACATATTACATCTCTTCTTTGTGCAAATGTGGGGACACAGAATTCTTGATACTTTCAACTTGGTAACTGTCAGCACCTTCACAAAAGATCTCAGATGCCAGTTAGGAACATAAAGAGTCTCTGCTATGGCTTTATCTGTGTTGTTAGTCCCAGCAGAATTTCTGATCCCGAGTTTTCTGACAAGTCCTAGTTAACGAAGCAGAAGAACCCCCACCCCAAACACCAGTGAGGTCCTTTTTCATCCATTTCACTTTTCTACTGTGGCTGCTCAATATTCGCCAGGTTTTTTTTTTTCTGCAGAACCACAAGCCCTGGTGCAATCAAAGGCAAAATGAGCTAAATCATTTGCCTTCTGAGGTCAACAGGCTCCAAAAAATAAAAGCCTGTGGGTTTGCTGCGAGCATGTGAAATATCAATCTCTTGACGGTGCGTTTTCCCAATTTTTGGGCGAGGTGAGAAAAAAAAACACATTTTGAGACGGCAGCTGCGAACGGCAGAAGAAGATATTTGTGGTTAGATGTGTTTTTATGCCCCCGTTTTTCCCCCTGCCGTCAGTGCTTATTCAGTATTTAATTAAAGAGTGAAAGTGGGCTTGGTACTAATTCAGTAGATTTCTGAAGGTCAGCACAGATCTTGCCTTAGAAGTTAAAGGCCAGGTTAAAGGTCACAGTTAACAGATGACAGCACTAAGATGCCTGCAAATCCATTACCACCTCCTAAAAGTCTGGGATAGATGTTGCTGCCATTATGGAATAAAGTCTGAATAGCTTGCAGTTCTTGTTAACAGACATGCTTTGTTTTTTGTTGATCCTACAAGTGCGGCTCCTAAAAATGTTTTTAGATGAAATTCGATAAGCAGACTTCTTGGGTAAAAGTCAATGTGTGCATAGGATCAGCTCCAACAATAGGTGGGTTCTTCTTAGAAACGTTTTCAGGCAGCAGTAATGTGTTCATGTTCATTTTATTTTGTGCAAGCCTTTTTGTGTTACAGGTGTATCTAACTGCTGCATCAGGCCTGCTTTCTCCCACTGAGCATGTTTTTGGGCAAGTTGCCTATCTGATTTAATAAGTATGGAGCTGGAATTTTGCCCAGTTAGCCTGCAGGGCAAATAAGTATCTTTGTTTCTCAATCCAATGAGAAAGGAATTTATTTGAATCATTACTGCTGAAATATTTGCGTGCAGTGTTCCTACATAAATATTAATTTTAAGATATTGTGCAATCTACTGAATCAAGACACCTGCAAAATACAAAGATTAGCTTTCATAAAACACGGTGTGACAAGATCAAATTATGTTGATAAAACTGTCAAATCTTTAAGCACCAATATTAGCATAATGCTAACAGAAAATAATAAAGATCACTTCTCTGTTTTGAGCAGTCTCGCAGAACAAATGTAAACCTTACTTCTGTCTCCCACTAAACCCGTATACAGAAGCAATTTTCCTAAATGAATGAAAGATGAGAAAAAGATCTAAAGGCTTTTGTGTTGCATTATTATTCCAAGTAATATGTTTTCCTGGGGTTTTTTCTTGCACTCCATTTAATATTCAGACATCATAATTCTTTGTCATGCAGCTCAGCTGAAGAGCTTTAGCCACTAAAGCCATGCACCATTATAAACCCGAGCTGGGTTTGTTAAATAACTGCCTGACTCACATTTACTCAGGAAGACATGGGCAGTGATTAGCAGGCCATGGACAGTGGCCCTTATTGGCATTGCCTGCTTTGTGTTGCTTAAAAAAACATGATATCCATCAACAGCCTGATGGTTTTTGCAGTTTCAGCCCGCTTTATGAAAGTCATCGTGTTGTTGAAAATGATCGTAGCCGTGCTACAGGTTGTGCCTGTTGTAGAGAAGCAGAAGTAAATTTCATAACCCTTGACTCAAGTGGTGAATGCGTTTGTGTGGAGTGTGTGTTCTATTGTTGTGATGTTTTAAGTTTCAAGAGTCGAAAACCATGTCTACATTAAATTGTTTATACTCTTTTTTTATGGAACCAGTCCTTCAGGAGGGAGACTCATACAGTACAACTCCTCTCGTATGTTGCCTCTGCCTTGTCTTGACAGACATCAAGAGTTTATTGTACATAATTTACTGAAAATGTGATTTGCTGACCTTGCGTAGATTCTGAGGGTCGGTGTTCTTTACACCTAGTGAAACAAGTTTCCACTTGAATTTTATTCCTTTTGTGCTGTGCATAATTCAGTGTGGTTCGGTTGCTCTGTGGCTAAGGATCTGCGCCTGTGGCTGAAAGGTTGCCGGTTCAAATCCCGCGGCCAGCAGGGCCCTTAACCCCAACTGCTCCAGGGGTGCTGTATAAATGGCTGACCCTGCACTCTGACCCCAAGCTTCTCTCCCTGTCTGTGTGCCTGTGTGTCTCATAGAGAGGAAGTTGGGTTATGCGAAAAGACAAATTCCTAATGCAAGAAATTGTATATGGCCAATAAAGTGATCTTACCTTACCTTATAATTCAACACATCAGTCGAGGAAGACGTGGAAAAGCTGTGCTTGTTGACCAAGGGCTCTTTCCCTGTCGCAGGACGGGCGTCTGCGGGCGAACGACCAGCTCATCGCCGTGAATGGGGAATCTCTCCTGGGGAAGTCCAACCACGACGCCATGGAAACCCTTCGCCGGTCCATGTCCATGGAGGGCAACATCCGCGGGATGATCCAGCTAGTCGTGGCGCGGAGCCTGGACAGACCCAACGAGGTACTGGGCCTTAACAGTTCAGCCAGGTCTGCACATACTGTACAGGCCGTGTGGAGATTCCAGATCTGGTTTCTGTATATACAGTAGCATGAAAGATCAGAGAATGGAATATCCACTGGATAAAATTAATTAGAACAGGAATTAGGTGGAAAACCCCGTAGGTTATTATTATTAGTGGTGGTAGTAGCAAGAATCTAAAAAATATATTTTTTTTTATCATTGTAACTGTTACATTTCATATGTGTTTGCAGTCTAACAGTCAGCTGTCAGCTTCACGTTCAAGAATCTGCTTGCACTTGAAACCTCATTTTAAAAACAAAACCGTCTTTAAACTGAATTGAAGCTGCCAGAAAAAAATGCATTGTTTAAAACCACAGGCCTTTCCGAAGATCAATGCAGAACTAGTCAGAAGTATTGCATTTTCTCTAATTTAAGACTGTGAAAGGTCTCCCCTGCCTCTATTTAAAATGGCACTTCTCCCCCTTTTAGGCTATACCTTTCATTAATTCTGGTTCTGTATCTGCTACCGTCTAGTCTCTGATCCTCCTCGGCTAAATTAATGGAGATTCAAATTGAGTGGTGCCTGGTTGCACTGCGAAGTTGTCATTTTAAGTGCAGATCAGGGACAAACTCAAGCTGAGCCCAGCGCCTATAAAATGGGTGAGTGATTAGCGCAATGCCCAGTGGTTTTTAGGACTTGAGCACATCGGAGCTGTTCCATCTGTTTGTTGAACAAAGCTGAGTGGGGCCTGGGGCGTTCTGCACCAAGTGATTTTTTGGGTTTTAAAACCCTGGGTGTCAAAATGACTTCTTATCTAGTCTTTATTACAGCCGTTACTGACAGGGACTGCAGTGCGCCTTTTTTAAATGTATTTGGAACAAAATCGCAACTCCAGGAGGCTCAAACTCCGGACCAACTTCCCAGAGAGCTCTGTGCAGTCTCATTTCTTCATCATCATCATCATCATCATCATTCAGCTGACCTGAGAGAGAAGGTGAAAGTAGGGTCACGGTCACCCACTCATTGAGTCCAGTCCGACTCCCTCTCTGGGAACCTATTCTCTCCCCTCATAGTCCATACAGGCTCTTAACTGCCATATAATTGCGTCAGACAAGCCATTCTTCATACAGATTTATGGTTTTTGTAAACTGTTGTGACGGGCTGTCTTTTGAGAAATGAGCATTGGCTAAATGTATGGTTATTGTTTTTGTAAAACAGAGATGAATTTTTATAGGATGTGGCCAGAGTTCAATGATAATGTTTTTAAACTGCAAAGGCAGAGTAGGTGAGGGCTCCTGACCCTCTCTTGTGTCGGCCGCTGTCAAGACTCGAACGGGCTCCCCCTGGTCTCTCCTCGATCTATTATTATTGGCCAAGACAGTAATGTGGGCTAAAATGAAGAATCTGCTCTGCGAGACGCATACTTTAATTAGTCCTACTACTGATCAGCTGCTGCGGTATCGATTTGTGCAATTTATCATAAAGAGAAAGCAGATTTTTAAGCGAACGCTTGCTGCTTTGCTCGGCAGATTTTAGCCTCCCCCAATGGGCTAAGCTTTAATTTAGTAATAGTTTGCCTTAATGGAATAAAAGGCTTAGCGAAACATGCTGTAATTTGTTCCCTGGGTCTTTGATTGAAGGGACTTGGGAAGACTTTGCTTTTATGTTGTTTCTGCTTCGACATCATTTGCCTCCAAGTGTGCTTTTGCTCAGCACTTCATGCCTCTTGTAAAAGCCCTGATGTTCTGGGCTGTCTTTGGCGTGCTTGCTTTTCTTGGCAAAACAAAACCCTTCACTAAACGGTACTGCAGTTTGGATGAACCTTTGAATTTGCTGTGCCCTCATTGCACTGTCTGGTCAATATGTGCTCACATAGGTCAGCGCGTATCCAGTTTTTGGAGTCAGCTGTTTTGCAAAAGCCCTTTCTTTCCTGAAGATAGTAATATAGCAGGCAATCAAGGTAAGGGCTGCAAACGTTTTCCGATGCACTTGATGTTCTGAAATTTGTTTCCGACGTCTTAGAATGCATTATAGGAACACGGGATCTACATAAGTTGATTTGGTGTAATTCTGCAAAAAGGGGCCACACACAACAGGAAAACAAGAGAGAGAGAGGAAGCTAGCTCATCTTAAAAGCCTTGGCAGAGATGTTAAAGCTTTTAGCATATCAGTGCTGCCCCTTTGTACCAGTACCCCTTTTGCCCTGCTGTATAGTCTTCAGGGAAATGCTATTATGGTATGGCAAGATCTAATCACATCCTTTCACCATAGCTTTTAAGCAGCCATCTAAATACCCTGGCATAATCTGATTACAAGGTCTTGGATGATAATGAAATCAAGCTCAGGGAATGCCTGGACTCCCCCAGCTCCGTTTCAGTTCTTGCTGACGGTCTGGAGTCCCTTGGCCTAGAGGTGGAAGGGTCTTTGAGTCTATTTATCGGCTCTTTGTCTAAAGCAGCAGGTTGAAATCCATCCTTTGTTTCCGGCTTAAAGTTGTTAAGCTAATATTGATAATCAAGACAAGCCTGTCAATCAGCATCATGTATTTAGATCACAATACCAGTACTGTTGCTGTGTTACATTAAAGCTTCTCCTACTGTATATTAAGACTAATAAGATCATTTGTTGAAGTTCAGGCAATCAATGCCTGAGTATATACACTGCAGTTACAATTTCCTCAAAGTTGTGCCCTCGCCTTTGATAAAGTCAACCCATTGGAATTATTCAAATTTCCACGTGAGCCACGAACCAGAGGGCACAAGCAGGAACTACATGGAAACAAATTTAAAACTAGCAAGCGAAGACTCCCCCATCCCTCTGTGTAAAAAAAAAAATGGAACGAGCAACCCAGCTGCAGTATGCTGTTAACGATATTGTTTCATTAAACATCTGCACTCGATCCTCAGCTAAATTGCTGAAAACCAATGGACTAATCAAATGGGCCTCTTCTTTGAAACCTTTATGTTTTTAACAGAACCATAAAAACTGATAAAAGCTGATAAAAGTTAATAAAAACTCTGCCCCTGGAGACAAACCAATAAGCTTCCTGAATCACTCCGAACTGATATAACCCATTGTTTCTCTTTTTCTAGTCCTGTCAAGCACTTGGTGAGAAAGAAGGGATTTTTTTACCAATCATATAATGCCATGTTGTGCGGTACACTGTCAGGTTTCTCCTGTATTTCCCAAATTACCTCTTCTTTTTTGTCAAGAGCCACTGCAAGCATTATCAAATAATGTCTTGTATCCTCACTGAAAATGAACCAAACAAAGGTCTGGACAGAGTGAGCCTAACAGCTGTAAAAGTGTTATTTGCCGAGCAAAAGTTTAATTGCTCAGTTTATGGGCAAGTCTCTCAGCCAGCAGAACAAGAGAAACACTAAACATGCACTAGACAAATGCAAATTGCTTGCTTCTACAAAGCTTTTCTTAAGTTAGGAAGACCAAATATTGATGAGGTAAAAATGTTAAATGGAGAAGAAAGGGCAAGAAACACCATATGGTATCTAAATGAACTTAGGAGGGAGGAGTTGTATGTTTTCATAGCTGTTTTGTTCAAATGTTTATTCAATATGAGAGGGTTTTGCAATTATACAGTAGCAGTGGAAAGTGAAGTCCCGGATTCTGTTGCCATAACTGATAAAGCAGAAATGTGCTTTAATATAAAAGAAATTATAAGCAGAACCAGTGTTTGTCTGTGTAGTATCCATACACACCAAACCCTTATGTAAACACTTATATAATGATTTTTGTGACGAAAACCAGGAAACAAGAAGATACTGAACATTCTTTTGCAATATCCGGGTATTACAATATTTTATCCTATTTCTCCTGCTCGCTGACATATTTTCCCAGTCCATTCTGCTGTGGTGATCTAATTATTTTTTAGTACAGTTCTGTCCAAATGTCTGGGTTTCATTAGCACTCCAGCGAGTTTGTTTGATATCAGCTGAACAGGCAATGATTCTGTCAACCAGTTTAGTTGCAAAGCCAGAATAAAAAATATAAGACCCGTTCTGAATGGGAGACTGTAATTAAACACAACTTTGGCATGTTACACTATCTTATTGAAATGTCTTTTTCTTGTTATTTTCAGCATATTGTATTGCTGAATAAGCTACCAGCTTGTTTCAAGGAACAGAGCAGTGTTAGTATATTTGTGATGATTACAGTCATCTTTTACTTCAGATTGATTATAAAACTAGTATTTTTATCATCAAATTTTTAATATTAGTCTGTTTAATTGTATGTTTGGGGTGGGTTGGGTGTTCAGAGACCTGCAAGTTTGCTGCACTCTTACTGATTCAAGGCTGTATGGGATAGAAGATAGTGTCAGACCATTTTTACATGCGTGCCAGTAAAATATGCCTTTGGATAGACATGGCTCCCTCAGAAACATTTCTTTGACCCGATTTGCTTTTCAGCTGACGCTTTCTGACTGAGGCCCATCCTCTAAAATTGCCAGCTCTGTGTTCTTCCTTTTGGAACAGTAGCTGACAATCTTTAAATGGAAGGATTGGCTCAGGAAGCCTCATTGATCCTCGCTAATCTCATTTGCTTGCAGCCACTGTCTGGAATTGGGCAGCTCGGCTCTAGAGGCTTGTCCACTAAGGTACAGGTACCTGTGCGCAACCTGTACGCTGATCAGGCTGCGAAGGCACAGCCTGTTCAGTGAGCAGCATTGGTGATGGTTATGTAAACTGCAAGTCTCAGGAATGTAGCTACAGTTTTTCTGCTCAGGTGGTGTATCATGGCTTATCTGTGTTTTTTTTTAAGAAAGCCCAATTAGACTACAGTATTTCCATGTATGTCCATTGTTCATTATCTGTTTTAGTGAACGTATGAATTTACAAGCTCTGACTAATTATGTACTTTAGGGGCCTAATATTTTTTTTTTTATTGGAATAAAAGAAAGAAGCCCACTGTTTAAAATCCTTTCTCTGTTTGTTTCCTCCAACAGCCATTGCAGTTCTTAGTTTTATTCCCAAACACTTTGGAACTGCTAGTTGTTTTTGCTTCTGACCCCAAGGCAGTGACTTTTGAACAGAATGAGGGTCCTCTGAGCCACTGATGCACAGAGAAACTCCACATTGGGATTGTGGAACAAGAGGGCCTGCTGTAGTTTTTTAATGATCAAAGCTGATACCCTGGCTTGTTTCCAAAAATGGCTGGCTGAGATTGTTGGATCAATAAGATGCTAACTACCAAACGGGACAGATACTTGGAAACTATAGTTCATCAACCTGTAACTCGCAACCAAGCAGGTGTGAGCCTGGTCCGGATGGGAGACCTCCTGGGAAAGCTAATGTTGCTGCTGGAAGAGGTGTTAGTGGGGCCAGTAGGGGGCGCTCACCCTGCAGTCTGTGTGGGTCCCAATGCCCCCGTATAGTGGGGGGGACACTATACTGTAAAACCGAGGTCCTGGCTCTCCATGCTCATTAAAGATCCCAGAGTGGTTCTCGAAAAGAGTAGGGGTGTTACCCCGGTGTGTTCCGGCCAAATTTCCTCCAAGCCTTTCTCAGTCATGGCCACTTAATCCCCATCTCTGAACTGGCTTCATCACTCTGCTCTCCTCCCCACTGGGAGCTGGTGTGTGGGTGAGTGGACTGGCGCACTCTGGCTGCTGTCGCATCATCCAGGTGGGGCTGCACACTGGTGGTGGTGGAGGGGATCCCCATTACCTGTAAAGCACTTTGAGTGGAGTGTCGAGGTAAGCACTATATAAGTGTAAGGAATTATTATTACGTTTCTGTCACTGAATAAGCAAGTTTGTACTGATTGGAAGTGCAGAGGGTCTCTCATGGATGTCACTGCAAGGCCTGTAGGCACCCCGCAGGTTGTGAGAGTCCTGGCCAGTTGCTCCCAACCCTATCTCCAGTGGTGTTCTACCTGTTTTAGGGAAACCTGGTTCCAGGCGCTTGCTATGAAGCTTTAGTTGCATTCACAGACTTGTACTTGTACAAATAATAAGTCCCCTCCAATTCCTTTCTGATCAGACGAAAAAACGGAAATTTAGAATTGCCGATAATCCTTCTCTTATAGAAGATGTGTTTTTAATGCAGGCAAGGCAGTTGATGAGGAAGGTCAGTGTTGCAAAACCACCTCAGTGTATAAGCTAGAGGGTTGATTTCTGTTTATGTATACAGCACACACTCTGTGCAGAGTACACAGAAACCAGGGGGAAAAGAAATAACCAGCTCTCTCGTTGTTCAGTCATGCTCGCGCTGTGCTGTAAAGGACATTGAGATTAAAGCAATTAACACAGTGTTGGCATGTATGAATTTGACTTTCAAATCTGTGAACATTTCAATAAAACATCGATTAAGTTTAGCTGTACTTGGAACAGACCGACAAGCATAAGATGGGGATCAGCGGTTTGCATAATTAGACAATTTATGTAAAGAAAACTACTTGATCAAGGTATTTCGACATCGTAAGGTGATTTATAAAATCAGTAAGTCTTGATATTTATGCATGCAGTTCATTTTTGCTATAATGAGCAATTAACAGAATAAGCAATCTGTTTCTTAATGGTTGCTGATAGTTAAATGATTTCTCCTTAGTTGGGAGAAATGATTTAGCAATGCCATTTTTTCTGAACGGAACATTTGTTTGTTTCTCATAGAGAAATAACACTCTCTTTGTAACTTTCTGCACAAAAATGACATTTATTTTATCCCAGTACTTTAATAACGTGCGTGTGGGTTAACTGTGAAACATGCTGTAGCTGGAAAGTGAGTGATTTTAGTGTGACAACCACCTGTTGTACTTTGTAGTTTGAAAAGAGGCAGGGGATGCAATAGCTACTGTATCAGATTTGAAGCATGTGTTTTAGTATTTTTTAAAAAGCCATGACAGTTCACCTGCTGTAAATTCAGCCTGAGGCACATCTTTCCAATGCTAAACTGTCCCTTATCAGTGAGGTCACTCCTCTAATTCTCACTCTGGGGGGGGGGGGGGGGGGTTGGCCTTTTGGTATAGGGGACTTCTCTGCTGTTTATTTTTTCTGGGGTTTGCAAAATGGTCTGTGGGAAGTGGCTCAGAGATTGAGAGTTAGATCCTGGGTCTGACTCACATATGAAACTTTGGGGGTTTTGTTTTGTTTTTTTAAAGCGGATACATTTAGGTGGCTTTTTAAATTTTAAATTTAAATTCAACTCATCACAGTGAACGGAGGGATAAGCAGGTCTGTCTCAGGTTTTCAGTGCGATGCCTGAGCATGAATATCTTACCTAAATTCATCCCGTCATATTCTGACACATTCGTCTGAAGTGTTGGATATATTAACTTCAGAGAAGCCCAACAGCTTATGTTGTTTTACTTCCATATTCTCTGGTTTGTTTTTGTAAACGTCTTGGCTTTTCCTGCATTGTTTTGTGCTCTTTTTGGGCATTTGGCATCCTAGGATCAAACTGTTTTGTCTTTTTTCAGACTAGTATTTTCTCCTGAGATTTTACTCCTGCCCAGGTGCCCAGTCATTTGTTCTGTGAGGCTTCTGGAATCGGGAATGTCTTTCCGTGAAGATTAGCGAGCCCTTCAAGGTGTAGAGGCCGTGCTTCCAGTCTGGAGCACGTCGCAAATTAAATGCTCCGGTCCTAAGCTTAGCCCCATTTAACAGTGCGTGCTTTTCCACATGGCCAACCTGTCAATCAGTTCCTCACAGTTTGGCACAAATTAGAAGCCTGTCTTCGAAAAGTCTCAGGATTCCACATGTATTCAATTCGGGAAATGCACCGGCTCCACGCGGAGCTCCGAGATCTTATGACAGCTACTGGCACTCCTCCAAAATTTGAAGTATAGATGATTGTGCCAGTGCACTGTAGAATTTTTACACGATCATCATTGTTATTATTTGCTGATCAATATTTTTGTTTTTTACTCCATATACCCAGGCCCTGTGTCATCCCCTTTTAAGGGCTGCAGTTCACCGTGTAAATTTGAAATGGATCTTTTTTGATCCATTTATTTGACGTCTCGTCTTTCCTGGATAGGAGGGTCAGGAGACCTGGGTGGCTCAGAACCGTGTCGCGGACGGCGATCAAGCCCAGCAGTTTGCCAGCAAACCTGCCAATGGTCTCATGCCAGCTGTGATGGTTCCTAACAGTATTTATGAAACAAGACCTGGTGAGTGAGCTTTTCTATTCATGATGCTTTTCTTTTCTTTCTGATTAGGCCCTTTGAATTGCATTGTGTACAGTGCCACCCATGGATACCTGCTCTGCATTTTTTGTGCAGGACATGCAGCAGAAATGGAAAAACCACATGCAAATGTATCAGTATGTTCAGATCACACACTGTTCGAAACCGGGAACCATGTTTTTGCTAGGCTTGTATTCTGACTGTAGTGCAAACTTTTTCTTGAGCGTTAAGGATTCTCTTGTCATCACCAGCAAAGGAAAGGACATATGGTAAATGGGTTTCAAGCAAGTAAGTCTTAAATCCCAGGCAATCTTAAATTGCAGGCCAATGACTGAGATCCTACATAAATATATAGGCTGTTTTTATGTTCCATCTGTGCTCTTAATGACTTCATTAAATCAGTTAATATCTTGATTGGTCTAAATGACCAGTCCTTAGCCAATGTGTATATAAAGTAACTTAGAATTAACCAGGGTTGTGTTTTCAGGCCATGGACTGAATATTAGTATCATACGTGTACAAAGGACTTGCCAATTTATTTTTCTTAACCTTAGGATTTGCTTTAAATGTTTTTTTTTTCTCATGCCAAAGTGTCATTTTTTGCCCCATTCAGCTTTCTCTACCTTGTTTCTGAAGTTTTGCATCGTTGCAGCCAAAATCCCATCCTCCATGCACACTGTATGTGACAAGAAATGTCGCAACGTTGATCGTTGCAGTAGAAGCAGACCCACACCAGTGAAGATGATAAATAACAATGAGTCCTTTTTTGAAGACCTTGCATTTGGAAAAAAAAAATGATGAGTGGGCCTTGTTAAATTCTGCTTATTTCAATACACATTAGGGATGAAAGAATGCTCTCTACGAAACCCTACCCATAATAATTCCATTATCGTGTTGTTTTGTATTCAAACTGTTCTTCAAAAATTCCCAAGTTAATACTCTCTTGCATTAGCTTATCGCAAAAAAAAGCCCCAGTTTACTCAGATTTGATTTCTTGCTTGTAAAACGATACACATTTGGCACAGTTTGTCATGATTCAGCTGTTTCAAACGACTGTTCACAATGGCCAGAGAACACATGCTGTTCATTTTCATGAGCTAGAGTTTTCAGACATGCAAAATATAGTCTCATTAAACACATCCTCTGCTTTTGACAAATAACTTCTCACAAGCACAGAATGCAATTGTAGTTAAGGCTATATGTGTCCCACTCATTTAAATTATTGCATCTCTTTGATAGGATTGCCGAAGCACCCTGTGGTAACAAAACAAATAGTATTTTACAGATGCCATTGTACAGCTTTTATCTGCTGAGCGGATTTGACCTTGAGACCATTATTCTGAATAAATATAATGACGCTTTTCATGTATTCATATGTCCTTTACTTAACTTAGCATAACATGCTGTGAAATTTATTCTCCTGTTTTCCAATATTTAAATAAACAAAATGGCCTTGCTTTCAAAAGTGTGAAGACTACTCATACTGTACTCTTTGGAAAACACTGGTGATCTTTTCCACAGCTTCCACTGTAATGTGAATTTCTAGAGTTTGGTTACTTAAGCAGTTCCATGTGCTCTGATGTCACCTCTGCCAAGTGCTATGTGAACAACTTTGAGTAGACCACCATCTACAAGGACAACCAGTTATTATTAATTAATCCCTATAGGAACCTATGGTATATTATGGATATCTATCTACTGTATATATGAAGAAGCTAATTGTCATTACTTACAGTAGGTGTTAATTTCTGTAAATGTATTTATATCTCATGAATGGTTTTGTGAAAGTTTGCTTTCTGGAATCCCTTTCTAAGGTTATGTAGTTGCTTATATGCAGTATGTATTCTTTTATTTGTGTGTTCACATACAACAGCTATTTGCTGAGCTAGATTTGCATTATATACAGTAGTCTACCTGTGACACCTGAAGAAGGCTCCACGGCCGAAACGTTGTGTTTTCTCTCTTCTTTTTTTCAGCATGGAATAAACCTATTACTTGTTCCATATACAGTAGTAGACTTTGAATTTTGCAGGAGGTTTCGTATTTTGTTCTACGGAAGTGTCCTGTGGGACACAGCGTTTGGAGTAAAATTTGTGCATTTTTCAAGAGTTAAGAAGGGTATTCCAACATAGTGGTGCCTATTGTTAATTGAGGCAAAGAAATTGTGACAAGTGCTGTTTCCAGAGATTGCTACAGACAGAGGGCAAGGATTAAATTGCCCTGTACACAAGACAAAAGCCTGCAACATCTCATTGTAGTTGTAATTCTGCTGGGTGTTTCAAAGAAAACACGTTGTGACACTCATACAGCTTTCAAGGCACTGTTCATAGATAGAGGAAGCTTACTTTGTGAGGCTACAAGAAAGTAATTGTCTAGATGTACAATACAGTATCTCGTAGAAGGACTGATCTAGTGCTGTGCATTTGTCTGAGCAGACGTGTAATAGAGGTGGAGTGCTTTGTGGTGTGGGCTACCCAGATGGTTTTAGAGATTGCATGCTGCATATTTGTGTATTTAATAAATCATTTAAGACAATTCAAGAGTGCACTACTACCAGACGCAATAGAGACAGCTGTATGTTAAAAATCGAATTGAACTGTTCATAAGGGCAGGTTGGTTCCTTGGTACCCTGGTTAATTTCTACTCTGGATTTGCACTATTTGACCTGCCCAAAGTTGCCCTTCAGTTCAACAGGAGCAACCTTTCTGCTTTGCAGTGGAGTTACTGGTGCAGAATGACCACCATGCGTAACCGTAGGTGGAGCTGCATTTCACTGGATGAAGTAAGTCCCCTCTGATAAGTAAAGCACTTAAGTCATTGGGTACGCTTTGTTTAGCTTGCACATGATCTTTAAACGTCTTATGCGAAAGGGAGTGTGTGCATCTCGTTATATCTCCCTCTGCAGTGGTTCCTCTCATGCATGATCCAAATTAAAGTTGTTTTGCTTTGATAGCAAAATAGGTGTAAAAATCACTAGTAGAGAGAACAAATCAAGCAAGCATACCTTTACAGCTTGAAGTTAATGATGGCACTCAGTTAGCAATTAATAAGTTGAACCTTCCGGTTCCTGCTACGAAGGCACCTTGCCTGTGCTGTTGGAAAAATGCTATTTATTATTCAAGGCAAGTGCCCTTCTTAAGCAGACCCTTTCTGTTGACACAGGTGTGTGTGCGATTAATAGCTTTGATGTGCTATAAAGACACATTGATTCTTTACGTTCAGGAAAAGTGTTGTTTTTGGAAGAGACAAAAAACTCGCTGGCTAACTGTCTGTGAATGAGTACCCACTAGCGTCGGATACTTCTAAATGTTGATGAGAATTTCATTTTCTACAATGCTTTGCTTTAGATGAAGATAGATAGGCTTTATCACGTATTCAGAAGAGTGATAAATCACGTCCAGACTGCAGAGTTTTGTGCTATATGAGCAAATGAGGAGCGGCTTGGATGTTTAATAATGACCAGCCATCTGAAACATGATTTATATCAGGAAGAATTATGATTGTTGCTGCTTGTTATGATGTAAACAGTACGTCTGTTTATCATTTGTGACTTCAGCCACTAAATACCCAATAAAACTGAAAGTGTGCCTACAGATCAGGTTTTTTTTCTCCAGCATATATCTTCATCTTGACACCGATAAGCCAAATTGATGAAAACACATTTGCTGGCTGGTTTGTTTATATTTCTCTGCAGAAGCCTTATTTATTAATTTTTACATGCATAACCTGTATGTGTGTATATAGGGAAACCTTTAAGGCCGGAGTCGTCCTCTTCTGGTTTGTATCTGCAGGTGTTCAATCCTTAATGACCCAATCAGACACTGAAGGGAGGGGTCTTGCTCCGTTACAGGAGTGTCCTGTCCTGATCTTGGAGGACCAGTGTGTCTGTAGGTTTCTTTAAATCAGCCAGACCTAAAGAGCTGGTAAAAGGTGTTAAACTGGTTTAGCTGAGCCAATAACCTATTAGTTTAGCAGATTATCCATTTAAGATCTGTGTTGGAATGAACACCTACAGACACAGCAGCATTGCAGGAACAATATGCCCCTGCTTTGAGGTACCCCTGAGCTTATTAAAAATGAAACAGGTGATGTGGCCTGAGTACACGTTGCAGTGAATGAGCACCTCACCCTCGTACCAAGAGCCTTGTGAGGATCTACTGTAATAGAGATAATAAAAGCCCCAAATCTGTATGCTGTTGTTGATGTGATGTGTTGCATCACAGGGCCTGATGGGGGGCCGGGCTCCCTCTAATATGGCATGGCTCTGTGTGTTGTTGAGATAAAGTCCTCATCTCCTGGGAGTCATTGGATCACTACACAAAAGAGGCATTTTCCAATAGTTACCGGGGGGTTAAAAAGAACCAGGACCTTTGCTTTGTTGGCTATGTCTTGCATCACCCCCATTTGAATGTGAAAAGGTGCTTGGTGGATTCACTTCAAAGAAAAAGGATATTGAAAAATACCTTTTATGTCCCTTATTGATTGATCAGAATATGGGTAGTGCAAAATGTAAACATATGGAATATTGCACAACGCAATCACTAGAATACAAGGCATACTTTAAGCTTGTAAGATAATAAGGCATTGCTGTTGTTGATGTCCTGTAAAGGCCTGCTAAAGATAGTCTACTAAATAACACAAACATGCTGTGAACAAAGAAACTAACCTTCTAATTCTGGCATAATATTCTTACATATTTAAATAGATTTTTATTGGATTTATAAATCTGCATTTATATCGATGCATTACAAAGCAAGCTTCAGATAGTTAGCCTGAGGTGTTTAACCCAAATACTTTCATTTGTCACCTGGGCTTCCCATTGCATGTCTGTACTGTACATCACTGCTAAACGTTTGTGCGCACTGTGGATGGGCACTTCCCAGTATCAACAGCACACAAGTGTTTTGTGTACAAATGTCACAAATCTCTGGGTTATTTACGTCAGTATCTTCATTGGTGGTTTTTTTTTTTAAATTGATGTACTGTGCTCGCCATTTTTATACCCGTCTCGCATGAGACGTAATTCTAAATCGAAATAAAGAAATGAATAATCAGTTCTATAGCTGATTGTTCCCTTACTTTCTGAAGCATGCCGAGAGCTCATTCTTCTGTTTCGGTATCGCTTGACACTGTAGTGTTTGCAAGTGTGGAGGAGATTAGAGGATCATCTGTGAGCAGTGACTCTAATCCCCAGTACCATTAAGTCGTATCTCCTCTGACATTAATAAATTTATGACCCACTGATAAGCACATGTACTAAAGCATGGCAAATGTTTTAAAAAACAAGTTATAAGCTGCTTTTCGTGATTTCTGAACTGTTGTGCATCATAAACTCTAAATTGAAGTGTGAAGGCCCGCTTATTCCATCTCTCTGCAATTATCCGTTTTTCGAATGTTGTTGTGTTTTCTATATTAATGGCACTCCACTAATTAATGATGTGATGGTAAATCCGTATGAAGACAAATCTTAATTGAGAAGCTGCGGACTGCAAATATCATGGGTTCTTGGAAATTTACAGAGCTTGAGAATCCAAAAGCGTGAGGTTATCATCTGTTTTTCTAGGACAGCAGTTTTTAGCATTTTCCTGTCAGGCGATATACCATGTTGAATCAGAAAATAGATGTGACAAATCCCAACACAGGAAACCAGCCTTTGAGGCACACTACTGGCAAAAGAGGAGTCAAAAAAGTTCAATCGGGCAACTTGATTTTAAGATGGTATGCGTGTCACGCCTTTTAACTTTCTCCTCTCAACCCCCAAGATAAAGATTGCTTTAATTGCTTATTTCAGGAAAACTGGACAGATGTATTAATAGAAATTCCATCTCGGATTTTTAAACTCTGTGGTTCCTCTGACAGAAGCAGCTTTACTGAGCAGTTCTGACATCTGACATTGTGACCGGGAGAGGAACACTATAAAATGTCAGGGTCTGGAAATCGGGAGGGAGCTTTTAAGAGCCTCCCAACAAGTAGAACCCCTTTCCAAAGGCCCTCAATTGCAAAAAGCGATCATCGATTAATATATGCTGCAGGCAGAATAAAGCCAGGTTTTCTCTGTTTAAGTGCTGATAAAACAGCTCTATCTCATCTGAGAAGCAAGTGACTTATATCCTTGACATGCAGACTAAAATGCGCTAAAAGGTTTAATCTGATTTCAAAGTCCTATCTGTATACTGTATGTATGCAGAATACACAAACGTTTGTCTTTCTGGATTTGTGGGTACAATTGTTGACTCTCATTCTTTTTTTGAAACCTTACACAGGGAAAAAGCACACAACAAAACAGTTTTGACACTTGCGTGTTTTTGAGAAGATGCCATTTACTTTTTAAAATAATTTGTCTTGTGGGGGGGGGGGGGGGGCTTATCATCCTCTTGAGGGTATCTGATCAGATTCGGTCCTCACATGTACAGTAGTAATGCCTGCACATGCACACACGCAGATGTGTGCATTGACATATGTGAGCTGCATTTGAGACCTTGCACATTCTCTACCTAGCTCCCAACCAAGTGATGAACGGAGGATACAACACGGAGGAAGAGGAGCGTGATGAAGACCGCCCATCTCCTCCCATCCATCTAGATGCAGATGCGCTGAAGGCTGCAGGTTCTCAAAGGTCAGATCAGATGAAGAGGTATATGCCTTCCTCTCTTGCTGTGCTTGTTTACTAACTAAGCAACAACTAAGCACTTGGTTCAGGTGACTTAATGTGTAATAGTGATCTGGAGGTGGATATCACCCTTTGCTTCGTGATCGTAAAATTGTGGTTTTAAGCATTTTTTTTAAGCCACTCGGCCATCTACAGTATATGCTGTATAAGAGTTTTAAATTTGGCGTTTGCCATTTCTAAGAATTTAATTGTCATGCTGGAGTCAAAACTTCCATTTAGAGTTAGTTGGCCGTATTATGATGATCTCTCTGACGGTTTCTTTGGTCAGAGAAGGATGATCCAGATTGCTAATTTCGGTGTATTCATGCTGTACAGTTGCTCTGTCATGAAGTCTCTACCTGGGAGAAGCCTGGTTTGGTAAATAGGACGCAGGAGCTATAAAATCTGATTTGGACTTGGTTTCAGAGCTTACTGGGAAATGATCTGGAAGAAAAGCTGGAGACATTTATACCGTTATTTAAAAGAAACTCGTGAAGAAGACCCAACAGCCAAAACGTTTTTTTTTTGTCTATCTTCCTGCATGGAATTAGCCTTTTACGTGTTCCTTTTCCAGCCATGCAAGCTGACCCAGTGCCCCTTTCAAACATCTTTACTGCTCACCTGCTTTATTCCATTTCCTTAATGTTTTGTTACCTCTGTTACCTTGTTACAGTCCTGAGTGGCAGACGAGTCCAAACCTACAAAGGGAGTCTGAGCACCGCAATGTGAAATCTTCCAAAAGTATGGACCTTGGTAAGGACAACAAGCATTTGAGATACGGATCTCCATTTTTCAGTAAAGAAGTGTTTTTTGTTGTTGGGTTTTGATTTACTTACCAATACCAATACCTGTCAGGTGTATGGAAAATACCAGACGGGTGCCGCAGACCGTGAAAGAGTGTAAATAAAGTGTGAATGTATATATTTAAAATATTCAGGTGAGGAAAATATTTAATGAGGCAGCAAATGGAGTTTCAGGGTTCTGCAGCTTCAAGTCGTGTTGAAAGACATTTTGGGCTTTGTCTTATGTCTAGTACTTCAGACACAAAACAATCTGATGAAAGTATTTTTCTATAGCTTTTTATTTTAGAGGAAAATGGGGAAAAAACACTTAGGAACAAAAGTAATCTCTTTTTGATATTAAATGGCAACTGACAGACGTAAGTGCATGTTATATAAACCCAGATCAATGCGGCACTCAGCTATAATACAATTAATTTGTGTTGGACTTTAAAATAAAGCAAATTTAATAATGGAGCTGGGGGAGTTCAATTTGAGCCGCATTTGATCCAGACTAACAACAAATCTGAATTGCATGACAGCATTTTAACAAACACTTCTGTGTGTTATTCTCCTTAACTCGGTTATCAAAAAATGTCAGGAAGCTAACAGGAGTTTACAGGAAGCCAAATCGGCCCTGTGGACAGACAAATTGTTCCAAAAATTCTGTTCTTTTTTTTTTTTTTTTTTAGTGCTTAAGGACAGTCATTTTCTGCACAATGCTTTGGAAGAACTTGGGGATCCTGTGTAGGGCAATTATAAACAAAGCAAATTAAAGCTAGGCTTTGAAAACACATTCTGTTTTGTTGTTTGAAGTTGCGTGTGGTATTTGAAATGAAAAGTCTTAATTAGGCGAGGTAGCTATATACTTATAATCTAATCATTTTAAGTGTTAATTTGGAATCTGAAAAGGAGGTTTCGGCTTGGTCCTAGGTTTGATTCAGGGCTGAGGGGGTTCCTGTGTGTAGTCTCCAAGTTTTCCCTGTGCTCAGTTGCATTGTCTTCAGGCTTTCCAGTTCACTCCCGTCTCCCAGACACTTGCCAGCTGGAATAACTGGTGTATTTAGAAATTGTCAATGTGTATAAGTGCAGCAATGGAAAGGCATCCCATCCAGGGTGTAGTCATGCCTCGGTCTCTCAGGATTGCGGCACGCCTCACCCGACATAAACAGCTTCCTGATGATGGATGGAGGATTATTTATCACACTGGGTCTTTGGCATTGCTTGTATCCAGAATCCACAAAACAGGGCCCTTAAAGCAAAGAGATCTATCCATCCATTGCTTCTTTCAAATTAGGGTCACAGGGGAGCATCCCAGCAAGTGGCAGGCATAAGGCAGGGTACACCCTGGACGGGACGCCAGTCCATCGAAGGGCTGACTGATGCACACACCCTCAGGGCCAGGCGGCAGTTAACCTACCAGCATGTCTTTGAACAGTGGAAGTACACTAGAGCACCCGGAGGAAACCCTTGCACACAGGGAGAACATAACAGACTCAACACAGATAGTTCCCTGGGTCTGGAAGTGACCCCAGGATTCCAGTGCTGCGAGGCAGCAGTGTCAACCACTGTGCCACTGTGCAAA
The DNA here is from genome assembly GCF_059453375.1 of Lepisosteus platostomus. Taxonomy (NCBI): domain Eukaryota; kingdom Metazoa; phylum Chordata; class Actinopteri; order Semionotiformes; family Lepisosteidae; genus Lepisosteus; species Lepisosteus platostomus. Next base: position 3,933,545 of record NC_142624.1, read on the forward strand.
GACCTTTTTGAGTTGGGGGAAAAAAACATTGTCACACTGTTGCATCCAACTTGAGAGTCAACAGTTGCTTTTTTCACACATTTGGGATGTTCTGCTTTCTGTTAACCTCTGATTTCCATCCCATTATGACTATAACTGTGGATGCTTCTGTGAAACTTTCACACATTGCCCGTATGTTCACATTTATAAACCATCTCCCTGCTTTTTGTATTTGTATAAATGCACAACAGGCAGGATACATGTGTACAGGTTTGGTGCCTCTTTCTGAAAGAAGAAATGTACAGGGTTTAATGTTTGATGCAGTGCTTTTGTTTGAAAGTAGAAAAAAGCTTTTATAAGGAGACTGGGAGCCAGCAGGAAAGAGACTGAAAATGCTAGAAGTTGGTAGTCATTCGTTTTATGGATTTGATGGTTTGATTGCTCAAAAAATTGAATGCACACTATAAAATTGAATACTGCAGCACATTTCCAGATATTAGCTAAGGATGACCCTATTAACTTTTTTTTTTTCATTAGAGACAGAGTGAGGAATATCTCATTTTATTAAAACACTGGATGCAGCAGATTTTCAATTACAGTTCATTAGGTTTCCATATTGGGTTTCCTTCATCGTGATGCATCAGCAGGGCGACTGATTGTGCTTCATTACCGGGGACATGTCTCTCACTTTTTATTTCAGAAACACTTCCTAGGAAATGAAGTTTTGGAAGGCCATCGGAAATTGATTATCTTTTGGCCTTGAGTTTTTGTGTATAAACTCCTGAAGGAACAGTCTGGCTTTTGCACACCACGCTGCCAAAAATAGCACAAGTTGATGATAGATACTGTATGTGTCCGAAAACGTACATTTGTAAAGTGCTATGAAATACCCCCCCCTCATCTGCTACTCCTGCCTGCTTGTCAGCCTGTGTGTCTAAACCTGTTATCTGTCCATCTGTCTGACTCTCAGACGTAAGGAATGGCATCTTTCACATCCCGTGTCTTAATTTAGTCGGTTCAAAAGACACTACAACTGTTACCTGCAGGAATGAATGAGCCCTTGGTTGAGATATTGTCAAGTAAAGTTTAACAGTCTTTCCCATATATACTCTTTATACGGGCAATATATATAAATATAGGAACAAGTAAAGGTTTATTCCATGCTGAAAAGAGAAGAAAAGAAACACAACGTTTCGACTGTGGTTGTTTGCTGCCCGTTTTGTTTTGACACCTACAGGCTCCACAGCCGAAACGCTGTGCTTTTCTTCTCTTTTCAGCGTGGAATGAACCTTTACTAATAAGCCTACGCCTGCTGACGCGGCTACCTACTTGAACTACTCATGTAGAAATATAGTTGGACAGGGGATAATAGTGGTATATGTCTACAACTCTGTCTGGCTGTTCATCTGTGTGTGCACATGGTTTTAAATTAAAAAGTAGTAACATTCCATTTAAATTTAACAGTGGTAACATGAGTAGTAAAGTAAAAAGTAGTAAGGTTATCAAAAGGTAACGTCTTTCACTTATCAGTGGAAATTAGTTACGGTGGTGAAATTGTGGAGTTCTCTCACAAGTAGACCGTGAATCTGCGAAATGTAGGGCTGCTGCCAAAAAAAAGCTCTCCTAAGCATCCTGATAACTTGTCTCAGTGCTGCGTTATCGAGCTAGAAAACCTCTCGAGATAAGAACTTTTTTTCTTCCTTATCCAAGAACTGCAGTAATGAATTCTGTAATATATTGATGTTCACATATCCATCTCGGTTCAAATCAGCAGAGGAATCCTACTCCGTTGGGCCCCTGAGCAAGGCCCTTAACCCCAGCTGCTCCAGGGGGCGCCATATAAATGGCTGACCCTGCACTCTGACCCCAAGCTTCTCTCTCCCTGTCTGTGTGTCTCATGGAGAGCAAGCTGGGGTATGCAAAAAGACAAATTCCTAATACAAGAAATTGTATATGGCCAATGAAGTGATCTTATGTAGATAACTCTGCTGCAGAAATCTCCTCCAGGCTGGCTTTGAACATGTTCCAAATACCTTAACAGGGACACGGCCCCTCCGTCTGTCCAGCAGGGAAATAAAGCACCTGTCCCCATTTGTCCCATGCGTGATGTAGATTCAGGGTGGAGCAGAGAGCAGAGGGAGGACGGGTAACAGCACAAAAAGCCATTAGGGCCGGCCAGCATGCAAGATTAGGGCAGTGCCTCCTCAGCAACTGCTTAAACCATTGATTGGCGTCGGCCACAGGATCTTCTTCCATCCATCTTCTGCTGTGCTGAATCCATCCCTGCTCTTCAAAGGGAAAACTAATCTTCTGGGACAAAAAATGTCCACACTGTAAATCTCAGCTGAGGGGAAATTAGGTAAATTAAAGAGCTAACTTGCCAGATAAAGGAAGAATCATAGACGTCCCTTCATGGATCATTCCAAAGAATACTTATCCAAGCACATCCTCAGCCTGCGGTTTATAGGCACAGCATTTTCACTCCATTTAATTACTAAAGTAGATTTATGTTGAGGACCTTTGTTTGGGACTTTTTTTGTTTCCTTGGTGGGGGTCATCAGATTTTTGTTTTCAGTTATAATTTGATCCCTGTGTTGTACTCTCCCTGTCCCTTCTTGCCACCAGTGGAAATGAAAGCCCTTTTAATCCAGTTCACACATAAATCCCCAGAGTTTGATTAATACAAGTTGCAAAACTTGGGAGCCTCCAGAGAGGTACAGTACTATGCAAACTGTAAACGTTTGCTTAAGAGAAGTAACAAGTTCCATAAACAGACTTTATTGAATAAGAAATTGATAGTCGAGTCGAGAATGTACTGTATGCACTCTGTTAATTAGATGTTTCACCTTGGCATTTTTGTTCCGTATCATCTTAATCTGTACCTGATCTCCAAATTGTGGGGCGAAAAATGACTAAATTCTTGGACACGAAGCCGATGGTTTAGGATTCCAGAAAATCCCCTCTAAACTGGTAAGAACTCAGCCACCCAGCCAGCTGTGAGAGTAATGGGACCCTGAGCTTGAGGGACTCCGAAATTCAAAGCAACAAAAAAGGGTGAAAAATCAGAACCCGCTTTAATATAAATCCCACTAATTTTGAATTGTAGATTTCATTTAACACGGACTTAGAGAGCCCCTAGATGCCTTTTTTTGACTCTATTTCAAAGGACTGGAATTTCAAAGTGACTGTTTTAATTTAAACAGTCTCTCTTTTTTGTTAACCCTCCTTTTGGATCCCGAAAAACCGCGTCATTTGCAACTATTTGATGCTGCTGTCTTTTTTTTTTAAACCGCCGAACGGAATGTGGGTGCCTAGTGACTGGCAAGGCTCGATGACGATATCGAGCTTAAAATGATCCCCGTGCGTTCTGGGCTTTTGAAGATGGAGAGAGGGAGGATGTGTTCTGGGTTTTGTTGCTGTGCTCCACTGCTGCTGTTCGCCAGGCAGAGCCAGGAAAGACCAACTGCTCCGTGAAACCCCCCTTCCGTTGTGCAGTCCTCAGAATGTTCTGGAGGCGAGGGGGTCATCTGACTACCACCGAGCGTTTCATTTCGTTTTTCCCTCCCTTCTTCTGGGAAATCGACCTCATAAAAAATGAAACAGATTATTTAAAAGAAATTGCAGTGTAATGAAAACCTATTATTGTGTCCCATGGTGATATTCTTCTGGCAGCTGTCACTCCTAACCCAGTTAAATCCTGTTTCTTTGGATTAGCACCGAGCTGTAATCCACCCTGCATTCTTCACAGAATACAGCCGTGCTGAGACACAACAATTTATTTTTGTGCCAAACTCCCCCGAACCAAAACACGAATGCATTGAGTGTATTGTTCCAGGGCAAACGTATACTGTACATTTACATTTGGATTTTACATTTACAGTTCTACATCCTGTATCATTTTGAATGAATGATGAATTGAAAAGAAACGCAAAAATGCCTTGCTGTAATGATCAGCCGTGTTCATAAAGATGATGGATCCCTGGCAAAGTCCAAAGCACAAAAAGGAGCAAGCACAAACACCTCTGCATTCTGTATTTGCTACCTTTTGAAATCTGCATCAAGTAATGACTTAATAAGTGTTTTGTAGTGTAAAGTGTATTCCATGTAAAGATGATGCCAATTGCAAATGAACCAGGGGGAACAAGTGGAAGTGCGAACTGAAAACAGGAGGCACTTCTTTACACCAAGGGTTGTGGGAGTATGCACCAAGCTACCCAGCCACGTTAGTTTATGCAAGTGAATATCTGGATAACATTCGTGGATCGATTAGCTTCTAGCAACCTAATAGGCTACATAGGCTGAATGGCCTCTGGTTTGTAACTTTTCTTAAGTTCTTATAATCCCTCCCCCCTCTAAGAAAAGACCATAGATATCCAGTTTTATTTACCAGGGATATTAGACTGCTGCAGGCATGTAAGTTTGTATCCACAGCCGAACTGCTGTATCATTCAGTAGCGTCTGTGCTCTGCAGGCGGAAGACTGTCCCTGATCTCCATTCTTAATTTGATAAAAAACAAATACCTCAGCATTAGCCGACTTTGCTCCACCTTATGTTTTATTTAACAGTTTACAAAGCAAGAAAACAGTGTGAGAATCCAGCTTGCATGCAGGTCACATCTCCTGAATGGCTGCCATTCACTGCTGCTACTTGAGTAGGTGCAAAAAAAAAAATATTTTAACTGGTCAAATGGGTGCTAGATTGACATTGTAGTCTAGAAACAGCAATTAAGTAGCGGAGAAAAGAGAAACTCTTAAAGGTTTGCTCAAAGTGAGACTCCTCCTTAGACTTGAAAAAAGGTTTTGCAGTTGAGTTGTATCGATCAAGGTTACACGTTCTGCCATGTGTCTGCAATTATCCATCGTTAAAAGGTAACTTGAGTTGAAAGTTGTTTTCTTTTTTTTTTCTGATCCGCCTGTGGTGTCCTCTTGCTTCTTATTTCTGCAGTGGCAGATGAAAGCAATGTTGGATCTTTGGCAGGGACGCAGTCAGGTAAGGAATTCATTTTTTTTTCTTGTAACTCTCGCGGTAAAGAAAAAAGCCCAGGCAAGGCAAGAAACAGCTGCATCCAGTTACCAGGAAGAGTGGTGATTGAGGAGTGCTCTAATTAATGCATGGGACGTCTCCAAATTTCTCTGTGATAAATTAGGACTTAATGCTTGGCGGCGCGCAGAGCGACATGCAAGCAGAACGCAGTCATTTATAGCAGTCTCTGAAAACTGCCCACAAGATGTAGTCTGGAAAAGAATAGGAAGGGAAAAGAAATAGCCTGCAATACTTCAGACTGTGCAATTTTTTTTTTGTCTCCCTCCGTAAGTCATTTGCAATTTAGTGCCACTGCTGATGGATAAACTACTATACCCTGACTATAACTCACGCTTCTGGCTTGAGGATAACCTACTTCTGCATTAATTAGAATTAATCTTTTCCTTTTCAATACTGCAGTAGTATACGTTATGCAGTAGATATATTTTGTGTAGACCGTATCTGTTTGTGTACATACTGGGGCCCTCCTGTGGCGCTTGTACCTTTTAGCTCTTAGCACCTGGTTCATTCTGGACTGTGGCACCTTCTGTAAGGAAGCGTGGTCACTTCATATCCACATCACTTTTCCCTTCAGCATCCTCCCACCTTCCAAAGGTGTGTAGCCTACTGTAAGCCAGTTAGTGTCTCTAAGCGCTCCCTGGTTGTATGAGCCCTGCAATGGACTGTTTCCAGGATAGGTTGCAGATTATTGTAACTCTCTCCAGTAGTAATCGTCTTTTTTATATATGCATAGATTGATATATTCTACATATTGAGCTTCCAAAATCTTTCCGTTACCTGGACAAATGTGAGGAAGAAACCAAACAAAGCAAAATTAAGTTTGAAAAGGTTCCTGTTATAAAGGCTTTTTTAAGGCTAGTATGTGGAGAGTAACAAAAGTGTTTGACGTTGCATTCTACAACTAGGTAGAATGATAATAAAGGAGCAGAGTTCTTTGTTTCTTTATTATCTGCAAAATGTTTTTCCAGTAATCCCAATTGTTAAAAAAAAAATGTCTCAGTTCAGTCTCGAGTTTTTAAATCCAACCCAACCTTATAGTTTTTTTCCCCCCTTTAAGAATATAATTAAGATAAATTAAAACACTTCCCACCCTTTTATGATGGATTTTTAATTGCTTTCTTCTAACCTCACCACTCGGTGTTTATTTTACTTTTTCATATTGTGCGCTTTTTATTGGAGTTCATTATTTTTTTTAAAGTTGGAAACCGAGTTTCTAATTGAACAGCCTCACAGACTGATGAATCATGCGGTGCTCAACTTTAAAATATGCGTCCTACTTGTCTGGAAAACATTTTGGGGAGTCTGGCACACATTTCCAGGCCGTTTGCTGTAGGCAAGTCATGCCTTGTGTAAGTGTTTCTTGGCGTATACCTCTATTGTGGCATGTGATCTTGCATCAGGCAATGTGTTTAAAAATAGCTTCATGTTGCAAAACTATAAAGTTTAGATATTTTATTTCCTATAATGTGTGTTAAAGAACACCCCTCCCAGCTAATCTAGTTAGTAATTTCAAGTTACTACTGTTTACTTGAATGGAGGTCATCATACAGTAGATGTGGTTTGATTAACATTTTCAATGCAGTTCACTTAAGATTATAAGTACACATCTCATGTAATTAAATATTAAGTGTTTAGAGACAGGTTTATACAATTTAAAGCACAGATAATCATGAAAAACCTGGTTTCAAGCAGGTGTGCTCAAACGTTTGACTGGTACTGTACTTCTGTTCACTTTTCATATGAACTAATAGCAAAGTAGTCTTGGCTTCATGTAACTGGTGGTAACTTTTTATAAGTAACTTAACGTTAACTCTATTCACATTTTACCTGAGCAGCATGACTTTAACTTAGTAGGCGTGAGGAGTTTCAGCAAGGTAAGTTGAATATTTGGATTGAAATTAAAAAGGTTACCCAGATATGAAGTTCTATTATTAATATTTGTCAATCTGCAGGGGCATTATTAGATCATATATTGCTTTTGCTCGTAGATGATGCTCGTTGATGAGTACTATGTCTACAGCATGTCTCTTTCTGGAGAATTCTCAGCATGGTATTTTTGTATTTTTCAGCTATATTTCGAAATGGCTGACTTTCATTTTTAATAATGTTTAAATAGGGAATAATATACATATTCTAAGGCACTGTAACATAACATGAGCATGTATTAAATATTTCAAGACTGCCAAGCTCCTTTGAAGCTAAAAAGTTTGCAGATGCAGCCCATTTTAAGTTAGTTTCAGTTGTACTTAATATGCAGTGCTATCGAATCGGTGAACAGGGCTTTGGCTGAGCGTTCTGTGCACTCAATTGTCAATCAAACTAACCTGTCACACTGTTCACAGTGAGCCTTCTCTTTATAATTAAAGCAAACTGTTAATTGCATGAAAACATGAAATGTATCCCTGGGAATGGGCATGATTTTGGTGTCTCCTATGTATCAGCATATTTATCTGCATTCTATAATACAGTATTTTGTTAAAGAAACTTAAGACATATAATGAAATTAACATTAAAGTATACAGTTCAGAACGTTTTGCTTAAAAACGTCATTGGGACCAATAAGAAAAAATCATAGGCTCCTAAAACATTCCAAAGGATCAGTAATGGGAGATCATGACAAGATAATCAGAAGTTGGTCTTCCAGTCTTTGGTTCTCAACACCCTCTAGTGTCGTTAACACTCATAACCCTTTGATGATGTTCCTGCTGCCGAAAATGAGGTGCAAGCGTCTGTATTTATCAGATCAAGATCTGCATCAGGGTTTCCATCTGCTGATGTAGAGTGCGATAGCTTGTTGGTGGTCTGCCACTGTTAGAGACAGCTACCCAAAGAGCCTAAGTGACAAGTTTGTTTGATGGAAACATCACTGAGGGCCGAGAAACATCTCCAGAATCCTTAACCTGACGCCAAACAGACTGGATGGGCCAAGTGGCCTCTTCTCACTTATAGCTCTGGCTTGTTATGTAACGCAATCTGATTCTGTGTAGAAGGACAGTCGTTTGCCTATGGTAGTGGGAATACTAGGACAGTTGCTTGATAGTATCAAGGTCCCAAATGCAAATTTAGTTAGAATACATGTCATGTCATTTACCTGTTTTATACCATACTGTGTCGCAGGAAGCCGGAGCCTACCCGGCAAGCAACAAGCGCAAGGCAGGGTACACCCTGGACAGGATGCCAGTTCATCGCAGGGCAAGTGCAAGCCAATCATACATGGGGACAATTTGGAGGCCACGGTAAAGGCAGAGGGTGGAAATTTGGCCCGGACACCAGGATAACTCCCTACTCTTATGGAGAAATGCCCAGGGATCTTTAATGACCACTGAGAGTCAGGACCTCGGTTTAACGTCTCATCCTAAAGACAGCTCCCACTACAGTATAGTGTCCCCGCCATTAGGACCCACACAGACCGCAGGGTGGGCGCCCCCCGCTGGTCCCACTACCACCACTTCCAGCAGCAACCATAGCTTCCCAGGAGGTCTCCCATCCAGGTACTGACCAGGCTCAACCCTGCTGAGCTTCAGTGGGCTGCCAGTTGAGAGCTGCAGGGTAATATGGCTGCTGGCAGTTAGAATACAATGCTTTTTATTTTCAGAAGCTGTGACTTCGTATATTTTCTCCCTGTTCGATTGAAGAACGTGACGTGTATACTCGCCGATAATGTTTGTTATTTTGATTACTTTCAATGACAATTAAATTTTAATGACTTCTCGGTAACTATAGTAGTAGGGGTCATCTGAGTCTTTAAACTGAACTCTCCCAACTGCTCTGGAAAATCTTTCACTTATATTTGTCTTCAGGGGCTGTATTCAGATCCAGGCAAGCTGTGCGCATGAGTAACTGTTTATGAAACATGCAGAACAGTAAACTTGGAAAGCTCTGTATTTAATCTGATTTTACACTTAATTCATGTTTGAGTCTATGGTTTAGATCCTTCTGTGTGGCTGATGGAGGTAACATTTTTAACCAGTTCATTTTATAAAAGAATCCGGATCTACTCTCCATGTTTTTTTCACAGGACTTCAAAATTGTTTCATTAGTTTCAATGTATATTGTATCAGTTACTGTATATCTCTATTCTGTATCGCTATTTCCTTGCTAAGTGTTTATGTCTGATTTGTCTAATAAAGGAAAGAAACAGTCAGTTGTTGGCTTGCCACGCTGTGATAACACAGGCAGAAGTGTCAGCGAGTGAACAGTTGCTTAATGGCTTTTCAGTGACTGTAGTATTAGACTTGGCCTGAGTCTTTAAACTGAACTCTCCCAGCTGCTCTGGAGAATGTTAGCTTTCAGATGTAAAGAATCAGACTACACGACATTATTAAAGCCCAAATACAGTTTCCATCAGCTACTAGTAAAAATAAAAGCCAGTGCAGTTTCAGTATAATAAAGGATTCACAGTTTACTTCGATTTTCTGCCAAAGTTTTGTTTTCCCCCCCCACCACCTGGTTAGCAGAATGGCTGTAGTGCTGGATGAAATGGGTCCCTTCCTGTATGTAGAGTGTAATTCTTGAGGATGAAAATCACTATATAAGTACAAGTATATTATTACTTTTCTTTTACTTTCTATATTATGATTGAAACTGGTCTCACGGAATGCAATTGGTTTCCTTTCCATCTGGGTATTAGTAACACGTAGCGATCTTGTTCTGTACCCTTTACAACAAAAGGAATTTTAAATGGCAGCATGAGTAATTGGGGGCATATTTCGTTTGCCTCTGTGATTTTCCAGCCAGTATAGTCAACAGGAGTAATAATATGTTTAATAAGACAATCCATTTTCTCGTTTTACTGATGTGCTGCCTAATGTTTATTGACAGTGCGCCGAATGCCCTGCTGACGTGGCGATTTCAATGGCACATTGCTTAATAAAGCTACAGAATACTTCTTTATGAGCTTTGACATATTTAATTAGCAGGATGGTCTAAAAAGCCTTGCTTTTTTATTTTAATCTTCCTAAAACCTCCCTGGCTGAGATGTAGACACATCGGCATCATAAAGCCATTTGCCGAGAGAAGCAATAAGGTCTCTATGCCGGGTGGCCGTCTCAAAAGTGCTTTGCTGGAACGTGCACCTTCTCCGAATGCTTTTTGTAGTAAATTAGGTTAAAACGACCTCGTTCTCTAAATGCTCGTCGAGCCCCCTTTCAAGCTATAGGAGTGTGAAGAATTTGTTCGTGGAGGCTGAATAACTCTGTGCATGTGGGTTTCCAGTAAACTTGCTTGAGAATGCTTGAAACGTGTCAGCAATGGGCACTTAAATAACTAAATCTGGCCCATTTCAGAGAGATGCTTCTGTTGTGGTTTGTTTATGCACCACATTCTGCTATAGATTTTAACCAAATCGCCCTCTGAGCTTTCTGAAATGCATACTGTAGGTATCTCGACTTTCTTGTTTTTGAATCCCTGCTTTCCTATTTAGAGGAGGATTAACTTCTAAACTGGGGAAAATGCTTACCTCCTGTTTTTTTTAAGCTTTCCTCGTTAAAGAGGATTGGATTTAAGTGTAAACTTTTGAGTAGGAGTTGGAGGTTTGTATTTTGGGCAGAAGGTTGTCTTCTTTCGAGCAGTTGAGTTCTTAAGCCAAACAAGGTTGCATTCTAAGTGAACATTTGGAGAGTATATCCCAGACCAAACATCCCATTAACATGCTTGGGCTCCCTGTGGGCTTTTTGAAGGAATTTACAAATGTAGCCACTGCCTGGCTGTGTAGGATTTCTTTGCTTTGAATTTTTCTTCTAATTAGAATGGAGTTTCTAGGAAAAGGAATCTGGAATTCCCTGACAGTCTTTGTTTCAGTAAACCATGCACAGATTTCAAGTTTATTGTAGAGTACTTGATAAAGAGCACTCTTAGCTAAGAGCAGGGCAGGAGAAGTATACAGTCATTCCAAATGTCCTGGCGTTTCATATTTTGTGCACTCCCTGCATAGTAAGTTTTGGGACAGAAAGATATTTGTCACTAATCCTAGAATCCAAGAATACTGAAAACTGTTTTTTTCAAGTCAGGGAAAAGATGCAGATGCCAACATTTTATGCTTGTGGTACAGCAAACATTTCTCCTCAGGGTAAAGAAGGCAAGATTTAGCATTCTTTTCTAAATGGTCTGATGTACAGGTTTTAAATTGAGCCTGGTTTTGTTAAAAGATATTGACTTAAAAGCATGAATTAACATTAACCACGAATTACATACAGCACGATTTCAGAAAATGCTTGCTCGGTTTTGAGATTGAGAAAATGAATAGCTCTTTGTATTTAGTACAATAATAGTTACTAGATATGTTTTTTTTCCTCCATTTTGTAATTTTCCATCCATGCCCATGTGGTTAGAATCTCACCTCAAATAAGAAAGTTGCACTTGTAATAAAAAAAGCGAATTCAGCAACTTATCTGCACAGTGTGTACGTCTTCATGGCTGATCTCCCTTCCTTTATGTTATTGATTGCTGAATGAAAAGCTAATCTTTGAGTCCAATTTAAGGAAAGATAAAATGCCTGTCTTTTTCCCTTTCCTGCTCTGAAATACAGTTTTACTTGTTTCTGTGTTGAGAAACAGTGTACGGTTGAGAGCATTAATGAGATAGGCCAATGGAGCATTGCCCAGACAGTTGGGAAACACAGCTGAGAGGGGCTGACGTTATGAGCTTCAGCGCTTTGAATGATGTATCCTCTAAAAACAGTGGGAGGGCGAGATTATTGTGGTTAATTTGGCCTTGAAGTCACTGATTTATGCCATTAATGGACTCTGTAGGGCTCCAGTGTGTTCTATCTTATCACTGTGAGGGGAAGACGGATAGTTTAGGAATAAATCTTTAAAAATAATAAAAAAACAACCCTTTTTTTTTCCTGATTTCAGCTACTCTATCGCTTCTTGAGAAATGTTCCTTCGTAATGGAAATGTCGGAGCACACAGGCCAGGGATTGGGTAGAAACGGCCCGATCAGTCGACATCGTCCAAGAGGTTTTACTCTGGGCTAGCAGGCATTTTGACAGCCACCAGCAAGGCATGTTAAAAAGAAAAACCGCATGCTTGTAATTGTTCAAGCACCAGGCCGAAGAGCAGAATTTGCTTAATAGTGTGATTGTAAACAGCAGGTGCTACTGCAATAATTCACTAGCAGCAGTAGGCCTAGTTTGGAACCCCTTTTCGAATGAATCTGTATGACTCCAGTGCAGTGCTGTTCTTGGATGTGGTTGATATCTGCTGGCATAAGGACATTTTGCCTGGGGCCAAATTATCTTGCAAGTTTTCGCCTAAAAAATTGGGGGGGGAGCGTTCATTTCATTTGCTACATTGTACATCCCAGATTTGTGTACAGTTATATTCATTCATCCATAGGGTATCTTCAAAAATGAGACCGTGACGAAGATTCGCAAAGGGCCGAAAGTGGTTTTTTTTTTCCAAGTTTCTGAAAATAAACTCGTTTAAATCAAACATTTCTCTTTTCAACGCCGTGAAGCACAAAGGGGCTTTGAGAAAGCTGAAACGTTAGGAACATGTACTGGTTACATGGAACTTTTTTTCAAAATGATGATGACAAATATCGCTGGAGGTTTTAAGTCGGTGCCAAGAAAAGCATGCGGTCATGTGAGAGGAATATAATTTTTTTTAAAAAATAACCTCCCCCAATAAAAACCGCAACAACAAAAGCAGTAGATTAAGCACGCGGCCGGGCAGACGTGTTGGAAATCGATGGCCCTGTGTCTTGATGCGGTACGTCGCTCCTTTTTCGGAGAAGCCGAAGAGCGTGCTGAAGATTTAAAAGAATGTGTGGTTAACCACAGGTCCTGAATTATACAGAACGTGTCTTGCCTGAGTACCTGGCACCCAGCGAGCCAGACTGGCAATCAACAGCCTGCTTATTCAGCTGAGCCTTCGTTAATGGTTCCCCATTACGCCGCGGATGATGAAGGATTCCTCAGAAAGCTCGGCGACCACATATGTGCTATCATCTTATAAATCAAGTCTCATTCTTTCTCAATCACGTTCTTGTAAAAAGAGAAATCCTGGAGGCACCCTCTAAATTTCTCTGTTGAGGACTAACTCAGCAGCATTGTGCTCTGTTCACTCCCTGGCAGTGCTCCTGCAAGGAATGTTACCTTAGATATCTTTAACACTGAATCTGGGAAGCATGCCAGCAGTTTTACATTGAATTTTTGTATTTATATAATTATTTTTTTTCTGTGGCATTACTTATTTCCTCCGTATAATGGCCAGCTCATCCTCTTAGTTGCTGCGATGCCATCTTTGCTGCTCTCTGTTATCCAGGCTTGGCAGAAAGAGAGCTGGACGGTCATCTCAGGATGCAGCTCACAGAAAATCCCTGCTGGCAGAAATGGAGAGATTCTTAAAACCCAGGGAGACAGGCACTGCAATAGTATATTGTTGTATCATGTACTGTCCTAAATATCTTTCACTCCCCTGCTCACTGGTCTGGTTTTCTCACTTCCCAGTCTGTTGTGAGAGGGTTTAGCATGGATTCCTCACGAAAGGCACCTGTTGATTTAATCTTGAATCAGTCGATTCATTTGTTTTGGAGAAGGCCGTCTTCTTGGCAATACAAACAAGTTTTCAGGTCCTCTTGAAGTAGTTGCCTACAGACTTGGAACAGATGAGGATCGTCCATTCCACAGAGCTGTCCTCTTTCCATGCTGCTCCAGTGCCTAAAGTATATAACCGCAGGAGATCCTTAGGGAATCCGAGAAGGATAGTGTTTATAGTTTACCTGATGCAGATTCTTTAGGTTGTGAAATCCCTTGCTTTGCTTAGTCCTGTATTGTATAATGTCCTTGTCTCTTTCAACTACAGTTTAATCTTGCATATGCAAAGTCTGTGGATGTTGATCTTTTCTGCTTATTCTTGAGACGTGTAGTTTGCTCTTTCTGGATCGAATCCTTTCTAGAATGCGCTATAACAGTTTCCTCCTTTATTTACTGTGCCTTTTGTTAGGATGGGAGTGCTGTATATAAACGTCAAGTGTGACACCAGAAATATCGAGTTACCATTTTCTGTCAAAAACCTGTGATTGCATAGAAGGGGACAGTCCGACCGGTTCAAGGTTACAATGAAATTTTTCTTCCAAGTGGTTTCTTGGTGTTAGTTATTGCTCAGTATTCACACAAAAAAAACCCATAAGATTTAAAAAATGTCTCCAGCCGTTTTTCATGAGTGATTAAGTACTTAAAAATCATGATGAGAGAGCTCTATCTCTCCTACCCCCAGTGAAGCAGAAGTGACCTAATGGTCTTTCAGCCAGAAGCCTTAATCTAATAAAGGTGATCTGTAATTATGAGATGCCTTTTAAGGTCTGTCTTGGACAATTACCCATGCAATGCATCTTCGGGGTATCATACAATAAAATGAATACTTAGGTTTTCTCCATGCCTGTGATTAATATAGAGGCGGAGATGGCCAGGTTGGCACCAACAGGGTTTCTTGGCAATGGGAAAACCTCATCAAAATGTTAAAGGGAATGAAATCAGCTCAGGACGGTACCGTGCATGTGTTTCTTTTGGCACTGGCGTTACTTTATTTTCTGCAACATCTAGTTGAAATAGAACTTAATTTGGGAATTCTGGAATGAGGAATTTCATATTTTCCAAATCTCCAGTTTACTGTAACACCGCTATACCTTTTATAAACTTGATTTCCTTTTTTGGCAGGTTAACTAGGGGTGGCACGGCACAGTGGTTAGCTTTTGCTGCCTCGCAGTGTCAAGAGGCCCTGGGTTCAAATGCGGTACCTGGGGTGCTGTCGGCGTGGCGTTTTTGTTCTTCCCATGTCAGCCTGGGTTTCCTCTTTCCTTTCCCGCTCGGTCCAGTGTCATACCGGTAGGATAATTGGTTTCTGGGAACATTAGCCCCCGGTGTGAGCGTGGGTCTGGCCCGTGATGGACTGGTGTCCCATCCAGGGTGTATCCTACCTTGCCTTTCAATCCCTATGGCTTGCCAGGATAGTCTGTGGATTTCCCGACAGCCCCGTATTGGAAATAGCAATTAGAAACTGGATGGATGGACAGATGAACTAGATTCTTGTATATGGAAAAATAAAGCTGTTAAAAGTGATAAGGTGATGAAAAAGAGAAGCTGTCCTTAAAATGGTATGCGTCATCTTTCATTTCAGAAATTAGAGAGGGTTTACTTGCTGAAATACGTTCACAATAAACATTACACCACTTTATTTTATCTTAAATATACTGCAATTATTAGTAGTCTTCTTTTAAACTTTTTCACAGCTTAATTGGGTTCCTTCATTTAAAGGTTCCTTTTCCCAGGTTAATTTCACAATTCCTTAATTTGAGGAGCGGCACATTGAAACCTGAGTTTGGTCTGGCCTGTTCATGGTGAAAAGTTCAAAGGGGAAAAAAAACATTACAGACTCTGTGCTGGACAAGACGTTTAACACCCATGTCTTAAATTAAAAGAAAAATATCCAAGCTGACTTTTGGCGATAAAAAACAAAGCTAATATCTCCTATGAAAGGCTAACCTGTGATTCATCTTGGAAGTCTAAATTGCAGTAACAAATGCTTTGCAGTGACAGTTGACCTTTTAAATCACCCTCCCTAGAGAACATTGTGTAAAACTGACAACATTTTTATAACATTAATCTGGCTGTGACAGAAGAACACAATTACTGTACGATAGGGAAATATCCTCATTGTTTTTCTTTGGAAAAACGTCCTCATCTTTTCCCTTGTCCTCACCTACATTTTTTATATAAATCTTCAAAAAATAACTTTAGTATGAATGTTTCCCCCTTCCATGCCCCAAAGATTTCTAACTGTATCCCAATTTTATTCTTCTTTACCTGGGAGGCTTAATTATTGCAAATGAGTTCCGATTGTGAATCAGCCTGTGCTTGTGGCTTCTGAAAAAGCCTTGATTTCACGCTTGGCAAGCTTTGATTGAGCCGATAGCACTCGTAAAACACAGAAGTGAAAGTACCATCCGCGCTGTTTTTTTATGTGGCCTATTCATTTCTTAGAAGTCTAGATCCTGTACTCTCTAATGCAAACTGAGTGGGACACACCAGTGTGTGGTGTTCATAGAGAGAAATCACCACGCCTAGACAAAACAACAGCTATAACTATTCTTACGTATATGGCAAGTGTTCCATTGTAATGTTTAGTTTACACGCTATCAGCGCAATGCCTCCAAAAAGCTGCTTAATTCTATAAACCGAAGTAGGTCTGAAATAATTACATTTGTGACATAAATCCTGCTTTCAAAGTGAGCATTTCAGTGCCTCATCGTACAGTACATCTTTGAGCTCAGCCCCACTATTTATAACCGTTATATAAAATAAATCCTATTTGGCCTCAGAAGTGAGTTTATAACTTTATTTTCACACAGCTCAGCTTGCCCCATCCGCCCCCCCCCTCCCCAAAGCTCAACAAAACAGAAATAAAAAATGTGTCTAAAATGTTACTGGCTAAGGCATGAGGGTAAATGTTTTAAAACTCCAGTGTTAAAATTACTGTTTCCCTGACTCATTTGTGTTTAAGTAGTGAAACTGTATATGAATCTGCTTCTAAAAAGTATGCATAAATATACATCTTGTATTAAATGTGCTATTAAGCTACATAGACCTTAGGTACACCATCCACTGGGATTCAAGGGATCTTTAGTGCTAGGCAGAGGCTGGCTTTTACAAAACCAACTACACAAAGCTTGTTGGAAATTACAGGATTGCAGCATAAATAATGCATCTTTCATTTTCTTCTCACTTTCACACGGACGTTGTCTGACCCATCTTAATTGACGTCCTCAGAAACCATACATTTAAAATTCATGGATGAGAAACACATACACACAAATCTAGGTAAATAGATCCGAGGACCACGTTTCCTGCCAAAATGTACAAAGAATACACGAGAATATAGGATCATGAAAAGCGGGTTTTATCCACTGGGCCAATAAACAGTTCAGTCCGTGTTTATATTATACTGTATACAAGTATGGAACATCTCCTTGTACAGGTAGCCAAAAATAAAATGAAGCTTCTGAATTCTTAGAAATCTAACCAGTAATGTGTTTTGAAATAGGTGGGCCAGTGTGTTCAGAGAAAGCAGAGACTTCTGAAACAGAAATCAGAAAGTCTCTCCATATCCTTTGTGTTCCTTATGTTCATGCATGGTAGCAGTGGTCTACAGAACGAATCTGGTCAAGTATTCGATCTCTATGATATCGTTTGAAATGTAATCATTAAGCAGTGTTGTAATTTCAGAGAGGTTAATATTTAATGAGTGCAAATTCAGAAAATCTAGAAATTCTAATTATATCATATTAAAATATTTTTATATAGAAAATCTGGATTTGGGGAGCCAAGAATAATGAGCTTTGTAGCGAGTTTAAGTATGTCATACTGTGTGTGTGTAACAGAAAAACAACTGCAGTGAGGGACTGAGAAAGTACAGTATGGAAAAAAATGTAGAAACGGGTTCAAGTGCTGATTTAAAAAAGTGACATTTAACAGTCCAGTGTTAGAACTGTGCAGGAAAACTAGAGATTACTAGATTACTAGTGATTTCTGTCTTGGATTCGATAAATAATTCGCATCAGAGTAGAATAAAGAATTCACCTTCATTCACAAAATTAGAAGTAATAGCTAGTTGTTGAGCAAGGAAAAAAGCACAGCCTGTTGCATTTTACATTTAGTAAAGAGAAAGAAAATGGCAAGTGAGGTTATAGAAAATTCCATTGCCTGTAATTTTGTCCTTATACTTCTTGTGGCATGATTATGTGCTCTTAGTGAAAGAACATGTAGTTTTTATTTTCTTCAAACTCTTGCAAAATGTGATGTTACGGCTTTGAGGCTGTTTTAAAAATCTGAATTTTGTTTTACTGAATCGGCTAGAGCTTTCAAAGGAAATGTGATTTGTTGTGCTTATGGTTAGAAAACAGCTTTAAGTGTGGAAGACAAAGGGTTCTGATGTGAAGTATCAGTGTTTTTCTGGTTTAATTTTGAAACATAATGCTGTTTAAAGCTCTTTCCCCTTGGTTTGTCCTCAGGGATAACCTGTGATTCATTTTTTCTTTATGCTTGTGATGCTATGCTTGTTTACAACTCTTTTAGTTTACATTGTGTGTTTCTGACAAAGGTTATCTCAGGCATAATTACCCTGGTCTTCACAGCCTGAAATCTCTGGAAAGCCCAAACTAATAAACAATAGAGCTGCTGCCTCAGAGCAGGATTGAATTGGTGAGTCTGGATTAAGATAAGCCTTAGACTAGGTAGTCAAACCAAAAAGATATATTTCATGCTTTTGTTATTTGTCCCAAATTCACTGAAGCAGATTTTTTTTAGTTGCGTAGTAATAGAAGAATTCATTGCCGTATGTACATAGAAAATTGGCAGAAAAGGGCAAGGTTTAATTCTGGACTGGGGTGACTTCTGTGTGGAGTTTGCATGTTATCCCCATGTTCTAAAGCATGGAAAACCTGCGAGCGAGGCTTGCCTGGCTGCTCCACATTATCTCCCTAAGGATTTTCTCCCTGGTCCTCGTTAGCTGACTTAACGCAATATGGTAGTGGCTCAGGGATTTGATTTCGGGACAGAAACATTCATAATCTTGTAGGTGTTATTCTCAAACTTATGTCTTGAGACATCACTTCTGTTGAGGTGAGAAAACAGTGTGTAAAGGAGTGGCTTGATAAACAGGATATCTTCATGTACTGTACCACAGTCTCGCACTCAAACTCAAGGTTGCCTCGTACATTGGATGTACATCGGAGCACTTATTCATGCTCTTCTCTCAGTACATGGACAGTACTGCAGATGACATGGCACCACACAAGTTAGACAGTACATTACAGGAGGATAATGAATACTGATAGCATGGACAGTCAGTATGTGATGGAGAACAAAAAAACATGGTAGACCAAGTCAGAAATGCATAGTGCAGAGGTGCATTAAGTCTGAGGCACTGCAGTCAGCTGTTAAGGATGTTTAATGCTGTTCGGTAGAAGCTGTTCTTAAGCCTAGTGTCCATGCTTTAAAGGTGCAGTTAACCTTACTTTGTCTTTATTTTTATTCTTTTTATTTATGTTTTCATAAACTATATAGCCATTATCTGAAGCTTTATATCTTAATTTTACAATACTAATGAAGGCCACATTCAATCAAGATGCTTCATTAGAATATTTTGTGTTTGCAAATACCTGCCACATGCAGAATAAAGTTGGCTAACGTATTCTTCCCCTGTTAAGGAACTATGGCTGTTCCTAAAGACGTCTGCATAATACATGATGTGCATTTATTAGGTGGGGTCAGAGGGGATATATGTTTGCTGGTTATATGACATTTCTGTGAGACCAAGACTGTGCAGCTGTTACAACACAAGCCTTTTACAGTGTAGGCTGATTGCTACATCAGACCAGTTTTTCTGCCTTTTTCGTCCTGACACATGTGAAGAAGGTTCAACAGCTGAAATATTGTTTCTTCTTTCTACTTTCCAGCCTGAAACTCTCAATTTTCTTGGCAAACCACAAATTAACAAGTATTTTGGTAGTTTAAATCTTTCCAAGTACAGTAATCATTCAAGTCCTTTTAAAACAGTGGAGATAAGCATTTTTACCTAGCACTTTCTCTCCTTGTGTTGGAACAGGATGATTATCATAACCACAGCTACAAAAGTTTTCTTTTTTTTCCTTTCACACAGATCACATCGCCTAATAGTTACTGTATGTGCTGCAAGCTACATTTTCTTAAGCGTAATTGTGAAATGACTGCTCTGCACATGTGTGCGCTTTATTTATAAAGTAATTGTGTTTTTTTTTTCCCAGTCTCAGATGTTTTTACAACACATAGCCTAATAATCATTAACAGATTAAGGCCCAGACCAAGAGCTCAGTTTAACTTTCTGTAAATCAGTCTACTTGTTCTGTCATAGTCTGTACTTTTTAAGTTTTTTTGACTGGTAAATCTAACCATAACTTGAGGAGTGTTAAACATTACTCCCTCAGTAGCTTTTATTTCTTATTTCAACAGTCTATTTAAACACTAATTGCCAAAAAGTATGTTATTCCGAAATGTTTTTTTGTAGTTTTTAAAGTTTCAAGTTAAATCCTCTGTTGTTGTTTGCTTCTAATTGCCCTTCTCCAACAGTCAACCTGTTTTCTCAGGGCTGTAGAAGACTTGACCTTTTCCTTTTATTGCATGCACAAGGTTTTAAGCTGGGACTCAAGAGACGCTGTTGTTACTTGCAGAAATTTGCAATTACTGTGTGGTGCATTTGAGAAACATTGCAAAGATTGTCACACTTTGGAGTGCTGGTCAGATCAGCTGGTTTTGTACAAGGGGCACAACAAACATGGATGTTTTAGATCCATGCATAGGTGTCCATTTCTGAATTAATTTATAAAAACAGAAGAAAAGGCTGAATTCTCTTCAGAGCTTTTTTAGTTCCTCTCAAACTGAAACCTCACAACTGTGTTGCTGACCGGCACTGTCCTAAAGCCTTTTATGACCCCACAGTCCAGCTCTTTACTGCCACTTCTTGTCCATTCTCTTATTAATTTGAGCTCCTTCACCTGCTGTATCCAGGTGGGGGATGCAGGACGACAATTCCTGGTTCCTAAATGTTCACCTGATGGGTCAGGTGACAAAGGGCAGCAGATAATCCCCCGCCCCACAGCATGTTGGGAAATGTAGTTCTCACCAGATCCATTATCTCATATAAACCAAATACTCTCTCATGTTTTTTTATTTGTCTCCCGGTGGTGTGATTCTGGTGGGGGAGGGGTTTCCATGAAAGATATAACAATACAAAGAATATTGGCGGATAGGGTTAGGATTTAATTCTGGACTGGGGTGCCTTCTGTGTAGAGTTTGCATGTTATCCCCTTGTCCTAAAGCAGGGAAAAACCTGCAAGTGAGGCTTGCCTGGCTGCTCCACATTGTCTCCCTAAGGATTTTCTCCCTGGTCCCCGTTAGCTACCTGAACACAATAAGGTAGTGGGTTAGGGATTTGATTTCGGGACAGAAACATTCATAGTCTCGTAGGTATTAGTCTCAATTTTATGTCTTGAGACATCACTTCTGTTGAGAAAACAGTGTGAAAGGGACTGGCTTGATAAACAGGATATCTTCATGTACCACAGTCCTGCACACAAGGTTGCTTCTTGCTGATTTAGAGTTTAGTTCATACTGCCTTCTGTGACTGTATGGATTAAAATAATACAGCCACTTCAATCTTAATTTGCATGCCCATTAGTGAAAAAAATTGAAGGCAAAGCTTGTTTGAATTCTAACTGACGGTGGCTGTCAATATGACGATTTTTTTGATTCATGAATGCATTGTTAGATCTGCATTCCTTTAGCTAATGATTTCATTTTGATTCTTGTGATTATCTCCCTTACCGTAAGAAAAGGATGTTAGGAGATGTTACAAGATAGATGTGTTTTGGGCTGGAGAGTACTCCAGCAATGTCAAAGTCATGATTGATTGAGATGATAAACAGTGTAGCCTGTTCCTGGCTCAGCAGGACCATTCATCACTTAGATCAGTGCAGGCAAAATTTAAAAAGTAATTTTCATAAAAGGAGTTCAAACTTTAAAAGGGATTTAAGGCAGTGGATTTAACCCGCTATCAGCCCACACATTCAGGGGGATTTAAAGTGCTTACGTAACTTGAAAATTTCCTCTGCTTTGTACCTTTTCCCAGAAGAATCAACCTGCTTTCTTTCTTCTTTGCTGGGCTTTCATATTTATATATATAAATAAATCTTCTTACTTCAAAGTGGTAGTCTGGAAAAGGGTTGTTCTTAATGTACGGCATGTATTGTCAAAGATTTATATTGGTAATTGGACTTTGCACTGTTCTGTGAAGGGCGCTTAATTTTCGGAACGTGCTTAATATGACAGTAATTCAGCAATTGCTCCCTAACCCCTTAGCCTTTCACAAGCTTCAGAATACGTCTGCCTTGATGAATTTTGAGTGTGCTGGGTAGCTCAGTTCTGTCTGAATCTGGCAGCATTATATATCTGAAGGCTCAGTGGAGCCAAGTTGCCCACCGTTCCTTTGAAGTGACCGGGATGATGATGATATATGGCTCTCTTGAGCTGCAAAGGCAAATGGAGGGTTAGAGCTTCATCCTCCATGTGTTCTCATGTGAGAAATTTTGACTTCCTTCATGATCCATGGGTCTCTCGAAATGATGGTAGCAAATTCTCGCAAGAAAGGAGCATAGGTTAAAGTTACAGTAAATTAATAAAGTATAAATAGAAGGGTGGTATAAGACATCTGCAATGGAGGCTATGTCCATACCTCTGTACACCCTGTAATCTTTATTAAATATACTATTTGGATTTCACTGAGGGATGTATTCAGAATGCCATTAGTTCTAATGCCCTGCTGGATATGTTTTATATCTTGATAAAGTACGACATCGCTGATCAGTGATGAAATTCCCAGCGATGGTAAGTAGCCATCGCCATCATGTTTATCATATCCAGTACAGTCCTGGGATTAATGTTATTTTGAATCCAGCCCCCAGTGAAAGCAAAATTTGAGAAATTCCTTCTCAAAGATACATTTGTCAGAGAGAGAGAGGCAAACCAAGGTCTTATGAAAACAAATTGGTGTTTGTTCTCATGGTAGTATTTGGTACAAAACCGGGCTGTAAAGCCATACGGTAGCTGAATGTTTTATTGCTTTTAGACAGGAGGGAGAGAGGGGGAAGACCTCTGGGCGTTCCCTGAGTCTTGTCTTCCTCTGGTCTGCTGCGTTGGCGGGTCGCGTTTCGAATGCCCTTGCTCATTTGCCGGATTTCAACCGCTCCCGCCTCTCCCTCGACAGGTCCGCCTCGCGGCGGAGACCTGGGTCCCACCCTGGGCCTGAAGAAGTCGAGCTCGCTGGAGAGCCTGCAGACGGCCATGTCGGAGGTGAAGAAGAATGAGCTGCCCTTCCACAGGCCCAGGCCGCACATGGTGCGGGGGCGAGGCTGCAACGAGAGCTTCCGGGCGGCCATCGACAAGTCCTACGACGGGCCCCCGGAGGCGGATGACGGTACGAGGCCATTGAGTTATAAGCCGGCTCGGTCTGACTGCGCTCGCGTCGTCCAAACTAGGGTGGGGTGGTTCCAATGTGTGACGACGCAGAACTTGCTTTCCACCCTTCCATGACAGACAGGTGACTTCGAGATGATCCATATTTGTAAATAGGGATAAAACAAGGTATTTTGAACTGTAAGATTGGAATTGGGAAACAAAAACCTGAGCCATTAAACATCAGGTGAATAAAGCTGCCTTTGTACCCCATGAAGAAGCAATGGTCGCTGCTAAATTAAATTCTAGCCTCAGTGAAATATATTTTCTTTTAATGGCGTGTAATTGTCCCACAGGAGAATTCATCTTCTTTTGCTGTTCAGTGCTTATTTAAGAAGAACTAGTCTTACAGTGTGAGACAGACGCTGGCAAAAGTTCTGCGAATCTGAAATGGTACCACAACGCTCCCAGACGAGGGGCTCTTCTGTAGGGCAGGCGAGAGTAAATCTTTTGAAGAAGCTGGTGTAGCTTTGCTCAGGACTAGTTGATTGTGGGGTGATGGGGCATCATGTGGGAAAACGACAGAGCTGAAACATCTGTGCGAGAGGGTTTCCCACAGTGCTGCACTGTGTCTCCGGACAAGGCCATGTCACAACAGAGGCTCTGCAGCTGAAGGTCAAGAGCTCTGCTGTCCTGCTGAGGGTGAAGAGTGCGAGAGGAGCAAAAAACGGAACACACCCTCGCCCTTTAGATTCATGAAGGTAGCAGGCGGTTTCCATGAATGAGCATCAAAGCCAACTACAAAAAATCTGTATCAAGCTGACTAACAATTAATGAACTCCCTCCAGGATGACGAGAGTGAGCTCTGCATTGTTCTCAGTGATCAAAGATCGGCTACCAATAAGTACATCAATGCTGCCTGTGGAAAATGCTGCCAAATGACATTAAAACAAGCACATCCAAATCAATTGGAGAACAAAGTTAATCATTCCTGCTTGTATTAAACAGTGAGTGTTGCAGTGTCAAAAATTAAATAACGACAATTACATGCCGATACAATTCATTATTTGGCTCTGTTCTTTTAAGTTGTCTCCCCCGTATTTAAGTGAAGTCTTCCTCATAGCACGGTGCAGCATCTACAGGCGTTAACCAAATTCTGGGTGAATCCACCCTTCCGGTTAGCAGTGGGATTTTCAGATCGGGAAAAGGAAACAACCAAGCTTAAAACAAAAGAAGACAAAAGGAGGAGAAAAAAAACTGATGAGCTGAACCACAAAATACAGTGAAGTGTTGCACGTTGATACGGGACTGTTCTGTAATTATAAGATGTTAACAAGATCTCCCAGACACCGGCATTTTTTAACGAATGTCTGGGAGGAATGAGAGCCATCAACATCTGCCTCATTTCTGTTACTCTAACTCCGAATTCCCCAAAACGTGAAATTCAGAAAAACGTATCAAACCTACAGTAATACCTTCTCTGTTCCTCCATTCCTCCATGCATTCCGTCTCCACCCATCCTCAGTGGCCAGCTCCTCACTCTGCAGGGGATCCTAACTTCCTGATTCCTGTGATCTTATTTCACATGAAATAAAAGTAAGCTGTTATATAATCTTACATCTGTATGACTTGGGCAGTCCATCAGCTTACTGCCTCAGGGGTTTATCGTGAAAGCCAGTGAAGTTTGATTCTCGGGACAAGCAAAAGATAATTCTAGAAAACATAGCTTGGTTTATTACAGGATCCTTTCCTTCAGAGAAATGGTGCAGTAGAGTAGTACATCAGAGAATTTGAATGATAAAGTAGGTTTACACCCATTTTTTTGTTACCATCCATAGTGACAGTTAAATCATTTCATCTTCAGTATTTTTGAGCCATGTCTAAAGTAAAAACAAAACAAGTTGTAATATTAAAGATGGCCCACACGTAAGGGAGATAGATCCTGGCCTTGAGAAAGACATCCTGAAAATAAAAAAAACAACTAATTCCTCAGTTATAAAAGTAAAGCTTACACAAACTAAAACATATCAAGTGACCACATGATTTTACCACTGCTCTGAACTATCCCAGCTAATCATATTCCAGCCACATCCAGCTTAGACCTCTCCCGAGAGCTCTCAAGACAGAGTGAACGGATTTCTTTAAGCCTACAAAATCTTTCAGGGTGCATCTTACAAAAATTACATTTTTATTACAGTATATATCTATTTGTATATACCATGCGCTTTCTGTAATGCTGATGAATATTTTCTGCTGACATTTAGACTTGGAAGGAAGAATGTTATTTTAGAAGGACTCAGGCCTTCTGAGGAATAACATTTGAAAGAAATTAGAACTGCCCACATTTCTTAATTTAAAAGAAATGTTCTCTCTGGCCAGCTTTTGCTCTCCTTGCTTAGAATGAATTATTTAAAAGGAAAGATATGATAAGTAACTACCAGTCTCATTTTGGTCATTTTGGATTCTTTCTTCTCAGGAATTGGATATCCTAGTGGAATATCTTTCGAAACAAGGCTTAATACCATGTCCTTGTACATTACGTTTTTTTGTGTTAAGAAATGTTTATGTTTTCAGAATTGTGTTTACTATGATTCATTTTTAATGCCATGTGTCCCCTCATTCTTGGTTTCCATGGTGAATTCAGAGGAGTGATTTGGATTATCTAGGTCAGACACTTTTCAAGATGGGTTGCACAGCATTTCCACTTATTGGAGTGGGTCAGTAGTTTTTCTTCCATCCATTTGTGGAAACTTGTTTACTTGTGGTTGAAAATGCAGTTTTTCAGACAGACTAGGCCTGTCGGAACTGACCAACCCTCTGGATCTTCTGTAGTTTTGTCTACATTCTGATGGAGTTCTCTGACACCTCCTGAAAGCTGAATAAAACAATTCAACAGTTTATTTTCATTATAGCTCATATCACAGAGCTGGAAACACAGCGGTGCCCGGTGATATCTCAGAGGATAGACATGCCAGAGAGCCTTCCAGGGATTTCTTTGGATTTGTTTACTGTTTTCTCCCAGAAGCAGTCTAACACAGGCATGCTACGATTCATTTTGTAATGAAACCACTCTCAATGCGCGATATGGAAAAAACAAAATGAGATGGACTTCAGAACTAAAAGTGGCTCACAGAATATTAATTACTGAATGACTCATCACAGTGGAGTGTGTTGCATCGTCACTAAGAGAAGTTTAGCTTATTTTTCAGCAACACTCAGGCTAAAGAAGAATAGGACACAACCAAAGGCTTATTAGGGTTGCTGTATCCTTTTTTGAGGAACAGGTTTTGTCTCTTCTAAAATACGATTTAAAATACTTAATCATTCTGCGTACATTCCCTTGTTCCTGAGAGTGAATTGGTCCCTGATGTCATCCATCATTCTGTTTGTCTTCATAAAGCGTGCCGAAAAGTCAGATATTTCCTTGACTGCTGGAAAGAGAGTGAAATTTCACACCAATTCCTGCTCAGAGAATATAGCCTTTCCGCTGTATCTTGAGGAGGGGCACTGCAACCTTGCGAAGGGAGTGTGTTGAAGTCTCTGTGAGCTGAGGCTGGCTCTGAGTAGTGGGACCTATACAGTTCTTAAGTGTTGCTTTTCTAATGTCATCAAAGTTGCAGTCAACAGCAAACAACCAGGTATTTTTAGCAATTCAGACTTGGGTACAGAAATACCTGTGACAATAGTTGCAACATAGTTTTCCAAGAAGCATTTAATCTGTCTCAAAGTAAGTTGAATTTACATCGCAGTCAGGCCAATTTTTTACAGTGTTTTTTCCCCCACAGTATTGAGTAATAAATATTCTTTGTCCAGTGTGTTCATTTTTAATGATGTTGCTGTGTTACACATTCTGCCTGTATTTGTCAGGAAACAATAAATTATGCATCTCCTGTCTGACCACATATCCAAATCAAGGGGTTATTTTTCGGTTTTTCTTTGTTTTTGCTCGATAAATGACATAAGCGATTCCTTATCTACTGCTGAGGGATCAAAATTGCCAGTGCAATTGCGTCTTATGCAGCACAATATCTCAACAGGATGTCCAGAGTTTTTTATTGCGGAAAAAAAAGCTTTGCTCTTGTCCTCATAACACACTCTGCAGTGCCAAGAATTAAAATTCCAGAATTGATGCATAGCTCTGTTGTGGCACCAGACAAGGTGGAGAGAGAATGATAATGAATGAAAAAAAACATCAGGTTAACATCAGAGAATTGTCTGCAGTTTGTGTTTTGAGGGAGAGAAAGCATTCGGTATGCAGTAGCTGCTACACAACTAACAGCCTTTACAATAATGAAGTACCCACCATATTGTCACGTGTGCATATGGCTAACAGCATTGATTTAGTAGTGTGTGTTTTGTCCACCAATTTACACAGCAAAGTCCCATTTCCTGGCTCAAGTAAATTTACATCTGTTCTTTTCACTAAAATGACCATCTGATAAGCATTGCAAAAGCAGTAAAATGAAAGACTTGTTTCAGGACAGCGGTCTAAGATTGATAGCTTACTTTATTCGGCCACACTTCGGATGGGCAGTAACAGATGGCTGTGTCAGCAGCTTTGAAATTATGAGTTTCTCTTCCATTTTGCGTGCATGCTTTTAGCAGTGGGAAAAAAAGGCAGTTTAAAACATCCATTACACCAGGAATGTATTCCCAAAACATTAAGTACTGGGCAAATGACTTGAAAAGGAATCTAAATTTCAAAATGTCCATTGTCAAGGCCTTTATTAAGACCTCAAATGGATAAAAACTACATATGACGTTCTTCCCTTATGGTCCCTTGAAAGAACATTCAGTCCAGCCTTTTGGCCTTTTAGCTGTAGCGTGAAGGCAGTGGAGGTAAAGCTGACACTTCATGGATGAAAAGGATCACATTAGGTGGTTGCAAGATTATTTGTTTGCGTCTGGCTATATATATTTACAGTATGCAAATATCTTACCCTGATGGAAAAGAGAAATTGTCGGCTGACATCCTTAACCACTGCGGCTTACAATATAGAATATTTAAATTAAGGGTGAGCACAAGGAACAATTGTGCTGATCTAGGAAGGCTAAAATCAATATAATGACAATGAGACAGGCAAAACCGGTAACAGGCATGTCAGGGCCACCTAAAATAATAAAACGGCAACTGACAGTATATAAAATGGCAGTAACGTGGTTGTGAAAAAAATACGATTGCCAATGGACAGTGTAGGACTTAATGAAAGGTGAGGGTGGGAGCTGAGAGGTTGCATGAGCTCCCTAAACAGATGGGTTTTGGAGGGGGGGGCAGTAGAAATGGAAGAGCGACCTGGGATGGCGAGGGTTAGAGGTGGGCAAAGGAGACATGGGCAGGGACGGAGCGACGGAGACAACGGTAGGTAAGCGCTGGGGTTTTGAATCAGAGGTGTGGGGGGACCGGAGCCGTGAATTAGCAACGCGTTGAAGAAGAAAGAGTGGGTGGGTGGCCGGCCTTCCTTGTCAGAACTGGAAGGGAAGGGAATCTGGGAGAAGGCCAGGAGTTGTGCTGAACAATTAACGAAGGGTCAGCTTCGGCGACTGTTGCACAAGAAGAGGCAGCAGGAGCAGCGCCAGAGAAGAAATGTGCTGGGAATTGGAGAGAACAGGGTCAAGAGTGGCATGGGCTCTTGGCAGAGAATGAGAAGAGAGAGGATTTCAGGGATGTGAAAAGTTTTTAAGTGTTACTTTAGAAAGAACATAACCCATTGTTCTTTACCAACATCAATTTTAAAACATTCATTCAGTATATAGAGGTTGCTTTTTAATATGAGTAGGCCTATTCTTTGTATACTGTATTTACAGAGCACTTATACTGTTGCTTAAGAGTATTGTGAAACTGCACCGTGGAAAAGTTAAATCTGAAATCCATGCAAGTTGAACTTATTTCCATGGACAAGAGCAGTAGACAGAGAGCAGTGGTTTACCATGACTACCATTTGTTTCTATCAATTGCATACAAAGACGCACGTGGCTTTTTTTAGTAACTAATGTACTCTCAACAGATGCACGTGCTCAGTGCTGACTGTTTTTCAAAGCCACTGCTGTAACTGAAACCCCCTACCTGATATTCGTTGTCTCTGCCGCCCCGAACAGACGAACTCTCGGACCAAAGCTCGGGACGGGACACCCCTGCCAGCGGGTCCTCGCGCCAGGGCAACCCGGACAACGCTGACGAAAGCAAGAAGGACAAGAAGAAGAAAGCGAAGGAGAAGAAGAAGGACAAGGCGAAAACCAAAGGGAAGGAAAAAGACCGCAAGAGGCTGGAGGATATCGAGGAGCAAGATAAGAAAAGTAAAAAGAAAGGATTCGGAGCAATGTTGAGGTACTTTCTTTCCGTTCTTCTCTAACCAGGGCGGGGCTATCTCACTTTACATGACTCCACACAGTAGCAGGGGGATGACGGAGAGTCGCTGTCAGAAATGGGACAGTTTGCAAAAACGCAAGTTACATCTCTGGCGTACGCCAATATGCACGAGTCAAAGTGGAAGATAGGTGCCAGCATTTTCATGGACTTTTGCAGATGTATAAACCTCTCCAGAGCAAGTAAAATGTTTGCAAGAAGCAGAAGCAGCATAGAAACCCAAAGAAAAACCTAAGCTATTTTAAATAGGCCAGCCAGAAGCGAATATTGAGTGCACTTCACCATAAAGAAGATCACTCTATTGGCCATATACGATTTCTTGTATCAGGAATTTGTCTTTTCGCATACCCCAGCATCCTCTCCATGAGACGCACAGACAGGGAGAGAAGGGTTGGGGTCAGAGCGCAGGGTCAGCCATTTATACGGCGCCCCTGGAGCAGCTGGGGTTAAGGGCCTTGCTCAGGGGCCCAACGGAGTAGAATTCCTCTGCTGGCCGCGGGATTCGAACCAGCAACCTTCCAGCCACAGGCGCAGATCCTTAGCCACAGAGCCACAGCACCGCCCCAGCGGTGAGAACTGGTGAGAAAAGAGAAACCATTCCCCTCCAATGGGCTATTTTCCCTCTATTCCTCAAGATATTTTGTTCCTTACCTTTTTTGGCCTGTGCCAGGACCAATACTCAATGATAGCATGAAGTGCGACACACTTAGCATCCGCTGGCTGATTGGTAAATATTTCATTAGAATGGACGTTTTGGCTGATTGATTCTGCAAATCAGGCCATATAAGTCCCATCAGGTTAAGCCTGACGGGCAATTACTTTTTTAATTGTTTTAATTTGGCTGGATGCTCTGTTTCACACAATTCTTCCCTGAAATGGGTTTCTTGTCACAGTGGGCCAGCAGCTGTAAATATCTAGCCCAGCCTATTCAAGCCCACCAGCAGGCTAGGGGAATATTGGACACAGTATTTCTGACATACAGTTTAGCCTTCTAAGAGAGGTTTAAAACAGCCTTGTTTGTATGACTAAAACGCAGGGGTTTCACTCTTCCTGAGACAGTTTTTCCCATCTTCTGAAGCATGTTTTGGGAAAGTGGGCACTTCTGCTGGGACACTTTCCTGAACGTGTTGAAAAGGTCATTTTTTTTCTTTTCTTTTCCTTCCATTAAATGCTTGACCTTTTCGAGAGCTTTCACCTCAAATTCAACCTTTACAGCTTGTCTTCCCATACGCCCTTAGCAGCACTTTAAAACCCAAGTGTCACCAATTTTAAATAACCGTTTCTCAAATATTTAAGACTTGTGCAGAATGAATTAGCACTTTGAATACCAGTCAAAAGGGGGACGTGCTTTATCATGGCTTTGTGTGGTTGAAATTCCTTGTGGTCACCATAAAAAGTTCAAGCTTTGATCAAGACGATAACTGCTTCAGGTCCTTCAGGTTTTCTCTTCAGGTTGAGTTGAAACCATGAGAAATCCATTATGATTCATTTCTATCCTTATTATTTTGTTATACTGTATATTCACCCAATTTGGAGACTCAATTGCATGGTTATGTCTCATCTCACAGCTACAAACCCTGCACCCACACTGGGGAATGAGGAAGTGTAGGCAGGCCTCCCTCTTCTTTGACTTTTAACACATGAGGGGCAGCCTCATGCAGGAGTTTCAGAGAAGATTGGAGGACAAGCATGTCCTTCATGCCCAGGAAGTCACTTTATCAAGTTTTACCCTTGCAGGTTGTCAGCCAGTGGTCCGGCTGAGTGCATCCCAGTTACAGCTGAGGCCTTGATCGTCTGTTTGAGTGTCTGTTTCTCTTGACCTGCTGGGGACCCACCTTATTTCTACAACGATACGCAATGAGGTCAAAATAATTAGTGCATTTTAAGACCCATATATATCTCTGTTTCCTGGACCTTGCAATCAGCCAACTCCCTCTACCCCATCTATCTGTTGTTAACTTAAAGCAGGGTGCTTCATTTTTAAGTGGTAATCTAGTTCAGTCTGACGTATCTGATTCTGTACTAGTATTTCATTCATCCACTTTAACAATACTCTTTTACAAACCTTATTTTTAATAAGTGCCAGGAATATTAATAGGTTTCCTGGCTGTATCTCATCTTCCAACTGAATGGTCTGCATTTAAAATGGACAGTGTATATGTACAGATTATAGATATAGTCAAAGGACATTTGTGGTTTTGCAGAGATAAGCAGTTATTACACAATTTGACAGTGCACTCTTGGCAGCTAAAGTAAAGATTATTGATGGCTGTGTTTTATTTGAGCAACAATTAAAAAGAAATAGCCAGTACATTTGAGGATTAAGAGGGAATTGAAGCCTAGTTGATGATGATTTACATAGACTGCTGATTACATTAATATGTGCTGTGAACAGACATTTTGTGTTTACTTTTGATGGCAGGGTTTCATTTCTGTTGCTAAGAGGATCATTTTCTTGTCTTGCATAGAGTGTGCTGATTGAGCTCTTGATTAAGCCAGTCCGTTCTGCCACAAGTGTCATTACGAAGTGAGACTCCTTTTTTGTTAAAAATCAAATAGACACCCCATTTATTTTTTCTCCTTTGCTCCCAGTCTGCTAATCGGTACATCTTCTGCACCAGTATGCAAGGAGCTAGGACTTGGTATTTTTCCTCCAGCACACCCATTTGCTATTTGACACACTGCAGGTTTCAGAGTAGGAGCTATACAGGGTGGAAGGCATTGATTGGAAGAGGAATCATCCATCTGTCACTGCCAGCACTGTATGATAAGATCACTTTATTGGCCATATACAATTTCTTGCATTAGGAATTTGTCTTTTCACATATCCCAGCTTGCTCTCCATGAGACACACAGACAGGGAGAGAGAAGCTGGGGGTCAGAGAGCAGGGTCAGCCATTTATACGGCGCCCCTGGAGCAGCTGGGGTTAAGGGCCTTGCTCAGGGGCCCAATGGAGTAGGCTTGCGGGATTTGAACCGGCAACCTTCCAGCCACAGGCGCAGATCCTAAGTCACCGTGCCACCACTCCGCCCTAAAGTGATCACCCTAAAACTCACTCAAAGGTTCATGGTATGTGGCCAGTTGAGCATATCCTTACTCAAAATAATGAGAAGTGGTTAAGTGAACACCGACAATTACAGAGGAAAATGTAAAACATTCAGTGTTTAGGTTGCCACAAGTGGCAAGATTAGGTTGTGTAACCTTCTTCGAGTCTATGCTAACATTTTTAGAATAGCCTTAAACTAAGGTATCTCACACCGATGGTGCTTGTCTAACTGTGTGACAGTGGACTCAGTCCGGTAGTTGTCACAGACTCCAGCACAGGTGACATCTGGACTACCTTTACAGATTAAGGCATTCATCATCCCACACATGACTCCCTGTCTCTGTGCACAATGACTATTAAGTGTCTGCACACATCACTTATAATCAACTGGTTTCTAATGTACCAAAAAAAACTGTTGTTTGCTCTGACTTGATAGTTTCACAAGAACATTTTTTATAAGTTCCCTTCCAACAGTGTTTCTCACGCTCTCTTTCCTAAGTCCTGTTCACCCTTCTTTGTATGTTGCATCAAGCAATTTTTGCAAGATATATTGTTTCGGTCAGGATTCTTATCAGACTTTTTTTGAGGCAGCTGGCAAAGTTTTGATTTATATCTTAAAAAGGATTTTCCCAAGCATCAAACTGTGCTGAGCAACTCGATTCTCATGTAGCTTATTTTTCCCCCCACTATAGGGGCTTATCTTACTAAAATCTAAATCAACAGGTGATAGGTGAAGAACACCTTGCTGAGGAATTGTGCTGTTTTTGGCTTTGCAAACCCTTGAAATAATAACCGCAGTGTGAGGTTCATTGTGCTTTAGTAACACTGTGCATGTTTCTTTTAGTGTTGCCAGCCCGTCTCATTAGGCAGTAGTTTGAGTAAATGTGTAAATCCTGCAGACTTAATCCTTTCAAATCCGGTCATAACAAATACCGATATACTGTATGTATTTCATGGACTTGCCAGGTGCCACAGACTTAGACCTGTGAGGTGAAAACTGTTCCAGAAATGACTGGAAACTGCCTTGAAAGCTCTGTAGGATTTCTAGGTAGGAAATGCTGAAGTCAATGGTGAATTGTGGGAGAGTGTTCAGCAGTAGTACCCTTAGCTAATACACTTAGCTAATACACCCCTGACTTTGTGCAGCTGTGGGTTGGTAGATTACATTCAATCTGCTATATTTAAAGATCACGTTCTAGAAGAGTTTACAAAATGGGTAACTGGGCAAACTAAAATACCTCAGGCAAGGGCCCAACTACAGTATGTGACTAAACTGACGGTTTTAAAAATCCATTCTGGAGTTTTCCTCACTCATTGAATAGCTCGTTAATCCTTGTCCAAATGAAGAGATCCTCCAAAAAAAAAATCCACACCAGGCATTGAACCATGATGATTGTTTACAAGACTGGAGCAGAACATTATGGACAAATAATGTATAATCCTTTTGGATCCATAAGAACACAGTTTTAAGAAAGCAAACTGGGGTGACAATGTCCCATGCTGTTACAGTAAAGTAATAGTGATAACATAGAGCTTTGAGTAATGAAGAGTTACTCTTACATAGAGTGTGTGTAATGAACAGTAAAATAGTTTATTCCAGGCTTCTCCTGTTTAAATCGGTCAAGTAAGGCTTAACCTTATCTGTTGTATAGTTGGCTGGTGGTGCAAAATGACCTCTGTACATTCACCACAAGGGATGCTGTACTGTGGTTTTGTCATGTAGGACTTCTTAGAAGTCTTAGATGCGTCGGGTGGATGACTTTGGGGTGCTGCTTTCATTTTCAGTGCAATAACGATCCCAAACAGGAGAGCCTGGGTCAACCTAAATAATACGAATCAGAAACAACAAGAACCACTCCAGAATTCTGCCCTTCAGACATTAAAAATGTAGGATTAGCTTGTACAAATGTTGTACATCATGGTGTAGTATGCTGTGGGATGATAATACATGTAGGAATACAGTATGTGGCGATACACCACCAGATTTTTGTGACAGAATGAAAGTTGTAATTGCTGAGTGGAGGGACAGTTTTGTTCAGGTCAGCCACCAGTTTCATTGTAGAAAACATTTCCCTGCGAGAAGGATAAAGAGTTTTCATGTTAACGGTTTAGTCTAATTGTTTTGCTGTATTGGTTTTTGCATCACTAGCATAGAAAGCTCAGCACTTAATTCTTGAAATACGTGCATGGCTATCTGAAAGTTTCGTGCTTAGAACCAGTAATTAAATTGACAGAGGCATAACTTAGCTTTGTGGCATTATGATTATATATATAGGAAAATGTGGCCTTTCAAGGTGATTGCCTTTTTACACATAATCAAACCTCTGTAAGTCAGGTGTGTATCTTTCAATATTTAGTAAGATCAGTTTCTTCACAAGATCACATTCTGCAGCTGTCTCCTTGAGATTGGGTTATGATACCTGCACTATAACCCGTCTTGTCTTGTATGAGTATATCATGATCAGATATTACCTATGAATAGAAATGATGTATTTATTTAAAAGTGTTTTATAAAAAAAATGTGTGAAATAGGCTTGGCTGTATCATTTCCATTTTGTTCCCCCTCAGTTTACACACCACCTGCTATACAAAAGCTGCCTAGAGTGCCAGTCACTTGAATCATTTTCTTTCTAATTTAGTAGCTGAACCAGACATTACAGTTTATCGTGGTCAATGTATTATGCGAAGATGAGGGCGTGGGATTAGATGGCTGGTGAAATACGTTTACATCAAGCTTGTTGATAGGTTTACACCCAGACAGATGAAGAAAATAAGACAAAGCCACTCTTTCTTCTGGTCTCAATATCTGACATCCGAGGGTAAAATGATCACGCAGTGCAGCAGTTACTTTAAGGTGCTGAAGAACTCATCTCTGTTCATTTTATAGTGGGACAGTGCATGTGCTACCATCCAGATGAGGCTGGTATTCTTGTTTATAGTGGATCCTGCCAGAGTAAAGAGATCTTATTCTAGTCCTGGGCACGTTAGGATCTGGCATATGTTCCAAGGAAAAAAATACACAAATACATCTACAGTAGACCATCTGCATATCCTAAGCATCATATTTTAGCTCCATTCCTGGAGGCCTGCACACATTCTGGAGTTCCAGCTGTGCTCTTTACTTGACTGTTGCCTTAACTGCTCATCTTTGATTGGAACATTTTCCTGCTGAGACGTTTGGAATTTTATCTCACTTATAAAATACAGGAGTTAAGTGGCAGCCTGCAACCTTTTAAGGAGCTGAAAACATTGGAAGGGTTCAAATGAAGCCTGTTATGAAGTCAGTTGAGGGGTTCAGTCGTGTAACTCGAGAGGTTGGCCGGACCACAACACCAACAGGAGCAGGACTGAGTGCTGCCTCTGACCTCAAGCAAAAAGTTCCAAAGTGAGTTGCCAAGTGCTTGTGTCCTCAGCAAGATTTTTCCAAAAGATGTGACGTGTTTATGAAAAGAAAAAAGCGATGTACCAGTGCGAAGTCTAGTTGATGGACCTTACTGCATGTGAAGTGTGTACACAGTCTATATGCGTCTGCACGATAAATTGGCTCAGTAGGCGCTTGTTTCTATCACAGGCACAGCTCTCCCTGGTCCTGCCAGGCTCCATTCGTACACGGCCTCTCTCCCTAGATGGTGAACAACTCCGCCATGCCAAAAGAACGGCTCCTCTCTCGCGGCAGAGTTTTACATGAGCTCGTTTTTGGAGGGGGAGGTGACGTCATTTCTGTAACTCACTCAGCGCCGCTGAGCCCCTGTTGCACTTCATTCACGGGCTCGGCTCTAAGATCTCGATGATATGAGTTCCATCCCGGGCTGCGTCGCCATCTGACTGTGGCGTTGAATCCCTAAACGTCCGTCTTTTCCGAGCACACGTTAGGATTGCTTCTTTAGGGCTGGCTCGGCTCGCAGTGGAGCCGTGATCCCTGGACTTTACAGGCAGTCAGTCAGGGAAGCACTTGCTCCTCTAATTGGCTTTTAAACTCCTGTATGTCACTGTGCAGCTTGTAACATGTCAAAACACAAGTAGCTCAATGGGTGGGCTAACTGGAGGTGCCCGACTTCCTCATTCTCTGCAGGCAGATGAGTGATCCCTGTGAGCCAGGATGGCAAGACACTGCTACTAACTCCATCTTGGATTAAGCTGTTGTGGGAAATTCTTCATCAGAGGAGCAGGACACAGCCTTGTGCAGGTTCAGTTTTATTGAGGTCAATAAGGACAGCAACGCACGCTGGGTCTGCCCCACAGAACAGCCAATCTGCAAGGGTTTCCCAGCTCTTGTATACAGTACAGTTAGACTCAGTGCTTGGCCTGTTCTTTCCAGTTTTATTGAGCTCAATAAGACCTCAGGAACAGACCCAGCACGCATTGCTGTCCTTATTGAGCTCAATAAAAACTGAATCTGCACAAGGCTGTGTCCCACAACAAAACAAATCGTCAATTCTACAGTAAATCTTAAAAAAAAAAACAATGCTTTCCACAATTCTTTGCGGAGTAAATGCTTGTGGTATCCACTTTCTTCCCTGCTCTTCTCTTCTGGATAAAGGCCTCCATTAGAGGTTTCCTCAGACATTTTTTAGACTTCAGTCCCTGCTCATATCGCTTTCAAAAGAAACTCGCCTCGACGTGTAATATGTGCATATATTTTCATCGCATCGACACCCTCCTGCTATTTTTCAGATTTTGTTTTGAATAACAACGGAGCTCATATCCACTCAACACCCACATTTTCATAAAATATGTTTTATCAGATAGATCAGGTTGATATGTGTAGGCAGTATATGAATTCAAATGGAGGCACCCATCAAAGTAAGCTAGACTGATTTCACACGCAATTTAATTTGGGTGAATATTTCAGAAGCAACAACATTAATATTTTGTTAGATTATTAATTTCAAGTAGCAGTAGGTCAGCTAAATGTGTTTTAAGACGTCCTCATCTCCAACTCATTTTGTACAATTGTACAGTAAAATCAAACATCAATAATCTGAACTGTTCTGAAAAGGAGATTCAGTACAAATACTTAATGCATTATATAGTGCATTTGCAATACATTATAAATGCATTATAAAATCACATTAATATTTTTGGGAGATTTTCTATGATTCTTGTATTACCTTAGTGCTTATTCAAAGCATTTAACACTAATGAAAAATTCTTGGATTTTTAACATAATACCTGCCAAGGTTAAGTTAGTAGTTTGCAGTAAACCTTTAAAGACTACGTCATAGTGCGCCTGTACCCTCCCCACACACCAGCTCTTAAGTGGGGAGGAGAACAGAGTGATGAAGCCAGTTCAGAGATGGGGATTATTAGGAGGCCGTGATTGGTAAAGGCCAGTGGGAAATTTGACCAGGATGCCGGGGTTACACCCCTAATATTTGCAAGAAATGCCCTGAGATTTTTAATGACCACAGAGAGTCAGGACCTCAGTTTTACGTCTCATCCAATGGACAGCGCCTTTTTACAGTGTAGTGTCTCCGTCACTATACTGAGGCATTAGGAGCCACACAGGCTGCAGGGTGGGCACCCCTTACTGGTCCCACTAACACCACTCCCAGCAGCAACCTTAGTTTTTTCCAGGAGGTCTCTCCTCCAGGTACAGACCAGGCTCCTGCCTGCTAAGCTTCAGTGGGGTGATATGGCTTGCAGGGTGAGCTGTGTTTTTTGTGTTCAAAACACAAGTGAAATGTAATAAATCTATTGTTATACTGATTCTGGGTTGCACATGGTTTTAAGCAACACCATTTTATTCCATAACGACTTCTGTGCTTGTGAGAGCTGAAACAGGATTACTGTTCTTCCTGGAGAAAGCAGCATGTTCTCAGTAAGAATTTCAAACACTTCCACATCAGTTTCGCAGCCAGATGTTTGCTAAACCACTGGAATTGCCTTTTC
Organism: Lepisosteus platostomus; assembly: GCF_059453375.1. NCBI lineage: Eukaryota > Metazoa > Chordata > Actinopteri > Semionotiformes > Lepisosteidae > Lepisosteus > Lepisosteus platostomus. Next base: position 3,971,857 of record NC_142624.1, read on the forward strand.
ACAAACAAAAGGGATTCAGTAGCATTTACAATTTTTCTTTTTCTTTTTACAATTCCTTGTTGGACCTCTTTAATGGAACTGAGAATTCAAAGCATTTTCTTTGACTTTTACACACTTGTGTGTTTTAATTTGACGAATTTATGTAAGCGCAGCAAGGGACCGCCGTTCATGCTGTAAGTTGCTTGTGATACTGAAGCAGAAAGATTCCAATCAGTTCTTCCATTTTATTTATGCTTTTCGTAGTAGTGGAAAGATTAAATTAATGGGCAGGCAGCCTTTGTATAGCAAAGCCTATTGTGTGGGCATTGACAAAATAAGAGAGATTATTTCTGATATTGTTACAAATTACCATCCTTCATAATGAAACTCGGCTAATTGCTCTTATCTACATCAACAAGTGTGCGCATTCTTTTTTGGCATTCGACTGCAGCAGCCTAGAAGCTAGGGAAGTTGCTTGGAACAGACTGTCATGCTGTTGGCTGATTGCTGTGCCCCAGGCAAAAAATGACTATCTCAAAGAAGCATAATTATTATATTACAGCGAAAGATAAGAAACCATATTGTTCCAATGTGTGGGCTTCCTTTATTGAAAGGGTTGAATGGTCTCGGGCTCAAATTCATATTTTTATATACACGGAACTACCGCATTATTGTTATTAAGACATTTAAAATATGAAAGCAGTTGTTGGGGCTGGGAGGGGGGCTGTGCTGAAAGGCAACTTTCAAAATAAGATATTCACCTAGAAGGAGTTGGAGGGGTGAGCACAGATAAGCGCCACAATTTCCTGTGAAGTCCAGGTGTAACCGTGATAGAAGAGTTTCAGATGCTGGCTCGTTATGAACTTGTCCAAGTCCTTCTCTTTTTTTGTGGGGGGGGCTCGGGGAAGATTTTGAATTCTGAAACTTTTTGTGTGGCGACAGATGGTCTGCCTTGTGTTTTCTTCAGTTTGGTCTCCATTCCAGTTCTGGAAGAGGCGCGGCTTTAAACACAGGGTGCCGTGTCCCCTTGGATTTGGCTGTTAGACCAGATGGACATCTCTTCTCTCTGTCTCAGTATTTTGTATTTGCAGCTCACTGAGAAGGGAGGCTATAATTGTACTATACATATTTTTCTGACTTGCTCTTGACTTGCTTTTGTTTCTGCATAGTGAATCAAATCAAATCAAAACCAATTAAACCAAACTTATCAAATGCTGATTCCCTGGCTGAAATAGACCTAGTCCAGACTTTGGAAGCCATATCATCTTACATTGCAGAAGATCTGCTTTATTACGGTTACACCTACTCTGTTCACCAAAGTTTCTTCCAGGTGAGCTGTCTTGAAACAGTTTAGCATTTTTGTTCAAGGCATTGAGAGTTTTGCTAGACGTTAACTTTGGGTTTCCAGCATGCCATAGGAAATCAGAAAACAAAACCTTGTCACTGGGCTGCAGTGTCCTTAATCACTTAGTATATCCTCAGGATAAACCATTGAGAGATTTATTGCATATCGGTATCAAATTATGGCTCATGTTTTGGTATTTTCAAGGAGCCAGATATCTCGGTGGTGTTTTTGTACATGTTGTAGCAGCTTTTCAAAATATGCATTGGTAGATGACTTGGGGTGATTGGCAAGCCTGTTTAACTGCGTCTAACAAATCTGGGTTATGTGAGATGGGTATACTGTCATTTCAATGCAAATGATAGATTGGAAAGGGAGAGTTTTTAAGGCATACGGTTCTAGGGGATTCCAGCTTGGCCAGTGACTTGAGGGGATGTAAAATCATTACAAAAGGCATTATCTAGCTGGAGGCTCTCCCTAGGTAATGGAGAGCAGATCTGGGGAGGAGGAGTTTGTCAGTCCAAGCCCATGTATGTTAATAGGTTCTAAATGGAGCTTTAGCTGGTGCAGAGGATGAGGTGCAGATGGTGCTGCTTAAAAATTCTCTTTCACTCGGAGACCCTGCTGCTGTTGCGGAGTGACAGCGATGGAGGAGACTGGCTGGTGAAAATGTTGTTTTACTGTACCTGAAAAGGAAACTTCTTTATCGCCAAAATTCCCTCCTACCCCCCCCCCCCCCAACACACACACACACTCACACACACTCTTATCTTTATCTACTGTTTGGGGGTACTTTGTATTATTGAATCCCATTGGGCATGCATTAACCCCTAACCTCTTGATAAGCATTTTACAGGCCCCTTTCTTTTCCTCTGCACGCTTTCTCCCACAAAATAACAGGAAAAAAAAAACCTTTATGGAAACCTTTTTTAGGGCAGAGGTATGGACCTTTATACAATGAGAGTAATTTAGCCTGCTCCCTGAAAACCTGACAAATTTTAAGCCTGCATCTCTGCCTGCTGCTTCTGTGTGCTCGCCATGGTAACCACTCGTAGAGGAAGCTTTTCTGAGCACTCAGAGCCTACCCTGGAACCTGACAACTCTTCTGCGGTCGCGCGGGTAGGCCTGTGTTACGAGCAGCATGTGCTGTCTTTGTGAATGTTGTTTTTTTTTGATGAAACTCATCAGTTTATTCCAAGTGAAATGTCAGGCTTGGCGAGGTGAACTAGAACAGAATGAAACTAATTGCTGTTGGAAAGCTGAGCCCACTCACATTTGTAGTTTTTGCAGCATGTCCACAATTCTCATTTTAAACTCTATACATACAGTTAAACATTATGCATCACATCAGACCAGGTAACTCTTTCCACTGGTGAGTTATCTGTGTGCTCGATGGGCTTGAAGATTGCTCTAGAGCTGGCCACACTCTTGGTGTAAAGAGTTTGACACGGACCCGTGTCCACTGTTAATGTGATCTGCTTTTCTTTGAGAACTAAATGTTCTAAAAAAACCTTTAAAAATATCTAATAAATCTGGAAAAAAAAACATGTTTATTATCAGTAGTATATCGCAACCTCAGTGTGTTTCCTGACCCCTAGTGGTCTAGGAGTGAGGCAGTTATTACAATTGCAGTTTGGTGTAAAGGCTTTCTTGTTGTCGATAACTAAGTCTACATTTTTTACTGTGGCTTAGGAGCAAACTTTATTTTTTAGAATATTTTTCCCTTTACGATTTACTGTTCTGCCTTTCTGTTAGAAATGAGACCTGCTGAACCTGCTGTAGATAGAGTTGTGGTGTGGGTAGAGAGTGCAGCCACCACACTATTTACATCCAAGTCCACTGGTCTAATACTGAGGCAGCTAAGACTGACAACATTCATTCTGGGGCCAATAAGGCCGTGCCTGTATCACTGTGCATTTTCCCTGTTTCGTTTAGTGAGTGAATTGTGTCTGAGCTTTTAATGAACTTTAAACTTGAAGAGAATGGTGTGTATCTCTTTGAAGATGAAGTGTGTTTGGGAATAAAACTGCCGTGAATTATTCATAGGCCTTTCTGCTGACGTGTTTCACAACAGGATAAAAAGATGAGCCTCATCTTCCTATTTATTGTGTTTTATTTTAAACTTGACCTTCAGTGTTAGGTGAAGTGATGATTTCTAAGTCACAGATCCAAATCCACTGGGCTGCTTCGTTGCCATTTTTTAAAATTAATCTTCAAAAATAAAACAGAAAAAATTGCAGTGTGCTTTCAGCCTCACAAATAGCTTTGTCATTAAAAGTGAGAAGGCAGTAAACTCTGAGGTTTTCAACATGTAAAATAGGCAATTCATTGTTCCAAATGCAATTATGTGTGTAACTGGGATCTGTTGAGGGAATTTTCTTCGTAACTTCTAAACAAGAAGAGCAGTGTGCTGTAGTTTAACATTTTCCCACGTGTTCTCTGAAGCTAAGAGGACAGTATGTTGTGTTAATATACAACACATCTTCTGGATCTGTCTTACACAATATGCGTGCAACTATTTCTTGTTTTCTCAGCTTCATCTTTGAATCATTCTCTTGTTTTTTTTTCCTGGTACATTTTGGCGAATCCCAGCCTTGTGAATCTACAGGTAGGTCTCAGATCTCACCTGCTGTGGTGCAGCTAAGTTTTGTTCCCCTTGCTGTCAGTTGTACAGGAAGAGGGTTTTGGAAGTTACAGTCAAACAGCCAAAATGTGCAGTAGTTCAGCCCTCACCTCTGAAACCTGATTGGATGCTAGGAAACACAGAAAAACATAATTGCTTCTACTTTTCTTGACGTTTAGAAGCCATTTATTATAAATGTAAAGCCAGCAAGGAGAAGAATAAACTGTGTTTCTGGATGCAGCAAATGTAAAGAGTACTTTACCACTGCAGTTCACACACACACTATCTTACAAGATTACAAGTTTAACAATTATTCTGTTTTAGATTAGTATATTTGTCAGCAATTAGACCAGTAGCTTGGGCTTCATTGAGCTAATATGCAATACGTTTTCTTTATAGTGCATCGTCCTTCTGTAATCCACTCTCACCAAAGTCTTTAATAACCTTGTGAGGAAGATTGGTTCTAGACAGTGGATCCGAGTGGCAATAACATGGTGATCAAATGTAGGTTGACGCCGAACATCCACCTTGAAGTGGAAATCAAGAAGCTAGTGAGAACACATTTGTGGCTATGGATCAGTTTTACACTGAAATTTAGATGTACTCCTAAGTAAGAAAGGAGACACGGGAAACGGAACGAACAATGTAAAGATTTCTGAGACGGTGGTCAGGTGACAAGCATGTGTTCCACCCCTGGGGCATCTCGAAATGAGGCTGTTTTTTGGACCAATGTGTTGTACTGTACTTAAAAGTGCCCCTCCATCTTCAACTCTACGAGTTTGCATCAGCCTGTCTGAAACATGCTCCTCTTAAGACGGTAACATAACATAACATCACTTTATTAGCCCTATACAATTTCTTGCATTAGGAATTCGTCTTTTCACATACCCCAGCTTGCTCTCCGTGAGACACAGACAGGGAGAGAAGCTGGAAGTACAGTTGTTGTTGTTTTGAAATATCGGGAAAATGAACTCATTTTGAGATCCATGAATCCAGTAATCCCTTATTTGAAGGTAGTAGCAACACATAGCCTGTCCTGGTAACTCAGCTCCCACAACAGAACTATGCCCTCAATGAAAAGGCGGTCCATTGTAGAGTAAACATACACACGCAAGCACAATTTAGAGATAGGTGGCCCACCAGGTTTTCACAGGGAGACCATATTAACTCCCAACAGAAAGCACCTCAGTCCAGAATTGAATCCAGGGCTCAAGAGCTGTGAGGCAGAAGCAATATCCACTAGGCCACTGTCATGCCCTAATTAACCAATTAATGGTTGATTAATTAGATGGTATCTAATTGATCCAAAGATCTTATCTTGTCATTTTTTTTTAAGAAACCTAGGTATCAGCTTAACCAGTATGGTAGGGTATCCCTTTATTTATACCCTCAGTCCAAACAGTAGTGTACACAAATTTCCTTTTCTTTTAAATAAAGAATATACAGTAGCATTTCAAATTTGGTAAACACTAGAAGCCTGGTCATATGAGTTGATCATTTCTGGCATTCAGAATTATTATAGCTCTGGGGCGTTTTAACTGAGCACAGCACTGTTTTCCTCCTGCTTGGAAAACTACAAATGGTCTTACAGAAGGAATGAGGCTGGGGAATTCATTTTTCTTTTACGCATCCCTCTTTTTCTTATTCTACTGCAGTAAAACAGATCTGTATCTGTAAATGGAAGTTCACCAATGTGTTCAAAAGATATTATATCACTCAGACATGAAGTCCACTTTCTTGGAGTTGAATGCAGCTGTACAGAATTGCTTGACTAACTGGGGGTATCATTTATTTAATTTAGCTAATTTTATTTTCTTTTAAAATGAGTTAAAGCCTTTTAAAAGCACTATGCCCTGTGAATACCCTTTCACCTCAGATGCAATCCCTTTACTATGAATCTGGAAATAATACGTTGTGGTAATTGTTTCTTTATTGTACTATTTACAATAGTGTCCAGACTTTGACCTTTGCCACAGTTGGTAAAAAACACATTTTTTTCTGGAGGTAGAATGCAGACACAAACTTTACACTTTCTTTCTGCACAGGGTAATTTGATACTATTGCTCAACAGTGGAGCGTTTTTGACGAGCATTTCATTTTCTGTCTCGTTTGTTTCTTTCTCAAGGAGGAAAAGCTTATCTGTTCAGAGACGCCAAGATACTTCATGAGAAAGTCCAGTATCTACCCGTGTTTAGCAAAAAAATAAAAATAAAAAGTAAAAAGAAGTGGATGCCTGTAGTTCCAGGGTGCTTTTTTTTACCCCAGTGATTACAAGATAATGTTATTTCCCTTAGTTTAAAAATATTTTTTATGTCCTTCATAACATCCAAACTATCAAATGATACATTGCGGACATAATATAGTGTGAGCTCATTCCTCATGCATTTTCATGTAACACAATTTTGTGAAAACAAGGATAGAAAAGATTCATTTGTTTAGCTCAGGCATTTAACTGTGAATTTTTTTAACATGAAGCATTGTGAAAACAAGTGGTCAGCTGTTTACATATCTTCCATTTTATCTTCTCTGAGGTCTAAAAAAATCTATAAACTGAACCAGAGTTTGGCTTTCAAAGGCAGCATGAAACTAAACACACTAAAAGCTGTGGCTTGCTCTTGAATTTGTGGTAAGTTGATAAAATACTGTATATGTCTGATGAAAACTGAAGAGCCTTAGTCCAGGTCTGCCAACTCATGAGTCTGTTACAGAGAAGCACAGCAGTCTAAGTATTACATTAGTTAGCTCACTGGGCAGATATACATGTACAGTGTTATGTACATTTTAAGAAGGGAGCTTTTGAGTAGTATTGTTCCATTGGGTAATAAAACACAGAGTTCAAGCCATGTGATTTCAGAACAGCGTGTACCCAATGTTTTCTTTTCAGTTCAAGTTCCCTGAGCTGTTTAGGATTGTGCATAAATAGTTGATGATGATGATCATTATTATTATTGTCATTGTAATCATTGTTGTTGTTATTGTTATTATACAAATTGGTTACAAAATATATCAAACCAAAGCATTCAAATGTAAGAACAGAAAAGATACAACCGTGCGCCACTTGGACAGTCCTTGGCTTGCTTGTAGAATGAGATATTCTGCTTCCAAAAGTCAGTGCACTGGTTCAGAGGCCAGAAAACCAGTATGAACCTCTAGAAGAGATTGAACTAATAAGGAGAGACCACATACCAGCCCGGGATCTGTCCAATCTGTCCTTTATCTTGCATTGGCTACAGGACAGGACATTTTCATGCATCAGCAGACAAGCTCTGTATCGCTGTATTAGTATGAAAATGATTTTTGGAGGTAATATTTTGACAGCTGAGAGATGAAATGAGTGACTTGTGTGGGCCAGAGAGAGCACAAGCTGAGGTGGAGGAAGAGAGAAATGTGCAGGGGGCTATTCACCGATTAATGGCATTTTTGTTCTGGCCTAACCTGATTGCAGACAACAGGAGTGGAGATGTCATGGTGAATGTCATGCTGGCTGTTGCATCGTTCAAGCCAACTGCTGGGAAAATGGAAGTGTGATGATGAAAGGGAGAAATCTCCTTTAACGCAAGAATGCGTTTGGTGCTGATTGAGGGGCACCTCTACTGCTTGGCGATTACAATTATGAAGTCCTTGAGTTTTTCTGCTCCAGCACACCAATCTGCGAATGTGACTTTCCAGTGATGGCAATGCAAGACCTCACTGTGCTGGGACTGCAATGGTTCAGGGCACATAGCCGTTTTTTCTTCTGACCTGAGCCCAGTACTGAAATGGTTCCCAGCCTTGCTCCTGGGGGTACTCTTGTGTATTCCAGTTCTCGCCCCAGCGGCATATTCAATCATAGCCTAATTACGTTCATCGCCCTGTTTGGAGTTTATTTTTAGTTTGGCTTTCTGGTCTTAAATGGTGGAATGGGATTTGTATCTGTTGTGCACACCCTACCAGGTTCTGTGTTTCAGATCCGCCCTCAGTTAGGGTTGTTGTCTGTAACCAATTGGTCTTTCTACCAAAGGAAAAAAACAATCATTGTGCAAGTGTGTGAGACATTGTGCTTCCCACCTGCATGTGTTCATTGTAAATTGATTCACTATTGATAGCGCCTCAGTCAGAAATAAGGGAAACAAACTGAGGAGAAGCTACTTAAAACTTGTGTATGTCCGTGTTTCTCATTCTTTTTTTTATCATACATAACACGTACCTAACTATAGTTTATGCTTCACACAATGTAACAGTGTATGTGTGTGTCCTTCCCAGCCACATATGTACACCAGCCCAAACACATTATTGTTTAAAATGAGCGGAAAATTGCCTTATTCTGGCAGGAATTTACAGCATCATACAGCGAGTTTTCTCAGCCACTCTCAGACACTTTCAGTTTTTATGTCTGTCAAACTTGCAAATCTTAACTTCCATTACATGCGGTTTTCACACAGAATTTCTTTAAACATGGTTTTCATCATGCACCGAATGTACAATACAACACTTCAGTTACTCCTCAAAATTATATATGATATTACATTTTTTTGTCACATGATTTTTCAAAAATCTGCTGTATCTTCTGTGGCACACCGGTTGAGAAATGCCTCTAAGTAGATTTTGGGAGCAATATGCTTAAAGCAGGGTGTTTCCTGAAGTTCAAACTAATTTCAGAAACAGAAATGCCAAATAAGTTGAGCCCTATCGAAACAAAAGCCTGTAGACACATAGAGACAGTGATTTCACAAGTCCATTACAATAGGATATCTGTGGAACCAACTCAGTGGTTCCAGGAACAAGATTTGCCAGATGATTGCAACTGCACAGCGAGAGAGCTGAAATACAGTACTGTATCTCACAGCAGTCTATCCAGAGGCTGCTCAGGCCTATGCATCAGTGCTTCCAGGATTGTTATTTCTTGGGAGTCAAACTAGATGCTAACTTCATAATGTTTTAATTTCAACAGGTTTTCAAACTGAAAACATATCATCTTTGATCTGAACAAAAGCCTGGTTTGTGAAAATTGATGTGCGTGGGAAAGACTGGATTAAGATTCCTTCTTCTGTGGATCGGTGTATGCTGAAGTCTTGCAGTGCCCATTGATGATTTTAAAACATTTTTGTCACATCCAGGTTATTCAAAATACACTTAAAAATATGCACCTGTAGAATATATCAATTATTCATTTAATTGCTTTTGATTTGCGTTTTGCAGAAAATCTGTCACGAATTTAATCACTGAAGATTTTGTTTGCCCTGTCTTTTAATCATGATGTGATTAGTGAGATCTTTCTGGAAGCAGAGTTCTTAGCACTACCCCTGTCGTGTGACAGCTGTTGATATTTCTGCCTGTACGGATTTTCACCTTAAGATGTGTGAATTCTTTAGGAGAATAATTTCCCTTGTTACCAGACTCCTGTTCGTAGCTTATTGCCTTGTATGAAAGACTGGAGGGAAAAAGTTCTTAATTTCTTCATTTTTTTCCCCCAGGCAGTTGTACTTTTTTTTTAAATGTGTTAAAATGGCTTTATTATTTTTGCTAGTGATCTGTCAATGGCATACGAGTTTGCAGAACTAAAATACTAATTCTAACAAATAGCTCATAGAACAATTTATCAGAAAAACTGAGTTATGCTTGTCTTATTGTTGGTGTGATCTTGAAAGATGAGGAATTTTCATAATACACAGATCTAAATGCAGAATTAAGCTTAGTATGCATGCATGTCATCTATTTCAAATCTGGTAAATAAATATTTCTTGAGAAACTGTTATTTTTCCCCTTTCACTGTTGTGGCAACAGGTAGTTTTTGACTCCAGGTAGAATCTGAAACCGTTACAGGTTGATGATTGTGAAAATGGGCATTTCATCAGTGACAGCTAGAGTCTGAGCTGAGTCATTAAAGCAGTACGACACAGAGGAGTCTTCAGACAAATTAGCATGCATCTAACGTTTGGAGAAAAACACACAGCTTGGCTTTTGCAGTTCATCCTGTGTGCAGCGACCCGAGGAGGGAGAGATTTCTTTGTTGAAAGTGCACCATTTTTTTTTGTGTGGCTGCTGCCAATAACCCTAGTGTGAGCCCATGCTGATTGTCTAAAATACAAAGTTCATCTCTCGCCATGCTCTTGGTTATGAAGCACCCTGATGTGATCCTAATGGCAGCAGCAGTGCTTGGCTTTCATTGTCTTATACCCAGACTTTCTGTTTATGTCCGATGTCTCAGTAGTTGTTATTGCACGTTTATGGATCCCTAAGACTATTTTTCTGTGAGCACATATGTTGTCTTTTATTCTTTTCTGCTCTAAGGCATTACAGTCCAGAAAATCCTAATGGTCAGAGGTGAAAGCCAGTTTCATTAAAGAGAGCGTCAAAAGTGGTTTCTCTCCTCTCATGTATAAAATGAAGTAGCATTGCACTGATCCTTCATTCGGGTGTTAATGATACGTAGACAATGCTAAAAAAACAGAACAGCATTAGATATAATTATATCAGAAAGTGTAATTAATAAAATTCCTGGCACTTGCCATAACACTACACTTGTCCAGAAATATAATTGAGGCCTTTTAGTTTTTATTCACATCAATCAAAGGTGTGAAATAACTATTGGGTTTCCTGGTTACAGGGCTAGAAAAAGCTTTTTTTTTTGGCTTTTAGAGAAAAAAACCTTTCCCTGAGACCAGATACTTTTTGTCAATAAAGAAATTAGTTTTTTTTCTATAAAAAACAATATTCTTTATCTTTGTAAGCTGAAGTGATATATAGTGAGATAACAGTTGACACTGAGATCTGAGTCTACTAGGGGTGATGTAGCCCCTCAAATTGAAGATTACTGGGTTAAATTTTCTAAGGAATATGGAAAGAAGTTATGGAGCCCATCAATCTGCCATTATGGAAAGCATTTTTCACACAGATCCATGTTTGCAGATTCTTTGTCTCAAGTACTTACTAACAATTCAAAATCAACTTCTACCCCTGGTACTGCAAATGAAAGAATCCTGTTCTGTTTATGGATTGAAATGATGACAGTTTTTCAAATAGCCTCATTCCACCCATTCCCAAGAAGCTGTATGTGAATTATTGAATAATTGGGTTATTCAACTCTACAACCAGCATTAAAGGTGACCTCTCTCCCAAAGCCAGAGTCTCTTTGAAGATAACTCTCCATATTGCTATATGTGCAATCTCCAAAAGGGAACCTAACATTTATAATTTTTTAATTTCTATAGGAACTCATTTCCCAAAATTGGTAAAATAAACATTCAGAGAATTAACCTTAAACAATTTCGAGAGAGCAGGCTTCATTATTTATAATATACCTTTAATCCATTTCTGTCATGCATCACTTATGAATAAAAGTATATCACTTCAAGAAATAAAAGCTACTAAAGTCCAGTTGAAAATTCTGATACAATTTATGGTTGTTTTGCAAAGGAACATGTAAAGGTTTATTCCAATCTGGGGGAAAAAAGGAATGCAACGTTTTTGATTTGGAGCCTTCTCCAGGCATGTCACACTTTTTGTCTCTTTTCCTTTCAGCGTGGAATAAACCTTTACCTGTTCCTTTGCAGCCTACGCATGCTGACGCAGCTGCTGTTACTGTGCCTACTTGAAGATCATTTTGTACTCAACAGGTGCTGAGATGTCTTTTGAGATAAAAAGCAGGATATAAATGCAAGGAATTAATTATTAAGGTGATGGTGTTGTGTTCATCTTCAAGGTACCATGTTCTGGAAAAAAAGAATATAGACCCGTAGAGTGATTCTTTTTTAACGAAAGGGACTACACACTTGAAGCTGATTAGGGTTTTAGAAATTAATGCATTTATGAATTATAAATCAAGTTTCCTTTGTGTGGCCGTGCTATGTCCTTTTTCCTGGAATACAGGGTGTGTGGCATATTAATGTGCCTAACAATGAGACTTCAGGCCTTTTCTATAATGAAATTATTCATCTCTGGTATTGAAAAGAACACCTTCTTTAGGAAAAGAGCATGGATTTGGCCCTTTTTAAATCCTGAGTCTTAATAACAGCAGCAGTAACCTTTCCAAATTCGCAGACTTAACAAATGGCTTTTTGAGGGCTTCTGTCCACACACTGTTAGGTTGTTAGTTAAGTGCAAGTCTCAGGCCAGCCACACAGGGGTTTTCTTAGCTGTGTGATCTAATCATATTGGTATCTTTTTATAAAGTAAATGGGACACTGGATAGTGCTTTTTGTAAGTCCAGCTAGGTTGTGATTAAAATACATCCTGCCGAAGGTGTTATTTCCATTATTACTGTCCCTGTTTCTGATGAGAGGCGACGGATGTGGAGATACGGATTTGAACATGTTTGTTTGCTTAACTTCAGTGGAGCATACTTGTCGTGGATAATTATAACCACGTTGTTTAGTATTTTTTTTTCTTCCTAGCGCTGACTTGCAGCAGTGCCATCACTTTCTCTTAGTTCAGGCATGTTTTTAATGATTAGAGCTTCTGCATGTCATAAACCCGATGACAGAAGATGCAGTATCATTGCTCACAGGAATCGGGAAGATAATCTTAGGAGAAATGATAAATGTGGGTACTTTTTTTTTTAAATGGTGTTGCAGCAAAACTGTTTGTTTTTCTATTTTCATTTGCTAGGTAAAAGCAGAACCTCTAAAAGTTCTGATGCCTGTATACAGTATGTTTTAGTTTCACTTTTTCCATAAAATCGCATGACATTACCCAACAATTAACACTGGGGTTCATTACAGAAAAAAAGAAACACAGTTCCTGTGCTAAAGAACCTTTCCTTTCAAAATAAAAACCGAAACTGCCGCCTGTTTTAATAGCATAATCAGCAAGTGCACATATTATGGAGAGCAAACTATGAAAACCCGATAGTTTCCTGAAGTTATTTCCTCATTTACTTTTCCTGATATACGGTGTCAATCATTTGTCACGTCTGTTGGAGAATGAAAACAGCTTGCCGATTCTGAGGGGCTTCGGGGTGCTTTCATGCATATTTATCAGATGATAAACATTCATCAGTCTTCTTCTGACGCTTATTTTTCTTGGCTGATCTCACCTGTTGTCGTTGATAGTGGAGAAAGTTTTTGAATGACCGTTCAGCAAGCTCTCCGGTGTGCACTAGATAAGTCCGCCTCCTGTGAAACTGTTGTCTTGAAAGACTGAGTGTAAACGTGAGAGACTGGGTGTGGTGGTCTGTTAAAAATAGTTCGAGAAAGATTGTGATCCTATCTAATATTACCATAGGGCTGAATTTGCCCTGTAAGGGATAGGGTTACATTCAAAACAATGTAATTATATTATTTTTTATTTATATTGGTATTGGTAATAATAAGTTAATTTTGTACGTAATGGAATAGTTTACCTTCCATCTCCTTCATAGAGGTCTTTTAGTTTTTCTACAGCAGCAATTTTTATTCAAACAGTGGATAAGAGCTAAAACAAGCCTTTAATGTACTCAACCAGTGTCGGGTGGCACTGTTGAAGAGAACAATTTCTGTTCCTCAGGATGGCCACAATCACATTGAAAAGCACTGTGTGTAAGATCAGCATTTTGTGTTTCTGCAGTTGAGCCATAAATATGTTCACTGTTACTTCTGATCACCAAAATGAATCCTTTCATAAGCTACCGCATTGTAAACAAAACATTTTACTGTAAATGTGACATATTACTAAGTGCAAAAAATGCTTTTTAAGTGCCATAGTGTGGCTTGCTTAAATATCTCGCCTACAAGCCCCCTATCCTGCAGGCTGTTCGTAATCAGCACAGTGATTTTGTGATCAGTGCCATATGTGCCATTACACTTTGCTTTTGGCTGTTGCATATCTGTGGTGTGTCAGGCTGCATGAATTATGTTCTCTGTGTGGTATGAACATGTCAGTTTTTTTGCACATTGTCTTGATACAAATTGCACACCCAGGACATCTTGATACATAATTGGCAGCAAAGTTTGAAGAGCTTTAGCAGCTAGGGTGTGTTGGCATTCAGTGCATCATCATGCACTGGTGTGACTGATATGAACTGGAAATGAGGTGCATATCAGATGAGGTGTGATTAGTAATTACCAGCTTTGGTGGTGCAAAAATATGCAGAAAGAAAACTACCAAGAAACAGGGAGAGTTTTAGCTGTTCCGGATCGTACTTAGCTCAGGTTTGTATCAAATTCACAGGAACATCCTGGGTTTTTAGTCGCAATTAGATTTTTAAATACACTGATTCTTGTGGCTTGGGTGTATTGAAATAATTATGTTATGTCGTTCTATGAAACATCCCATCCTAAATATCAGTGGTTTGGGATAATGGTTTTGTCTACAGATGTTCCAGTGGCCTTTCAGAAAAATAAAACAATTTTTGAGATTGGATTCTCCTGTCCACATGACACAGAAGACCTGACAGAACATTTCTCCCTTTGTAACATTACCTGGGGAGATTCATGAACATGTAAACAGGAACACGTTGAGTCCTGCAGGAAACTACTTTGTCAAGTGATCATCTGGCATGTGCTTGAGTTTCAAAGGAAGTCAAATTAAGAGAATTCTGTTGCACTGCCTGCATCCTCTGTATGGATTGAGAAGTAAAAGATTCCTAGCAAGTAGTCAGGCTAATGAAATGGAACTTTAAACAACTTTATTTCCCGAGCTTTTAAAATATCCTGACTGATTCCTACAATACATTGTAGATTTACCCCACCTTAAATTTGCTCATGACTACTAAGGGACTTAGGTAATATCTCACTAAAAGCAAGCTACTTAACTTTCTCGATGGGCGATATGAGCTGTTCTTGTTAGCTTATTGCATTAATACTGTAACTGGAAATATTTCATTTTAACCAAAAACTCTATTTAAATTACTCTGTCATTCTTAGTGACTGTGACCTCACATCTAATTCCTGGGGAAGTAAATTTGCCTTCAAGCCTTTTTAAAGAAATGAGTTCATGTGCTCTGCAATTTTTCAGAAGATTCTGGCATGTGATCAAACATGAAACATATTTGTGACTTTTGAAAACCAACAAGAATTCAAACAAGCATACAAGCACACAAAAATAAATTGCTGTTGGCACTATTGGCTGTGTAATACTGGGGTACATTAAGGGTTAGTAAGCCCCTCTTGACTTTCAAGCAAACAGTGACCCCTGCAGGCTAAGCAGTGATGTCAGTGTGGGATGTGCTGTTCCTCCAATCAGCAGTGACTCTCCTGTTAGGCCCTCTGGAGCTCTCAAAGTGTCAAAATGTGAATGGGTCTGCTCTTTGCTGCATAAAGCAGAGTACAGGAGGCACTGTGGAAGTAAACCATAAAACAATTGTTGATGCCATATTGAGAGGTAGAAAATAAAATAGTTGAAGATTCCATTTTCAAATAATCTGTCGGAGCACTGTGAGCAATTTAAGCCCAGTAGTACCGTCAGGAAGAGAGGAATGTACAGTAGATATGTTGATAACACTTCATTTTTCGGATGGACAAAAATTAGAAAGACGTGTAGTGAGCAAGCAGATCCCGTTTCTTGATTTCAGGCTTTTCCACACCAGAATTTGCACTGTTCTCGTATGGCCTTTTCAATAGAACTAAAGATCTGTAGGAATGTCAAAGCCATGCCCCAGAAGAAGCTGTATGCTGTACGTTGCTTATAATTGCATATACGGTAATTTATCTTAAACATCTAGAACTTAAGGTAAGCACATTTGAAAATGAATTTTAAAGCGTGTTTAAAAAATGGCCACCGTCATCAATGATTAGTCTCAGACCGCAAGGTGATTTAAGAGTTTAATAAAAGAAAACTTTGAAGTTGATACTCTCTAAGAAAGTGACCGCTTCAAGGTACGCAGAAAACGTATATGAAAGCAGGAAAGATGAAAGGTAAAGATACAGCTGGGATCATGTCAATGAAGTGGTCAGGGGTGGTATTGGAAAGGACAAGGAAATAATTAAATCTTTGACAGTTACGATGTGAAAAGTGATTGATTACCCTTCACAGCTATTTCGTATTTCATCTTTCGGTCAAAGAGACGATCAGTCAGAAGTGGAAAGTAAGATCTCTTGGAGAAAGGTTACATTCCTTACTCTGGGAATAAAAAAAAAAAGTCGGAAGTTGTTAGTGTATGGTAACCTTTATAACCATATGTTTTACATTCCAGTCTCACCGTGGAGCGTTAGACCTCAGCTTCCAAAATGGTTTAACTCCTATATTCCCCCTTAGATCTTTGTATTTGGATGGGATCATTGTGGCTTGTCCATTAACTTGTAAAAGATGTCCTCTTGAGTTTCCTCTCTGCTACCCATCTGTTTTTGGCATGAGTGGGCCTTCTCTTTGATCAACTGGCCAGAGGTCATTCTACCTGTCTTGCCTTTGAATAGCCAAGTAAACCTTTATTAATAATTCTTTTTCTTCTCTTCCAAGACTCTTGACAATAATGCATCTCAAGTTCTGTGTTAAGAACGGTGATGGCTCTCGTTTTGCAAGATCATACCTTCTAACCCTTTTAATCTATAGAGAGAGACATGGTTTGTGTTTCACTTTTTACCTTATGCTTATTTTCCTTCTTTAGGTGTGCTGTTGTTGTTGTTGTTGTTGTTGTTGTTGTTGTTGTTGTTGTTATTATTATTATTATTAAATGCAATTTTAATTGTAATTGTCAGCTCTAAGGTGTCATACAAAAATGCATTATTAAAAAATACATCAAGAATATTCTAAACATTTTGTTTAAACTTGATGCTTGATTTGATTTAATATAAAGGTTCATAATCACTCTGTAAAACTTGTCCAAAGACAAAACCTCAGATTAATAATTCACAAGTAATGGATTATTTTTTTAAATAGACACTATGATTAATACAAGGGTTTGGATTGCTGTAAATCGCAACAGGCACAGCCACAAAACTAATAACTTAAACAATTGTGTAACATGCTGTACTATTCACTCTTTTAAGTTAGGTCTTTTCATTAAAATCTTCTCTATTTTTATTAGTTCTAGGCCGGGGAAATCTGCGTTTGCCTTTTTTATAGTGAAAATTTAAAACAGTAGTTGTAACATAAATGGGGGAAAAAATGCTGAAGCATTTTGTTTTGATTACTCATCACTCAGATGTTAAACTTCCTCTCCAGTGTTCGAGAACCCCAGCACAAACACTGTCGTTTATTTAGTATCTTAACGGTCTCTTTGCTTGTTTACAATCCAGGAAAGATTGACACTTTCTTACCTATATAGTAAAGCTGCTTTCAAAAGTCATTTTCCCCATTCATTGCACAGCCTGGTTTTAAAAATTGGTTTTCTGTGTAAAGGGATTTCAAATAGCCCTTAATTGTGTCATAGTAATTGTTTTCTTACAAAATCCACAAAACTAGAAATGCACAAAAAGGACTGTGCCTTTTTTTAACTGACTTATTTCTTTACTATTATATTTACCAAGACTTCCAAGCATGGTACTGCAGTTGAATGAAAGAACCTTTTCAGTTGTCAGTCACTGGCCTGTCATTTAAATACGGGATGTGTCACTCACTCGGGTCTGCCAGTGTCATCCTTTGTAGTACCCAGAGGCTCACCGGCTTCACAGTAACTGTGCTGTTTGCCTGTGCAGCTCGGAGCCTGACACTTGTGAAGTCTGAACCCATTCTGAAAGAAAGCTGCCCAAATAAGACACATTTGAACATTTTCGTTCCCTCCTCCTCGTTTCTCTGAGAGGCAGCTGTGTGTGTTGCTTCCAAAAGGACTTCCTTTCTTTTCTTTTCTTTAATTTCTTCGGTCCCTCAGGGAAGGTTAGTGGTGTTCTGTGGGGGGTGGGGTGAGGGACAGAGCCCTTTCAGATCCCCACAACACTGGCTAATTAGTGGTCCTGTAGTTGGTGCTGCCTCTTCATCTTTTCACACCTTCTATTGCTCTGGAAAAGAACTGGCTCAAAAGGAGCAGGCTCAGAGCATAGAGTGCAGGGTATGCTTCCATTTTATTTTAGTTCTCGCGCATATCAGAGGGAGCATGGTTTGTGCCCAGTGATGACACTGTTTTTAATGACTGGTGTTTTATGGTATAGCTACACCCCCCAGTTCCTAGGCCTCCTGTCTGTTTTGTAAATGTGTCGGAGCTACATCAGGATTTTTCGATGCGACTCGATTTATTTTGGATTCAGCCAGATATTATCAGGGAATACAGGGGGCCATTAACCTCTCTCACATATGTGCTGCCCGGAGCTATAATCGTAATTACAGTCATAACCGTAGTGACTCAGTAGGAGGCAGATGGACAAGGCTGGGCAGAATTTTCCCTTTTTAAAGAAAAAGCTACATTTCTGGTGGAAATGCTGAAATATCATTGAAAACGTGCAGGTTTTGTGAAATCAATATCGACTGTCTGGCTCAAGGTATCGGTTACACATTTTAGTGGGATCAAAAGTCATTAATGGTGCAAAACAGGCAAATCTTTGATTTTCAGGTTCTGCCTTTTTTAATTTAGAAAAATATGAAACAGAGCTAATTTGTTGGTTGGCTTTTGATCGCTAAAATTATTCACAATGTAGTGCAGCGTTGAGGCATGAAAATAATAAAATATTTATTTTTTATAAAATAAAATGTTTTACTTTCTAAATTTGAATTGAGACTTCCAGTATTCCCTGGATATTGTTTATTTTCCCAGAACGAGACTGTTTTTGAATGACCTTTTGTGGAATTATTTTTACATTTTAGTCATCATTTAAGACAGAGTTATGCATTTTAGACTGTGGGGTACGCATCTTAGGTCATCTCAGGGTTGCAGATGAAGAAAGAACTGTGATCACTGTCATAATCAAAAGTTTTAATAAATACGTAAACTCTCAACCCCAACAAAGTATATTGATATTGCTGTATAGATGTGTGGACATTCCCTAAGAGTCATACTTAGAATTGTGTGATAGCGTAAAAGATATTTCAGTTGAGTCTGTATATTTTAAAAACCCATTGGCCATTTATATGCACTGTACACATAAAGAAGTTGAATTCCTCAACATCATGTCCACTTGTTGTTCATTAGGTTGTATCGATTGCAAGTCTCGCACAGCTGTTAGCAGAATTCAGACCCAGGAGATAATGGGTCATTTCTTGAAAGAAAGAACACAAGTCAGGTTACAAATGATGGGAGTCCATTCAGCTCATGTAACTTGTTCAGTACAGTAGTTAGTAGCTAATTGATTCCAGGATCTCACCCTGCTGTTTATCGAAAGAAGCCAGGTTATCAGCTATAACAATGTTGCTGGGTAGCTGTTTGGTAGTGTTAACGTTGCAAGTTGATATCTTTTAATAATTTTTCGTCTCTCTGAATTTGGTATTGTCTCTCCACCCAGCCAGTCTCCTGGAAGTATAACCAATTCTGCTAAGGTATCATGAACTCCCTTTGAGCACTGTTTCAGAGGCCGTCTAAAGTATGACAGGACTCTATCAATGAGTAATTTCATTTTAGTTATCTCAGAGGCCTCCGCATTTAGAAACTCCACTGAAATGAGGTCTATACTGAAAATATGGAGCAATCTAATTATTAAGATAACATTTTGGCTGGAAGATTAAATGCCTGCATATACTGTTTGAAACCACGATGTTGCTTATTTCCTAAGCTACTTATTTTATCAAACTGTGCCACACTTTCAAGAGAGCTTTGCTGCTGCCTCGCCTATTCTTTCCTTTCATATTTTTATTTCCAGTAGCTATTTCGCATCATCCTGGTAGACGAAAGTCTCTTTTAAATCGCTGCATTTTATAAAAGCCTTTTTATTTCTTGTTGTTTCTTTAGGAGAGGGGGCCAAATACAGTATCACCTTCATTCCATGTCAAGGGCAAATAAATGTCTCTATAAATGTGTATCTTTGAAATTCAGTTGGATTTTTGAACTCATTCTTGTTATAATCATTAAGTGACCATATATTGTAGTTCAGAAAGTCAGCTTTCTGTTGCAGTTGAAACTAGTATGTTCCTCTTCCACCCCCTGTTTATTTATATTAAATTTCTGGTTGTGGCAAGTTTGCCCATGTTTTTCTTTCAGCTATAATTACCTGCATTGTGGAACTTTACATGATAGTTTGGCCTTTGACAGGATTAACAAGAAATGGTTCCCCTTCAAATCCGAGAACTACAATAATTCCATTTGGCATCGTTATGCACTACAAGCAAACCAATATTTGCCTGCCCTCTGTGGGGTTAACTAGACAACATTTAAAGTCCAAATCAAGAACAACTGTATCTCGTGCTTCAATGGGACTTTCTATAACGAGCAACAGTACAGTGAGTCAGTGCTCATGTCTGAAGGTCACAGGAAAAAAAACATTTTTTATTTAGCTCTCTGTCTCATATCAGCTTAGGTAATTATGATGAAACAAAAGTATTTATACTATTGTAAGTATTATGTTGCAAAAAAAAGCAACAAAGCATTGTTTAGAAAAATATAGTATGGAGTAAGTCCTCACCCTCAATAATAATATGTTGCTTTTTTTGTATATTCAGCGTGTGCTATGCATGTCCTTGAATTAACAGAGCTGTGCTGTGTGTTTATCTGAGCAGCTGTTGATTGGATATTTGAGTGACCCTAGCAGCCTTTCTCAAGGCAAAACCCTAGGAATCAATCCGGGATGGAATACCTTCAAATTTACGCCAGACCACTGACATGCAGCAAAAAACTGGAATGTACAGTGTGCTCATCTTGCAATCAAAGGAGCAACATCTGTAATGTAGAAGGAAGGAAGACAGCTTTCAGAATGAGAGTTAAAGGTATGAGGAGCACAGAGGCCTTGGATTGTGGTGTCTTTGAGTTTAAAGAAGTGAAATTTCAAGTTTTATTGAGATTTTTCTAGAAAACATAGTTCTGGCAGTTAACCTGGCATCTTCTTATCTTCAGTACAATGGCATATAATTGAGGGCAATGTAAGTCAAGCAGCTTACTTACATTCTGCAGAATTTAGTTATTATTAGCAGGATGCGTAACAGTTGTCAGTTCTATCTGGGCAGTAGTCTTGTCATTGTAGTACTACGCTGTTACCTGCAGTAAAGTCGGCAACACACCCTATTGAAAGAGCTGAGGTCTGGCAGGATGAAAGAGAAATGACAGGACGTGCTCAAAATATCTCAAAGAAAACAAACTGATATGATTATAGAAAAATTGTGAATAAGGATTGATGACTGGATTTCATCTACAAATAATGAGTGTAATATATGGCATACTGTATGTATATTTGTTATACGTGCCATTATTATATTATAGTCATGCTATCTTTTTAGATTTTGCCAGTTAAAATACATTAAGAGGTAATTACCCAGTGGCATACTTGAAAAACAGCACTGGTAAGACGGTGAAAGACAGGCACTAGGGTCCGGAGCTGCAAAGTAGATAAAATTGTTTTCCCAGTTCATTTGATTCTGTACAAATCATCCATAAGGGGTCAATGACTAACATACTACTTAACCTTAGGAAAATGAGTAAGGACTGGTTCATGACAAGATTACTGGGTAGTGTGAGCTTAATGAAGTGGTGCAGCTTAATAAAGTCTGTGGTTCGGTTAGCTCCTCAGGTAGTATGTCGGAGAGCTTGGCTAAGTAACCATTTCAGTTTTCAGTCTTGAGCAGAATCCAGCTGCAAACCGAACCACGCCTCTGGTGTCGGCTCAGCAGCTAATTAATTCCTAAATAAATTATGAGGGTCTTGCTTTCCTTATAAAGGTCTTCCCAGTCAGAGTTTATTAACTGCCACTGACAAATCTTCCCTCAGCTTCAGGGCTTTCAAAAATGAATTTTCCCTCCTGCCCAGAGACTGCATTTGTAACCTGAAGTGTTGAAAATGTCTTGTTTTCTTAGTTTTAGCACCCCCTGCACATGATGTCATAGACCTTAATGTACCGCTAATGCATTTAAATGAATAAATGTAAGCTTCTTTATTTAAACAGTTGTTTAAATAACCTTAATTTCATTTTTTGACCTGCTGATTCAGAGATTGTTCCTCTGTTGTTACCTTTTTCACTTTGTGGAGCTCTGTATTCATCCATACACTACATCTGGTTTACAAAGCTGGAGTCTGTCCTTAAAGTGCAAGACTCAAGGCACAACGTTTCGTAAATGTGTCCAGTATGTCTGCCTGTGTCTTTAAGTTGTAGATTGTTAATTGTGTTGGAAAAATGTCTTGTTGCAGCCCTTACCAGGAATAACCAGAAAGGAAGTGGCTTTCTGATAATGGGCGATTGGATGCCACTGTTCTGTTCACACTACGTTATTACAATGTATAATTGGGAAGATTTATTTCACTTTGATGGATTGAGACATTCTTCAGAAACCATTGACGCAACTCCGTGAAGTTTGATCTCACTGAAGCGTAAGAGTGAAGGGCTTTTCTCAGCCACTCCAAACTAATTTTAGGGGGGGGTAACCAGCATCCTACTCCCAGTATTTGGCATTTTAGCTTCCCTCCTGCCACCTCCATCATTGCCCTTGGTTCATTTAGTCAAGCTTCTGTGTGTGTCTGTGTGTGTCTGTGTGTGTCTGTGTGTGTCTGTGTGTGTCTGTGTGTGTCTGTGTGTGTCTGTGTGTGTCTGTCCAGGTTCTGATTGCCTCCCTATCATCCCCTCAGCCAAGCCAGATCTTAAATCGTTCACCCACTGATTCACTCACTCCTCGGGCAAGTCCTTAACTCTTGATGTGTGATTATGATTGACTCAGACCTTTGTTATAAGATGATATCCAACCTCACAACACAGCAAGGAGCTGTCCTCAGCAACTCCAGCTGTTAAAAATAGGGAGTTGTAATCTTTATAATACATTAGCTAGCAGAAATGAAAACTAATTTAAAATAATGAGCCCTATTACGAACAGATTGATGAACAAGTTCTTTTATTTAATTGTTTTAGAAGCTTGTCTGGTGTGTGTATTTTGAATAGCTAAACCATAGACGACAGACAAAGGTCCTTTAATTTTGTGTTGAAAACATGGTTATTTGGTATAGTATAACTGTAAGGGCTGTTGAATGAAAGAGCTTAATGAAGACCACCCTCATGGCCAAGACATACACCTATTCCTGACATCACTTGAGCTGTAAGAGCAGAGTGAAGCAGATGTAAACAGGATATTTGTGGTAGATGTTGTATTACTTAAAGAACCTTATCAAGGAAACTGCACCGTAGAACAGTGGCGTTTGGGGGAGAACACACTATTGTGGTCAAATAAAGTATGCTTGTGCAACTGCTTTCAAAATACAAGTTTAAATAGGCTAAGTAATGTTATCAGGACCCTCTTTAAGTTGTAGATGTCACAGAAAACGTTATACAGTAGGTTCCAAAAATGGGAGAAATCTACCTGGCATTCGAACAGGACAAGTTATTTCTAAATATGTTTATATACAGTATAACTTTACGGTCTAGATTATTGGAGTTGTATAGAATGGATGTTTATTTTTTTCTTTATTTCAATGTTTAGGGTGGAATTCATAAAACCCCTTCACATGGTGGTGAATTTGCGCCCGTTTCTTCCTCGTGTGAAAACAGCAGTCACATCGTAAAGCCGTGGAGTGACTCGAATCCTAAAAGACATTTATTTTTTTATTTTTGTTTTGGAAATTTAGGAGTTATAGATTTCTTCTTGATGCTAAAATTAACGCAATCTAAAAAAAAATGATTCATGCACCTCTTAATGTCTTATGTTGTCTGATTAGTGTGCACATTGTTGCTGTTCGATACAATTAAAGAGCTGTCAACAGTAACTAAAGCGAACGTCACCAAGACACTCTGCTCATTATTTTAGGCACATTGGGCTCGAAGTACAGCATTGAAGCACATGCTGTAATTGAGGTCAGGTTTGTGACATCAGGTTTTTTCTTTTTAATCAACTCAAGCTAAGTCTTGTTAAGACAGTTTTGTTTCCAAGTGTGAAAATCCTTCCTTAAGAAAAAGGGGGTTTTCATTCAAGCCCTTCCCAAGGTTCCCTAGAAATGACTGCCCCTAATGAAGGCGACCACACTGCTGCCAAAAAATAATTAAAACAGCAAGGTTCTTTTTTCCCTTTGTTTTGGGGTTTCTACAGTTCTGCAGGTGTCCTTGGAGCAATCTGTATCTGCACGTAATGATCATCTCCCCTAAAACGCGCTGACAGATTGGTTGCTTGACTAAATATGCCGGAGTTGAAATCTTTCGTTTTCTTGTGTCGGCTTCTCTTGTTTTCTGAAATGGCAGAGCTGCAGAGCTTTAAGAGAGGGGTTATTCAGAGGGCTGTGTTTTGCAGACTACAACAACTACTGTTGGGTCACACATTATCCATCTTGTATTTGACATTGCTTCTGACTTCTGGAGCTGGGTTTGCGCTGTTCCGATTCGGAGATGGAAAAATCTCTCCCATGATGGTTTGATCCATTATTGGGATTTTTTGCACCACTGAAGCAAAACCACCACTTAAACCAAAGTCCCCGCAGTTTTTCAGTTGTTTTAAATAAGCATCACTGTCTGGCATGACATATTTGGCACCTTATGTACTAGAGCCTGCAGCTCTTAGAAACCAAAAATGGCTCAAGCTGTTTTGTAATAGTTTTTTTTTTCTATGCACCAAGCTTTTTGCAGTCTGACCAGAACCAGTTATTTGTTTACATCTGATTCATAGTCAGAGGTCTCCAAGAAGAGACAAACAGTAAAAGACCCCTTCCCAGAAAGTGTTCACATTATTTAATGATGGGTTTTCTTTCAATCACTTTAAAACATGCTTTATTATTTTTGACAAAGGCACTCTTTTACAAAGAGCAAACCTGGTCCTTTGTAGTTTAAAATTGAAACCTAAGACTTCTCTTATTAACATTCTTTGTCCATAAAAAAATTAGATTAGGAGCCTATGTTTTGAAATCAAGTTAGTTTTGAGCTTGTACGAAATTTCAAAGCTAGGGCTGAACAGAAAATAGGGTGATAATTAAAGAAATCCACGTACTACAAGATACCCTTCAGTCTAATTAGAACTTGCTGGGAGGAATAACAACATTAATATGTCGAAATTAGATGATTCTCAGCTTGTGCTTTTTTTTGCCTTCTGAAACAAGACATCTGAGATAAATTAATCTTTAGAGAATGTCTAATGGCCTTTAGCAAGACATCATTTTTATTTTAAAAGGGTGAGAACAAAATGCACTGCAGATATAGCAGGTATTTCTAAGTACAAAATGAGAAGGGAATTGTATACACTGCTAATGAACTCTTTTAACATTGGCACACAATTGTGTGTACCATTTCTGAAGGTGCATTGTATTTTTTCAAAGTGCAGAGGCAGTTTAATCATAGATTATTCAAGCAAAGCTTTATGAAATGCAGCAAGCAATTCTTGCATAAGAGTTGTCTTATAAGTAAAATCTATCTTCAAGCAATTGCAGAGTCTTTTTCTAAAATATTTTCATTGCTCCAGTTTTTTTGTTTTCCCTTCATGTCCCATGAAATTTAGCCCTGTCTCATCTGCATATCTGTTTCTTCCTATATCTGTGTTTTTTTTGTATCTCCCTCTTTATTCCTACAAAGTCGCAGAAGAATTATTTTCACATTTATTGAGAGAAAGCGTTTCTCCGTATGGGGAAAAAAATGATCTGCAGTGATCGCTGTTGTGTTGATGTTGCGACAGTTAGTTGTCGTTTTAGTCTTATTATTCTACTTTCATGCTAAAGTGACATGTTGTGTGACACAGATCTGAGCCTCAAAAATGTGGAGCCAACATACAGTATCAGTTAACATAACCTGGCAGCATAATTGCTACTTCTTTTAATGTGTCCACCATTTAAGTTTTCTTTTATTAGGGTAACTTGAGTACGCTTGCTTAAGATAACACTGCTTTGTGGAACTGAATCATTTCACCGCTGCTGACAAAAAGTCTGCAATGTTCTTGCAGATGTTGCTGGGCAGCTTTTATGAAGTGAAAAGTTACAGAGGGAGGTTGAGGATCCTATATTCAAAGGGATGTTTACAAAGAATGAATCTATTAAATAATGTAATCCTTTATGAGCATGTACTGTATTTGTATTGGTGTAAATCTTTTTCATTCCACTGCAAAGTAATTGGGGGTATTTGTTTTAGTTCTTGCATTGACATTCATGCTGCAATTTCACAAGCTAATTAACAGGCACAATATATTTACGGTTGTTGCATGCAAAACAGTTGTATTAAATGGTTTAAAGCTAATAAGATAAATGCAGTAATTAGGTTAAGCGGAGTGCCAATAATTTCATTGGTCTCCAGAGTTGCTGGGGTAAAGGCTCAGACGTTGTGCTGAATGTGAGTTTCATTTAAGCAGCAATACCTGATTCACCATGAGATACCAGGGGTGGCATGAGTCAAAAACCCTGAACTCCCCAAAAAATAGTCAAAAATCTCTGCTAATTATTAGTGTGCCTACACTGAGCGAATCAGGAGAAGCATTTGAATTTAGTGTATTTTATTTTTTCCTATTGGCTTAATTACAATTATAGCCAGATCAGATGTTAGAACTATTAGTGCTATAGTTTTCCATTTAATGCAGTTTTATGTTCCTTTTTTTGTCCTTGTGTTGGAAATGGGTGATTTGGTGATGTAGTGGCTAATGCTTCTGCCTCGCAGACCTTCAGTTCTGGGTTTCTTTTAAGCCTGGAGCTCCGTCTCTGTGGAGCTTGCATGTTCTTCCTTGGTTCATGTGGCTTTTACAGGGAACTCTGTCCATCCCCCCAAAGACAGGTTAGTATTTTCCCTGTGTGTGCCTTGTCATGGATCCACCTTAGACCCTGTGCATCCAAAATAGGTTTTAGATTGCTGTCATCCTTACTAGGAATAACTAGCTTTCAGCTAAAGGATGTCTGTTTTGAAGGTGTTCTTCTGATACACAAAAGAGTTGGCATGTCTTCGTTTCAAGACTGTGAATGTGCCTGCCTTACCACACAGGATGAGCCAGCAATCACTGCGGTGATAAAAGCATGCGCCGCAGACAGTAACATGAATCAAGACAAACAGTGCTGAGAACAATATCTGTTTGGGGCAGGAAGACTTCAAACAAACTGTGATTCATGACTGCTTAACCTGTTAAAGATAGATCAGATGAAACGCTCCTGTGATCATTGCGCGAAGAGAGAATGTGCCAGTCTCGTGTTTCATCGTCTTTTGCGGCTGACATCAGATGTGTTTTTTTTGGGGGGGGGGGTTTTATTCTTTCACGAGGAGAGGTGTCATTCTTGTCTCTGAAAATGATCAGCAGATCCAAGCGGGCTCATAAACAAAACTCACCGGTGCCACGTTCCATTCTTGGCTGGGCCACGAGTGTCTTTTCCCTTTGTGCGGTCGGATGTTTGGACCCTTGAGGATCCTCGCGGGCTGGGCTCGAACAAGTGGAATACTGCGTTTGAAGTCCCGTGCGGTGCAGAACCGTAGGACACAGCGCAAACGACAAACAAGGAGAGCAAAAAACGTCATTCGCTTGTCGCCTTCTTTCAGAATAAGCTGACTCTGGAGTCAGGTAATGCAGAAGACTGAAGGCCTCCCTGGGGACACTAATCTCATTAATTTGTCCTCGGAGCTGGAATTTCAAAAAGTTTTCAGGCAGATGCCCAGGTTAAGACTGCTAAGCCTTTCAGTTCCTGTAGTGGACCCGAGATAAGATTAAGACATACCTAGAGATTAAAATTGCTTGACGTTTCGATTTGACCAGCAACTTTGCTCCTGCAGGCGCTGCCCAAGCACTCTGGGGAGGGAGCAGTAAAAAAGCTAAGACTTTTATCTCTATGATGCCATAGCTGAAAGGCTTCGTGGAAAAATAAATATTTCATGGATGTCACTTACAAAGATACATTTTCTCTCTTGCTATCATCATGGAATAGTGATGTTTGGGGTGTTTTCCTTCTAAAAGCACACTGCTGTTTTTCTTTTAATTGTTCGTGTCCTTCATGCTTTCAATTCTGCCCTGCGTTACTAACTAGTTCAAATTTCCACAAAGGCATTTTTCCACAATGTTCATCCCAGATGCTGATAGGAGAGTGAGCTACAGTGCATTGCACTCCAGTGACCATAGTGTTGACATCAAACCTTCTTATTAAGATCAGTATTGCCTGTTAGAATTAGTATCAGTGGGTGAGGAAAATGTATTATATACATTTGTTAGGGGGAGACACTGAAAAAATATTTTTAAAAAACAGCATTCTATAAGGACCATTGCAGGACTAAAATTTTAATCATTTATTAGTTCTTTACACTTATACAGACACTCAAAACACTTTTCTGGACACTCCACTCAAAGCACTTTACAGGTAATGGGTACCAGTACGCTCACAGAGTGATGAACAGAGTGATGAAGCCAATTCAGAGATGGGGGTTATTAGGAGGCCATGATTGGTAAAGGCCAGGGGGAAATTTGGCCAGGACACTGGGGTAACACCCCTACTCTTTTTGAGAAACACGCTGGGATTTTTAATGACCACAGAGAGTCAGGACCTCGGTTTTACGTCTCATCCGTCTTTTTACAGTATAGTGCACCCATCACTATATGTGGGCATTAGGATCCACACAGATCGCAGGGTGAGCACCCCCTACTGGTCCCATTAACACCTCTTGCAGCAGCAACCTTAGTTTTTCCCAGGAGGTCTCCCATCCAGGTACTGACCAGGCTCACACCTGCTGAGCTTCAGTGGGTTGCCAGTTGTGAGCAGCTGATTTGATATGCAGTAGTCTGCACTTGTGCATCAATATTACATGCACGAAACAGTTTGCATGCCAAGGCCAAAATTAAAAATAATCCAATAAGCTGCGTTTTAATGTTTTGCCCTACAGAAGTTATTTAGCATTAGTTATGAGGCTGAATCAGTAAATTAATGAAACAGTGCCTTAAGCCACGTTTGGACAATCGCTAATGGGAACAGCTGTCTCATCGTCTATCTTGATGCTGTGATTTGCCGTAATTAAGATCTTGATTCAGGTGTGACCCAAACCTGTTGTTAGTTAAAATTTAACATGAAAATGCCTTTTAAAAGTGCCAAGTAATTAAGATGTCAGTCTTTTTTTTTGTTGAGTCCCACAACAATACAAAATTGTAAAGAAGCACTTTTTGAAAAGACTAGCTCTGCGTTTGGTTTGGTTTCTGATTTTGTTATTGAATGTTTGCTTTCAGATATCCCTGGGTTGAAGAAATCAACCCTCTTGTAAAAAAATATGGTTATACTTCACGCTGTTATTTACTTGCACTTGATTTCTCCAGCTCTTACGTCTGTGATGTTAAGTGCTGGGGTGCTCACCATGGCATTTTAACAATTAAAACAATTACCATAATCACTGCTTGTTCATTACTGCAACAGTCTGAGCAACATTTTACTGCTTAATTTAAATCAAGACCAGAATACTATGTACTTTTCCAGCAGGTGTACTTTATTGCATCTTTATGCCTTATGTTAGTATTTATAAGACCCTATTTCACAAAGTTTTTGAGTTTTCATAATTTGGCCAATCTTCCCTGCTACTAGCCAGCACCAAATGGTGATAAGTTTAAAAGTAATTCTTTTTTTTGTTCGAACGGTTCTGTATAGGATTTCAATTGTTTTCATGTAATACTGATGTTATTTGTAAAAATATTAAATGTTCTCTGAGCAGAGTAACCCTTGCTTCATACAAGATACTGTGCTAACATACATGGGTGGTGTACGTGGGATTGAACGTTTACAGTGCATAACATAATTTACAGAGTGAGCTTTTTACAGCTAATTGTTAGCCCAGTGATCCACTAGTACATGTGTTCAACACCAGAGGAAATAAGGCAGAGCAGTAATGTGTTAAATGGAATAGAACTGACTAGATTAACCAGGCCCTTTTTTTCATTGTCCTTATCTCTGTCCCGGTATATATACAGTAGATATTGATGAAGAAAACACAGTTGTCTTTAGGAAAAGCTGAATTTCAGATATTTGTCAAACCCTGGATTAACTTGGCATTTGAATACTTTGCTTTTATCGATGAAAGCGTTTTGGATATGGCCATTAAAATCCTTTCCCTTCTCTCCTCAGGTTTGGGAAAAAGAAGGAAGAGAAGGGAAAGACAGCTCTTCAGAAGCAGAAGTCTGAGATGCTGAGTGAGGAGGAGCTGGGGAAAATGAAAGAAGAGAGAGAAAGGTAAAGCCTGAAGTCTGTACTCCTGTACAAACAGAACAGGTGTAATATGAAGAGAACAGTACGTATTGTATATATTTACTGAAAAGCCCTAGAAGTCTTTTTGTTCTATTCCTTCTGGGGGGGGTGGAAAGTGGAGGAAGAGGGGGTGGCAGTTCTTAAATGCAACAACATCCCGTCAGGAGCATCTGGTGTCCATGTGCCGACTGAAAGGGACTGAAAGGGTTTAAAGAGTTAATGGATGGACAGGATGCTGGAGTCTCTCATCTAAGGATTTTTTTTTTTAATAAAGGACCTTATCAGGCACCTAATTGTATTTAGACCTCCATCTGGTTTCAATTTGAAATTTCCAATCATCTTTTTTTTTTTTTTTCCCCGTGGTGACCTCACACTGCACCGCGCAGCTCTGTCAGGGAAGAGGAGGTTACTAGCGCGAGTAACGTGTAGCCCTGGGAGAAGCAAATTAGGCCGGTACTAGAGGAATAATTATAAGCGTTTATTGTTTTTATTGCCTTTCAGACCACGAATTAAAGCAATTCCAGAATTATTCGCTGACTGGCTAGGTTCATTTTGAACTTTTCCTGCCTCAATAAAGGCCACAATTACTGTTAGAATTAAAAACTTCTTTGAACTCTATTAATGTTTTTTAGCCCCAAGGATGCCACAATTAAGAAGCAGGGCATCACTGTAAAATGCGCTGGATCAAAAAAAAATGATGATATATGAACTATCTCATGGTTTCCGATTTTTCTTTATTTTATAATTAACAGAAAGGCAAATTTATGGCTCTTTCTTTTTCACATTCTGGATGCCTGCTTTGGATTTGTTTGAATTGTGCCGAGCCCACTGTGAGGATTCTTTTAGAAATGGCGCATGAAGTGACTATTCCAAACCCTGGGTGCTTTAGAGTTTTCAGAAACTAAATAACTTCATCTGTGGACAAATAAAAGTCCCCAGGCAGGGCAACACTGATAAGAAAAGAAAGAAAAAAGCATTAGACTGAAGGAGGGGTGCCTTCCTACTCTCCTGTTGTAGTTTATATTTGCTGATGCTTTTATTTAATTGGGAAAAATAAAAACGAACAGAAACTTAGTGTTGTCAAGGCCTTTTTATAACAGCTTAATGTATGGCAGAAGCTTCCAAATGAGAGGAAATTGCATATAATGCATTTCATTTAATAAAGCAAAATGTTTTGTTACGTGTTGTGTGCGCCATCAGAGTTTTTTTGTGAATTCATCAGCAGGAAAAGACTTAAGCCACAGAAGGATTTTGTGTTGTGTCTAGAGGTCTGGTCTGTGCGTGTGGATGGCTTCTTGTACTGTATAAAAACCAGACTGAACTAGTCCTGCCAAACATGTCTACCCATCACATTAAAGAATGTGATTTAAAGACAGAGATTTGCTTAGGTTTAGATATTGCTAAACTGTGTACCGGGAGAGAAATGATTCTTTTTCCTTTGCTGTTCTATGTTGTTATTAATTTACTTCATATATCCAGGGGTGAGAAAACCAAGATTTGATCTGAAGACCAATAGAATATATCCATTGCTAATGTACCTTTGCTAAAATAACACTATCCCTTCTAAGCCAAGTCCGCATCCGTGCTCTGTACGAAGAAGCCTTTCATCACAAAGTAATGAATTTTTATATATTGCAGGTTAGTGTATACACAAAGAGGCTTTCCTCTTACAAAGAGGTTTAGAGGTAAAAAAAAAAAAAAATCAGAGCACCTGACTCCATTGTACAAACCAAGAGACTCGCACACAATGGTAAATAATAAACTGCTTTGCAAAGCAAGAAGAAAAACAAGACGGCAACTTGGTTGGCGACAGCAAGATGAATCCGTTAAATCTGCAGGAGTGAAGACGGGAAGTTTCATGAGTCTTGGGAAGGCATTCATGTAGTGGGTCGATAAAAACGGAGCCTGACAGTTTGGCTCTTTGATCGAAATAGTAGTAGTGGTTCATATCATCTGTTGTCCTGTTTGTATTTTCCTTTTTTCGTGGGTGCCTTTTTTATTTTCTTTTTTGTACATCATCTGAGCTTCTGCAACAGTCTCGGCTGCTTGGTCTGCTTCCTTTACACCATTTTGCGGATAGTTGTTAAAAGTTTTCTTTCATTTCAGTCTAGTTTGCCATGTATATAGTGTTTCTAATTCATAACGTATCATAAATATTACAAGTTAAAATACTAAAGATAAGTACGTTTTGATGTAGCCTGATATTGTTTAGTTGCATTGGCAAGTGATTATTAAGTGAGTGACTTGTCTTTTTGTCATAAATAGGACACAAAGCAGGACCTAGTTAAATACAATAAGAGGAATGATTATACTATAATTCCTAGTTGCTATTCCAGTGGTAATGTACGTGTTGCACGTCTGAAAAGGTTCTTTGGCACTGCAGCTCGCGGTGATCTGGTAAATCGCGTTCCTGGCGGCAGTCTGGTGTCGTCCCGGCTCCTCTCATCTCTCCGCCTTTCCAGGATTGAGGCCAAGCACCACGAGCTGCGGGAGA
The DNA here is from genome assembly GCF_059453375.1 of Lepisosteus platostomus. NCBI lineage: Eukaryota > Metazoa > Chordata > Actinopteri > Semionotiformes > Lepisosteidae > Lepisosteus > Lepisosteus platostomus. The sequence goes on from NC_142624.1 coordinate 4,004,333, forward strand.
AGCAGGCGAGGGAGCGGTTCGAGGCGCTGCCCGACGTCGAAGACGACGACGCCGACCCCAACTACGCCCGCATCAACCATTTCCGGGAGATGCCCCCCGGCCAGGGCGCGTACGGGAACAGGACGCCCTCCCCCCCGTCCCCGCCGGCGCCCGTGAGCCACGGCAGGGAAGCCCCCGGCGAGGAGGCCCTAGAGGGGCTCTACGCCAAAGTCAACAAACAGCGCCCTCTGCAGCCGCCGCCTCCAGACAGGTGAGGGACACAGGAAGTCTCGCCAACTGGGTGAGGCCAACCCGCCCATCTCCCTCGTTATCGCTAGAGATCGGTCAGAATTTGGGGTTTTCTGACCAGTTTAAAAGGGTGGCTCCGCTCGCCAGGGTGCAAGCGCCAATATTTCTGCCAGTAGAGCTAGTACTAGCAGTGATGATAACGGGACAAATAAGGACATTTTTCAAAGCCGTATATTTAATTGTACGCCTTTCAATTAAATACACGTCTTTGAAAACAGTTCACACTTTCTCCACAGCCATCGCATTTTTGGGAACACCGTTCGGCTGTCTTAGCAGTCGGCAGTGTGGATTGGAGATTGTCAGCTGAAACCATTTTTAATTATGTTAACATGTTTTGGTCGGTAACATGATCGCATTCACTCAAGCACCTTTGTGTAAAGCATACACTTTGTGGCTGATCAATAGTAGTTGTGTTGGCAGCAGAGATGAAGAAAACTCAATGAGCAGGGTTACAGTAAGAGCTTAGACAGGCCTAATAAAGTAATAGGAGCTGCTTTTTGTGTAATGATAAAAGGTGGAAGGGCACATTTAAATCCAAAGTTTTTAACATTAAAAGTACCTTATTGCGCCTGAAGGGGTGAACGCTGTTGGCTGTATTTTTAAAATTCTGTTCTAAATTCCCATTCTCAGTAGTGTTTAATACTTCCAAGCTTTTGAGTTCGGTCAAGTTTGCTGTTCTTTGGTACTGTACATCCTTCTTCAACGGGGTGTTGTGTGCTCACATTTTAAAACCATGGGTAAAGGACACCTTTTTTGAAACTTATCCATGTTCATTGGTTTATCCTTGATTTTCAAATACAAACAAAATTGTACATTTTTAATCGAAGGTCTGTTTTTAACTGATGACAATGCCCTTGCTCCTATTTTTGTTTTTATACCTTCTTTAGTAGGAAAGTCGTCATTAGCCATATTTCAGTTTTATTTGCTGATCTGTTTCCCCATGTATGTGCAGAAAATTGAAATCTCCCATAATAATCACCTCTTCCTTTACATAACTACATAACTGGTTTCATTATAAACATCTGCTTTGTTAATTATAATTCATGGCTCAATTTGGAGGCCTGCAGCATACTTATGAATTACATGTTTGTCTGTTTCCGTTACCAAATGGCTACCTGACTCATAAGCAGGCCCTCGGCAACATTCCCCTGAATATTTTCATTGTCATTGAATAACTAGTAAAACCCAGGTTTGTCAACTTGCATGTTAGATTCATTCTGTCCAATGGAGATATAATCTCTTTTGTTAGTGTGGCCTTGAGGTGAAGAATGACTTAAGTGGTTTGTAATGGAACACTTCATAGTGCTTCCTTACAGAGAATTATTTGTTAACTTGCTACTGAAGGGTAAGTACCGTATTTCCTCCACCATCCCTGCAGTATATTTTTAACCCACTGATTTGCTGATGCTTGTGGACAAAGAGGCACCAATTAAAGCTGCTCTCCCCAACCATGTAGAGGAATACATGGTCTCAATATTCAGGCTCCTGTTATCATGTTTGATTAAAGAGCTGATGTATGTTGGGACAGGCACAAATTAAATATTATGATTATGTTATGATTGTTGATCCCCCAGAGTGCTGCTAGATTCATTTTAGATGATTGGATGAGGGACATGACTTTGACCAGCATACCAGTTCTTTCCTGAGTTTTCAGTGACTTACAGTACAGTACATAAGTACTGTATGCAACATTGAGACAACAACAAAAAAGAGAGAAATCCTCAAACCCTTGGCTTAGATTTGGTAATGCCAAAACACTTTGTGTTGTGGCCTGGGCAAAATAAATTGAAATATAAAATTCAAGACAAGCCTGCAGATCTAAAAGCCTTGTGGAAATGTGTGTATGCTGTGCTTTCTGGTTCCTCAGACCGTCTTGTCAAATGATGAGGAATTAAACTGAATCTCAAAACTAACTAGTGCTGCAGTGTAGATCCCAGGGGCTAACCTACAGCACAGTGTCCACTTGCAGTCCTTCAGATGAGATATTCATAATTAAGTCATAATTAGTTGACCATTAAAGATTCCATGGCACTGTTCATAAGGGAGTGGGAGGTTTAAACCCCAGGAACCTAACTAAATTCCACCTTGCTTTCATAATCTGGCCAAGCTCAAATTTCACTTTAATCCATTTAAAGAATTTTCTAAATTCTCCATCTTCTCTGCTATGGAGTGGCTGATGTACAGTACAGTGGCTGATGATTACTGTTACTATAGTGAACCATTTGGTTTTCTGATATTTTGGTGATTGGCTCTATGGTTGTGTCTCCTGTTCTGTGGGTGGCGATAGAAAACATGTTTTAAGCAATAATAAGGAGTAGGAATAAAAATATCTTTTAAACATTATAAACCATGTTCATAACCACTCACAGCATGGACTACATCTCACATAATTGGAAAGTAAGACAAAATGATGGTTAATAGCTTTTTTAAAAAAAGTGAGTGGCAGATTAATCAGTTAGCGATTACTTTAGTATTTCTCATTTCTGGTAATCACAAAGACTCTTTGTGCAGCACGTAGGGCACACGTCGATCTGAAAGCTTGTTATGAGTGTTAATCATTTATTAACTCCTTATAATAGTTCCCATTTCGTTTGGTACAGAACATGTTAAAGAACTGCTGATTAATTAATGAATGAGGAATTGCATATGAAAGCACTGGGCCAGCAAAATGATTTTCAAATGATATTTAGAGTTTTGCAATTAAAGTTTGAGTGTTCAAAAGTTATAAAGTGTGAAATGAAGTTGTGGAAAATGGCAGCGTTGATTTAACATTAGGCGTTGGAAAAATAATTAAAAGGCAAAATTATTTAGAGAGGCAATTAAACAACGTCTGCTGTGGGAATCGTAAAGGCCATTGAACTAACATTTAATTTCTTTATGAAATCTTTAAGGATAGTTAATTATCCTGAAAAACTCTCTTCTTCCAACATAGTTTGTTCCTTACAATAACTCATAAGAATTTCATTTTCTGTGTGTTAATTTTGTAATTACATTCTATAGTAGGTGTTTTTTTTTTCAAAAGAATAACTTATGGAACACATTTCAGCATTTCAAATGCAGCATTTTTAGAGAACTGAGGAAATTAATATTTTTTTCTTTATGGTATAATTAATTTAATCATGTTTGCTAAAAACCATTTTTTAAAAAAAATGCTACCATCTATTTGTTCACCTTTTGTCAGTATTGTGCTTACATCATTCCAGCAAATAATAATCCTGACAACATATAAATAATAATACGGACATACATATTTGCAAAGAGTAGGGGGAAATGGAGAAACTGGCACCAAACATTTATTTTGTTTTTTGTTTTGTTTTTATAAAGCTGATAGAAATTCCTTTGATCTATGTCCATAAAACACGGTTGAACTTTTACATCACCCACTGGGAAATAAAAGTCACACTCGCAAAAATAAGGATTTTTTTTATAGTGTTTATGTATTTCATGTACCATACATAAATCTAGAAATAAATCTAAATTGTAGTTAACATTGTCCATCAGCACTAAGTAGATACAGTGCCTTGCGAAAGTATTCGGCCCCCTTGAACTTTTCAACCTTTTGCCACATTTCAGGCTTCAAACATAAAGATATAAATTTTTTATTTTATGTGAAGAATCACCAACAAGTGGGACACAATTGTGAAGTGGAACGAAATCTATTGGATTTTTGAATCTTTTTTAACTAATAAAAAAATGAAAAGTGGGGCGTGCAAAATTATTCGGCCCCTTTACTTTCAGTGCAGCAAACTCACTCCAGAAGTTCAGCGAGGATCTCTGAATGATCCAATGTTGTCCTAAATGACTGTTGGTGATAAATAGAATCCACCTGTGTGTAATCAAGTCTCTGTATAAATGCACCTGCTCTGTGATAGTCTCAAGGTTCTGTTGAAAGCGCAGAGAGCATCATGAAGACCAAGGAACACACCAGGCAGGTCCGTAATACTGTTGTGGAGAAGTTTAAAGCCGGATTTGGATACAAAAAGATTTCCCAAGCTTCAAACATCCCAAGGAGCACTGTGCAAGCGATCATCTTGAAATGGAAGGAGTATCAGACCACTGCAAATCTACCAAGACCTGGCCGTCCCTCTAAACTTTCAGCTCAGACAAGGAGAAGACTGATCAGAGATGCAGCCAAGAGGCCCATGATCACTCTGGATGAACTGCAGAGAACTACAGCTGAGGTGGGAGAGTCTGTCCATAGGACAACAATCAGTCTTACACTGCACAAATCTGGCCTTTATGGAAGAGTGGCAAGAAGAAAGCCATTTCTCAAAGATATCCATAAAAAGTCTCGTCTAAAGTTTGCCACAAGCCACCTGGGAGACACCCCAAACATGTGGAAGAAGGTGCTCTGGTCAGATGAAACCAAAATCGAACTTTTTGGCCACAATGCAAAACGATATGTTTGGCGTAAAAGCAACACAGCTCATCACCCTCAACACACCATCCCCACTGTCAAACATGGTGGTGGCAGCATCATGGTTTGGGCCTGCTTTTCTTCAGCAGGGACAGGGAAGATGGTTAAAATTGAGGGGAAGATGGATGCAGCCAAATACAGGACCATTCTGGATGAAAACCTGTTGGAGTCTGCAAAAGACCTGAAACTGGGACGGAGATTTATCTTCCAACAAGACAATGATCCCAAACATACAGCAAAATCTACAAAGGAATGGTTCACAAATAAACGTATCCAGGTGTTTGAATGGCCAAGTCAAAGTCCAGACCTGAATCCAATCGAGAATCTGTGGAAAGAGCTGAAAACTGCTGTTCACAAACGCTCTCCATCCAACCTCACTGAGCTCGAGCTGTTTTGCAAGGAAGAATGGGCAAGATTTTCAGTCTCTCGATGTGCAAAACTGATAGAGACATACCCCAAGCGACTTGCAGCTGTAATCGCAGCAAAAGGTGGCTCTACAAAGTATTAACGCAAGGGGGCCGAATAATTTTGCACGCCCCACTTTTCATTTTTTTATTAGTTAAAAAAGTTTCAAAAATCCAATAGATTTCGTTCCACTTCACAATTGTGTCCCACTTGTTGGTGATTCTTCACATAAAATAAAAAATTTATATCTTTATGTTTGAAGCCTGAAATGTGGCAAAAGGTTGAAAAGTTCAAGGGGGCCGAATACTTTCGCAAGGCACTGTACTTCTATCTGAACTCCATTAGTGTAGTGCTTCCCATTTGGAAAGTGTACAGTACCTGCTAGTTAAGATGTAGGTATAGAGAATAGAGCCAACACTGTTTATAAAAACAAGGGGAAAATTAAGAATAGCTCAGTCCATTACCTTCATTGCCAGTAAAATGAAATGGCCAAATATGAGTAGCATATACATGTATATTCCCTGCAGAAACGTAGTGCAGCTGTTTGAGATGAGAAAATGACAAGAAATGTACAAACTTTGGGACTCAAACCCTAACAACTTTACTCACTTGTGGCCAGAGACATGCAGCCGCCCCAAACCCCTCTTTTGGCGTTTAGAAAGCTTTCTAAACAAAAAAAAAATAGCCATCCCAAATAATCATGTCACAGGGTATGTCGGTGCTATTTTTTCCTACAGTACATGACTTGTGCATCCTGCTTCTGAAGGAGGCTGGGGCCGGGACTAAGAGCAGAGCAGTTTTCCTGAAGAGGGAACTCAACTGCAGAGAGAAAAGTAACTATAACAACCGGAGCACCCTTAGGTCCTCCTGTCCATTTAGAAACAAATAATGATCTTTAATACGAGGGAAAAGGAGCAGGTGCAGTCAGAGAGAAAAGGAGAAGGTGTTGGGGAGCAGTATAGTTCATTAGCCTGGCCATCGCATACTGTGTTAGGTGTGCAGTCACAAGCTTGATAAGCAAGGCTAAGTGAAGTACCTCTTTCATTTAGACTAATGGGCCTTCAGTTTGGAAGGCTTGGTTATAAAGAAAAGTGTATTTCATGTTGAGTGCATCAGGTTCAAACTTAGTTGGGTTTTTTTTTTCCCCTCAGCGTTGCAGTTTGTCACCATCAGAAAAAAAAAAAAGAAGTGTATAAATTAATTCAGAAAACCTTTTAGTGCTCCTCTCAAGATCTCAAGGGCTCCTTTCAGATTTCATTCAGGGGGTTAATTAATCTAGTGGCTGGGGTTTGATTGAGTAGGGGAACAGCTCGAGTTCTTTTTAAGGGGCCACAAGCTGCTATCTTTAAGGCAGCGCAGCTCGCTGCCTTTTTTTCTTTCTTCTGCAGGTAATGATGGAGGAGTCTCCTTTTTTGCCTTTAATGCATTTGCTACTTCTGAAATCACTGGCCATTTCTGTAATGCACCAGGCGGGGAGCTAAACAAGCACAAGAGGCATTACTAATCGTCGGAAGATTGCGGAGTGGGCAAATTAGAGGCAACCTCTCTGAGGCTCCCCTGCCAGGAGCCCTTTTTACAGATTTATCATGGTTAATTTAAGAGAGCTAGCAGAATGTCATTCTTCATCTCGCAGTTACGGACAGAGCACATGTTTGTCTGTCTGAAGTGGCTTGCTGCTCTCCAGAGAGCGCCACTCATTTTTCCCCCCTTTTTTTTTTGAGTTTTTCTTTTTTCCAGTCCTCATTAAAGTAATCAGCGACTGTCAGACCTGCACAACACACACTCCGCTTGGTAGGCACTTCTCTCCTGGATTCTCCATCCTTGCTTCAGCCACACATACACACACTCGAGTGCCACAGTAATGTCTTGCAACCTAGCAACAAGTCTTCCCTCCATGAAATGAAAGCTTTGGCTAACGGGTTTTCATCTGGTTCATTTAGCACAGGGGCTGGGAGTTGGTGGCTCCGTGTTGGCCCTGCAGTCTGTGCAGATTTGCAGCTCGGAACGAGAGGAAGAGCTGCCGTGTGCCAGGGCAGTCTATTTTTAAGCGTATTTAATTCGGCAGCGGAGAGAAGTGAAAAGCGATTGTACAAAGCGCAATGCAGTTTTGAGCTTCACAGGCACTTCAGGTGCATGAGTCCTGAAGCTACGAGATTGATCCTCGTGAATGATCCGCTGATTTGCATTTGTGTGTTGTGCTTCCAGCGTCGCACTGTAAGATTCGGTATAGCTGTATGGTTAATGCGTTTGACCTTTTTAAAAATGCAGAGATGTAGCTGTGGAATCCCAACAGGACTGGCAGTGATCTTACTCTGCTTGAATAGCATATGTGTGGATTCTGGTTGTGCCAGCCTGCAGAGACTCACCTCTCAGTGTAAACGTCTACAGGAAGAAAGATATCTAAAGAAAAAAATGAATCAAGCAGGGGAACAGCCACAGAGCCTTCATCTCCGAACGTATAGCTCATGGTCAGCCCTGCAGGTCGTAACCGCCACCAACGGCATCAATTGCCCCAGACGCAGTGCTGTTTAAACAAACGAGGAGGAGGACGAATATAAATAATACAACGGAGAACGTGCCTCAATAAGGGAACGTCTCCGAAAATCATTTTCATTCCTTTTGCAATTGCGCGTGGCGTTTAAAAAGCGGTGTCACTTCTGGTTAGAAAGGCTTGCGCCAAGCTGTCGGAAAAGGCTGTCTTTTGTTGTCAAACTGCATTTGCGAAAATGTCACTAAATGGGAGACTAGTCATTTAATCTAAGGAAGAAGGGACTAAAGAGCTGTGTTTTACTGTCATCTGTGCAGGCACATAAAAGCTTCTGAGCTGCTCTCCTTGTTTTGTGCAAGTGGCGGAGAACTTCATACAGTATATGATATGAAATCACATTTAATTTGCTGAAATTACAGGGGGTTTGTATATGGTTTTTGTCCCTCTTTTTGACAATTTACCCCCCCCAAAGCTTGCACAAATTCTGTTTTTAATGCCTGAGAGAAACTTGAATTGTGACTTTACAGTACTTTACACTGTACCTTGTAAAGTGTCGGCACCTTCTGGTGGAGCAGGAAAAACAAATTGCTACCTGTTTTCCTTTAACGTTTTCAACATTTCTCATCGCAACCGTTTCTTTCTTGTTTTAGTTTTAGTTTCCAAAGCTTCCTGTTCAAATGTTCTGATGCCCCCAAAACAGTCTTTCTGAGAATACTTTTTTAGAGTCGGCTGTAGGATAGTGAAATCGTTTTGACACTTTTTTCTAGCCCTTATCTTGGATACGTTTTGCAGTGGTGTCTCTTGGCACCTGTGTTTTAGCCTTTGTTTTCTGTCTGTTCAACCGCAGATCAGGCCAGTTGTAAACTTGAACTACAGTATTAGTATAGAATGCTACTGTAACCGCTTCATAGTTATGGCATCTAATGGTGCCCTGGCTACATGCGTTTCCTTTTTTTACTTTGCACAGTGTCCAAGAAGAGGAGACATAACTAATTTTTTGGAGCATCTTTCATCAGTCTTGGGAGTTGTCTTTTTTGGGTTTTTGCAGGCTTCGAGATGTTGGTCGAGTATGCGTCTTTCTTAACGTATCAGATCAGCAGATACCCGCTTGATGTCAGCTGTGACTGACAGTTACTCCAACACATTTAACAGTCCATTTCTAAAATTGAACTATAAATTTCCTGAACGGAGCCGGGCCCGCGCAGAAAGCAGACGGCGGGCTTTGTCGAAAGCACGTTTTGCGCTAGATTTATGTGGCTCAGATCCGAGTCATCATTTGCAAAGCACTTAAGATTTGCTGACCTGACCTTTCTTTCTACTGCCACCCCCCTAGAAAACACCATTACAAGTTAAAAATTGCATCTAAAATTTCTCCAATTACATGTATGGTGATACAGGGAGTGCAATAATAAGCTGCCATTCCTGCACCCAGTCCAACAATTTTAGAAATTAAATGGACCTGCTTAATACACACATACCTCTTATAGCACCAGTCTGGTGTTGCAGAGAAGCAGAGCACTCACAGGTCACTATAACATGCTACTTATAGATATATGCTCCCATGTTTTACCTGTGATTGATGTATGAGGGCATCATTGGGTTATAGGTAATGATTCCAATACTCACACCCTACAAACAAGAGCCATTTTAAAGCATATTATAAACAAGTATTTGTATTTGCAACCAATATCAACCAGGCACACAACCACCCACACATACCTTATGATCTGCGTTGAAACATCTACACTGGTTCTTTGCTTTGTGATTGTTTTCCCTCTTTTAATTGCAATTCTCTTTCCTGACGTGGGTCGAAAGCGCCAAGGAAAAGGTGAAAATGAGGCACAAGCGAAGCATCGAAAGTCACAAAATGAAACCCCTCCCCCCTCACCTACGCTCTTAACCGCGTGCTTAACGCGGAAATGCTAGCCACAGGGCATTTCTCTCCCCGAAATTTCAACCACCTTGCGGGTGTTCTTCATTTTTTCTATTTATTTCTTCTTCAAGTCCTGAAAGGGCGTTTTAAAAGCTCTGTGTGTACCTGCCGTGTTGCAAAACACGATTCTGGAGGAGACGTGTTAAAAGCAGTGCGAAAGATTCATGCTTTGCTGTTTCGCGGGATCCTGTGATCGAGTGTCCTCAGCCATTCTCGTACTGCTTGTGATTCGCCCTCTTTCTGCTCATTTTCATTTAGCAGACGTTTGATAAACATCCTTTCTAAAGAGCTGGATCAATACTGGTCACTACATGTGGTGCCGTCTAAGTCTGTCTCTTCATTGTGAAGGAAATGTGCTTACCCTCTACTAAACTTTGGTTAATGCACCATCCTAGGCTATACTTTTTTTTCCCTTTCACACAGCGGTGACCAAGTAAAGCGTTGCGGAAAAATGTAATGCCTCCCTCCCCCTGCTTTCCTTTTCTTTGTCTGTCCTTACTGTGTGCAGGTCATAGTGCGGAGCGCACTTTATTTTTTCTAATCCGGCAGGCGAACTGCATGATGAAGAGTTTTGAGTCATGGGCTGTGTGATTTCTAATTAAACATTGATAGTGTTATTCGTTTGGACGGCATGGCGTGCGCTCAATCAAAATGGCAGCTCTAATTATGTTCCCGGGATTAGCTAATGGATTTTTGGAATGTTAGGCGGCGGAATTTCGCCGCAGTCTCTCCTGGCTTCCCTGGAGCCGCTGTGAAGGGAGGAGGTTCAGCCAGTGATGGTCACTGCAGAGTGTCGGTCAGGGAGGAAAGACTGGCAGAATTCATTTGTGTCAGTCCTAGTCCCCTGACACCACTTAACTGTCTCACTGCTGAGTGTGTTTTCAGTGGCCCTACGCAATAGGACTCCACCACAGAGGCATAAATCCTGATAGTGGAAAACCAGCCGATGCCAAGCAGTTCAGAAGTTATGATAAAGTGCTGCCAGAAGATTACTGTTTCAATTTCTGCTTTGGGCGTGACTGTGTGCGTCTCACCCCAAATTAGTTTTTTATTTCCTTTAACTTCGTGCATCAGATGAGATCAAAAAATATTTTTGATTAAGTTGTTCATGCAGAGTTCTCCTCTTGGCCTTGGTGAATTATCTATTATGAATATTATGATACGGTTTAACACTGAACCCTGAAGGATTGATCAGAACTAACCATTTTGTGCCGAAATTGGTGCAGTTTCCTGTAGTTTCATGATGTTGTACAGTACTGTTTTCGGTTCTAGAGGTTTCACAGTTCTATATTATTTGAAAATAAGACTCCCAAGTTGAACGCAGTTTGATGGTGTTTTGTCCATTGTAACGGGAAACCACAGATGGGTGTATTTCAGCAAGCCACTTGTCACAAATTCTCCTTGCAGGAGAGAATTGTGTGTGAACGACTGTTGCTTGGCTACCATAGTTGTTCCTCTGAACTCATCGGTAAGGAGATTATTTTATTAACTCGGCTTATAGGTTCATTTTTTGGAGTCAGAGGCAGTCATCTTCTGATGATAATAATATAACCAAATGTGTGCAATGTACTTTGTTTCTAGTAAACCAAAATTATAATGGTTTTAAAACAAACTTTGCAAGTGGGTTGAAATGCTAAGAGCATTGCAGTCAGGTACTTCTCATCTGGACAGTATTTAGCAAGCACTAGTGATGTTGGTGGGATTGAATCATGGAGACCTTCTCCAGAATTCCCAGTCCCACCATCGTGGTTGCATGATTCATCACTGACAGACGAAGGCAGGTGGATAAAGTAGAAGGGACACTATTACCAGCGCTTAATCGAAACTGACAGGCACACATTTGTACATTGATATCATCCCCATCCAGTGTAATTGGCATGTTTTTCTTATCTGTCATATCCTGGTCAGTAGTCTGTGCAAGTCATATGTGTTGGCATTACAGAGCTCCACTTTAAATATTGATACTTTAAATAGTGAAGCTCTAATTGGCTGGATCTGAATGACTGGGAGAGGCGCAGCATTTAAACATGCTGTAATTGGCTGGACATGAGCAAGTGGGAGGGGCTTTGTGTTGAACTGTGCAGTCACGTCCAGTGGTCATTGTTGGTGGAAAAGAAGTTGATGGAGATGTTTGGGGAAGAAAGAAATGGCATGTTTAGTGGAGATGAAGAGCAGAGTAAACAGGCTGGGGGAGAAACTCTACATTTTGGAGGCTATCGTACAAAAACCCACTTACAATTTGGTTTTGAAATGTAGCTTTTTTTCCCACTGATGTAAGTTGCATTTATTGCTTTGCATACATCTTTTAAAAAATGAAATTAGCTAAATTTATTCAGTGTGACAGACTAGATTTAATGAATGTCTCTGAATTATTGCTAGCTTGGGCCTGTGTGAGCCCTAATGTTCTGTCTCAATCATCCACAGACAGTGCTGTCCTTTTTCCAGAGTTTGAACAAACTTTTCATTACTTGGATACAGTGACCCACTGTGACACAAAGGGACCCACAGCTCATTTTTAATATTGAGCTACCATATACATCAGTGGCTAAAAAACTGACCTTACTAAAGTGCTAGTACTGTACATCTCCACTGCCATTCAGCTGTTTCCAAAGAAGCTAATGTGTTTAAAGTGAGCAGCATATCAAACTAAAATCCAGTATTTTACTGTACTCCAGAAAGTTTTTATTGCAGAAATCTCTGTGAAGTCTTTTTTTTTATTATTCTCCTATCTCACAAACCTACATTAAACACTTGTGAAATCGATTTTAAATTGTTTCAGTGAAGATTGCTTGTTGATTCCATCTTGATGAGTGCTTTACACTGTGGCTCATGGATGTTTTATATACAGTATGCTTTGCGTTACGCAACTTATTGGCCATTCGTTTCGAAGCGTACTGCAAATGACTTTATGCACAAACAGTGTACTACAGTTATAATAATTAAAAATATATTATATTATTTATTAACCCTTTACAATTTCTTGCATTAGGAATTATCTTTTCACTTGCTCTCCATGAGACACACAGACAGGGAGAGAGCCTTGGGTCAGAGCGCAGGGTCTGCCATTGTACGGCGCCCCTGGAGCAGTTGGGTTTAAGGGCCTTGCAACGTAGTAGGATTCCTCTGCCGGCTGCGGGATTTGAACCGGCAACCTTCCAGCCACAGGGGCAGATCCTCAGCCACAGAGCCACTGCTCCACCCAGTTTGTAGTACACGTAGGTTCATTTGCAACCAGACCTAAATTGAACTTTCTTCCAGATAGTTTTCTTGAAAGTGCATAGTTCTGCAGAAAAGCTTACTCTCCCTTTCATCTAGCTGCTTCTCTTTTCCAAAAACAACAATTACATTGTGTGATAGGAATTTCATTTGCTCAAACTTGTTTGTTGTTTCTCCTTCGGTTATGGTCTCTTTATTAAATATTTTGTTGGAGTCAGGAGTTTGTATAATGCATTTCTGAAAATGACTCACTGCTTCTCGAGTTGTACCTAAATTAAGTCATCTCTGAATGAAAATGAATCCGTTTTAAAAAATAAGCTTTTAGTAAGTATATATATTAGCTATGTTCCATGCTTAAAGCCATACAGTATGTATTTCAAGTGGCAGCCCCACTGAAGCTCAACAGGTGTGATCCTGGTCAGTACCTGGATGGGAGACTCCTGGGAAAGCTGAGGTTGCTGCTGGAAGTGTCTAAGTGGGGCCAGTAGGGGGCGCTCACCCTGCGGTCTGTGTGGGTCCTAAAGCCACAGTATAGTGATGGGGACACTATACTGTTAAAAAAAAAAGTGCTGTCCTTCAGATGAGATGTAAAACCAAGGTCCTGACACACTGTGGTGAACAAAAACCCCAGGGTGTTTCCAAAAAATAGTAGGGTTGTTACTCTTGTGTCCTGGCCAAATTTCCTCCAAGCCTTTCTCAGTCATGGCCACTTAATCCCCATCTCTGAACTGGTTTCATCACTCTGCTCTCCTCCCCACTTTGAGCTGGTGTGTGGGGAGAGTACTGGCGCACTCTGGCTGCCATCACATCATCCAGGTGGGGCTGCACACTGGTGGTGGTGGAGGGGATCCCCATTACCTGTACAGCACTTTGAGTGGAGTGTCCAGAAAAGCACTCTATAAGTGTAAGGATTATTTATTCATATTTGTATCTGCATGAATCTCAGTGTGAATGCAGTTTTACAACCTGAAACATTTTCATCCATCTGTCTTATACAGATAATCACCTGGACTGACTACAGCTGGAATCAGAGCTGAAAGTCACTTGTTGAGCTTGCTGAGAGTTCAGTTCATTCACAGGCTGAGGTGCTTATATCGACACATTACTTTCATATTCTAGTTACTGTTGGGGGACTAATTAAAAGCCAAACACTACATATCCATGTATTGTTATACTGTATGTATTGATCCATATTGTAAAAAGCTTAGAATTTAAATCAAGGAATATTAAAATTGTGCAATACGCTTGTAAAATCTTATTTAAAATATTATCTACAATATAGGTCACAATGTTACAGAAAGTATATTGGTGCTCCGAAATCACTCCAGAGCATCTAGATGCATTCCTGTGCCTTAAAGGAATATCCTAATCTGAGAGGCCAAAAGAACTGTTTTAGAACGGAGTTGTTTCAGTCTTGAATGGGTATTCAAAATCCTCACAGGCACAGCCAATGTCATCCAAGGGGACGTCTTTAGAATCGACCCTTAAATGCAAAACCAAAGGATACGAATGGAAACTATAGTTAAGCACTTTCGAAAATGAGAACAGGTGGCACTTCTTTACAGTAATGGTTGTGGGAGTATGGAACAAGCTTCCCAACCTTGTCGGTTGAAGGTACAGTAATCCTTTAGATTGTTTTCACAAATCCAGCTAAATGAAACGTTTGCATGTAATGTGACACTTGGAAAGATGTACAATAGCTTTAACTGTAATTGAAAGGTCAAGAGAAATTGATTATTTGTACTCATGTGGTCTATGTACCTTCTTTTTTTGGGGTTGTAAGTTAGAAGTACCTTAAATTAGTGGATCTTAGAAATAAAAAATGCAGTGTATTATAGTCTTTTTTCAAAATTCCTGATAAATCTGTTGTCTTTTTTTCAACATCCTTTGGCTCCATTGTCTTTATCTGAGAGACGAGCTGAATGCTAGTTCATTTCAAGAATATATGTGTGATAACGGCGCCTTTCCCCGACCATTTCAGATTTAGCTGCATGAAATATAACCGGTTCGCTGAAGCTAATGTGCAAAGGAAGCCTTCGGGAGAGCTGTTAATTATTTACAGGTCGTTAGAAAGCAAAATTATGAAACTGGTGTTTTATGATAAAGCACTCCTTCTTTGCCACAATCAATAGGCGCCTTTGATAAAATTGTTGTTTTCTTCTGTGGTGCCCCATCAATCCTATAAACTAGCCGTGAGGGAGCTTTTGTGTGTAGTCAAAAGGGAAGAAGACAAATGTTAGTACACATTTATGCTTTATTCTTTCAGGCATTTTGTCAGGGAAAGTGAGGTGAGAATTAAAAAAACAAAACAAAGTTCAAATAGAGTATAATTGTAGTGATCTAATTCAGCCTTAATTGCAGGTCCCGTGTATGTCCTGAAATCCACATACAGAAGCAGACGATGTTAAAGACCTTTGTGCTAAGCTTCTACCCTCTGTAATGACACCCTGCTAATAAATACTGAACCCAACCAGCATCTGTTGAGGGGGATGATGTTATCACTATCTTCTCAGATGAAGCACAGCCAGCAGTATCTGCTGGAATGAATCGTAAAAAGTTTTTTAGGAGAGAGTTCATTTGGTCAGTGCCAGTGTCGGTGAATGTCAGGTGATTGAGTGTTTTTCGTTTTCGTCTTCCTTGTGTATAGTAAAGATAATCATAGTTTGAAAGGGCATAGGCAAGAGCAGCAATAATAAACCACCTGTGTATTGGTTGACACGCAGTAATGGGGTGAAATGATCACCGAAAATGGTCAGTTTGCTTTAAAATGTTTGGTGGGGGTTACTAAAAAGAATGGATATGCATTTTTCTGTCTTTGTCCTGCCAGTTTGCAATTGTCATTTGTGAAGCGTTCCTCCAGCTTATCAGAGCCATCTGGTATCTTCCATGCTGCGTGTCCCACAAAGCCTACTAAAGAGTATGCATTGATTTGGCTCTTGCTGTACAGCACTGTAAACTTACATTTGCCAGGCAAGTCACAGGGGCCTTCGTATCGAATGATGCAAAGCACCAGCTCACACTTAGGATGCCTTAATCAGCTCCAGTCTGTCTGTTTCCCTGGGGTGTCCAACCAGTGCTCACCCCCTGCATCTGAAATCCCAGTTCACAGTGGCTGATGACAGACTCTAAGCAGCAGTGTCTGGACTGCAGGGCTCAGACTACACGCCAACAAAAACTGCCTTTACTAGTTAAACCACCTGGGATCCCCCACCCCCCCCCCCCACAGCACGACTCCGTTCAGTTTGGAATATGAGTCGGCTTGTCAAAAGTATTTAAATTCGGATGAGCTGCAGAAAGGGATTAATGCATCCGTTCTTGGAAACTGGGGGAGATGTGATATTTTGTTATTTGATTACAGCTCAGAAAAAGCCTAAATGAAAGAGCATTTGCAAATATCAGTGAATGAGATGCTGCACAAGCCGTTTTGTGGGGGGGGCGATGCGGCAATGTGTTCGTATACGAGGGGATTAAAACTCTGGTGGAAAGTTACTGGCCCTGCGTCAGGTTGGCACAGGGCTCCTCTTTCTCAGAATGGGAGTGCAGTTGTTCTCTCAGTGGAAAGGAAGGCTCACTGATGAAGGCTGTTGCAGACGCTGACAGATGGAAGCTGTGGGGCAGGCTCCAGACGGCGTTCCTCCCAGCGGGACTAACTGCTGCTAATGCTCGAGGTTCACAAGGCGATGCGACTCCGAACCGAGACCCGGTCGGAGCAGGACTTGGGAGCGTCGGAGTCCGGGGGATGGAAGCGTGATGGAAACCATCCCGAAGAGCGAAGGAGGGAGAAACGGTTCCCCCTTTTTTTTTCCAGGTTCCTGGGTGGCACCACATCCATTGGCCGGCCTTGCTAGTTTGCGTGTCCCGAACTTGTTGAGCTCATGCATCTGTCCACCCCCACTGCGTCAGATCTTCGGTATGCCAGGCATCTTGGCAAGCCGCTTAACGAGGTTTCCGAAAAACAGCGCGTTAAAGAAAACTAATACTAATCGTTAAGCCTTTTTGCCAGGCCCTGCTCATTTCAGTCGCCTTTCGTCAAGTTGTTGTTAAACTCAGGTCTCCCTGAGCCCCGTTAATGAGTTGATCTGCCAGAGGAGAGCAGAAAAAAACAGCAGTTTTTTTTTTTCCTTTTGCCATTGATGGAAAAATGCTTAAATTAGACCTGACGTTGGTGCGCTGTGTGAGTTCTTCGGCGAACAAGAGGAATTTGTGAGAAGCTGCGCTTGTGTACTTGTCCCGAGAGATGGAGATGCTGACGGTACCTTTCTGTTAACATTTTTTTTTTAAAGTTGGCAGAGTGAAAGCACACAATTTATCACAAAAAGTAAAAGCATTGATTGTGCAGAAATTACAGGTGGGAATCTCATTTAATGCAGGCATCGGACTTAGACATATCTGTACTGGACTCTGTTTTTTATCTTTCAACTGATGGTTCACTCATCCCACTTGTGACTAAAGTCTGAAATACACTGAAAATCCTTGATGATTATAAATAAATTACCTAGCACTATAAATGAGTGAATATAATTTAGAACAACTGCTTCTCGGTGGTTTATGATTTAGCCACCTGAAAAAAGTAAACAGCCTCTGCAGTTTTAGAGATTCAGTAACACTCACTCTAATTTTTTTTCCCCCACTCACTTTTCTTCCTAAGAGCCTAAGGGCTTCTACCACATGCAGTATGCAAATTAACCATTAACACTACTACTCCCAATAATTCTCTTAGGATTTTGAATGGCCCCCTGAAGTCCAGTTGACTGCCAACTGGTAGTTTGAATTTCAGCTGCACTAGGCTTCTGTTTCAGGATGCTAGAAAGGCAAACTCACTTGATCTCCAAAGAATACTGAAACATCTTCACTAGGAAAGAGATGTAGCGCTTTCAAAACTGCATGGGGAGTTTACACCGAAGACTCACCAGTGTGCAGTGATCGTAATGCTTCAGGCAGTTGGTACATACTGTAAGAAGACATGACGTGAAAAATGTGGTTAAGAACTTGGGGTGATCTCCCTTCATCTTCCACGGGTTTTCGTTCTTCTTAGAGACATTCAAATCCTGCTCCCCTCCCCCCCCCCCCCCTCCAACCCCAGTCACTAGATCTAGATCAGGGTGTCATTCAATACCATAAAGCCCATATTCTTCCCTATGGGGGAAGAGGTGGGTGGTTTACTGCATGAAGTAATATCACAGCAAAAAGCTTTTGTTTGTAGATGCAGTCCCAAATGATCCCCCTAAACTAAATGTGGAGCTTTGTCATTTATTCACTATAGGCCTGAATGTGTCTCTACTAGATCTGTACACTTCTTTATTGCTCATGATCGCTAGAAATGATGTTTCTGTGCACTGCTGACTTCCCAGAGGGAGTGGTGCTTCCTTACAGGTCTCTTACAATAGACGGTCCCTACGACTCCACTGAGTTCTACCTGCCAATAGGGTAGTGCTCTTCTAAGCCAAAGCACCTGCTATACCCTGACCCCAGCTCGTAAAGAATGATTTCTCCTTGAATCTTCCGCTCAGCGTTCTCCTCCTTAATGCGAATCATCTGCTGATCTTTGGCTGTGCGTTTCAGTTCAACTTTCTGAATAGGGGCTCTCTCCTCTTTTTTTTTTGGGTTCATTTGCTTGAGGCGAATTTTGCAAATGAAAACAGCGTGACTTCTCTCAGCAACGAGCAATAAAGCGCCTTCCGCCTAAAACAGTTCAGAAATGGGTTGCACCGACTGTAATAAATGGCAGCCTTTGTTGAAAAAAATCTGAGTCAGGCAGATGCGATTCGTGGGACGCAGTTTTGCGTGAGAGCGAGGTGACACGGCAGAAAAGGTTGTTGGGAGTTTATTTCAAGCGTTTGAGTTCTTTGGAAGTTTTTAACACAGTGTTTGACAACTCATTCTTAAGGATCTAACGTCTAATATTAGTGTGCAGATGTTATTTGTGGGTCAGACATTCGGTATATCCAGTATTATAACATTTTTTTAAACCTTAATTTAACATGAATTTCATTAACATTTCTTTAAACATAATTGCATTGACTGATATTTCGTTTGTTTAACTTAAACACATACAGAGGGAATTTCAGAGTTTCAGCAGTAGTATGCTGTAGACCAGAATTTGCTCTACAGGTGTTCTCTAAGTGGAAAACAAAAGGTGCTTTTCATGTAAATGTGATTTTGGCACTCAAAATGTGCGAGGAAAAATTTCTCTGAAGCTCTGCTTGTTTTTCTATTCCCTTCTGTACTAAATTTGCCATCCTATTAAGTAGTTAAACCTACATGAAAAAATAACATTTTTTCCCTTTTTAATAGTTCCAAATGTCCTTTATTCCTGAATCTATCTCTAATAATTTGAATAAAAAATGGCAAGTAAGTTAATATGCCTTTTCTAATATTTTTTTCACAACAGTCTTTCATTAATTGTATTTGTTTTATCACCCAGTTTAGTTCATCATAACAAAGGTATTACGGATATGTAAGAATTTTATGTCTATCTAACCTGAATTGAAGAATGAACCTGCTCTCTAGGACTGAAATCCTCTTAGGACCACCGATTTGCTCCTTATACTATTAAATGTCATTTTCTCTTTGCATATATTCATGTGGGACTGATTGAACAGAAATGCATCTTTGTGAATGTGGCACCTAATATTTAAAAAGCTGTCACAGTTTTACAGGAATTCACGATTCCCTGTGATTATAGAATTATGCTGTCACTTATTCATCCTAGCCAGTCCTCTGAAAGGCATAGATTTTTAAAAGAAGAGAACAAAAAAAGAAAGAGAAAAAAAAAATTCGAATTGGCTCAAGAATGCGTTGATGATAAATGAAGTTGGGTGGAAATCGTCCCACATTAGTAACAGAGTGACAGCCCTGAGGATCCCAGCTATTCAGAACTGGGCTCCCAATGGATTGTTGTTGCCAGACTTGTGCTGCCTATAAAGGTTGTAGGGTTGTATTTGTCTTCCTTATAATATAAAATTCTATTCTTCCAACAGGCTCTGCAGATAAGAACAACCTAATATGTCTTACCTTGAAAGGTCAATATTTGTCTGGGATTCCTTGAGAGTTCATGGCTGTGTTGCTCTGTCATCGCAGCACCGTGGACCGAATTCAGCAACTGCGTAAGGAATACCAGCAGGCCAGACGGGAGGGGGCAGCACCAGCATATGAGGAGCTTGAAGCCCGCCAGAGGCCCCCAGAATTTGACCCGCACAGGGTGAGTATCGCACGTCCGCATGACCCCGGTGGGATCTCCTTCAAGAAAGGTGATCATAAGCCGGCGAGCCAACGACTTAAACTGCGTAATGAGACTCCATCTCCACAAACCATGTAAAAACCTAGCCGATGTGTAAATGTATATGTGCCACACATGCTTAAAGCACGCTAATTTATGCAAAGGTCATGGAGAGATGGGGCTAATGAGGGAAATAATATGCACATGGTACTGGCATGCCCATCTTACATGCTCATTTGCACAGATGGGGAGGGGGGACCCTGGCGTGATGATCCAAGACCCTTCTTATAAAGGCTGCCATGCAGCGTAAGTGTTTTATCAGAACATGAAGATGATGAAAGGATATTTTCAATGCATAACAAATAATGGAAACTGGTACTTCAGTGTGATGTCAGTACACATAGCCTGGACGTTATCTTCAGGTGCAGTACCTTTTGATTAGTTGCGTTCTTAGGCTTACAAAAGGCTTACATGGTAGTACAAACGCAGAAGTGTATCATTATCATTTACAGTTGAAACAGCCAAGTACTGAAACAGCCGAAGATATTTAACACGAAGGGCCATCTGTCATGGATGGATCCAAAGCAGTCTGGTTCTGATCTGAATGACATCTCCCGAGCCATGTTCTTCCTATGTTTTTTAAATTCTTTGCACATGGGCATTTTTCTTTTAAATGATGTTTCTCATTCCCCCTAATCACACAGCTAACCCAGTAAGTCCTGTTACTTGTCACCCAACCCATAGACATAAAGGTCAGAGCTGGGCATTGGGGAAAAAAATGCAGAAAATGGTCTGCAGAACCAGAGCTCAGTGTCCTGATGAGCACATCGGTGCTTCTGATAAGGAATGCCAAGCCTTATGACCTCTGCTTGTGTGTGTACACATACTTTTGTGAGATGTGTGTAGCTGTGCTTATTTTCCACTGAGCTGAGCTCAGATTTCCACTGAACACACAAGGGGCATTCACCTTTTTACAATGCACTCAGTTCTGGCTGTTACCCACATCTAACAGGATACTGCTTATAATCTTCTTTTGCAGACATTTACTAAATCAATGGGAATTTTTCTAGATTTATAAACTGCTGATAACTGTTTCCAGATTTTGTAAAATGCCCGCTTATCTCGGCAGGGCTACAATTTTATTATTTTAAAAGTATAAAAGATGGAAATGCAAGGTTTAGTGGAAACAGCACCAATTTGCTGAAAACACACAGGCAGAATATATATTCTGACCTGCTAGCTATTTTGGTTCATTTTGGCTGAGTAACTGCATATAAGTACATGTTACACTGCAGGATGACAATGAAAAGAAATGCGATCTTTGTCAAATTTAGCACAGAACCCAAAAAGTTGATAACTGGCTTGGTTTTAATAAGTATAGTTGGTGAAGACTGGACTGTAATGTTTGCTTTTTTTTTTTGCTTCTTCCTACCACCTCCTAAGATTCTACGGCACTTGTAATCTCCCCTCATCCTGGAAAGCCATTGGGTTTTCTGGTTCCAGTTCCACGTGGGCATTTACTGGCTTGACTGACTCAGTTGTTACTTATTTTTAGACATTGACAACATCTGCAGTATGTGAACTGTATCATTACGACACCCAACTGCCTATGGAACTTGTTAGGCTGTTGAAAGAAGATTTGCTCAAGTAGTGAAAGCTGTATCTGGGATCATTAACTGGGCCTTGTGTCCCAAAATGCCAGGTGTGAATTTGGGCCTTCTTAGCCAAATCAGACATGACTTCCACACATGCCTGCACACGTATTTGACCAACATTGTGTCAGGGTTTATTGAGTATATATGAGAATGGGGTTTCAGGGTTTCCTGAACTGATCATGTGTGTGTTACCACAGTTTGTTGGATTCCAGGGAGCTTGCAATGTTACCAGGGGGAGCTACATCGCTGTGGCACCAATAATAATAGCAATTCGCATTTAAAGAACTAATGTGGTATCTAAAACAAGAAAAACTGGTTACTGGAACTTCTCAGGGATCAAGAATCAATATTGCTTCATAAATGCTTTGAGTATTTCGGTTGTTTTCTACTCGGTAGTGTTTCCGATGCTCATTAAGTACAGTATTCCCAGATTATGGAAAGAGGTTGTCTGCCGAGTGAGACTGATAAAAGGGCAGTGCAGGTGCCTGCCTGTTCAGACCCTGCGTGACTGAAGCAATTGTGACTGGGGCCTGTTACGCACCAGTACACCTTGTTTGGGTAGCCATTTTGGAATTTGCTTAGTAACAAGAGGCAAAGGACATGACAACAATTGCTGTGCGCTTTAAAGTTGAATAAGGACTCACAATGTTTTTCAGTTTTCTTAGGAGGAATCTTAAATACAATTGGCTACACTACTTTTTATAATACAGATAAAAACAGAATGAAAAATACAGCGGCCAGGGCCCTGTACAGTGACAATTATGATCTGAAAGTTGCACTTTTGCGCTCTCCTAGTTAATTGTTCAAACTCAGAGGAGAGCCTGGCTTGCTCTTGCCTCACGCTAGCTTGATCTTGGCCCCATTTTCAGCATGTTAGCACATTCATTAAAAATAAAGATTCTGAGTGTTTTTGTTTCCTTTCAGTGCCGAACGGCTATTCGATAACATTATCTTTAAGGAAGCTATGCGGCCGTCCTCTCACAGAGCTCACTCTTTATCGCGATGGTCGGGATGCTATGAAAAATTAAGCATGACGTTTCATTTTCCAGCTGTTTTTTTCCCTCTTCGGCTACAAGCGCGTGCTTTGTGTTTCTGGGAGCAAGATCGTTTATCTGAACTTCTAAAAGCAGCGAGAGAGAAATGTGAAATCATTTGAAATCCTGACTGGATGGCAGAATGGTTTCCCCAGCGTGATTGATGCATTGTGGTGGCCTGGTAAACACGCCGTGTAGTAAACATAGTTCAGCGCACTCCCATCGGGAGTCAGCAGCTCTGGCCTGTGTGAAGCTAAGAGAATACATTGCAGTATCTACCGCGCCGAGGAGGAGCTGTGAAGGAAGGTGCCGTTTCACTTAGAAAAGTCAGTTTTTTTAACACACCTTATAATGAATGCGTTGTCAATGACGGAAAGACAAAGTGTTCCGTGTTAGTGTGTCAGGTATTGTCATGAATGGAAATGCTACATTCAAAGGAACGTTTACAAAACCATAGCAGACCGTTTCACACCACACTGGGGCCCAGAAAGCACCACAGAGGACTTGCAGACACACTGTGGCAAATTCCAACCTGACAGATGCTTGCATATTCTAGCCCTGAACCCTGATGCCAGCACAACTGAATTGTATCGCATAAAAAATGCTGTGGATCAATGGTGTATTTGACTGAATTGCCACGTTTTTTAATATACAGTTTTGGCATTTTGAATTCTGGTATGTTGCACGTTATTTTCCTGTCAATAAATTGCTTCTGGGAAGGTTACGGATCCTTGCAGTTGATGGTGTTACGTGCTCTACCAAGCTCTGGTGTCTTGGGTACCGGGTCCGGTTCTGCCCTGAGATACCTTCCGTGTGGAGTTTGCATGTTGTTGTTCGCCATGTGTGTTTCTTCTCTGGGCAGTCGTGATTCCCCCCCAGCTTCAAAGGCTTGCTGGTTAAGGCTCCTTCGTGACTGGTGTGTTTATGCGTGTGAGTTACACTGATCTTGCTTTCCACCCGTGTTCTAAGACTCTATTTTTCACTTTTGTGGTGCTTGTCTTTCCATCAGTTTTTGGAAAGTTCCCAGTAAGGATTGCAAGCCGCTAGGTTTAATGTTCTGTAAATATGTGCATATGTCATTCGGTAGTGTTTTTTAAATGTCCCAGGGTGGGTATCTGCCCTGTGGTGGACTGGACACGCATGCTGGCTGGGTTAATTGGTGTCTCTAAATTGTCCCTGTGTGTGTCCTTTGCTACAGTAACGTGCCATGCAGGGTGTGGCCCTGTGTTGTACCCTGTGCCCCCAGGATAGCCTCTGGATGGCCACAACCCTTACCAGAATTAAACAGCTTTCTAATGATCGATGGTTATTTCTTCTTTTCAGATCCACCTTAACTTCTTAAAAGCAATCATTGTCTAAGCTGTGATTTTAGGAGGGTTATGCAGCTTGTACCTTCCTCCTCACCCAGAAGACACTGCCAAAACTGCAGTTTAGTTTTACCAATGTAAGCATTGTCATAACCCTGTTGTATTTAAAATATATATAGTATGGTATAATTAAGAGGTTTCTAACCTGGTCTTTAGCCGAAGAAAACATGTAATTTTGCTGTAAGCGACATCTGGCAACAGGCCAGTTCGAATGATGTATTTTGCCATCTGATCCAACAGCGTAACAAACAAGGCTCCTTCAAAGAAAGAAAAATTGAAATCTTCTGCTTGATTATTAGTGTTTTCCCTCCGTCCTGTTCGCTTAAATTACAGTGTCCATGCCGTTCATTGAATGGTTGGCATTGTGGTAGCAATCGCATGGCAGATGTCAAGGGCTTGTAATTATGCGCAAGAGGTCAAAAATTCAGCTGTAACAGAAAGGGCCGTTCTTTCCCCCTCCTAACAGTCGTTGAACTGGAGAGGAAGCCCCTGGTGCCAGAAGAGCGCAATGTCAGGCAAGACAGTGTGTTAATACAAGGAGCAGTTTACTCAGCCTGCAGTATCAGAGGGCATTGAAGATACACACAGGTTTCACAGTTGACTTCAGGGCACTGCGGTACCAAGCTGAAGCTGATGATGCATCTTTCTTCACTGAGTGAAAATGCAAATCATTCACCTTGGGGTCAAATTGACCAGTTTCCGGTCACACCATTTTGTGAGGTTTATATCGATTTCTCCTGGATTTTCGTGGGCTGTTCTTTTTGAGTTGTCAAACTTAGAAAAAAACAAAACATTTCTGTTGTACAGAATTGTTAGGAGCAGTAAACCACTGCGTTTTTTGTCACTGTTTTTAAGATAAGATATTCTTCAGCTCGCATAAAATATACGATATCTTTTCTTTAACCCCTTTCAGATTTAATGTCCAGATTTGTTGAATTACAAATTATACATAACTAAATACTGTAGTGCTCCTGGAGGCTTAGGATTTGGAAATTAAAGAATTTCCAATGGCATTGCTACCCTCTGAGACAAAGTATTAACATGAAAATGTATATGTCATCTGCCAGTGGATCTATAAAATCTTTATAGATATTTTATAGATAGGATCTATAAAATACACAAAATCATGTGTCAAGAAGTCCAGCCAGGTACATCACCACTGAGAGACTTCTGTAGAACACCAAGCTTCACTTTTACATTTAACTTCTCTGCGCGCAAGTGACTGTCGGTTCACAGGTATTGAAACCATGCAAACCACAGCAACCGTGACACCTAGATCAAGTGACATCTCTCCGTTTTCTTGTGATTGACACCTGGTATTCTCCAGGCATACAGTAGATGAGTCCATCTGTAAATCTCTCTAATCGCTGACTTCGACCACACTATTTGGCCAAAGTTGACACAAGGTACTATAGCACATCTAAACTCTGAGAGTTAATATTAGAAGTTTTACCTTTAAATGATAAGCTCTCGGGAGACGAGAACCTTCATCTGTTTTTTCTTTGTTTAAATTTAATGGTCTAGATGTATTTTGCTCACATCCTTGTCTTTATACCGTGATGAAAGGCAAAGGAATTTACATCAGAATGTTTTTTTCAATGCATTTCCTGTTTGCAACTCGTCTGTGGCAGTTTTTGGACTTGCACACGCTTGCATTTAAACTGTTCAGTTCGTTTTCCTTCTCTCGTGCACAATTGCAGATAATCACAGCAGTGCCTTATTTCAAAAGGGATTTTGTACAGAAAACAAATCAGGCAAACTCACACCTGCATCCAAAACCCTCTCTGAAGTGCGGAGCCTATAAAGAGATTTCAGCATTTAACAGATTTGTAATTGAGCTGGAGTGCTTATGAATACGTCAGAAGCAATGGATTGACCCAGATGGGAAAATCATCATTTCTAAAGCTCTTTTTCAGATATCCCCCCCCTCCCCCCCCATCGTCACCCCCACCCCTGGCAAACCCCTTTGTTTACTATCAATAACAAATTGCTCGCTAGTTGAGAGCAAATTCCACTGAATTTTAAAAGGCTCAGCGCTCTTGAAGTGAGATTAGAAATATTATAAATATGGATTGGATTAACGGGCTACACTGGCAACTGCAAACGAAATTAATGAGTTGAATCATTAGGGTAGAACTGTATTTATTTGTTCATTTATTTATTGTTTCTCACACTGGCAGAAGTGGGAAGGCATCAACAACATAGCGCAGCTTATCAGATCAGCCTTTCAGAGGCCATTAAGATGCATATCTGTGGAGGCTCATCGTTAAGAGGCATTTCTGGTGCCACCAATTAATTCCAAGACTTCTTCTGAGACCAGTGGATTAAAATACTTCTACACAAACAAAAGGCTTATGACAACGTGAACAATTGCACCGACTTGTACTGAAAAACACCAGACTGTGCCCCAAAGCTGTTCCATCAACAGTGCACAACAGGGCATTGATAAAAAACATTGTTCTTATTTCACAACAGTTCTGCAAAATCTCTTAGGTTTCCTGTTTGTCACAAGCCACATTTTCCCAAGAATGTGCCGTCATTCCCCCAAAATACCCAAATATACAACAACAAAAAACACTTCTGCATATTATTTCTGGGTGTGTGATTCATTTTGTCCTTTGATATGCCCAGAAGTCAAAGATGATGTTTCTGTTTCTCTCTGTTTTCCAGGAAGAATTGCAGACATTCACCTGCACAATGACCCCCTCCCCCCCAGCAAATGTCAGACTGATTTTCAAACCTTCTTCATTGTTTTATGAGACTTTTGCTTCAGTTTAGATGAATAATACACATATTGCAACAGTTCATAAAGGAATGAGATGTTACATCGTAAAACCGCTTAAATGTTAAATACTGTATGTGGACATTTATATGGGAAGGGTTTTGTGCCAAACAGTAATATTTTTTCTTCCTTGACTTATTTATTTAATGAAAAAAGTTTTTGAATGTGTAACTTTAATAAGAGAATGGGTACCAGCTGATTATTTTCATGCTTAGTCAAACTTTGAAAGAGTTCGCCATACAGTACCTCATCCTCCACTGATAAGACAGTCAGACGAGTTTTGCAAAGGAGAGAAGGCCATTTGGTAATTAGAAAGTTGTTTTTCTGAGGATCACATTCAGCCATTTCTTGAAAGAAGACAAGGTATCAGGTTTGACAATGTGACTGGGCATCTTGTTCCATGCTCCCACAACTCTTTGCTCAAAGAAGTGCCTCTTGTTCTCAGGCTTAAATGCAATTCCATGTAGTTTTCAGTTCGGCCCTCTGGTTTGTGTTTCACGGTTTATTTTGAAAAAGGACTGACTTCCTCAATGCCTTTGAGGATTTTGAATACTTGGATAAGGTCCCTGGTTCCGATATACTTATCAGGTTGATAGATGGGAGACAGCACAGAAAATGCCTAGACAGTACCAGAGTCAGACAGCCAGTGGGTGTTTGGAAAGTTTTGCCAAGCCATGACTGTGGCGGTATTTTTATGCGTGCAGCAGAGCAGAGATACAACTTGCTGATCTCGGTGTACCACATTGTGCGCAGGATCCTCCGGCTTCCTTCCTGTTCACCATTTGAATTGAAAGGGTGATTCAAAAAAAGAGGACTGTGACTAATTGGTTGGAGATTAAAAAAGGAAACTGATCACTGCTCCAGTCCTTCGTGTGCCTAAGTACAAGAGGTCATGCAGTGCACAATGGGCCTCTCCCAGTTTCACTGCGGAAGAATTGTCGCTGTTTAACAAATGTTAAGAGACAATTGATCTGTTTCATGTCAGGCTTGCACTTCTGGAACCATGCAGAATAGGTGGTGCTGAGTTTTCCAGATTAAGAGCTTCCTGATATTAAAAGCAACCAAATCATTTTGCACGTGATCACCTGGTAAACTAACGAGTACTTTATTTGAAATGGGCTGCATTCCAGTTTCATTTTTTCCACACTGGAAGCCACAGGGGTCTGTCTTGCCCAATCACAAGATAGTTGTCTGACTGCACCACTGCTTTAGAAGGTCCAGTTCTAACTGATGTATAGCACAGCCCATACTGAGCTGTTAACCCCCTTAACTAGTCAAATCAGATATGGCAATGAAGAAAGCTTTGTTCTAAAGTGAGTGTTCCTGATAAAAAGGCACAGAACATCCCCCATCTTGATGCAAGCTGAGGCAAAAGAGACAACAAAAAGCATTTTCACCAGGTGGTTCATACCCAGTACAGTCCCTCCGGCGCAACAGCATGTGCTTGTGTTGCCAGAGAGCCTCGGTGAGTCTTCTCATGAAACGAGATTTGATGAAAACCACAAGCATGCACAGCATCTCCTGGTCACAAGCAGGTCACAGTGAATGGAACTTGTGGATCTGTGGAAAGCACAAGCATCCCTAAGCTGTAGATAAAACACACTTGCTACCACTGAAAAAATAACAAGTAATGGAAGATGTATTTTGACCTCTGCTGGTCATATTGTAATAATTAGGCCAGTCATTAGGTTTGTGATTTCTCCAAGAGGTCAAACATCCAGAACAGCAAGTGCTAAAGGCATACAGTAGTATTCTCCACATTTAACAATGTTGCAATTCTCTTGTGGGTTTTTAAGATATACAGGTAATTGTTAGATCAGTTTAAATGGAAACCCAGTCTAGAAAATGATACCTTAGCTCTATAATTACTGTTCTGTTATACTGAAAATTGATATTGTTTTATTGTCTTGTAATGAGTGGAATTTTTCTTTACCTTTATATTGATAAACTCAGGTTATATGAGCAAGATTTGATTGTTAGATCTTATTTTAATATGTGGTGCAGTCATATCCCAGGATCTGTGTGTAGCATACTCTTACTCTTAAGACAGGAAGTGCCGTGTTCTTGTAGTGTTGTAATGAGAATCACATTGCTGCTGTGTGATAAGGTGATGTCATCGTTTCAGCTGAGCTTGTTGGGGGAGAGGCTAAGGGAGTAATTAGCTTCTGATCATTTTAAAAGTGTGAAGACAAGACAAAGCAAAAATTTAACAGAAGCCCTCTAGGAATTTTACTAAAGATCAGTGCCAATTCTAAAAGCTTTCAATCTTATTTGTGCTATTTTTAGTCACCAAAATATGAAATTGTATTAATTATGAATGCATAAGCAGAACACTTCACATAGTATCATTTTGTGTTGGGCTTCTCAACTTATGAAACCAGGCTTAGTGTATGTTCAGCACTGTAAACCAGTAAAGTGGTTGTTGAGCCTATAAGAGGACACTTCAGTTTTTAAAAAAGCAGAAACTGAAGTTGTGGAAGACCTCTAGTGAAACGCTTATGTTAGAAATCCATTGGTGTTGGTGAAGCAGTACAGAATTCCCTTTAGTCTCATACCATATCAAGCTCAAGGCATTGGGTGGACATTGAAAGAAAACAATATGGAACTAGGCATTTATCCTGGAATCTGTAACATCTGTTCCATACAGTAAATCTCAGTTCAAGTGTGGGTGGACCGGACAAAATAATCGAGGGATGTGTTAGGTCTCAGCGTATCTAATGCTGGATAAATGAGGATGTGGGCAGTTAATGCTGATGGAGCAAGTGTTGTACTCAAGAGGATGCAGTACAATTAAGTTATTAGAGGAAAAGGTTCGAGCTTTAAATTCTGGCCAGGTATCGTTGACGTATAGGGTTTCTTTATTCTGAATTTTGCCTATATGGAATGTTTGGATCCTGCCTGGCTCTTGTTGCTTGCCAGGATGGGCTCAGTCTCCCCTGTGACCCTGTATTGGGCAAAGTGGTTAGAAAATGGATGGAAAAATATTTGGAATGGAGAGTAAGTATTAAATAAGAAATGAAGATCATCGCAGTCCCACTTTAATATTTTCTATGCACCGTTCCTGTGTTTCCTAATGATTTGGAAAGATTTCTCATTAACTTCCACCCTAATGACCATATCATGAACCTAAGACAGCAAATGAAACGTTACGGCAATCTCAGTTGGCTAATCCACCCATCTGATCGCCATATGGTCTGTCGAAATTAGAAGGCACCAAAAGTCGTCTGCAGCTTGTTTTTCAAGTTAATTGTTTTAAAACGGTTTCTGTGGATAGAGTACAGATGAAAGTATCAACTCTTTTTAGAAAATCCATTTATTTTAAATTAAGGAAGTCTTTATCCCAAGAAACAGTTACAAACACCTCCTCCCAGCTAGCTGATATTGGACTGCTTCCAAGATCTCGCAAAAAGGTGGGTTTATGAGCAAAAATAGTTTCCGAATAGCAGTACATGTCATCTTGCGGTCTAAAGTCCTGTATTTTAACACGTTATTTCTTTTCTAAAGGATTATAAAATAATAACAAAAGGTGATGTAATTTTCTGGTTAACTGAGAAGGTTGTATTAAATTATGCCTCCTCCTTAAAAAATGTAAACATTCGGAAGTGCTTTTTGATTAGGGGATTCCAGACTTTTTTAGCTGTTGTTTCAGGACTCTTAAAAATGTTCTGCCAGATACTATTTGCACAGATCAGGGGATCTTAAGCTTCCTGATTCCTATGTAAATATCTCAGATGCAATCAGAATTGAAATCACACTGCTGGTAGAGAAATTCAAATAACAGCATGTGAGAAGCCGGAATAAGAGTTTACAAAAAATTAAACTGTTCCATAAATTCCTACAATCTTTATCATATGCGAGGGGGGATTTGTTAATCACTTTTTAATAAATGTTTGCATTTCACATTGTTTATTGGCTCATTAAAATGAAAAAAGGGCACTTTCAGAAGCTGGAAAACAAATTACAGTATGAACCTACTGTACAGGCCTTGTTTTAATTTCTTAGTTACTAATGATCTTTTCATTCCGTGGATACATGAAAATGGATTGGGTTTATGATACAAATCTTCTGTGATAGTTTTTAGGGAGAGAATGTTGAAATAACCGTACTGAAATCATTGCAGTTCTTGCCTAAATACACAAATTGGCTAGGGATGTATATCAGAGGGGTGATCAGCATTTCCTATTTAGCACATATAATATTAGCACTTGTATCAGGTCCTGTTACTGCAGTAAAAGACATTTCCAGAAGACTGGAAGTACGTAACTCAAATCAGGAAAGGGAACAGAGCATGGGTTGGACTTTACGATACAACCCTTGTGGGTTCGAATGTTACTAGTCGACTGTAACAGAATTTACCGAAGAGGTGGCGCACAATTGGCTGAGCTCTGCAGAGGGGATTAGTCAGTGTGCCAGTACTTGGGGGCGTGTTCATTGTGGAGGCGGAGCCAGGGATTAAGGGCGTGGCCTTGACTTGGCTGACTAAGGGCGAGCCACAGCTGTGGGGGCCCTTTAAGGCAACAACCTAAACTCAGATGTACTGCACTTATACTGTAGGTGATGTAAAGTTCTCCAGGTTAAATTATCTGCATGCTAGGTCACGATCCAGTAGAGGTCTTGGTAATGGCCTTGCTGGAAACTGATGTTTTAACTTTTCTGCAAGAGGAGTATGTTAGTGCTACTGTACTAGGAAGAGAATAGTAGTAGTGCTGATGAGAAGAGAAAAAATGACAAGAGCAACAGAATTAAAACAGTGGGATGAAGAATCAGTTCTTACAGATGGGTTCAGGTGTGAGCAGTTTGACAGTAATCAATAACCATTTATTGAAGAAGGGCTGGAGAGCTGTTTAACAGTTGAGGGTTCAGCAGCTGCAGTAAAGCATGGAGGTGGATCAATACAAGTGCTGGGCTTTATCTCGGCCAACTGTGTTGAGGACCTACATAAAATCAAATCCTGCCCTGACTTCCAGTACATACAGACAGGTTCTGATCCTCCACGCCATCCCCTCAGGCATGTGTCTCATTGGACAGAGATTCATCTTGCTTGCTGTTCCTATATAGTAAAAAAAAAACCTGTTAATGGTTTAAATAGAGAAGCATCGACAAGTTATCTTGGCAAAGCAGGAGACAACGTGTTCCGTGCCACTGTGAATGTGAAATCAGTCGTTCTAAATAAGCAGGACAGTGGTGCGTCTGAGCTTAATAACACATCATCACTGGCAGCAAAGCTGGAGGGTGAGGTATCTCGAGACACAGGATGGGGATGATGATGCTGTAGCTCTGAAGGTACTGTAATCAGCTCCAGGGAACTTAAACATTTGTTTGTAACGCAAAAAGAAGGCAGTTTTTTGTTTGCCTGTTTTTTTCTAGTAGTTCGAATTCTGACACAATTCCGTGTGAATTGTTGTTTTTTTTTTGTATCCAGTCCAGCTATCAGAAACAAACAAAAAAAGACGAATACATTTCATATGTCACTGGACACAAGCCTCCTTTCTGTTATTACTCCGGCAATTCGCTTGCTGATCATAGAGAAAGAAAAGTCTTTGGGGAAGTTTTGCACTCAAGGGGGTGGCCCGATGAAGAATATGGGTTGTGTTCTTGAATAATATCTGCGGAAATTCTGCACAGGTTTATGACTTTGTTCTTGCGCTAATGCATTTCTATGTGGCCTAACAAAATAAGAGCACAGCTGCTCCCCCTGCCTTTCCAAGAGCAAGTCCCCAAATTACACTAATGGCTTTAATAATCTAGGAACCAGACTTTTCAGACAGGCGTAAATTAGCCCCTTTATAACCAGGGTCTGAGTAATGTGCAGCGATGGCAGATCATGATGGGCTTTTATGCAATTTCTCTGTGTTTGATATTTCAAATAATTCTCATTAAAGATGGAAGTTTTATTGTGTTTTTTTCCAGCAAGTCCACAAGTCCAGTCTTGTGCTCCCGTGGTACTCAGATCTAACCATAGTCCATTGCATATCCATTATACTGTACCTTACAGGCTTTGGTAATGTGTCATTAACTTTACTGTACATCAGAGGATGGGAATGCTCTTCTGCTAACTAGATTGTTGTGATACTTCTTAATTGACACAGTGGCTGTCTCTATTATTACGTTATGTCCTGTACTACCAGTCTAGTGCATGAAGTAATCCTGTTATTGTTGGTCTGATTGGTAGAGGTAGTACTGTCGGTAGAGGCAGTAGTTATTAAAATGTTATTAAGAATTCTACAGCTGCAATTAGGTGCCTGACAGGACAGGAGCATTGGATTAGATTTCTAGACCATCCTGAGAAATATGCAATCAAGAGGTTAAAGAAGATGTTTTTCCTTACATGGGTGGCAAATTCAGGAAACCTTACATTAAAAAAGGAAGAGAGACTTGTGAGAATCTATTGGGATTTTCCCAGAGTTATGAAATGCCAGTCAGTTTTACTTGATCTGCGATTTGAAATTTACTTTCAAGTACGAATAATGAAAGAGCTCGTCCCTAAATTGTAGTGTGCAAAGCACATGAGTGACTGGTTCCCATTCTGTTTCATCTGACCAGCCTCATGGTACAAAATCACATTTTGAGTCATGTTCTAAAAAGAATTTAGTGGCGTGGTCACAGACTGTATTTCGTATTGTTTCATTTGTTGTCAAACTGTAAACCGCGGTGCATCTCAGTAAGTAATAAGAGAAAATTAGTATTCCTAAAGTAAATCAGGAATGTTGGTTTCTCAAAAGAAGAAATGCTCGGGAAGTTAAATGAATAATGTAGCTGCTGAGCCTGTTAAGAAGCCTGTGCACCTGTGGAAATTGAATGCTCGAAAGTGGTCCAAGAGATACTTGTTTTCCATTTATGCCTGTCGGTCCCATTATTTACTGTTTTGCTGATAAATAGTTTAAAGTGTGAGCTCTCAAGCAGCTACTAAAAGCGCATAGCAAAATCACAGTGCAGAGAATCAGAAAATTCTGAATATTCTGGATGCTTTGGATGTTGGTAGTAAATTAACTAGAAGCATTAACTGATTTTGCTGATAAATGCCACATCCTGCCAAATTATACATAAAGAAAAACTCCATCTAGAATGTAAAAATACAAAATAACAGTTTCCATAACCAAGGATAGAGTATGATAAAAATTGCTGGAAGTGACATTATCGATGACATTTCCTTCTGCTTCGGAGTTCTGGGACCCATTGGTCGCAATCCTGAAGGGTCATTTATGCTCGATTTTGAATAGGAGGACTTAAATAGTCCATTTAGCATTAATGGTCCCAAAGTAGATGAGTTAACCTTAGCATGTCTAGTCTTTTCAATGTTTAATTCTATTGTGTTAATTCCAAACGTGAAAATGTAACCTTCAGCAGTCTATGGGGCCTTCTTTTGTGTTGTCTAGCTGTTAAAGTGGAATGGTATTGCTGTTTAAGGAACCATTGTGAGTCTGATTTTTTTTTTCCTAAGGAGAAAGTCTAGCCATTGGAACCAGCAGCCTTTACGCTCACCTCCCTGTATTGCTCTTTAGTTGGAAACCCAACCATCACTTTTAACCCTTTTATGTAATCCAGGGTCACAGGGTAGCCAGAGCCTATCCCAGCAAGCAATGGGCACAAGGCAGAGCACACACTGGCCAGGACATCAGTCCATCGCAGGGGATACACAGACACAAACACAACCATACTCACACCAGAGCCAGTTTTCCCAGAAGCAGTTTGTCCTACCAGCGCGTGGCTTGGGGCTGTGGCAGGGAATCTGTGAACCTTGAGGAAGCCCACACAAATCAGGGGAGAACATACAAACTCCACACAGACAGCACCCCAGGAATTGAACCCTGGGCCCCCAGACCTGCTTATGTAGCAATGGTAACCACTGCGCTACCGTGCCATTCCTGGAAATGTCTTGCAAATTCTTTCAAGATTTTCTTTCTCTTTCCTGCTGTGCTTAGTCTGTTGTGTTAACCGACCAGGGAAAAAACATATCCATGCCTAAT
The DNA here is from genome assembly GCF_059453375.1 of Lepisosteus platostomus. Lineage (NCBI taxonomy): Eukaryota > Metazoa > Chordata > Actinopteri > Semionotiformes > Lepisosteidae > Lepisosteus > Lepisosteus platostomus. The sequence continues at coordinate 4,039,104 of NC_142624.1, forward strand.
TGCATCAGTAATACTGCTCTGTCTCTGCTGCACTGTGTCCAGGGAACACTGGCTGGCAACTAGGATTAAAAATGTGGATGAGTTAAAAATACAATATATGCATCTTGCAGTGTAAGAAGCGAAACAATCAGAGTTTCAAGTGGAACTGGGTCAATTCCTGTATTTATTTTAGAGTTCGGTCTTGATATCACTTGTGAGCTCTACCTGAAACGCCCTTTCAATCAGTTCTACTCCTCTGCAGTTGCTCAATTCTTGCTGCTAGACAAGTTGTACATATGTTGCACATTTTGGGTGAAAAAGCCTCCTCTTCTGTGAAAGGAAATCGTATTCTGATTGTTAGATATTTTGAATAAGATCTGGTAATGGAACAGGAATTTAAGAAGATTTTACCCAAGCGCTATGTAGTGCACATCCAACTGGATGTACTGTACAGGAAAGAACAAATGCACTAACTGGAAAAGGCAGATGTAATGAGGTTTCCCCATTATTCTTTTGCCTTTGAAATGTACTGTATGGTCTTTATGGTGATGCTTACACAAGCTACAGGTGGAAACTAACAGACTTCATGTGCATATACACCATGGGTTTTTGTATCGATCTGGTCCGGATGTATTTTATATGATTCTAGACCTGGTGCAAAACTTTTCAGTATTGTACTTTGAGCTCTCTGTCCATGGGTAGCCTTTAAAACACTTTAATTATACACTTATACATGTATCATTTGAAAAACCGGAAACTCCAAATTTGCTGATAGAAACTTGGCACAGCTTTTCTCCATAAATCCTGCCCTAATCATTAATGAGGGGGGCTTTTGTTGAGCAGACTTGCTTACAGCAGTGAAAGAAACTTAAGTCCTTTTCCATTTCCTTTTTTTTGCTTTTACTTGGCTGTTTGCAAGGCATAGAGGTTTACCTGACTTACCAGAGCAAATAAGCTGAAGATGTATAGTCATTAAAGGATTTAATTTTAAAACCGGATGAGCCTTTTCCTACAGGAAGTCCTAGATTCAGACGTGCTCAGAGTTTAAATGTTAAGGCTGGTTTTGATGTTCAAACACCTGGACAGTACTGCCAGTACTGGAAGTGAGTCTTAAGATTGCCGTTATCAGACAATCTAAGGATAGTTTCTGAACCAAACAGTAGGTTGGAAACACTTGAACGGAAGATCTGGGACTTAGATTGAGGTTAGCTTGAATTGGTATGGATGGGAAATGGTATGATATTCTCTTTTTTTTTTTTGCTCTGCTGCTAAAATAGCTGTCCATACTGTATAATGTTTTGATTGGGAACCCTGCTGTTCTTGTTAGTGGCTTGCTACAAGTGGTACTGAGAGTGAGAAGGTCAAGATCATTCTAATTGGAGTAAAAAAAATCCAAGTCCATTTAACTTAAGAATGCATACATGGGGAGCTGTACTTGCATTATTAAGTGTTTGGGCTGTTTTCAGCTGAAGAAACTGATTTAGCCTGGGACTCAAACACCCACGCCTTTAAAATCAAATATTTCGAAGGAGTCCAATTACTGTTTTACCCATCGGTCCGCCTTTTATATGCTTTGAAATAGAACAATGTGGATTAAGAGCAGGTAGTGAATCCAGCCTGGCTAGGATTCTCCAAGGAGCAGTGCCCAATAGGCTGAGAGGTTGACTGGGCTTGAGCTCGGCAGGGATGACTCCCCGAGATCTTCCAGTGACATCGTGAAGAGATGTGCCTGGGTTAGTGTTCGCTCTGCTGTCAGGCCCGGTTGAGTCTGCAGTGCATGAACTGAATGGCTGTGATAGGTAGGCACTGCGGGACTGAGTGCACAGGTCCGCATTCTCTCCAGCTGTTGTAGGAATAAGCTGTTCTCACTGCCATCGATTCCCCATGAACTAGTTCAAATTGTGCACGTGGTAAACATATTACGCCCTCCCCAAATTTAAAGGCAGTTAAAATAGATCATTACTGATTTGAATTCTAAAAATAAAGTTTGAGTAGTGGGGTTGTGCGATATAAAGTTACATGTGGCGTTACCACATGTTGTATGTCCAATAATTTCTTTATTTCCGTTACAAAGATCCCAGCACGTTTGTTTTGTTTGTAAAAGGGGGTAAATTCTGTTGTCCTGCTTCCAGGTAAGTGTTCATTCACTATGGGTCTAATATGTTCAACCACTTTCAGTGTGCAAGTCCTGGTGAGGGTTCCAGTGACAACAAGGCGTAATATCATAAAGAAGAGCAAAACTATCTTTTTTTAAAAAGGTGAATTCTAGAAAGGAGAAAAGGCACATTACAGATAATTGCTATCTACAATAAATGCAGGTATGATGTATGTTATTTTAGTATTGACAGAAATGTTACAAGTGTGTTATTTGAACAAGCGGAACAGTATAAAGTGATGAGTAATGCTATGTTTTAGACCCCTGCTTCATCCTCTTAAGAACAAATGAAGTGAAGAGTTTCACCGTGGTAATCTCCCAAACTAAGTGGGGCAGCCTAACTCAAGATAATAACTCAAATATTTATTTGGGTTGTCCAGGTTGGCGCCTGTCTCTGCTGTTGTGCTGATGTGATCAGACCGCTAGATAAGAAGGCAAGAGGTTTACACAACTTAAACTGCCTGCTAGCATCAGCTGTGCCTTGCTTCTCAAAACGTCTGCTTTTGACACTTTCTGAGGCTTGTCAGAGACCAGCTCCGGATTTACCGGTCTCCGCAAATCTGGCATTGCCGAAGACTGTAGTCTTCATTCGAGACAAACGTGCACATTTCTGTAGTGCTGATCGATTTAAATGACAGGCTTTGTTTAGTGTTTTATTAAATATTAACACCAATTAATGCATCACTCCAGTAGTGGACAAACTAGGTCAGTTCGTTTTAAGAAGAGATGCACTATATAAATGCAATTTGTTATTTATTATGATATTATTAGTCTTGAATTATATGATAGACTATAAAACTGAAAGTTTTTTGTGGAAAACACTCAGAAATAACTAATAAATGTACTTATTTCCAGTGTTTAAGATTTCATACAAGTTTTTTCTGTCGCTTTATTCTCTTATATTTAGAACAGATGTCCTAAACATTCAATAGGATGTCTGTGTTTTTTTGTGTTTAATATAAATTGGAGATGTGTTGACGTGTTATGTCAATGATGACATTTACCTTGATGTTGTTTTAGAAAACCCAAGTCTTCTGAAAGGGGTTTTACTTATGTCACAGCTTTATCAACATTATTCTCAGGAAATAAATCGGGCATTGAGTGAGTTTTGGAGGAAACCAGGCTTAAGTATTAAATATTAAAATGTAATATTTTCAGCCTTGGTGAACATCATTGTTCATTATTGGCTTTACACAGTATAGCAATCTGATTAGGTTCACGCCAGGTGGTGGAAATGTTTTAAAATGGACTTGGAAAAAATGATTTTGATAGGAAAAGTGGAAGAACATTGATTACTTGAGTTCCCTGGGAGGCAGCTTTCTGACAAGGCTCTGTTCTCCTGTATGTATATGAATCTGTACAGAAGTGTCGGTGGAATGGAGTCTAAACATGTACTTCTTGAATTTCAAGTTCTAAGTAAACAAAGTTTGCCAGGTCTCTTGCAAACACATACCAAAGGCAGAGGGATAGAAAAGGATGTGTGCTTGGGAAAATGAGACTCTGGATTAATAATGTATTAAGAGAATAATCACAAAAATCCATAGCATCTGTTTCACTGAGGAGTACTCCTACTCCTGCCTCTGTAAAGTGTGTCAGTAGGCCCCGCTCTCAGAAATCATTCAAAAGATAGAGATGCCTAAGATTGAAGACTTGGGCACCTCTGCTTTTTCAGCCTACCAGTCAGCTCTCTGCAGCTTCCTGCCCCTCTCAAGGTCTGCCTTCCCAGTGGGTAGAGGCCGTGCCAACTTCAAGAACAGATCATTAGGGAGCATGGAGGGCGAAAAAGGGCTTAATGAAGAAAAAAAGGAGAATAAAGCTGGAGAACGACAACATAGGGGGTGCTTAACATTTAAGATAAGTCTATTAGGATTAATCGGATTAAAGTGCAGTCTTAGGAGACAGCATTCTGCACCTGCAGCTGTTTAATTTTTAAGCCAATATACCTTAATGGATGCTTTTAGCCTAAAATGTACATCCAGACATATCACCCGCTTCATTTGATCGGTAAACACACTAAGTACCCGTTTCATTTTGCACACAGGTGGAGCAAATACAGCTAGCAACTCTGGTGTCTCTAGATAAACAATGCCATCTTTTGCACGGACTAAAATCTCCTCCACTTGTGGCTGGAGACAAAGCAGAAAGTCTCAGCGCCTGACATCTGGGAATCCAAAAGAGTTTGTGCGTTCTGCGCAGATTTCACCCTCTTTCACCTGCGTTTCTGACGACTGCTTCATTATAAAATTAAATTCAGATGTTTTCTGTAATATCCCAGGGCATGGGATGTTTGGTGTTCTTGTTGTGAGTGCACCTTTTGCTATGTCTCAATGGCATATGGTACAGTATGTTCGGGAACAAAAATGAGAATGACTAGGAAATAGCACCTGAATTTATGAAAAATTGATTTTTATAGTGTAATATCCATAAAATAATTTTAATGTGACTTGTTATTATTTGACACAGTTATTACTCCTTTCTTGAAAACCCCAAATCAAGGCCTACAGTATTTAATGTAAGAGAACACTGTTTTTTAATTAGTTTTAAGGAACATAATTCATTATGAGAGAGACATTTTTGTCAGTGATTTATTGACTTGCCTTAGCTTCTATTTTGTACCTTATACCTTTTTTTTTTCTTTTTCTCCTTTCAAAGCCTAATGCACCTGGCTCTTCCTGGAACACTACAGCTGTGTTAATAGCTATATTAATAAGATAGTTATCACTTCAGGTTGTGTTGCTCCCTAGCAAGATACAAAAGACTGCTATAATGAAAAATAAAATCCCCAAAAAAGGCTTCTTACAAATACTTTATTAAATCTGGCAAGGTCTCAGGACGCTGGCCATATATCCAATTAAATCTTTTAAGATGACATATCCCTCCAAAAATCCCTTTTTTTTTTAGTCAGAATTTTCTGTGGTTGTTCAGCTGACCCCGGTCATGCAGCATCTTTTTGTGAAGGAGCAAAAATGTTGCATCTGTTGCGCCATTAGCTGAGATAAGGAACTCTTTGAGGAAAGTGGCAAGGATGAAAGTGATTCTCCAGGCAGGCTCACTGGACTGTCACTGTAACAAAAGGAGAACTAAGTGGAGGGAGAAGGAGAAAAGAGGATATTCCAGCTAGATGTGAAAAGGTCAGAGAACTCTCAGGATAGCTGCCTGGAGATAACTGGGTCAGATGACTGTCTGAAAGGGAAAACGGCAAAAAAAGATTTCTTTTTACTAATGGTTCTGTTTTCAGGAATTTCAATTGGATTATGACTCGGTTTTGACCCCTATCCCTGTGCAAGAGGCTGTTCTGTTTGGCATGCCTGAGCAATTAAGTTAATCAGCAGACCTTCTGTCTCTTCGAGCCTTTGCTCCCATGTCGTCTTTTAAAGGGAAAATGAAATCCGCTAATGTCTCCGAGAAATCACACTGAACTTTGGGAGCCTTCTAGGGGCCTGAATTAACATCCTGTTGCTCGTTATCAGGACTGGAATGAGAAAGAAAACCGGTATGAGTTTCAAAACGCGTGGTAGGGCAAATGTTATTTTTGACATGCGCGTCACGCAATCCTTGTCTTTATCACAGTGGAAAAACGTAAGGTTAGAGCCGCATGAAGAAAGAAAACACAGTGACAGAACAAAGTAAAGTTCAACACACTCCTCAAGGGCTGTTCAATATAGTAGTGAGTGCAAAGCAGCTGGCTTCAGGCAACAGACTTGTCTAAGGTGTAATGGATCGTTCTTGGTAATTAGAAAATACACCTTGCGGCCCGTACTGTCCAAATTTTTAATTCATTCCCTTGAATGTGCTTTACCTACCTTCACATCCAGGAGGCTATAGCATCAGGGACAGCATACAGCTCCTGAGGTCAAGAGATAAGCTGCTAGACTGAGGAGGGGAGCTGATGAACTTAACTAAAACTTGTTTCCATTCCAAAGGCTCCTAATTGTACCCCCAGAACTTTTCATTTTTAAAGTACAGTACCTTTTGAAACGTGAAACACAAACCAGTGGATGCAAATAGAATCTAAAACAAGGTGCTTTTAAAGGGAAATGGCAGTCCCAATTTCTCAGACTGGTTACTAAATTAAATTCATTCAAATTAAAAAAAAATATATTGTAAGATGACCAGGGGAAGGGTCATTTATATTTTGTTTCCTGATGGAGCTCACCTGTGTCTCATTGTGTCGCTGCATAGGCCTTTTCCAAAAGCGGGTCAGCTGGTTCTTCTTGGCGGCCATCTTGCTCAGGTCTATATCAAGTATATTAAGTGTTTCATTCCGGAAATACCGGTTATAAATGACCCTTCCCCTGGTCATCTTACAATATATCTAAGTTTTGAATTAAGCACGGCATCGTGAACTTTGTGAAAGTACCGAGTCGCCATGTTGTTGCAAACTCGCATCCGATTTCCAATGAATTGCGACGAGATGCGGCCCTTCCTGCTCACTAGTCGCTGCAATGAATAATGTAGTGGGATGTACGAGCAATTAAATACAGGTTGTGCAGCAGACATTTCACTGCAGAAGTGTTCCAGTTTGATCTGTATGCAGAGTTAACAAGTGAATGGTGTTTGTCGGCAAAACTGTCTCGAAATTGAGAGCAATATTTCTATCGGGTGTATGTACAGTAATAGGACTTCACAATGTCTCCAGAAGTTCTGTTGCCTCGTTCTGAATCGCAGACCTCGAACTTTCATCTATTTTGTGATGTAAATGGGAGATATTACAAGTTACTGTGTGCAATTTACTTTTATTCAGTTTTGAAATACACTCGTCAATGCTGATTCTTTTTAACCCCTGAATATGAAAATAGTGCTGCAGTTCCCCTTTAAACCAAAGAACTTTGTTTACATTAAGGTTGTTGAGGTCTACAACAAGGTAGCCAGCCATGTTGGTAATAAAAGCCATAGTTGCCATCCAGAGAGCACTTGAGTTCCACAGATTAGTTACCTGCTAACAACCAAACAATTTAAATTGGTCGAATGGCCTCCTCTTAATTGTATCTTGTTTTTCTGTTTCTCATATTTCGTGACTGGCATAAACCAGGATGAACGTTTGTAGCGCTATTGTTAAATCATCTGACGTTATCGTCAAATTAATTATTTAATCCCTTCAGTGTCACAAAGTACTTTGAGGTTCCGTGAAAATGGAACATCTGTAGTTGTGAAACTAATCTTTATAGATTATTCTAAAGTATCAGTTAATTTTCATAGGGAAAAAAGGCAATTGGTGTTTTAACTTAAGCATTGCTACACACTTAAACCGAACACACCTCTAAAGAGTAATGCTGAATGAAGAGGTTTTATCAGTTGAAACTCTGGCAGACATAAGGGAGAGGGTTAGAATTTTGATACATTATTTTCGAAAGCTCGGATCTACTTTTGGCTTCGAGCTCCTGGAAAAATCTGTGAAGCTTTTGTTTCGGTGTACCAGTTCATTGATTAACCTCAGACACGCCCGCAGGAAAAGCTCAAGTAACTGCTGTAGATCTCAATCAACGCATTTAGAGAATAAAAAAAAATCTCAGTGATACCCTCAGGCCACAGCCATGTCATTTTCCTCCCTGTTCCTTAGTTTTTTTGTATTTTGACTTTCAGGGGAGTGTATTCTGATTGAAGAGTAATGACCCGTGGATAATAAGCTAGATTTAATCTAATTACAAAGCCATGGATCTTGTAGCATTTAGTATGTTAACTCAGATTTGGAAACGTATCACTATCATTTATAATTCCGATGCAAACACAGGCATCTCCCCCCCCACCCACAACAATAATCTGTTTTTTTTCTTCTGTTTATTCTGCTTCATTTGGATAAAATACTCCTTACGATTTTTTACTAGTGTTTGGGTGGTCAATTGCACACACTTCTTAATTTCTTTAGACTGACTTCCAGGTGGAAACATTTTTTCTTTGTTATTTAATCTTGTGCAGTTAGTGAAACCAAAAACAATATGGGTAATCCTCTTTAAACCCTTGGTTTTTCATCACAATTTCTATTTGTGTTCCATTTGCATACTGATTTGTCTGCATTGAAAGATTCTAAAAATAAATACGTTGTAGGGGGAAAAAAGCATTTGATTCATATTGTCATAATTTCTCCTTATTTTAAATGTCAAACAAGCATTTGTTCTGTAATAAGCAAGTTGGGACACTTGCGTATTCAACAGGATACTCTGACTTCAAATGTACTGTACTTCCGCACTTCTGCATAAAAAAAAAGATATTCCCACTCTTTGCTGACGTAAAAGTCATTTATTCATCATCTGTTGAACTTTATGGCACAGAAGCTGAATATAAATGAAGATTCGGAGGTAACCAATGTGTTCTTTTATTACATGAATCATTGTGGATGTGTTATGGATGGTTTAATATAGTTTTGCTGGTTAATCTTCATACAGGCAGACCTTTAAGTTCCCTTTGAGAAGATCAATGTTTGCATTCCTCTCTAATAGGTTGTATTATCAGGCTTTTGCACTGTTGTGTGCTGAAAGCTGATAACACTGACCTATCTGTGGGTGTGGAATACATTTCCCAAAACTTTACAGGGGTCACTTGACAGCTGTTGAAGAGACGCACTGTTCAAGGAAAGGACACACTGCTGCTCGGAAGAATGTCTCTAACCACAGAACCCACACAGTGTAAACTTCATGGGAGAGAGTCTACAGGTCTATCTCCACATTTAGTGGAAATGTAGGACTTGGCAAAAGGATTGTGAATCCATGTAAGAAAGTATCATTGTGGTGTTAAGAAATTTTAGCAAAATGCCTCCCAGACTTGTGACCACTTGCTAACTTTTAGAAAAGCCACATCAGAAATTTGCAGGAAGGATTTTTAAAAACATGGGAAATACCATTATGTGAGTGCTAGTGCAGGGTGCAAGTCATGTCCTAACATTTTCCGCTTAATTTCTTCAAGTTGTTTTTTTCTAACTTAACCAGCACAGTCAGCATTTCAAATAGTGATTCCCCAGCAGTTGAACTAGCGATGCGTATTGGTACGGTATAGGGAGATGCTGTATCTATATCTTGTATCCATGTCCAAATTTGCATTTCTGGCCACCCTGGAGGCTAGGAGACATTACATCACTGTGAAGCCCCTGTGTAGCACTAGACTCCAGGTTCTGATCTGCAAGTGACAGCCAACGTGTTTTACAGAGCCAGGGACCTTACCTCCTTGTGCTGCATCCATTGGCTGTGAAGTAAAACTGTGGCTCATTTTTAAATGCCTGCAGAGCTAATCAACAATATACAGTACATCTCACCCAGTAATCTCTCCAGGTCTCTCGGACAAAATGCCTGTAGAATGGCTAATTATAACTGCTCCTGTTATTATCATTACTAGTATTGTAGTTTTTACTTCTGCCCAGCACATTCACCAGAAGATCAGTGCAGATTTCCTGTTGACAGGCCCATGTTTATAAGTTTGCATCATGAAATCCAGTGTGAAATTAGGATTTACAGAAGGTCTAGGGGCTGACAGTGTGGCAAACATGAAAAGCTAATATTTGCACCGAGAAAGTGATCTTCTCATCTTCAGCAGCACCATTCCTGTCTTTGGGCAACGCTTGAAACACACAGAATATTTGCCTGTAAGAAGAGGCCCATGGTATTTCACATGTTCTACTAGACCTGCATGAGCTTTTGTGAGGATTTAATGCGTCTGTCTTTCAGAATAGCAGGGTGGATGCCAAAATACCTCAATTACGTCTTGATAGAGTTATAGTGGGTACCCCTACAGCTGCCCCATCACTCACCATCAAGACTTTATTAACCCAAGAGCAAAGGACTGCACACAGAGTCGTTGTTGTTGTTGTGTGCTGGAAAAAAATGACCAAGTCATGTACGACTGCTGACTTATTAGGCTCTTTCGGCAAACAGTCTGATGAGATTCTGGTTTAGTGAACCCTATGGTAGTAAAAGTGGACAAAACCATACCACTTCTTTATTAATATCTGTCCACAGATTGTTTGAAACCTATATATCAAGATTGGGTAAGGCTGTCTTTTTTCAGCCCCGCCATAAAATTCACAGCCTATGTGAATGTAGCAGTTTGGGTTATTTTTTTCAAGTAAATATAGATTTTCTTTTATAAAAGAAAACAAAGCAAGTAGTAGACTACTGCTTATTCCTTGTGGCATGAGGCTATCCTTGTGTCCCAAGCGGAGAGGAGCACAATTTTTTTTTGTGTTGAGACCAAAAAGAAAAAGTCAGCCGAGCCGTTCGGAGAGTCCGGCCGTCTCTGGATTTGTTCGCCATGTCTGCCTGTCTGCCAGCCCTCCACAACGAGGGGGTCTTTGAGTAAACCTGGTCCTTGTTAGAGGGAAATTAGGGGTTGCAAGTTACCGGTGCTGTATTAGGGTATTAAGAGATTAAAGGCTACTGCCACCCAGTGAGAAATGTACGGGAAATGCCAAGATTGTTCTTGAGGAACAGGGGGTTTACAGACACCAACACCACCTTCCCCACACTGCACACATGCACAGGAAGACCCCACCCCAGGACACAGTCAGATGCTGACGGGACCACGTGTAGATTAGAGCTGTAGACATGAGGGAGGCAGCCTTCAGCTGTCTCCAAGCATGAATAAAATGATGATCAGAACAATTGGAAACAGCACATTGGGCACTAAGTGGACTCAGTATTTTTGTTCACAGGTAACATGTGAAACACACACATCGACAAAACCACTTGACCTTACATCCCCTATATAGAGCGTGCTTTTCTTGTTCCAAGATGTGTTTTCTGCTCGTGATAGTTGTCCAAATATTGGAGGCCTATTCAAGACAGGTGTTATTGTTTGATTCTCTATGAAAGAACCTGTTATTAAGAGACTTAAACACAATTCTTTGCAACGAGGAATAGAATGTATATAATACAGACACACACCATTGTCAGAGAAAAAGAGAACAGAAATATACGTAAATCTTACATAATTATTTCCTGGGGTTTCTTTTCGTAAATTGTAAATAATTTGGATATAACAACTGGTTTGTTTAGAACAATTAGACTTTGTTTGCAAGTTATATACAGTTCTATACATCACGATAAGTGATGTGTGTTACAAATGCCCTTTCATTTATTCGAATTAGCCACATGTTTGTAAACCCCCTGTGAAAGCGAAGTACAGCTGAGGTCTTCGTCAAAAATATAAGTGTCCGTGTTTAAAATGATTGTGCTTTTCCAATCACTTCAGTGAGAAAGCAGTGTCAATTTGAACTCCCTTCCACTTTCATTAAATGTGTTATATCTTCTAGCTGCTTTGGACTGAAATGGGAAATGGCAGTACAACATAAAACTAAACCGAGTGTGAAATCTAAAAACAATGTATACGTGTTGCATGCAGGTTTAATAAAAAGATGCCACTGATGGTAAATTTAACACTGTTGTGAAAGGAATGGCAGTCATTATAAGTGTGTTCTGTATTAAAGGTGGAAACCCTGCTTTTGAGAGATTTATCCGGGCTAAAAGGCAAGAAACTGATGTCTTTTAGGGGATTTTGGATTAACCTGTCAAATTTAATTTTTTTCTCCAAATTTTTCCAACCTCATTTAGACTTCCTTTTATCACTGACCAACACGCAGGGAACATGCTCATATCTGTTTCAAATTAGGTGATCTTCACTTTGGACAAATGTATTGTGTTTCAGCTTCATTTTACTCGGATGAAAAAGGACTGTCTGTTTCTGCCTTGTTCACCACTTTCTTTATACCACTTCCTCTACAAGCTATTTACCTCAAGGTTTTATCTCCATGCATCTCAAAAGACCAAAAAAGTTAGATGTAATTGTCTTCAGTCAGCATCTTAGGAGAACAAAGCCACTTTCAGTAATTACACAAGCCCAGGTTTATCTTCTTTTGCACATAGAAATATATTTTAGACTGAGAATCGCAATCGCATCTCTACACAAAGGGTGCAGGGTGTCAGAAACAAGATTCCCAGCCATGTCATTAAGAATGATTTGCCTGGATTTTTAGCATAAGGCTGGAAGAGATTCAGTTCTGCTTTTTAGCGGACCGTAGTCAGAAAGAATGTGTTTTCTGAGAGACTTTGAACGCTGAAAAGTAGGGTTTGCATAGAAAAAAGATGGAAGTTTTCAATGATTTTCACCTATACCACTGGTTTATACATTCTGTTTCATTTTACTTTATATAAACTTCCTTGTCCTTGAAAGCCTCCATGAGGCAGAGAGATAAAGTTAATGTGGGCAGCACCAGGGGTTAATAAGAGAGATGATTTCTATAAGCCTTGGTTACCCATCAGATGTCTTTCAATGGAAATTTCCACCTCCTACAAGCTCCTTTTCTTGGGATTAGTATAAGAAAGCTTAAAAATTCACTACCTTCAAGTCTTTACTCCAAGAGTCTGAGCACAAGAGCTTAAAATGCCCTTCTCTAATGTTAGGCAGTGAGTACTTTTTACTTCTAAAGAAACTGCAATTTACATGTCCAAAGTCCAGTATCCATGTGACTTGGTCTCAAATATTCTCGCAACATAGGCTTTTCAGGAGTGAAGAACCTGCTTTGTTTCTATCTGCATTGCCTTTATAAAGCTGTTCTTCATTCAACTAATTTCAACTACAGTAATTTGCATTTTGACTGTAAAGTTAATAAGCTGGCTTTCTTTTTCACTGAAGCCTAATAAAGATTTCAGATCTAAAGCAATTAAAATCCCTTATTTCAGCAAGTGATGCTAAAAAGCAGTAGAATACACAAGACATTGACCAGAAGTGAAGGATAGTCCCCCAAAGTTTCTCTGTAATGGTAAAAGGGGGCTCTTTCTCGAGCAAGTCGACATTTTATGTTTATGTACTTTTGACAGCCCCCAGCCGTGAGCAGTGAATTTAGAAGTGTGCTGGTAGTCCAACACAGTGGGCTCTTGCTAACAGAGCAGTGTGAGGGATGTGATTGCATGCAGCAAGTTCCATGTGGAGTGTGGATTCCCCAGTCAAAATCGATGGAACACCATTAAAGGAAATTATGAAAAATTAAACCCATCAAGTGAATCTTATCGGAGCTGCCAGGTTTCTATTGGACGTTACAGCAGCCAGTGGGAGATCTATCAGAGAAAACTGTGGGGCTTGCTTAGATACTCTCCAAATTAGCAAGGAAACTGACAGCTCTCAGAAAACCTCAATTTACTGTGTTTGCCTATACCAAGCTGTTGAAGTGGGGTTAGATCTCTGTCAAACTTTTTTAGTTAATCACAAGTTTAGTACAATCAGTGTGGAGATGTATTCATGATCTATGGTACATATTTTAAAATAAGCATATCAGTTCAGAAATTTCAAAGCACAATACATTAATAGTTTTCTAGACTGATATAAAGTCATTACGTATCATTCAATGCACAAAAGACCACTTAAGATGCGACTGAAAAGCTGTCCTCTGTAGACTAATGTTTTACAATGTTTTACATGTTGCTGTAGTTGTCAGTTGTGTGAATATCCTTAGTTTTTATGCAGACTTTGATGTGTTGCGTTTGGCTTTAATAAGGATTTGAGTTTTAACATGAGGAATCTGTTTTCCATTCAAATTGAAACAAGTGAAATTCAGTACTTTTTCTGCAAGTAGCGTGAAATGGCTTAACTCCGTTAGCCAGGGAATCAGTCAGTTCTTCCACTGTGTTGCTGTTTCCTTTAATTCTGCAAGAACATGTTAGTGCAACGTTTAGTTTCTTATTACTAATCAAAGCTTCTCACAAATATTCTGAAGGATCTATAGCCACAATGATTAGAATCACACATGGTGAAATTCACTAGAACAACTATCTAAATAATCAAGCTTTAATAAACATCACATTTTAAAACATATTTGAAAGCTCTTCATTTTGATTTTTCATCACAGTGCCAGGAATATTCCCTTACAAACTGAAAACGGCACTACTCAGTTATGTACTTTAGTGTACTGACTTACTTTCGCGTGCAAAAAGAACTTGAATTTCATTTTTCATAATATTTCTTTTCTCCCATTAACCACAATTGCCAAACATTAGAATGTATTTAGTTTCAACCGTCCCTTTTAATTTAACATGCAATTTGAACTTCAATTTTTAAGCAGTTCACCCAGCAATCTGTAGAACATATTAAGTAAACTATCATGATGTAATTGGTCTTTCCAACCTGACTTGCATCATGATACATGCAGACACATCAACATGAGTTTTCTGTGTTAAGCTCTACTTTTCAAACTTTGAATTTTTGGGGGGGCCAGATGCTGTTATTTTGTCTTACAAATTCCAGAGATGAGAAATGTCTCCTCCGTTTCTCAATGTGAGTTATCACTGGCATAGTTGCAGCATTTTGTCTGTTTTGGTAATGTATTTTAACTGCATTTACTTGCATCTGCAAAATAGTTTCCAAAGACATGCACTGCAGCTTTGTAGCTCTGCCTAGGCTTGCATTTTACAATTAGGTTTTTTTTTAAACTTAACCATCATCCCAGGATTAACATCCACTCATCTTTACTTTAAAGCTTCATTGTTTTCTGGCTTCCTCATCTAATTACATTCGAGTGCCCTTCTGAGTGATGTTCAGTTCTCACTCCTCCATTCTAATCTCCACTAGCTCTTTCCTTTGAAAATCGATGGCGGTGTGAAAGCTTTTTATAATCTATAACTCATATTATTTCTTGCATTGCCAGCAGTTTGGCTGAACTCAATTAGCAACAGGAAAGGCTGAGGGGAGCCCTCTCTTCGCATTTTGTGGGGCTGCTGTTTTTGAATGTCAAACACATTTGCCGACAGCGCGCCCCATCTGGAGAGACTGGCATCAAGGGAACCACTGGAGAGAAAAGGGCAGGAGATGTAATTTAAATATCTGGCAGCCCTTGCATCTCTGTAACTTAAAGCTAAAGGGCGGGAGAGAGGGTAACCCATTAGGGCTCTTCAGCGAGAGAAATACTCAGAGAATGTGACTGTTCCTAGCATTAACACCCTCTGTGGGGAAAAAAAAGCCCAAAAGCTCTTTTTAGAAAAACAAGCTTATCTTCTGCTGTGTGGATAGTGCAGACAGCAACTATCAAAGAAAAAAATGGCACAAAATGCCAAATTAAATTGCAGATGATTGCACCCAGGTAAACGAGTGCCCGTTAACAAAAAAAAGTGCAGCCAAGACTGAAAGCAAGAGGCGCTTTGGAATACAAAGAGTTGCCAGAGGCCTGCGACAGGCTGTCCTGTCGTGTTTTCGCAGTCAGTAAACCCTCGCTTCCTTCAAGGAATGAGAGGGAGGAGATCCTTGGATTGATTAAGCGAATAAACGGAATGACCTCCTCCCGGGTGCAAACTCGGGTGTTGTTTAGGATGTGCTTTTTGAAATCGCCGTGGACGAGCCCCTATTATTCTTTTAAAGCATGTTTCTGTTGAGGGATTTGACATTTATAAGGAAGGGCTAAAGCATCCGTTTTTGGGACTTTCTCCCGTTTCATCTTGAATTGTTGGTAATATTTCTTTATTTTTTTCCAGTCGCATGCGAGCAACGTCTAAGATCCCTTCCACACTTTATTTGTGAGGTTAACTGAATAATATACAAGCTCCACACAGACCGCACCCCAGCAATTGAACCCAGGGCCCCCAGCATTGAGGGTAGAAACGCTAACCACTGCGGCACCATGCCTCCCAATGATAAACGGGTTGTGTTCGACATGTTCTGTCGAAGCTGTTTTTGCTTGTCATTAATGTTTATTTGCTGCTTAATCTTTTCAGTGTATTCTTTTATTGCTACAAAACCACTTGATGCAGCTTGCAGCACACTAATCAAAGCTCTTCACACTCGGAAAGGGTTAGAAATACAACCGATTTAATTTGTTTGGCAAATGTAATTCAACCTTGTTACCATGGTTGCCAAAAATAGTGCCTTTATCTGTAAAATCCAATATGGCGGAGCACCGCCAGTCGTTCATGTGTGGAAAATGAACAAGTGGAACCCAGTACCACAACCACTAGCAAAAAAAAATTAGCAAGACCTTCAAGTATCCCTGACTCCAAGATATTTGGGATCCAATAACTCAATTGAAGCCAGCAGCTCAATGGATAATCTCTTTGTCTGGGGCACTGGTGAATACGCAGTAGTGAAAATTCACATTTGGAGCCTTTATATCAAGACAAGCATGCAAGCAGGTTTTTCAGTCTGCATTCTTTTGAAGGGAGACCAAGCCTACAGATATCACAAGTTGTAAAAGGATATCCCTGGTTGACATCTATGTGCTGTTCAATTTGGTTTGGTTTTCTAGTTTTGTTTTTATAGGACAGATCTGCAATTTTGCAGATGGTAGTGACAGGTCATTTTAAAAAAGTCTTCTACTGCAGAGATGACATTTATTGATCTGAAGGCAATAACACAAAGTCTTACACGTATGCCAGTCTTGCAGTTCTTATAAACATAAAACTTTCTCAGCCATATATTTGAATAAATGGTCTGTGTAATAAATCTTTAATGGCAACCTGCTCTTGGCTGGAAAAATCCAGTTCTGTTTGACTCCCTTAGATTATACATTATTAAAAGCTATTTTATCAGTTTATTTACTTTGTTTTATTTCTTTTGTGCTTTCTTTTTATAGGTGTCTGTAGCAATAAATTCTTTTGTGGGAGTGTGAGTGAATATCATCTTCTTAAGAGAAGGGTTGGGGAGTCTAGATGTCAGTTACCTTCAGCTGAATTAGTTTTGCTCGGGCCTCTCCTTTGCGCGCGGCATGGCGTGAAATGATTTTCTTTAGACCATTAGCTTTTAAGTTGTTCAACAGAGAAATTAGACACTGCATCTTTCTCTGGGAATGAGGGGGTTTCTAGGCCCTGCTGTGTAGTTATTAAATCAAGGCAAGGTATACTTTCATTGATCTTTCATTCAGACATAGGCACTAGAAAAGCCAAATGCATTTATGGGGCTTTGAAAATAATTTACACAACTTTGAACACCTAATTCTAAAGTCTCTGCAATCAAACTCAGGTGTTGATGTCAAGGTAATGACAGACTAAGAGCTGGATTTATAAACTGCTAGTACCCTTGCCTGCAGATACACTTAATTTGTAGAGTTTTTCAAATTTGCAGCCACTCCTGTATAAACCGGGTGAGAATAAGATGAAAATGTCCTACTGTAGTTTGCACACCTCCAGAGCCATTCATTACAGTACATGGTACATGGTCAGGGCCTGCTGACAGGAGAGAGAACGCAGGCTGGAGGTGCGAAGCAGCTCTCGCTGACATCGCTGCAAGCTCTCAGACGCGTGGCAAGACACAAGTCTCTCTTTTCTGCTACGTCAAGAGTCCTTCTTGGGCAACTTTTCCCAACTGGTTGTGTGTTCCTGCCCGGGCAGTGCCCATCACAGTCGGTGAGCGACATGGCCCTCCCTCAGATGAAACAATGAAAATATTTTTGCAACCTCAGGGATAAGACATCAGTCAAAGGAAATTGCTATCATGCTGCCGATTAAGTGCGTTTTAATGCCAGGAATCCAGAACAATAACTAATGCAATAACTTTGTCTTCTTTGAATTGTGCTGGTTTCCTCCATATTGTATACCCAGTTGTGGTCAGCTTTTGATCTCCCCTTATCGCTGATATAACTCCAGAATGCACAGGGCTTGAAGAGCAGGGTTAAGCTTTTTAACGTCTTCAATCTGGGTTACACAGGATTTTATCTGTGGCTCAAACCAGCAGTTGAACTGCAGCGTATTAATAAACTAGACAGCTCTTCTTAAGCTCAGCTTCGTTAATGGGTGTGACCTGAATCTGTATTTGTAAAAGGTCAGAACCCATTAAAAGTGATATTGAGTGCATTGTCCAGGAGCGTAAATAATGTATTAATTCTGTGGTCCCGCTCACAGAATTAATACAGTGATGTGTGATAAATGTTACATGTTGTTATGTGTTATACTGTACATGTGCAATAGAGTAATGTGCATTTCTTTTCTTCTTTTTTTGTTGTTTTGTTTGCATTCTATTTAAATGTACAGGATTGCTGGGTGTCCATAACAAATTTCCCTCAGGGGACAATAAAAATCTTATCTTACTATACTTTTAGGGAAAATAGAAGTCTTTATTTTCTCCTGAAACTTTTTTTTCAGCAGTCCTCTGTAAAAGTGATAAGTAAATAACTAGGCCAAATGTTAAATGAGGAGAATGGCAGGTCGGTTTTGAAAATGGATAGGACATATACAAAATAAACTTCTACAGTACTCCTCGTTAAATGAAGAAAAATGTTTGACCTTAGATTTTGTAAGTTATCACTTGAAGACCAGTTGTTACAATAGTAATTCAGAAGTGAGCACAAGGTGGTGTATGGAACAAGCTTCCCAGCCATGTAGTTGTAGCCAATACCCTGGCTCCTTTCAGGAAATGGGAGTTCTTGGGTGATTTAACTATGACCAAAAGGAATTAGACAGTTTGAATGGCCTCCTCTCAGTGTCACCTATCCTATGGTCTCAAAGTGGATTATGGTCATTTTGCAGCAAAGGTCTGATTTTCCGTAAGTGGGACATCAAATTATTTTCTTTTTTTCCCATTTGAGGTAAGAATAAGAAAATATTTCTGGATACCAAGTCCGAAAAGCCCATGCGATCTGTTTTAATCCAAATTATGCAATCACATTTTACAATTAAGCTGCAGAAAGATTATTTTCCCCATTCCATGGCTGGAAAAAAAAAAACACTTGGTTTATGCATGCAGAATTATGCTGTCATAATTAAGCTGTAAAGAAATGCACTCCATGGTTAAACTCATTTAGAAGTTATTAACATTTAACAAGTGCTATTTTCAAGTCCGGCACATTTTCCTGTCTTAAACAAACACTATATGAGTCTTAAAATAACTTCTGCTAGGCAACAGAAGATGTTTATTTTGTCTCAGCAGCACTTATGAACAAACTGATAATGTCATTGCTTTCTGGCATTTATTTGGTTTGGAATAGTGCAAATGTTTTCTTTTTATAAACCACTACTAGACAGTAAATGCCTTCAGTTTATAAATTCTGTAAATCAAAACGCGAGCCATGATTTGTGGATACACTCAAGCTGTAGTGACTTGAACTGAAATTCAAATACTTGTTGTTGTCAAACAGCAGCACCTCAGTGTAATTGTATGAAGTTTGTTACTATTTTTTGCTCTGTTAATGCGTTCAACCTATATTAATTTAACATTAAAGCAAGAAAAATGTTGGAGCTGGGCTTTGTTTTTAAGGTTGGTCTTCAGGGACCATTTTCTAAGGGGTGCAGGGGTCAGGAGTAGAGAAAGCTGCTGGATTTTGTAAAAGTATTCATACAAATATAGATAATGTTTTAAGAAAGCCAAAGTTTTTCATTTCAAAGACTTTTCATCTTGGTGAAAATGTCCTAAAAATGGCTTATTAAAGCCGTGTGGAGAGTTTATTGGCATTTAATATGACAGCGTGGTAGGGAAATCTGGGGGTGAAAGGTCAAATCAAACTGTTTAGGATTGTGAGAATGGCAGGAGAAATAATCAGGAACCAGCAGGCCCGGCCTGGTGATTTGTACTACAGGTGAGAACTCGGAATGGCCAGGAGTATCACAGTTGACTCCACTCATTCATTTTCCCCTTAGTGTGTAATCTTCCCATCAGAGAGAGGGTTTCAGGTACCAAAGTGAAGGAAAAACATTTATAAGACATTCTTTGTCCCCTGTGCAATAAAACTCCTTGATGAAGGTAATTAGGTGTATTCCCCCCACTTTCAGTTCACGTGTTATTTTATGCACCTGTATGTGATGTGATTTTTATTTTTTGCTTTGTGTGTGTGTTTGACACACCTCTGATGGGAGAAGCCGTAAGAAGCCACAGTAAAAGCAATCTATTCAGTCTTTCTGTACCTGTAATTCTCAGTGTGAACCAGGTGCTTCACACAACCAAAGGATATTTCCTTGTGTCATAAAACACTCTTCTCAAACCAAGTTGTAGCAGTTGGGTCACCTCTGAAATACACAATAATCTCAACTTCGCCTATATAATTTGATCAAGATCGGGAGTTTTTAGACAGTTGCCTCTCATATAAGTCCGCCCTGTACAAATCCACATGTGTTTCTTTATTCTGGTAGTTTTTGCTGTTGCTTTTTTGTGGTAGGTCTCTGCTTTGGTGATGGTTAATGAAAAGGAAGGAGATCTTAACTTTTTAGCTATTTCCTGAGTCAATTATCGTGGCCTTTCAGTCACCCCTGACCTTTTGCCCTTTACAGTAACAATTTTATTCTTTGCGACAAGTCTCACACAGGATAATAGCACCTTCATATTCCGAACCGCTGTTAATGTAGTTTGCCTTTATATGCTGCTGAAAGCCACAATAATGTGGTCAGGAAATGGCGATCTGTATATTTAAAATCCTTTTATGGAGACGAATGATGCTATTTTGTTCATATTGCCATCGGAAAATGAGCTTGTTTTCTGTAATGGCTCCAACATACCACTGTCATAAACACAGAACTGTTTCTAAAATTCCTCATACCATTCCTATTTGCCAAATGTCTAGATTTATTGTTTATTGACTCTGCTGTATTTGCAGACGTATCATGCTTTTTAGTGCAGTAATATTTTGTTTTTTACCGTTGTAAGTGAGCCAATCTCAAATATTTATAACTGTTATATTTATAAAAGTTTAAATGTGTTTTATATTAGCTACGTATAAACTGTTTATGTGGTTATTTGAACTGGGGTTATTTTAAACTTGGTTTACGCTGTGGAGCTAGTAGGATCTAAATCACAGTATTCACCTTCCAGTGTAATAATGCCCTGGCAAAACCTTAACGGGTATAAAGAGTGTTTTATCACTGTCTTTGACACAAAAAGCAGTTTTGTAATAAGTGTCCAAAAAGGGTTTTTAACAATCAAAGAGAACCTAAAACATAATATGTTTTGTAAAATAACACGTGTTGTAGAAAGCTTGCCCTTTCTGTTCCCCGGACAAATGAGCAAAATGTATCCGCTTAAAAAGATCGCTTTTTAATTGGCAAAGGTGAGTGACATCTAATTAGGGATTAAGTTTAGGAGATGCACTGAGTTAAGCTCCTCATCCTCTGGCTTCCTTGAAGCTGGGGCCGGTTGGATAGCTTTCAGGATCTTTCTTACTGGCTTCAAGTCATTTCAGTTGACTTAAAGCTCACTGCTTCCCATCTGTACGTCTCTACTAGAAAGATAAACCGGGCTTTGAAAAAGGCTGCAGGGTAGGGCCACTTAACAAACAGTCCTTCCTTCCTTGCCTACTCCATTGTCATACTTGAACACAAACAGTAGCTTAATTATGGTGTGGATGTCATTAAGAAATCGGTTGTAGCGAAAGTCTGCAATAATGGATAGAAAAAATAAAACCAAACCAGATCCACAAGTGGAAACTAAGTGGAAGTCCATTCAAAACCAAAAGGCGAGGGTTGTTGAAGTCTTACCAAAAATGACACTGGAAATACGGAACAGGCTACCCAGACTGCTGATGAAGCTGATACACTGACTTATTGGAAGAAACAGCTGGTTGAGGTGCTTAGATCAGTTAGCGTCTCACTAGCAAATCAGGCTCCGTGAGCTGAATGTCCTCCTCTTGTTTCTAACTGATATTTTGTTGTTCTTAAACATCTAGGAGTTGCGTGGCTTTGGTGAGAATTTTTAGGACCGCAGCTGAGTGTTTGGTAAACTTTCCCAGCTGCATCGCGCTGACAGTGTCTCTTTCTCTTTTTTCCCTGGCTCCAGATTCCCAGAGGGCACGACAGCCGTCTCGCAATCCCAAGGTACGAAGACGTGGAACGACAGTATGCCTCCCTGCCCCGGTAAGTCGGGCTCTGGTAACCTTTACCAGTTGGTATTTCCCTCAAAAGGGAAGAGAGGCCACAAGGGAAGGGACTGGAGAGTAAACTGTAATCCGCTTTAAGGCTTATGATTAAATCCGGAGTATGTGCCTTCGGAATTTCCCATCCTGGGATTTCACCCTCTGCTTCCATCAGTAAAGGAGGTTAGGCAAGTAGGCGTAAACAGATAACTAAGGAGATAACTGAACGCACCCAGCTCTGGCCAGAAAAACAGGAACCTGCGTTGGCCTGCCTGTTTCTCCAAAATGCATTCAGCTCATTCCACCAGTTGACTGTGGTTGTAGATTGGTCACAACCTTAAAGAAAACTATTTAAAGAAATGAAAGAAAGACGTTACAGAAAACCAAAAAGATTACTCGTATTAAATTGACAGAGGTTTAGTGAGGTTTTGTCCACAGTTGTGTGACTTTTTGGCCAACCGCTAGGTTTGAAAGTTTTAAGTTAAAATGTGTTGAATGGCTCAGCATGGCTCTTGCTGACAGCGGAGAGGGACTTCAATTCTCAAAATGTTTGACTGCTTGACAAAAAAAAAACAAGTGCAAAAATGTTATCGCAGAGCTAATGTGATATTTGGATGTGGTTAAGTTTACCTGTTTTCACAGGTCTGTGATCTAGATCATGTTAACTTATGACTTAGCTTCAGAAGATGCTCTTTAGACATCTCCACTGTGGTTTGACTTGTTGGGATATGGCCAGATGTCGCGTCTGGTTCTGTTATTGCAACACAATGTAAGGCTTATAGCAGCCAGTATCCCTCCATATGACCCCAATTACAGATATTAATTATGTTATTAATAGTAAAGGCAAAAATATATTTTTTAGATTTATACAACTGATATGACATTGCAAGAAACCATTATCTGAAATTGACATTGCTGGCCGACATAAAGTGAATCTGTTCTATTTGATGGGGAGGGGAATTCAGAACAGTTTGGCCAGTCAATACCTCCAGTCAAACTGGTGTGTGTTGTGGCCATTCCTCTTTCAACAAGGAGCATTTCTTGCAAAGCAGGCATGAGTTCACTGTTTTATTTCTGCCGCGGTTTTGAATGTGGGGCTCTTTAGACTTTGGTTCCTTTGAAGTAAAAAGGTGAACTTGCAAGTCCAGACGCCCAGCTGCAGATGTGCGAGACCACATTTTCACAGCATAGTTAGTGATGGAAACAAAGTAGGCGCTGTGCTGGTTCAGAACCAACTGAGAAAAATGCTTGTGGAAACAGGGCGTTGCCATCACCTGAGGATTTAAAAGTTGCACCTGTCGTTCTGAGGATGTTTAGAATGGTCATGAACACAGGATCTCAGTCATGGTTTATCCTGAATGTTACTTATTATACATTCTCACATGCAGGCCTCGTGTTTTCAGTTTGCTTTGTCTGAATCCTCTGGCAAGCACATGAAACAAAACAGGTATGAAACAGTGGTTTACGATACTTCAACTAGTAAAAATAGATTGTGGCGAAGGCCGTAAAGTCTGGAGAGGTTTTCTTGCTTTCAAGTGAAGGTCAGGTGGCAGGGAATTTTAAGCTTTCACCTAATAAAGTTCAAAAGGGGATCAGAAAGCCACCAGTAACCTTGAAGCAAGTCCTCTCTGGATTCTTTAGATGTTTAATTGCTGTTTAAACTTACAGCTAGAAGAGAAAGACTCGTGTAAGAGTTTTCCTTTCTATAAAAGTACCTAACCAGCCAATGAAAAATTTCGAGAGTGGAGCTCTTCAACAGAACTGCAAATGTCCTTTACTTTATTCCTAAAGTACCTATATTCCCCTTCTCTCCTGCGTTCTCCGACACACCTGAAGAAACATCCACCGCTGAAGAAGTCATTTTTCTTCTTCCTTTCTCCATTTTGGAGTGGAATTAACCTCTACTGCCTCTGTGTGCACTGAGGACAGCTCGCAGTCTTTGAATGCCAGGGAGCTCCCGAAGGATTTAAAGATTTGTAGTGGAATTCAGGCCTTCATGGCTTTTTTTAGGATTTGTACCGCTTTAAATGAAAAATTAAACATCTCCAGCAACTACTTGAGCACAACAAAGAAGAAAATTAAACAGAAGCAAACTAGAGCCATTAATTGTTTTCTTGTTTTGACTTGGTTTAAATCCTCCTATGACTCTTTTAAACAGGATTGCCGTTTGCAGTAAACAAGATATCTGTTGAGAAGACAAATGGGATACGATTGGCTCCCATAAGATGGGATTAATGCTATATATATTGTTTTTTCTGTACCTGATAATACATGGCGTGTAACAGCCTGAGCTGACACAGATAAAACAGAGCTGCCTATACATGTGCTTCAACACATACACCTGCTGTTCTCAAAGAAATGGCATTACACTAATTTGCACTGTTCTGTGAGCACTGTGTTGCTGTGGCAACCAGTGCTCCCCACCTGCTCCAACCTAGGCACCAAACACAGTCAGAACACAGTAACTGTATTTGTTTTCCCTCCATCATTATTTTTTTTTATTAATAAAGCAATAAAGTAGGTGGCACAGTGGGCAGTTCCTGGGGTGACATCTGTGTGGAGTTTGCATGCTCCCCCTGAGTTTCGTGAGTTTCCACTAGGTGCTCCTGTATGTTCCCACAGTCCAAAAACATACTGGTGGGTTAATTGTCTTCTGGGGATATTGACCCTGGTGTGAGTGTGTGGGTGTCTGTGTCTGTGTGTGCCCTGCGATGGACTGGTGTTCTGTCCAGGGCGTACCCCACCTTGTGCCCATTGCTTGCTGGGATAGACTCCTGCTCCCCTGGATAAAGCAGTTAGGTACATGGATGAACACAGTGAAGAATAGTGGTAAGGGCCTCTTTATCCTTATCACAAAATAATTTGATAGGGCTCAAAGACCGAAATGCTCTTTCGGGGGTTCCTCAAGGCATTTGCCCTCACAGAGGTTGAGCCCGGGTTCAGGTCACATGTGACGGATGAGTTAGTGCTTGTGACTGGGATTAGTCCCCTCTCCGCGACCCATGTGGCCTCCAGTCAGTGAGCTTCGATAGGGGGGCTGGCAGTGTAGAATCCGACACGTTGAAAGATAAGTGAGCAGGTCACAGGACTCTGCCTGCCCCTCGTCCTCCCCTGTGTGCGCTTGCAGGCTCACAGCTGAGGTGCAGCTAGAACAAAACATACTGGTCTTTCAAAAACTATGTATATACATTTCTTCTGTTATTTGACTTTACCAGCAACACCTGGTTTCTTCATACTACAGCTTTTTAGTACAGAATCAGTCATGAGATTATCAAAGTGGCGCATAGTGTTAAGTGTGCACAATCTACAGAAAAATGACTGAATTTTCTGTAACATTAACTAAATGAACCATTGTTCTTTTTGAACCACAGTTACACATTTTGTATCTTCTTAGCTTGGGGTGAATGTAGGCAAAAGTAAGCCTGCTCCTTTTCACTGATTTATTTTTTTTTCACCAAAACACAAACTCTCTTGAAGTGAATTGTTTTGTTGAAGCAAACATGGGCATCTACTGATAACCTTTTCTCAGTCTGGAGTGTGGGATTAGGTTATTCATTTGAAGTGACCGCTTTAAATTAATTAGCTCAGTTGTTCTAAATTAAGTTGTTTTAATCTAAAAAATTGCAGCTGCCTTACATCACTTTCGGAGGAGATGTCTCTGTCATCTTTGGTTATGGTTGGCGATGATTATTGAATCAAACACTTGTATATGATGTGAAAAAACTATGAATCCATCCTGGCTGGGCATTGTGAAACACTTAATCAGTCCAATATGCAACCTTCACTTTAAAAGCACACACCTAATAGTAAACTTGAAAAAGGACCCTACTTTAATATAGCTAGATAATGAAGTTTAAAGATTTTTTTATTACACTGTGCATATATTTGCAATTGATTCCCAGTGATTAATGAATCATGAAAGTGTTCTACTGATAAAATCAAGGAGAAGCAACTTTTAGCAGAGAAAATGCTTTAAACAACAGTCAGTAGCATGAGTAATCCTTTATAGGCAATGGGAATCTTAAAGCCCTCAATAAAAACTCAAAACTGAATAAATTGCGCAATGTGTCTTTACTCTTGTGTGAAATACAAAAATAAATGGCAGGATTTCAGGGTTACAAGCAGATCATGTTTTCAGATCAGTGCCCCAAAAGTAGCATTAGCAGCGTGTCTGGGAAAACTTCCTGTAACACAGTCCATTTGCAAGGCAGCCTTCTTGCTCCGTGTCATTTGTTTTCTAAAAAAGTAAGAAATTCCAATCATCTGCTGGTTTACATTGCTGGGTCTGCTACACTGCTGGTCTGCTGGGTACATGGCGGTCTCCGGCTTGAAATGTAAAATCAGGGTACGTTTCTGGGTTAAAGAAGTTCTTAACGTATTTAACTGACAGCTTTATCCAAGCTGACTACACGAGTAATATTACAGTATGTACAGTGATGCAAACAACAGTTTTCTATTACTTCTTTGGGCAGTGTAAGTTGTCTAAAATGAGGGTGTCGCAATATAGCCAAGATGCAGGCGTTCAAAGCTGTAACTACAGTAAGACCATACAATGAACAGACATAATGGCAGGGATTCTGCAGTACTAGGTAATTGTACAGTCTGAATAGGTCATGAAAAGAAACTGGAAGGTCATCAAGTTTGCAATCCTGATGGTTCCACCATTAAAGATGGATCTACAGCAACATGCAACTAGTTAATAACATAAGAAAGTTGACGGCTGAGAAGATGACATTAAGCCCATCTAGCACTTATCCAGCTGTTTCTTCAAGGATGTCAGGGTATCAGCTTTGACAGGGAACCCACATGAAGCAATTAAAACTAAAATGGACCTTCTCATTTTTCTTTGTGCTTTGAGTGTTTTCCAAGGGTCTCTTGGGAAGAGGTGCAATCCATAGGGTTCCAAGCCTGGCTTGCTTTAGAGCTCGGAGATGTTATCCACAACAGGTGGTGACCTCATACATGCCTGGCCTCTCCAGAGTCATTCCTCTTGCACCATAGGAATTCTGATTAAAAGTCAACCGGTGCCTCTTCTATTTAAGGAACGGAATGATGCTCATCTCACCCCACAACACCTGTAGGTTTTTTAGCAGCCCTGCCGACACACATTTTACAAATATTTTTGACATGATGTGAAAACGGATTTCGGTTTCCGTCCTTGAAAATACATGAGCCCGCTCAGTTTGTAACCAGATCAAAGATCTGATGCCTGCATGCTGTGTGGTGGGTTTCCAGGCATATAGTCACAGTTTACAACCTGACTAAAGATATTAAAATCCAGCATGAATCAAGCGAAGCCTGGAATGCACAGTGTAATAAATGTCAAAAACATGTGTTTAGGTGTAATGACAAAACAATCTAGCAGCAGCATTTGTAACAAAGCTAGATTGAAGCAAAAAGATTCTACAAGATTTACGGTAGATGCCCCTGTTATACCTCATTGCAGTGATTCTACAAATACCTATATGTCTGCTGTAACCAAAAAGCTGATATTTATACATTGAAACAGCAATGACTATACACATTCTTGGGAGTAATGTCTGCATTACACGGAAATAATGGGCTTGAAAAACTGTTATCTTGTAGTGTTAATATGTTTCTCTTTAAGTTTTTGTGTTGTTTTCCATGAACCTGAAATTTGGTACACCATTAAAGAAGCGGTTCACCTCATTTCATTTTCACTCATGTTCTGTTTATCCATGACGATCCTTTCTGACCTTCCCAGAAGATGAATCATCAACAAAAAGTATGTTGGGTTTATTGTTACAGGCCACATTCCTTAAACTGGTACAGCAACCACAGTGACCCACGATGTTACGGGCACAGAAAAACTAAAGCATTTGTTGTATTTTTTTACTTCTTCTGAAGGAGGTCAAAGGGTATGCCATTCCTCTCATACCAATCACAACAGACTTCAGAGAAGACATCTACAAAATGGAGCGCAACACACATCAATTGGATACAGGTTATGTTCCTCTCAGTGTTACATAAATTAACGTAACTCAGAAGGCATTGTCATCGTTTGGTTGGTGGTTAGCCTGTTGATCTGAGGATAATAATAATAATAATAACATCATTTTATTAACCCTTTACAATTTCTTGCATTAGGAATTATCTTTTCGCATACCCCAGCTTGCTCTCCATGAGACACACAGATTGGGAGAGAGCCTGGGGTCAGAGTGCAGGATCAGCCATCGTACAGCACCCCTAGAGCAGTTGGGGTTAAGGGCCTCGCTCAGGGGCCCAACGGAGTAGGATTCTTCTGCCGGCTGCGGGATTTGAACCAGCAACCTTCCAACCACAGGCGCAGATCCTTACCCACAGAGCCACCACACTGCCCCAGATTAAGCTGAGAATCAAATTAAGCTGTTTCCAGCTATTAAACAGTTTAATTCAAGAGATGTTCTGTCAATTTGTACAATTACTCGTAACATCTTCCATAGAGAAGGGTGTATAGCTTTGATCACCGCAAAGAGGTTGCAGCCAATAATCTGGAGCTGGAGAAGACTCTTGCATCAGACAGCCAATATCTTCCAAACAGGCTAGATGGGCCGGATAGTGTTCTTAAACAGTGGGGCTCAAAAGTTTCTTGAGACGATTTCCTGTATGGATTTTTTTTCCAAGGCAAGATAGGAATCCCAAACCTGGGACTGGTGTAATGAATACAATTCAGTCGTTTAACAGTGCATACAACACTATGTTGAACTCTCCACAGCTTCAGAGGAGATGGTTTGCTTCGTTGGAGTCAGAGAAATCACTGTTTCTGTCAGGAAAAATTGATTTTATGTAATTCCCTCCTGAAATGGAGATGGGTGTATTCCTGTTTATGATGTGCTTTGTTTTTTGAGAGTAACTTGAAGCAGTAAGGAGGTTGGAGCTGTGGGTGCCTGTGAGATAACTTGGTAAATAGAGCTCGTTTGCTTGACTGCAGCAGCGTCACAACTCTGAATGCTCTCTTGCATCTGGTGCGATCAATTATTAACCAGGCAATAGCAGGATGGAAATTACCTTTTTCAATGTTTATTGCAAACAACAAATGTGACTGTATTTGAATCCAATCATGGAAGATGCCATTTCATGTCTTCTATTTTCTTATAGTTTTCCTACAATATGTGTCTGAAATATTGTTTGACCTGCCCTCTCTGTTAAAGATGGTTGTTGTATTTTGATGTCGGACTCGTAAAACAAATTCGAGATTTTGAACAGATTTTTTCATGAACCAACAAATGTAATGTTAACAATGTTGTTGTTTTTTCAAAAAAGCATTTTATTTTTCCATGTAATTGTACCGTAGAAGGTTCAACCCCAGACAATTTGCATATGCTACGACTATGATAACGTGAAAAGCTTTTTCCAGTTAATTCAATAATAGGTATAGAATAATAATCTGAACTTTTCCAACTTCACTATTATTGCATGTGAAAATTGTTTGGGATTTAACCTGCAACATTGACTTAAAACAAAACATTGTTAACACAATGTCTACTTATTTATGGAAAAATCTGGATAGTTTCCAGAAAATAACAAATCCTTCTACATCTGACAAAATTGTTTCCAGTTTGAAGTCTATGCCAGTATAAATTAAATTAGTTATTTAATTAGAAGGAATTTACATGTATGTGCGTCTCTCAAATGGAAATATTTGGATAATATAAGCCGTTTGTTGACATGAGCAATAAATTGGTCATTTATAAAAGCATCAGTTGTGGAATTCCCAGATGGCATAGAATTGCCATTAAGAATTAACTGACAGTATTGTTTTCTTGAACATATTTACCTTCACACTGTATAACATGTGACTCCTAACAGCAGCTCCTGGCCTGTGGCATCTTTGTCCACAGAAATCGCTAGAGGGCTGGATCAGGCTGACCATTGGTTAACACCTGATAAACTCTGTAATTCAAAAGCAAACAAAACGGCAGGTTCAAGGCCCTGGCGTGGAATCCAATAGTTATAAATTGCAATGTGGGAAATGAAGCCGAGAGAAGTGGTGATGTAATGTTAGCTCCCTGTGGTTCCTCAGGTTAGGTATGTCTGTGGATTGAGTTATAGATACACACCGTTCCCTGGGCAGCTGAAACAACAAGCCCTGGCTATTTAATGGTGTTTCCTTACTCTCTGTTTAACCACAGCAAAGATAGAAGAGCCAGCTGGGAGAGGTGTAACTCATGACTCCCGTTGAACAGGGGGGTGTTAAATTATTACTTTCACAGGGTGCATTCCCTACTTCTGGAAGAAATGATTGCATACCAAATTCCTGTTGAGCAGAAGGACTGTTTGTCACTTCCCAAGATTGTACTCTTCATTGGGATGGATGAATGAAAAACATTCAGTAATGTTTATCTGAAACAATCGTACTTCCTTATTATTATACGTCCAAATTGTTTGGGGTTTAACCTGCAATATGTATCATTTAAACCAAAAAAACTATACTCATTTCTGGGAAGATCTGTATTGTTTCCAGAAAACAAGAAAATATTTGCCAGAAGAACTAGCATAATTTAAATTGGGTCTTATGAGTTATAGGGAGTTTATTACTAGTCATTTATATAAATTTATCACTATATTTTGCTGCTTGTCATATTCTTGCATGATAATCCATCCATATTATTGTAGGAAAATATCCTTGCAGCAAAACTGGAAGCAAAATTCTGGGAGCAAAATGTAGTTGCCTCAGTTTCATATATCTCTCTTTGAATTCCATGAGAGAAGAGCATGGGAACATTTGTTCAACCACTACAATAATACCCTCTTATTACTATATGTTAAGGACATCACAGCTTCATGTGACGAAGGCTACAATAATAATAATAATAATAATAATAATAATAATAATAATAAACTTTATTTTATATAGTGCCTTTAAAGGTGACTTCTCAAAGCGCTTTACAGGATGACAATAACAATAAATAAGAAGACTACAACAATAAATAAGAAGATTTCACAAGATAGGACACAATTATAATTACAGCAATACAACAATAACAATAGAGGAGACCGTGGAAGGTGGTATTAAGAAGAGCAGAGGGGTGAAGAATGGAACCAGTTAAGTAAAGGCTTTTCTGAAGAAGAAGGTTTTGAGTCTGGATTTGAAGGAGTTTAGAGAAGGTGACACTCTAATATCCTTGGGCAAAGAGTTCCAGAGCTTGGGGGCATAGCAGGAGAAGGCCCTGTTGCCCATACAATGTAGACGGGCTTGGGGGACAGTAAAGAGGGCAGAATTTGAAGACCGGAGGTTGCGAGGTGGGGAGTAGGGCGATAAAAGTTCAGACAGGTATTGATGTGCCAAGCCATGTAAAGCCTTATAGGTGAGCATGAGGATTTTAAAGTCTACGCGGAATTTAAAACAATGAAACTTTCAGAGCATGCCGCGCAGGTTAAGTCCTCTCTTGACATCTTTTTAGAAACAGGTGTAGAAAGAAATCTGCTTGCTAGCTCAAGCTTGTTTTCTTGCTGGAACGAAGATAGAAGTCTTTATCGTGACATTCTAGCCTACTCACCTCACCTCTCAGGTTTTTTTTTACAGTAAAACCACTTTGATGCACAAAAGAATCGGATGAGTCCCACTTTCCCAAAAAACTGATGTCCCATTTTTTTTAATCCCTAATTAGGAAGAAGGACTTAAAAAGTCACTTTACTAAGTAGCTTACTAAATTAAGTTGTCATCAAGAGGACTTGGAGACCCAAGTATACAGAAGGGCAGCACAGCTCAAGGGTGCAATGGCATGTTCCACCTGGGATTTGAACCCGCAACCCTCTGGCTCAGGTTCCTGAGCCCTAGCCACTCTTCCACATTGCTGGTTATTTCTCTGTGTCATGTTAATCTTACTGGGA
Organism: Lepisosteus platostomus; assembly: GCF_059453375.1. Lineage (NCBI taxonomy): Eukaryota > Metazoa > Chordata > Actinopteri > Semionotiformes > Lepisosteidae > Lepisosteus > Lepisosteus platostomus. The sequence goes on from NC_142624.1 coordinate 4,070,804, forward strand.
GACTCTAGAAGTGAGCTTTAGAGGAGCCCAAACCAGCATGATTTTTATACTGACTGAGGGGGATGTTCGACTGGGGGAATGCGTCACTATGCGTGGGCTACAAAGGAAAGAGTAAAGGTTAATTCCATGTCGGAAGACAGAAACAGAAATGGAAACAATGGTTGAAGAAGGCTGAATGTTTCGCAGTTGAATTTGCCTTTACTTGTTCCAATTATTTTAAAACTTCTGCATTATATTGTTAGAACAATAGGATGTTTGCAGATACGTTTGAACCAAAAACCCGATCGAATGAGCCGGTCTTTGAGGAATCTAGGTTTCACCAAGCCGGTCACAGCTATTGTACCTGCTGAAGTGTTGTTGTTCATTAGAATTTATCCAGTGTCACTTTTCCCTCATCATTCTGCTTCTGTTGTGATGAGTATCAGTCATCACTACCCTCCTGGGAAGGTTTAGACTCAGGAAGAAATCCAGGAAGCTGTGAGTGCGTCGTAATGGTAAACCCCTGGCAAATTTCCTCGCATGTTTTTTGAAATCCTAACCCATAAATTTGGATGAAAGAATTGTCATAATTTTGTGGTTGACATGTTGTCCCAGACAGGACAGGCTTGAAAGTCTAATGAAGTGTATAATAGATGTTTCACTATCCATTATCTGTCTTTCTTAATAGAATGCCTGGAAAAGCAAAGTCATTTTGCGCTCGTGGTTAAAGTGTTAGACAGGGCCGCCAGCTGCTTGAGCTACTCTGATATTATTAGGGGAGGGAGGGGGGATTTGCGAAGCGAGTCTGTGGAATTTAACGTTGATTCTTTGAGCAGATGCAAGGAAGAGGTTGAAATTATCAGAGTTTCGCCGAGTAAGCCGGAAAAATGTTGAATGTTGTTCTTTTCTCTTTTTTAAAAAAAAAATAAATGCTAGGTTTCTCTATCAGACGGGGATTATATGAAATTGAATTAGCCCCTTTCACAGCTCTGGGGTGGGACTAAACAAACAGGAAGAGCCTTCTACTCTTACAGTAAGGTTTGTCATGACCCGTCAGCAGCTCTTGCCTGCCAAGCATCTGTTTTTTGGCTGCCATTTGGCCAGGAGTTCTGCCCAGCAAACCGCCTGCACAGGCCTCCCAGCTGGGACCCAAGACCTACTCTGTAATGGAATTAGGGCACAAATATTAGTTCTGGATGCTTTGCTAATAACAGTGTGCTCCAACCCCATACCACAGTAATCCACAGCTGCCCTTCGCTGCTGATAGAGACCCCAAAAGGGAAATTCCTTCAGCCAGTTTTATTTCTGTGCACGATGCGGGGTTTTTCAGGCTCTGTCTCGCTGTGGGTCTCTACTCCTGCTTGCCCGTGTTGAAACTTGGCCGGTTAGTGTGTTAAAACGGGTTGTCATGTTTGCATTACGTGTGTGTTCTTTGCCGTGTTTTTTTTCCCCTTTCCCTGTATAACTCATTTGACACCGGAAGGACTCCAGTCAGTAACCTAGGGGATGACAGACACAAGGCCCTGAAGAGAAAAGACTGCTGCAGCAGATTGGGTGGTCAAAGCTGGAAAAAGATGAAGTGGATGTTGATGATTTTTGGAATGCCTGGTTCTTCAGCTCCTAAGTGAACAGGTTTCTTATTAAAGACCGTGTGGCCCTTTTTCACATAAGAAATGATTAGTCCTAAAGCCCAAGGCACTGTAGCATATACCTCCAGCTGAGTCTCACACATCATCTGTACTGTGCCTTATAAAACCATATACAGATTCTTTCATTCATATCTACACAGAAATAGTGCAAATCGTACATAAACCTAGGAGACTTGGCAAACATTTCAACATTTTCACCGCACTGTCTGCTCTCTTTTGTCATGTCATTCAGTGTGGGGAGGGGAAACATACAGCTACAATTGGAGTGCTGGGTCCTTCACAAAATATAGACAGAAATCCAAGCTCGGGAATACTTAGCTGGAAGAAAAGCCTTCTACTTAAGAAATGATTAGTCCTAAAGCCCAAGGCACTGCAACATATACCTACTGTCTTCCTCCTGTCACGTGACAGTGGCTATTGCAGTTCACTTAGCTGAAATGGAAATTCGTGCTTGAAGCTGTTCCAGAGTCTCCGGATTTCTGTGATTGCATGACCCAGATGCTCATAGTGGTTCCCGGCTGCTGATCAAAGGAGGTATAATATATCAGAAGAGTCAGATCTGCCATTCCCTTTATAAATACACTCCTAGGTAAAAAAAGGTGAATCATGTGGCTCAGCACATCAACAAAAACAGGAAGTACAATCTTTTCTTTCCTCTGCTTGTACCTCCTCTAATTTTTAAATAGTGGTTCTTCTTCAGTTTGTCTTAATTGCCACAAATCTTACTGTTAGCTACCATTGGTACTGATTTGCAATTTTAATCATTCTGCAAAAAAGGCCCCATTTTTACAAACACTGAAGCATATTCAAGCAGACTTGTACTAGTGGCTATTTTTGTTGTTATTGGTAATGGAAGGGCCTACTGCTTTAATATCAGGGCCCACTGTTCCAAAGAATCTCATTTTGTTTATTGTGGTTTTAGGCGGTCATTTTGCAGATGTCTTCAATGTTTGATTTAAGGCACCGCATGACGAGGAGAGAGCTTTGACTCTAGGAGAAATGTCAGTCCCGTTCAGTGAAATAATACGAGCATTGAATTATCTGGGTGGAGCAAACACCCTCAGCTTTAACACCCATTCTGAGTCATTGATCAGATCATCTCCTGGGGCCAGGCTCTCATTTCTCGATTTACTGTAGATGGCTTTACTAGCTTGTTCCATATTTAATGGGTCTTGTGATTAAATCACCGCTTTGCCCAGATGCAAGTATCCGGATGACAGTAGGTCCACTTCATGAAGGCTCTGCCTGTTTTGGGAGCTTTATTGAATTAATGAAAGAGCTGCAACTCAATCACATATGCTGCTGGCCAAGTCTGCTGTACTGTCCAAGGATGACCTGCCTCCATTCTGCAGCTGCCGGCAAGAGAATTAGCTGTGGAGTGGCGATTCCACAAGTGTCTGATGGGGTAGAGGTCAAGGCTCAGCGCTTGGCATGACAGGACAGGGGATCACACCTGGTAATGCATGCAGTGTGACAGGAAGCAGTATCCTGTTGACAGGGTACTGTATATCAGGTTGCATCTCAGAAAATCCTACCGTGGGCACAGAAAAGCATTCTTCTATGGTCAGTCCAAGCTGGGGAAAATGTTGCAGTGAGCAGACTATGTAGAACAACCCTGCATTAAAAATCTTCTATACTTTACTTTAGATCAGCTAGGGTGTCTTCTTTGGTCACAGGATTATAAGTGATTATTCTACAGACTAGTATTATACTGTAGCGATTCCAGCACTCCTTCTCCTTGCTCCATTTCTGAATTTCTAGGGAGCCGATGCATGTATTCTTTCTGAGAAGGCAATCCGAGCATGGATGTATCACAGATAGGGAAAATCTTTTTAAATCTCTGGGCCTTTTGCATCTGTAGACTTTATTCTGCTGTAGTATTACATCACCTTCCTCAGTGTGTTCCAGACTCTTGTGTTCCAGGTATCAGGTGCAGTCCTGGGAGACCTTCGCAGTTGCTGGCCAGAGTGCTGTTAAAATGGTGTTCAGCCCTGTCAGTCGTAATATGGCAGCAGAATTTGATTTTGTTCAGGTTAGCCGATTTCACATCTGTACTGTGTAAAAGTGTGTACTTTTCCAGAGGATCACGGACAGGGAGGTAGGATGTGGTTTGTCAACAAAACTGAAGAGCTGAAATGTGTGTCACGCTAAACTCTTGTATAAAATCTGTTGAATCCAGTTGTGATTTTGCTGCTTTGCAAAATAAGGGGGTGGCTCCAGGTGTGCTTTGGAGCTTGCTTTTTAAAGTAGAAAGGAAGCAACACCTTACTCTTACCATGCAAAAAATAAAACTTTTTGTTTTAAAATGTTAATTGTCTAATTCCACCCACTGTACACACCCAAAGAATCTTAATATTTAAATAGTCTGACCTTCTCAAATCTCAAAAGTTAAGCAAGACTAGGCTTTGTGGTGCAGGTTATGCTGGTGTACCAGTAGGTGGCGATCTTTTGAACCAGCATTTCCCAACCCAACCACTTTCCTGTGGGTGGTGCCATCAGAGACGTTAAGCCAAGATCCTGACTACTTGGTCATTAAAGAAACCGTGGCACTTTTCAAAAGATTAGTTTCCTGGCTAACATCTGCTCTTAACTTGTATAGCTGATTCTTCCAAACATTCCCCTTTAATTCAATTGATGAAACAATTCCTCATTCCCCTGTTGAACCGCTGTGTAGTGGGACTGGTAGTGCTGTTTGTTGTGCTATGTGTCACCCAGGTGGGTGCCGTGCTTGAATGAAGCTGGAGCTGACCGAAGTGGGTCATCTTCTATGTCAAAAGCACTTTGGGATCCTTCAAGGATGAAATTATTATTAGTCATGCTATTAATAAGACAATTCATTGAAAACTGGTGATATATGATTTAAGCTGTTAAATGTCAAGCCTGGTGAAAATGAAGCCAAGTGCTCTTTAGCAGTGAGTCAAGGTTTTGAGTGGATGCTGAACATCAGTGAACAAGGTGCAGATGTGCTGGATGTTACTCTAACTGGTGTGTACAACACAGCAATTGAGGTGGAGGTCTAACAGTGCTTGGTTTGGTAGTGTGTAAAGTCACTTGGACCCAACTTCTGCCGTACATGTGGGCTCCACCTAACATGACAAGATCCCAGCAGGATAAAGCACCTCCTCATGCTGCTTGGTGCAACGATCTCTGGTGAGACGAGAATATGGCGGCTGTAATTTCAGTAACTCAACTCACAAGATGTGGACCCCATTGAAAATCTGTGAGATGAACAGAGATGACAGGTCTCAGAGACCCAGATGGGTTTGTCCAGGATCTGCAAGTAGTGGGGACACAATCCCACAAGACAGTATCTGCAAACTGAAAGCAAAGCATGCATTGCAGATGTATAGCTCATATTGCTTTCTGCATTTGGCACTGTGTAAGAGTGGGCTTGTTCTCTTAAGGCAGTGAGTCGGCTTCTTTCGAAATATTCTGTTATCATCAATCTTAATGGCTTATAAATCAGACAATAGTCATGAATGTTGCTCTTAGATTGGATATCTAGTATCTAAAGAAGTCGGTCTTTTCTGAAACCCATGTCAGACGCTTGACCCATGTCTTTTCCTAAATAACATAGCCACCACTGTTTGAAAAATGGAATTATTCCGAGACACTTCTCAATACTGAGCCCCTACGTAGACTGACTTTCCTCAGTTACTCTTTTATGCTGTTATATTGGAGATATCAGAGCATTTTGGTGTAATTGGGATTCCCCCTGTAAATCTCATTTTCCCAATTCTGCACCTGTAGTATCCTATAGAAGCAAGTTCTAGACAGGGGTTTTGAGGCTTTCTGGTGACTTCAGGAGAATCTGTAGCTCTCTCAGGCAGCTGCTTTGTCAGAGCACACGCATGCCGCTAGACTTTCACAGTGGAGCTCCTGTTGATGACAGGTTTTAATGGATGTACCTATTGTCATGTCTGTTCCGTAAACAAACAAAAAATGACAGTCATTTTCCTCGTAACAATCTGTTGGATTTGGTGCAGTTGAAAGTGATGTTTCTTTTGATGCTCACTGTATTTATATACAGATTCCTTGCTTGCTTGTGCATGTCACCTTGTGTTTTGAAGCACAGCTTGGAATGATTAACAGAGATGCAGATGAATCTCACTACAGACATCTTGTTAAGCATCTTGTGAATTAGAAAAATTTGTTATATATTGCTTGTACATTCACACCTACATCATGAGTTCTGTGCTGTTGAAGAGTGGAGTTGAAGGATAAAAATAATTCTTTTTTTAAGATGCTCCTGTTTATTAAATGGCTGGATATCCGACTTGAAGAATTCACAGGCAGACTGTGGATTATTTTACTGAACTAAGTAAACGAGACAAGCATTTTTGTTTTCATTTTTGCAGGGGATGAATATTGTGTACAATACTAAAAGTCAAAGGAGTAATTAAGATCAGACTCTGAATATATAAAAGCACACCCGTAGTTTCATGAAAATTGGATACTACGCAGCACGTGAATTTTTACCCACATTTCAAAAAAATGAAAGCAAACTTCAAAACCACGAAGAAGCGATGCGAAGACAAATTCAAACTTCGCCAAATGTAGAGTGAGGAGGAGGGCGTCGTACAACTCGTTTCATATTGAGTGTTTGCATGTCATTCCTACGGAGTGGCACGGGTGATACAGTTCACTGCGTCTTGCATTGTTCAGTTTTGTGTGCGTTCTTACCTTTCGTGTAGGAAAATTTGTGATTTAGACTTTAGGTCCCTAAAGGTCTTATGAAAATGAAAATTTTGAGTGTGTGTGACAATTACACAAAAAGCCAATGAAATGGTTACTGTACACTACAGTACTGTACTTATTAATGATGTCTTACTAGGTAAGCAGTGTTTTTTATTGCTAAAAATGGTATAAATGTTAGTCATTATTGTTTCTTTTGTTATTTTGTGGTGGGGAAAAAAGTAAAAGTAGGGGGTGACATTTTTTGGGGGGTACAGATTGTAATTTTTCCCAGTAAGGGATAATGGGAAATAGGATTTCCTTTTCACGAAATGTTCACTGTACGAAAGGGTTTCTGGGAATGAATTCCGTTTGTTAAAAAGAGGTACGGGTCTGTTTTCGGTTGTTGGTGATGAATCCGCTTTGTTGTTCCAGGCGGGGACCGATGGAGCCTAACGAGTACCCCTTGCCGCCGTGGGCAGGACAGGGGGAGAGGGAGCCCCTGCGCTACCCTGGGGCTCAGCCCATGTACCCCCCGTACACCTCCCGGGGGAACTATCCGCGCCCCTCCGAGCCCCGGCAGGGGGAGCCCAGCTACTACCCCCCCCCGCCCCAGCAGAGGGGCCCACTCCGCCAGGACGTCCCGCCCTCACCCCCCATGCCGCTCCGGTCCCAGCGGTACGACACCATGACCCGGACGGGCTATCGCACAGCCAGCCCCGAGGGCTACGGCTATGGAGACGGCCGCCGCCAGGACCCCCGGCAGAAGAACGCGATGACGGCCGCAGTATAACTCACAGTTCGCTTGCCACAGCAGGACATTGAGATGAAGGCCCAGATTCCTTATATATATACACACACACATCATTGTAATATGGTCCATCTTTCTATTGGTTTTTCTAGGGGGTGGACTTTCTAAGACTTTTTCGGGAAGGATCAGGAATTTCCTCTATCATATATTCTGTTGCGAGCTTGCGGCAGTATATCAGCTAAAGTGAAAGGAGATGAGCCGTTTTGATTCGTAGCTTAAGGTTTTGTATTAAGACTGAGACAGTTACTCCTCTCTTCTGCCTGCAGTAGATTTGTTGCTTAATTCAGCTTTCCTTTGCTGAGCAAGCCAGTTTTTTGTTTTTTCTGCGCTGTATTAACCCGACCTTGTGACTTAGGAGGAATAACACGGAAACTTGTGCCCCGTTTAAGCAAAATCAAAAGCTGCATTTTGACATTTAGGACATTGAATGTATTAAATATATATAAGACAAGCTATACACATGATATGGTATGTTGTATAAAACTTTGGCCTTTCTAAGAACAGTGTATGACTGACAAACTACCTATAACCTATGGAGAGGCAGTGGGATTTTGGTGTTTGAGACTGGAAAATTGTAGTGTATGGCCATGTTATTAGAGTCACATGAAAGTTGTGTTGTGCCATATAGCTTGAGATAACCTACGTTTAGCTAGATCTCTCTTCATATGTTGTGTTATATCCTTTTGGTGCCTTGCAGGCTCTCTATACTCCTGTAAAGATCCTACAGACACTTCTTGCTGGTTACATCATTTCCTTACACAGCAATGGATAGCTGGTATGTGTTGTTCCTTGAAGCAGAACTGAATGAAAGGTACCACAAATTAGTTGCAGCTTGTCTTCCATTATTATTCATATTCTAAAAGATGGCCTGTATATATCTACACTGTTGTATGCTTCAAAAATACTCTTCTCGCACAATTTTATAATCTTCAGTTGCACATATTTTAGCATAACAAAGAAGCCTCTGTCTTCCCCTGTGTGGTGAGAAGGAGGGTCCTGAGCATTGATTTTTAGCAAAGGTACAGTATGTGAAGGTAGACACTGCAGCCGGGAAGAACACCACAAACATTGAAAAAGAAAGACAAAGAATGGAATTTCTGGAGAGGATGGGTCCTATTCCAAAGAAATGTCATCCCTGTGATCTGTGAAGCATCACATGCTGAATATAGCGTTTGCTTCAGGGGCTGTTTTCCAAGACCTCTCGTTTTCTGGAACCGGCTAGCTGTCTCTGGGCGCTGGCAGGTCTTTGTCTTTTCCCCTCAAAGCTCTGGAGGACACTAAGGAAGAAGAAAGGAAGGAGACGCACTGAGAAAAAAAATTGGGCACCATTTGTTATATCTCCTTGAATAATTTTGTATTCATCCTCCAAGAACTAGAGTCTCAGTTGTACTGGGACGGGAGCTGATGGAAGGAAGTTAGAACTTTTTGTACTTCCTGTGGGCTTACATATAAATACACTCGTGCCTTTTACAGACATCACTGTTCTACTGCGTACCTGTTATGCATTTTTATCCGTCTTGCTTTGGATAGCTATTGAAGTACTCTTGTGTGTGATGCACAGAAGCTTGATTATGAAGGTACACTTCTTGAAGGGGCCAGCCTGGAATCGTGGGTCTATGGACGGAGATTTTCGGTTCGAGTCTATAGCACTGATGCTGATGTTAACTCTCAGTGCTTTAGTTTGCCCATCAATACAAACAAGCACCAGCGCTGTGCAGGGGATTATTAAATCAGAGCCACATGTAGGGCATGTCTCATAATCTATGACCACTTAACACTAAAGAATGTACAATAAGATCTGGCCCTATAAGCCATCGAGACCTTGGAAGGACATCAGTCTGGCACTTCAAGAATATGGGTACTATATCTTCTTGATAGATAAATATTAGAGCTTAAGGAACAAAAGAACCTCAGCATGTTACAATTCTCTCATGCTTTTTTGATGCAATACTATACACGAGTTAACAGTTGCCATGTATTAACTTTATCATGTTTATACTCCTTTTCACTCTCTTGTTCAAGTGCTCTGTTCTGATTCTGAAATCAAGACACAAGTTTGATATTGTATAGCAGGAAGCAGATTGATTATTTTCCCATTATTAATGTGGTATTTTTAAATTGTTTTGCATTAAATGTAATGAAACATTTCACCTGCGGCCTTGATTCATCTTTCAATTAGTGGTTCTAAAATTCTGTGTTTTCTTTCCAAGTCAGTAAAGTTGGAGTGCATACTATACATTTACATTGCTATATGCAAGCATGCGTTGTAAAAGTTTAAACTGCACATATGTTCTCGGCCTATGTTTGAAATATTTTGTTTTCTTTGCTTATTTCAATGGAAATAAAAATGCATTTCCATTCTGAACGAAACGTAAGTACTGTAAAAACCTGTTGTTCCAGCCATTTTTAGACTGTGTTTTAGAACAACATACAGATTTTTGTACAGTATGAAACAAAACTTTCTTAAGAATAATTCCCCAATCAAACTATCCATTGGCCTCCTAATAATCACCATCTATGAACTGGCTTCATCACTCTGCTCTCCTCCCCACTGATAGCTGGTGTGTGGGGAGCGGACTGGGGCATCATCCAGATGGGGGCTACACACTGGTGGTGGTGGAGGGAATCCCCATTACCTGTAAAGCGCTTTGAGTGGAGTGTCTCGAAAAGCGCAATATAAGTATAAGGAATTACTTCAATAAGAAAACATTTTCTTGAATTATAATTGTGAAGGCCTGATGTAATGCAAGTCCAGATATAACCCTTGTAACTTTCTTTGCATTTATTTGCTGCAAAGACAGGGATTCATTTTTAAGAACCTTCATTCCGATGATGCTATCTGGCAAAGTTTCAGCCAAGCATTACAGTGAAGAGTTTGTGTTAGCTGGATCCCCAAAGCATTGAGCTGACAGATAATTCTGACTTCTTACAGTAGTTTGTTTGGCTACACACAGGAGAATTCATCTTCAATTTCCCCCCCAAAAAATATAGATGCCTGCAGTGGACAGCTGTCTCAGAAGATAGTTCGAAGTCTCTGGGGTTTTTTTTGTTTACTTGTTTTTTTTTTCTTTCAAGCTATCCCGCACGAATATCAAAAATTAAGATGTATGCAATTTCATGGTTCATCTAAGAATTTTCTTCTTTATTTGTTAGGGTGTGAGGGGGCCAAATGGATGTATTGTTTACAAAGATTTTCCGATTTTCCTTTCCATAGAGTATAGACGCCTTTAATATCTATCCTTTATTTTCCACTTCATAGAGCAATACTGATGAGCTGTTCCCACAGATGACCACATAAGTAGTAGGTGGTTGTTGTTTTTTTTCTACTGAGTTAAAGGTTAAGACTTCATGGTTTTTAAGGCAGTAAACAAAACCCACAGCACAGAGCTTGTGATATAGAGGTCAAGCTCTTTAGGTGAAGTTTAATGCCTCAAGAAATACAGCACAGATTACTGCAGTATCTCGAAATCAGGCTGAACCAGAGAGGAGAACTATTTCTGTTGTTTCCTGAGGCTATGGCATTTGAGATCTGATTCTTTAATGCAATTAAATGTAATAAGACAGTCTGATGAGCCTTAATTCAACACCCATAGGTCCTTGCACCTTGAGCTGGCTGTTGAGTGATACAGAGGAGATCTTATTGATTTCAGTCACATGTCACAGTAAATCATAGCATGGAACCTTTCAGTTCATACAAAATACAAGGTTGAGATTTGCTTGCAGTTAGAAATGCATTTTCTTACTGCAGTGCAATGCATTGTAATGTTTTTTTTTATATATATTTAATTCAAAAACAGAAACATTAGCTATACATATGATGTTCATTTATTGTTCCACTTAGAGGTGGAGTTAGCATGTTCATCTGATTTTTACTGGATTTTTCACTATGTGTTCCAGGTTCCCCCATTTTCTTGTATCTGCGTTAGATTTGATTAATTACTCTGAATAGTGAATTGATTTCTTAACCGGGCGGTTTAGATCCCATTACAAGCAGTTGAAAGGAAGAGTAGTTCAGAAATTGGTATGATTTTTTTATCATTATGGAAATGAAATACAACTGTTTGAAATTTAAAAAAAGCTTACAGAATTGTCTATAATGTTGTCACGTTCTGATTTTAGTATGCCGTGCCTGCATTTTATATGATGTACTGCAGTAAGAGAAGTGTTGATTTCCTTCACAAAACAAAATAGGTCTCAGGTGAGCTTAAGAACTCTAGTGGAGAAGCTGTTTAGTTTTCTAAATAAGGAAAGTAATGGTCACGGATGCACCTTCAGGAAACAGTTTTGGTTTCAGTTTAAAACTTCTTTAAAAAGGGGCTGAATTATGCTGTGAGCTATGCAAAGCTAATACAATAGAGAAAACAAAATACGGTAAAAACAATCTGATAGCTAAGTACCATAAAAGCCTTCTAAGATCATGCAGATGTAAGTAATTAATTCTGTAAAGGTTTAACGGGAGGCTATTTTGTTTTAGGTATGAGAATTGCTACCTTGAAATGTATCTGCTGCACAGCAGTTCAGAATCCTTTTGAAGAAGGCAGTTTTTTGCAAAAGTGCAAAAGTGCCATTGTTCCTCATGGTGGTTCTCATTGGGAGACACCCACAAAGAATTTAAATTTACTTTATCATCCATCACATAACTGCACATACTGTACCTGCATTTGTTGGCATGAAGACTGAAACTGTGTTTAATGCTAGAGAGAACATTCCCTTTCAGGATGTCCCGATATGGAAAGTCTCCAAATTTCCTCAAAGATCATGGAGACACCAGAGCTACAGAAAAGAATAGTGGGCCTTTCAGACAAGTTAGAATTAAGTTTTGCAATGTGCTTAATTAAATGTGTTTTTCATTTATCACTAACCAAAATCACTACAAATTGGAGGAGAATTTCTTGCTGGCCTGTGTATTTGCGTTTTGTTTATTGTTGCAAACACTGAAAGACAAAGTTAAGGATTGTCTTGATATGGTGGCACTGTAAAATCCTGAATCCTTTTAGGTTTTGCACGTCTGTCCTGAATCCACAACATACATAAAGAAAGCTGTAATTTTCTAATACCAGTAATTTACTGAGGAACTTAAAATGTGAAGGCACAAAATAAATCAAATACTAGAATATGCAACTCTGAAGGAATAACCTCCCCTCCTCTACTCTATGATAAACTCAAAGTCTTCCTATGGGCTACCCCCATGCCTCAGATCTCTATAGAAACCTAGAGGATTCTACAAACAACCGGGCCATTTCCATAGAAACTCAATGATAATCCATATATTATTATTAAAATGACACAGTGTCTTCTTATTTTGGTTTCAGCTGAGGTCTTGATTCCTAAATTGGTTAAAATTGAGTCCTTTCCAGGGCATTGCTGCATGAAGCACTTTCTGATGGAAACCCAATAAATCCAGTTTAAGAGCACTGAGGAATGTATAATGTGAGAAAGGGGAAACAGTCCTCCTCTCAATCATGTGGGTAACTTTGCTGATTGCCCAAAAATTACCCTTCTGCCTTGTTTAATTTTTACCAATCTATTTTAGCAGAGACAGAATGCCAGATAAAACATTTCAAGAGGCGTGCCTAGTGAATCTGTCCCCAGGTTATTACAAAAACTTGCTGGGATCCTTCTCCTGGTGATCTGTTCTAGACTAATCTGAAGCTCGGCACTCTCTTTTCATCACCCTGTTACTCTATATTGTTTTACTTCACTGGAATGCATCTTTGAAGCCTCCTTTCTACAATATCACCTCTGCCTGAGCAAAGAGGACGAATACTGTAAAGCCTAGTTCAGTGTCATAGACTCATAACTCAGTCGCGAACTGTGTGCTCAAGAGGCAATCTTCAGGCTTTTACTCCTTCCCTAACTTAGTCTAATTTACTAAATGAGATTAGTTAATTTACTAAAAAACTCTATTGTTCTGCGTGATTGCGTGACCCAAGTAATTCAGTACACAGTTGGAACCAAAACCAGAAGAGACAATATATCCTGTTGACCAGTACCACCATTAGATCAAAACATAAGCTTCCTCCCACCTGCAACATTCCCAATCCATTACCGAAGTGGAGGCTTTCCATTGGATCGGAGAAATGGAAGTGACCTCTAGCAAGCCAAAGGACGGCACCGAGAGACATGTTCGGGTTAGTTCACATTTGCGAGAAAGCTGGTCAAAGTGGATGTTCTTTTCACTCTTTGATTTCAATCAGCACATTCTGCTCCTCTCAGAGGAACTGAGGTCCACATGACTATTAATCAACCATCACCCAAGGCTCAGCACAGATCCCAGGGACGAGATGTGCTGCTGAGGTGAATTATTCCCAGATGCTGTTCCTTGACCGGCCTGAGGCAAGACCATTGCAAATGGAGTGAATATTGTAGTCCACAGCTAATATTAGACACTTGCAGTTCATAGTCCTAAGCCAGTACAAACCTTGCTGTCCTTTATCTAATGATTAAGCTCCTGCAGGGCATGTAAAATGCATTGCACACATACTGTATGAACTGGAACTATCCCAGTTTGGATACACTTTTGAATTCAGATTTTCTCTTTGTGATGTTAGATGTTCTTATTCTTGCCTCCCAATTTTATAAGTCATAAAGCATACAATCCAGTTCATTATACAGATGGGATCATTGCTGTTGGAACTGGCAGGAATGACAGAGGATGAAAAGTTAAAGAGAAATTGAGAAATGAAAGGTACCGTCTGTCTCTGGAAAGCGTAAAGGCTGGTATTTATACGCAAGATAGTTGAAATGGGCAAAATTAGAAAATTGAGTTCCTCCTGCACATCCATTTACAAACTCCCATTAATTTTTAATGCTAAATTGTACAATATTAATACCTTATTTATAATATTCTGTACAATTTTGGCGACCACCTTATAAGAAAGATATTGCTGCTGGGCTTGATAGGATGTTCTACACTGCTGGGAAATAACTGAATCTGGTCTGAAACATTGATTCGGAATTCGTATTCAGAATTTAAGTCTTATTTTTAATTAAAAATCTTCAATCACTGAGCATGACAACTGTAGAACGTCTTCAAAATGATCTGTGAAACGTGGACAGGGGCGTACAAGTTGAAACTAGAGGGAAGTTCTTTTAAAAAAGTCCTCAGTTCACTTATCTCCTCCCAACAAAATGAGCTTAACAAGCCTCCTCTCATTTGTATACTTTTTTTTATTTTGTTACACTTTTTAACCTATCGATTTTGTCATAATGTGCTTTATGGTAATAAATTCATCAAATAGTATTCTCTCGGGTATTATACTTTTATTCTAAGAATTAAGTATTTGTCATTAATTAGCAATTATGATGATATATACTCAACTGATTAGGGCATAATTTTTGGCTCTGATCAAGAAGCAGGGCTTTGCTGATTACTGGAGATTCAAGTAATTAAAATCAGTATGCGCTCTCCCTTTTTTGTTAACATTTTTAATTATTTAATCTACGGTCGGATTATGTGCAAGGGGAAAGCATTTTTCTCACCGAGCGACAACTGGCTCGGAGGTGCAGTAGAGAGATTAGCTTGGCTGGAAGACCGAAACGGAATTTACAGCACCTCACAGTGCCTTCCAAGTTTTATGATGCCGAAGTGCTTGGATTCCTCCCAGGTGGAGACACTCTTTCCCTTTACGTTGATTGCCTGTGACAGCTCGGAGCTTCTGACTGTTCCTCAGTCGCACGGCTGCGACAGGACTGTGTTAACACCCAAAACACCGTCAAACTCGGGGAGGCTTCAGCGTCGGTTTCGCCAAATGCCAAAGGGAAACAACAGCGCTGGCGTGGGCCCCTGTAGGTCTTTCTCATACAAGAAAACAGGCCCGCAAGATGGCTTTCAGTCAGAGTGGCATCTTCTCATCAGGTTTGTTTGCGGATGCCGCACAAAAAATAAAATCCCAGCACTGCAGAGACTGCAATTCAACTGAGAAATGTTCACAGCCCAAAGAAATGAGGATGTAAGTATACACTCTTCAGCACGCTTCAGAACCTGAGGAAACGTACTGGGAACTTGTGACTATTTCAACACATATTTCTGTAATTCCAGAAGTAAAACAACAGCTCCTGTTTTTTTTTTCCCCCTGTGTTGCAGATGCAGCAAGCTATTTAAAACAAACTCATTTGGGTGTGCGGCCGATTCATCACAATTAGGAAAAAACAAACCTACCCTTTTCCATAAGCAACCACTGGTGTGTTTTATTCTGCTCTTTTGGATCCATTTTAGCCTTAAAAGAGAACTTTCTCAGAACGCCTTCTTAGTACCACAAGCTTAATTCATTCCCCTGCATCAGTTCAAGGCTTTAAAATTAACTTTACAGCAAGACTGATGAAATATTGAGGTATGTTGAAGAGACATCAAGTATGAGGATGTTTTACAGGGAGGATTCTGGGGGTACTGTTAATTACTACCCCAGATCCCCATTCCACCCTCTTAAATTCCTTGTTCCCTTTACAAAAGGTGTTTTGGGATTCAATACTACATTTTATATCCAGGATTTGGAACCAGTTGGTCCCCTTGCCTCACTACCACAGGTCTCTAACCACTATGGAATGAGCAAAGACAACCAATGCTCTCCTGCCTAAAATGTTCATTTTCATCGTCAATCCTCACAGCTCTTGATGTGCTGTGAACTGCACAGTGCCATCTGCAGTGTCCGTAGGACTGATGCAGCTCTCACTGATAACACTGCGAGCTCGAAAGTACCAGCCAAGCTCCACAAGGGTCACAGTGGCACTGTCTACCAGATAAGTCCCATGAAAATGATGGTTCACTTTCCTTTGGAGTTACGGTTGACTTGTGACATAGTTGCAGGCTTGAGCTTGATCCCCCTTGAGCTTGAGTCCAATTATTTCACAAGTATTTCAAAACCCTTTCATTTTCCACACACGTGCAGTTAAAATCAGGTGGGGCTATATTTCACCTCAGCTTCCACTTTCCTTATTTTTTTTACATTTTACTAAAGAACGGGGAACAGATTCATTTTCAGATCATAACCGGCTTTTGACTGAACTTAAAAATCAACCAGCCGAGAGGTTATAAAGCCAGAAGAAGATGGTAAACATTTAGTCAGTGGTGTTTGTCTCAGATTTGAGAAATTCTATTAGGTTTCAATTAAGGAATGGGAACTAGCATAATAGAGTTATCTCATTTCCCATCATTTACCCACACCTATTCAATGTCTTCATTGCCTTCAAAAATGAAATGACTGCTTCCTTTATGTCACAAGTTTCCAGTCCTACAAAAGCCTCCTTTTGTGGGACTTTCCTAATCAAATAATGTACTCATCAGCTGATTGCATTTATGTAAATTGTCAGCTCATAGGTTAGCCTTCCTTTAAAAGTTTAGCCTTGCAAAAACACAAATCTGTCTGATGAAATTAGCAAACCAGAAGTAACCTGATCATTTATTATTAGTTTGGTTGGCGCTACCACTGATTAAATTGGATTGTCTAGCCTTGTAATCTGACACTACTAAATAAAACTTAATTATTAAAACTCTAGCCTCCACATAAACACATAAGATCAGCCCAGTTAGGTTAACAGAATTGACCAAAGCTGTAAAAAAAAAATGAACTGAGAAAACACATCCAGCCTGTGCTCTTTTTTTAATTAAGGGAGAATTATTCTTTGACATAATAGGAATGCCTGACTGGCCACTGAGTAGCCCCAATTACACAAATATTTTAAGTTTTAGCTACATTTGTGCAATTCCTTCTTAAACGTTGCCCTGCTTAATCACTGGTAGAAAGAAAAGCACTTTCATCTTTATTTTGAAATAAACAAAATAACTGTGTAGTTATATCATATACTGGTAAAAGAAATCATCCATTAATTCCCTTGAAAGAATCCATAACAGTCTAATTATGTGAGCAATGAATATGGACTTGCAAAGTAATTGTATATTTCTTGTACTGTTTAAGTGTTGCTTAACGTTGTTTTACCTTTGTGTTCATTGGCCTCCAAAGAAGCTATTCACTAGCTCCACTTGTGTTCATTCTATTATAGTTGTTGTTTTTAAGCTTATTATTTTAAGCTGTTTTTTGTTCCCTAATTAGAGCAAGGACATATCTCTCATTTGCAAACTGAGGTAAAGTATTTGTGTGACACCATTTAAAGTAGATTGTAATGAAATCGCTTTCTTCTTGGAACACAGAGGATTGCTGGGAATGAGAAGTTAAACCCGATTAAATAAACGATAATATTTGGAGGCAAAATCAATCCTATGGAAGCAGAGCAAAATGATGAAGTTCAAAGCAGGAGATAACTATAAGGACGCAGCTTCCTCTCCAGGTATCCCTGGGGGAAAATAACACAACTCCCCTTCAAGTTATTAACTGCTTTCTAAAGATCATGAAGAGACCCGGAATATTCCAGTTTCAAGAAACTCTTCAAAACACAAATAATAAGAGCAGGTAAAAGTGATCCCAGATCATTGTATAGCAGTAAAATGACCATATGCCCTCTACCTTTAAAGAATAAAATCTGAAATTAGATGTTTTCAGTAGTTAATTTTTTAACTTATGTTTTTTTCTTAAATTGTCATGTTTGCATTGCCCTCCCTTCAGAATATGAAGTCTCTAATGCGCACTGTTCAAAAATAACTACAAATGCTTAATACAGCAGGTCTTCTAATAAGGGGACCATTTGTCTCTGGTTGTATCACACACTGTAATAATAATAATAATAATAATAATAAACATTATTTTATATAGCGCCTTTAAAGGTGGCTTCTCAAAGCGCTTTACAGGATGACAACAACAATAAATAAGAAGAATACACAAGATAAAACACAATTACAATATACAGAGGAGACATGGATGGTGGTGCTAAGAAAAGCAGAGGGGTGAAGAATGGAATCAGTTAAGTAAAGGCTTTTCTGAAGAAGAGGGTTTTGAGTCTGAATTTAAAGGAGTTTAGAGAAGGTGACTCTCTGATATCCTTGGGGAGAGAGTTCCAGAGCTTGGGGGCATAACAGAAGAAGGCCCTGTCACCCATACAATGTAGACGGGCTTGGGGGACAGTTAGGAGACCAGAATTAGAAGAGCGAAGGTTGCGAGGTGGGGAGTAGGGCGATAATAGTTCAGACAGGTACTGAGGTACTGTTACTGTTCTGCATGGTGTCTGCTTAGTAAGCTTCTCTGTTCAGTTCAACCTTAACAGAGCACCAAACATTGTCTCTAGTTGTAGTACAGCACTCTTTCAGGATTTCAAGATATATTTGTTTTGTATTTTTCTTTATGACTAGCCTTGCCTCTTTTATTGCAGTCTGAATGCCACTGGTGCACACAGCTGTCTTGTTGCATCAGATGTTGGTCGGGCACTTTCTAAATATATTTTAGTTGAGGTTTTTAACAGATAAAAGCTTCCATCTAAAGAGGATACAATAAGGTTGGCTCCTTGAGGATCATTTTATCCTTTTCAGCTAATTTGCCACCGCTGCTGAAGTGATTGAGAAAGCAGGTGTGCTGATTATCACACTAGGTGAGTGACTATGTTTCTTTCTTCTGAGGTGAGAAAACCACACTATCACAGATAGTCTATGACTTTGCTCACTCAGCTATAGCTTGCCTACAGGTGTTGAAGACAAAAACCATAGAGTATAGTTGTATACACTAGCATATACAAGTACAAAAATGGGTATGATTTAAAAGTGCTTATATTTACTGTAGAGAAATTAGTCAAACCCCATTAAATGACATTTAATGAAGAACAAAAATGGTTCTACTTCATATTAAAAACTGAAGCTGCTCTGTAACATTTGTAAGCCTGTTGTCCTCTTGTGAATAAATCTTGCTTGCTCAATGAGGGAGAAAACACAAAGGCATTTTAACTTGCCCACAGCTTCAGCTTAGACAAGTGAAAACAGAACATCAAAACATTTTTTAAAGATTATTATTATCACGCACTTTGCGATATTTTAGCAAATGGACAGACCATGGTGTTTTTTGTTTAATGACTCAGCTTTTTTTTTTCAATCAGAAGAATAAGACTAAAGCTGCGTTAAGTTCTTTCGGGCACAGATCGGTGTTATATGGTCTTTGAGAGTAGATCACTGACAGTCTGTTTCTGTTCAAATCCCATCTGGTTTGGATTGCTTTCAATTGACTTCAGGCTCTTAATGGTGTCGATTCCACTGCCTCTTAAGGCCTTAAGCCTTCCTGTCTCATGGTTGTTTTTAATTTGAACAATTTCTATGCTGCTTTCGTAGGTGTACTTAAAATGCCCCACAGTGGCATCAATGGTGATCAAGTGTGGTTCTTCACCTTAGCATGAGTGGGGATTCATTCAGCTCTGATAGCTGCTTTTATTGCCTTTAAGGATTACTTCATATGGTATGGAATACTAACTGAAGACACTTGATGTCAAGTTAAGAGTGAACCACTTCATTAACACACATCCATCTACACATACAAATGCTACTGTACCACAAATTCAAACAAGAATATAAATACGGTGAAAAACATTAACAGGAGGCCTTTTGGCCTATCATACATACCTGGCTGCTTTGTTTTTATGAATGCTATTTGCTTGCGAAACTGTTTAGTAATTTTCAGTATTTTTCCTCCGCACACAACGACAATATATTATGGGACAACTGTTTCCCGTACACTATTAAATTGACTTGTGCTTAATTCTAGGAGAGTTCTCTGGTCTTTATGGTGTTGTAGTTGTAAAAAATCCTGTCTTGTGAATGTTGTCCATTCCTTTTCCATTCTTCAAGGAGGTGAAGGTCTTAGTTTTTCAATTTGGATCCAGCAGATGATTTCTTTGTTACATGCCCATCCTGTTTTGAATAACTAATTGCTTTATTATACCTCTGCTGGTGACTCCCAAACCCACTGGGAAAGAATGTCATCCAAACATTCTCTGCACGCAGCCATCTATAATTTGATACATTACAAGTTTCTATGCTTCTGACAGGAAAGTAAGCTCCGATGGGTTTTTGGAGCTCTCTCACTGACTGTGTGAGGCTTGCACTTTTTGCTGGAAATCTGGGATGACTCTGTCCACCTACCTTTGCTTCTCTGGCATTCAGTTGGTGTAAACACTTCCAATTACAGTATGTGCCACCAGCTAGAAATGTTAGGCAGGTTTAAACAAAAGACATCTGGATCAATAATTCTACATTCAGAGCTTTCAGACCAGGGATAATGTGTCTCTGGACATTTTCCACTAGAGTCAGATTTCTAGAGTGTGTTGACCATGCTACGAAAAGTTGGACCCTAGAGTTGTGCTTCCTGAAGCTCCAACTCCTCCTGATGTTGAAGGGCAATTTTATCCATCAGCCTCTAATGTGCAGAGAAAGATAGGAATTGTGACACGAGCTTTTCAGCTCCGGGCACTCCTGCATTAGTGTATAGTACATGTTTAAGATTAAATTCTGAGCTGAAAGGACTTTGTGATTATTAGGAGGAATCCTGGGTTGTATACAAAAACACGAACAGCATGATGTTTGTCATGAACAAGAATGGTCGAGTTACAACACTGTCCTAAGCCCATACACCTCCCTGGGTATTTTGTCATAACACAACCAAATTTAATAACATCAACAATTTTTTTTTTCTGAAAAGCAGAAATATAGCTGGAAAAATAACTGCATTAGCTTGATGATATTATTTTTGGGTTATAAAACCAAGAACAATTTTGTTTCACTTCTTAGTTCTGTGTGTACCCTTTGTTGAAATGCATATTGCTTTTAAAGAAGTCCTCTTTCTCACATGTCGCTTACACTAAATTCTAAGAACTAAATCGAGCTCTTTGAGGTCATGAAACTACTGTACCTCCACCATGTTTCACAATTTCTTCTGAGGTACAAAAATACAAGTTTTGAAATGACTGGCAATTCTCCAAAGAGCACCAACTCATCTGTGAAGCATGGTGGAGGTCATGTCAAGGCCGGGCCTGGCTCATTCATCTTTATTGATGCAGCAGAATGACTTCTGAAGTTTCCACAAATGTTGTGTTGGTTTATGCAGAAGAAAATCTTGCCATGCTTATTGGACTGCTCTTTGCCATACAGCATGACAATGAACCAAAACATGTGGACGAAGGACCACTTAATGAAGTGCCAAAACCTGTGTCTGTGACCGTGTGTATTTTGAGAATCGTAAAATCTTTCCTTTAGCTGAAATCAGAAGCAGTAAACTGAGGATTGATAAACTGCAAAAGCCTTTGCGTATATATGAAAGTCTGCAGAAGAAAGAAGTTTAACCTCACAATTGGACAGGCAATCCTGGTGCTTATTATAGGTTTCTAATCACTAAATTATCCATATTTTCCTCTGAAGTTACAAGTGAAGCACAGAGTTGTTTAACTTAAGAATATCAAAAAGTAATATGCTAAATTAAATTGTAATTTTGTGCATAACAGAACATAGTTTCAAAAGATAATAATTAAGCTCTTTTTTAGTCCTCTGGCAATTGTAGAGATCTGCATGTTGCATCCCTCAGGTGATCATTAGGATCTGATTGAACAAGCACAATGGGATAATTAAAGATAAATGCATTCACACACTTGAAGGGGTATTTGGAAAATTTCATATCAAACGGCACATTCTGTGTTCATAGTTCAGCATCTTTTGCACTTCCCAACTAACTAGTCGGGCGAAAGTATTTTTCTGACCCTGTTTTGTGTTCATTCTAAAACCGCCTTTTTTAAAAACAAGAGGACAAAAAGACATTAGCCAAAGTTGTTTAGAGGAAAGTATCGATTCTCTGTAGCACACAGAATACTAACGAATTTTGAAGAGGAAATTCTGATAGCCCCATGATCCAGATATTAGATACGAAGCAGACACGCCATCTGTGCCACTTTTAAAGGTTGCATGTACCATGTTTTTGCTAGAGGAATGTGAAACATCCTGACTTTATAGTGTACTAGTTGGACATTGCTACGTATGGATTTCAGTACTTAGTGTAGCGCAATGAGTGGCATTCACAAGGGCTTTAGCTGTGTTGACAAGTTTAAAACATCCTACGGAAAAGCAGTGTTGGCCAAATTCAATACAAATAAAAATGGTTCCCAAAAGAACTGTAACTTAAGCTTTTACGTAGTCACTATACTATACAGCTGGGAAAAAAATGAAGATTATGTGTTTGTAAATCATAAACAGTTCAATACTGTTCTAGTAACATTGTGTTCAATACAGTGAAAGTTATTTGATACCAGTGCAACAAGCTATTTAATTATCTGACATCATTTTTCACGTTGATCGGTTCATTTAAAAATAATGTTAATTATATAATAGTTGTGTTGAAAAAAACCTACACAAGTCCTTCAATCTTGTATTTTTTCTGCTTGACCGATCCTAGCCCAAGGCTGTGTCTCATTTTGAAAAGTAAGAACTTTCAGATTTTACTCATAAAGTGTTTGTCCTTGCTGCATGTCTTTCAATGGATCACTGCCTTAGTATGGTTTATTCACCCATTCGCTACCCTAGACATTATTATATTACTGTAGCAAAATCTGCAGGATGCCAGTAGTTGTACAGATTTCTTTCTTTTTAATGGTATGACCTTCAGGTTTAGTATTTTTTTCCACTTTTTCACTATTGGGCTCAGCAATCCAAAAAAGCTTTGGAAAGTCCAATAAGCTCCCTGGATTTGAATTACAGAGAGGGTGCCTTGCACTGGTGTGGTCAGGATCGATTACAGGCAATTTAAGTTGCCTAAAACGTGGAGACGTTATCAAAAGAAATGTCAACCTTGGAAAAAAAACAAGATAAGAAGTCAGCCTGTGAGACTTGATTAATTTTGGTTAAAAAAACCCCAATAGTATCATTAATTTATTTATTGCATTTATCACATTTTCTCTTTTTTCATTATCTCAGCTCATTAGTTTTAAATGTAAATCAAATTTGTTGATATAATCAAACAGTGGTCTACGTATATCTTTGATAATAAATGTCTTCTCAAACAGGTGTTTCAGATGTGACACTTTTATAAACTGTAACTGCCTCTATAAAAGTCTCTTCTTCTCTGGACACCTCTGAGACTGGTAATTAGCGTTTCCTTGGATACAGTGTCTTTCAGTTCATTTGCTCTAATGGTTGCAAAAAAGATGACTGATGTACAGTAATGCGCTCAGTAATTTTATATGACAGCTTTTTATATTTGAAAATGAAACATTCTGTTCTATGTTCCAGACAGTTCAAACTGAAGGTTACAGGTAAGTAATGGATAGAAAATTAAATTTCAGAAGAGTCAGGTGTAATTTTTAGGACATTGTATCATTTTTTGATAATCTTGCTTTTTCCTCCAAAAATGTGGCTTTATTGAATTATTATTATGGAATAAGTGAATTATGATATCAAGTCAGATTTTATATATAGCTCTTATTGTTGAACTATTCTATACACTATTTAACACATAACTACTGATGTACAGAAGTTATCCCATCGAAACAGATTACTTAAGAGAGCATTTGGGTTCACTTCAACAGAATGCTTGTTGTTCAGATTGCCAGTTTTCCTGGGTCTGGAGTGTCAAAAGATCCAGAGGACTGTTCTCTACCGATATTTCTTCTGTGTTGACTTCAGACGACAGCACGACTCGTGTTCTTTTTAGAGAGACAAGGTAAAAGTTTGTGGAGAAAAAGGGTACTTTCTCATAAGCCATGTGTCCTCTCAAGAGTTTCAACTTTCTAGTTTCTAAATCACGTTAAAAGATATTTTTAAAACTTCGCAACTTGTGAAAAAAGTATAAATCCATCCTAGGGCGATGCGGTGGCTCTGTGGCTAAGGATCTGCGCCTGTGGCTGGAAGGTTGCTGGTTCGTATCCCACACCTGACAGAGGAATCCTACTCCGTTGGGCCCCTGAGCAAGGCCCTTAACCCCAGCTGCTCCAGGGGTGCTGTATAAATCGCCGACCCCGCGCTCTGACCCCAAACTTCTCTCCCTGTCTGTGTGTCTCATGGAGAGCAAGCTGGGGTATGTGAAAAGACAAATTTCATACGAGAAATTGTATATGGCTAATAAAATGATCTCATTTCAGAGCGTTAAGGTCCAAAAAAGATCACTTTGTTCCCTGTGGTTACCCACATTTCAAATGTTTCTCTGCATTTCTGCATTTTTGTGGCTGGAATATTAGTGAAGGAGCCTCATGACGGGAAAATCATAGGTCTTATCCCAAGGCCCATGTGGAGTTTTGTTTATTCTCTTAACACTAACACAAATGCTCTTAGATTGCTCCCAGCACCTTACATGGCTGAGTGTGTTGTGAATTAAGGCAGACCAAGTTTCACATTAGTCTTTTTTCCCCCAATAGCAGCACTTTCTATCAGATCTGTCCTAGTAAGATTACCCTCCATCTACATAATTTGACATCTGTTACTTTGCATTTGGCAGAGGCTTCCCCGACAAACGTTATTAAAATCCCTGCCTTCTGCCTGAGCTACTCTTCCTTTATGATTCAACAGTTCAAAGCCGAGCTGAAACCGAGCTGATCGATAGCTCACATTTCAGATGCAAGGTTTGCAGATTTCCTGAAAAGGTAGGCCAAAAATTCTTCTGAAAACAGGTAGCAGAATAAAGGCAGTAAACTCAGTGTCTGTGTTGTAGTCCAGTTACTCCTTTTTTTTTAAAAAAAAAAGGTTTTACATAATTATTTACCATGACAATGCCACATCAAAACTGTATTCAGATATAGATCATTACAATTCAATTCAGTGGTGCATATCTTAACATACTGCACACTTTACACACTTAAACTACAGAGCCACAGCCACTAAACTAAACCAGCACAATATCTTGCCAAGTCTGTCTGGTCTTCTCATAAACAGTGCTGTAGGTGCTAAGGAGCCATCTTGATTTCTTGCACTTTTTTCTCCTGTATTCTGATGACTTTCTGCAAACACAGAAGCACATGGCTTGGAGGCGTAGAGGGCTGTTCTCACCAGTTACAGTGAAGAGTGAGATGCCACCAGGCAGACAGACACAACATTATGTTATGTCATGTTAGTGTTGTTGCTACATTCCTGTATTTTTTTTCTTTCATATACAAATCTGACTTTCACCCTGGTTATGCTGTGTCTTTCCTGTAAACAGTTTACATGGAAGGAGAAATACTTTCATACATACACACGTCAATATGTGCATGTAATACATAATCAATTATTTTTTAAAAATGGACAAAATAATCCATATTGTGATGTGGGGCACATAACATACTCTATATAATCACTTCTCCCTAATACGTTAAATGGACCATCCATTGGCTTGTTAGACATGTGAGCTTCAAATGAACTCCTTGTTAAATGCTTTAAAGTGTAATCCTTTCTATTGTAATTCTTATGCTAGTTGTTAATAGGGTGTACATTGAAATCATCTGCAGCTTAGAGAGTACAGATCTTCTCTTTCATTTGCACTTTTAGGACATCGTACATATCATATCAGACAGTGTCCCTCCATTTTGCACCAACAGGTAACTGCGTGCTGTGCATAATGTCAGAGTGTAGAACAGTAACACGTTGCAAACGAGTCGGGAAGAAATAAAATATCGTTTGTTCGTAAACTTTTGGGCTGTTTTGTGTAAGGACCTTGGCTTGTGTCAAGCAGTCACAGGGCATCCAGCATTCAGAATTTAATGATTCATGTATCTTTCCATTTTCTTACGACTCTATCCGATATAGGGTCATGGGGGAGCCACAGCCTATCCCAGCAAGCCACAGGCGCAAGGCAGGGTACACGCTGGATGGGAGGCCAGTCCATCGCCCACACAGACAACACAATGCACACACTCCCACCTGGGCCAGTTATCCCAGAAGCCAACTAGTGTCTCGTTATGTCTTTGGCCTGTGGGGGGTAACCCATGCAAACTACCCACAAATAGCACTGCAATTGAAATAAAGGCCACAGTACTTTGAAAAGGCGATGCTAATCACTGCACCACCATGGCACCCAATTTAATGGATAATGTAGAATTTTAATTAGTATATGTATGTGTTGTAGCTCTTTCATGCTCTGTGGTTGCCATTATGCTTCAGGTGTTTAATTGCAGGAACACAAGGTGTAATGTAAGTGAAGCTACAGGCCTAAGGATATTTATAGCCAATCGGCTGTTGTACCTGAAAAACTAATAAGTCCTGTATTACTACGAACTCACTGTCACCCACATCAGGAATAAAAAGGCCTCTCAGTGTAAATTTAAAAAATCTGACTTGATATTCATCTTCAGGGAAAGTATATCCAAGCCACACAAATTCAAGACAGAACCACTCTTATGACTTCTATTTAAGTATGACTATCTACACTATAATATTGAAGTAGAACAGAATGATAGCAATGTGAACAGTAGCACAAGGAGGATGAAATTATTAATGCAGACCCACATGGGCTGAATGTCCCACTAGAATGGGGATCCAACACATTAGTGCTAGACCAGGACCGCACATACTAAGAGTTCTTTATTAGGAAAGGTGAAAATATTAAAGCAGAAATAATGGTTGGAAAAAAGAACGTGTACAATGGCGGATAACAATGTATACAGTACTTTAGCATTAGCAACCTGTCTGAAGGTGGAGAAATGAGCTTTGTTCAGGACTTTCCCGAGTTCTTATTAAACACGCAAAAGTTCAGAGTCCCGTTTATGACTTTTTCCGTAGCAGGCTGAGCTCTCTTTCTCCATGTTCTAGTTGAGTTGCACATTTCTCTTTTCCTGTGCTCATGTGAAAGTGGCAGTGAGCGCTGAAAACAATTTGTCCCCCCCCCCATATAAGAAAAAGGTCAGCAGAGGTATTTCGCCAAGCAAGGCCTGACAGGAAACGTAGTCACCAAATGAGAGGAAGAGGAAGTGAAAATGCAGGGGCAAAGAGGTCTAGAAATTAGCTAGTAGGGAACTGGATCCGAAATGTCAGTTTCCAAAATTGCAGGAGTCGGAATGTCCTGAAAAAACAACTTCATGGCCATAGAAATTATATTGGCTCCTGGTAACTGCTGTCCTCAGCACATGTTATAAGTATTGTTCGTTAAAGGAGGAGAAAGTGATTCCACTGCCTTTCAAAGGGAACCATCATCTCCGGGCTAGGGACCCTGGATATAGATGCAATGTGACTTTCAGAGGGTGTTGTTTCTTTGTCAAGTGTCATTGTTATTTAATTGGCAATAACACACAGGGACAAAGTGGAATCTACACTAAAAACCTTGCTGATGACTCCACACTTCCTGTAGTCAGACTGGTTCATTGTGCTGCACAAAGATGAAAACAAACCCCACAACCCGCCACCATCTTCAGTGCCCACCAGCAAACCACCTTCCTAAGGCTATAAGCCACATTCTTTCTGTGAGATCATCACCCATTCATTCAACTATAGTCATTTCGCAATGGGTTCTATGCTGGGTTTATTGAACATCTGTTCATCCTTGCTATGATTTGCAGTGATTTCATTTTTGATACATGATACAAGTCCTGCATTTATTACTGCAAACCTACAGTGGTCTGTCTGGTCTCCAATGAAAAAAAAAATGCAACTATAATAAGAAATTAAAGCTCAGTGTAATACAGAAAAGCACTGCTGAAGCTGGAAATGTATTCATTATGGTTTTTTATGTATCTGCAATCAGTTGCATTCCTGTGATACACCGTGAAATGTATGTTAAAATATGAGTTTTTAGTTAACAGTTAATCAATTCAGTCCATCAATACTTAGTTACTCGTAAGGATAATCAAGGATTATTACTCGTAACTAAGTGATTGCAGAATCTCATCCAAATGTTTTTTTTTTTAAAAGCCAGGGCAACAGCTTCTTCAACATGGTTGAGTAGTGACTGCAGACTCTCAGAAACCTTTTTGGGCAGAAACGTGTCTCCTATTCTCAGTTTACATACATCAGTTTCTATTTGTTTTCTCTGTTTTTTTGGGGGGGTTAAACACCTTTACGTGTAATGTCCTAAATAGAAAACATAATGCAATTAACCTGTGCATTGTATTAGCAACACACTGGCGCCTCTAGCAGAAGGAGATCAGTTTACATGAGCTCATTTTGGGATTCAGTTGTAAGTTCGCAGGAATGTAAACAAGCGTTTTAGCTTTGCTAATGTCCGCTCTCCAAATGTAGGAGAGTTAGCCGGACATCAATGGAGTGTCTGGCACACTTTTAGGAATTCGCACTTACCCTGTCCTCTGGAGAGATGCTTTTTTCCCCCTTGGCAGCGCTTCCCTTCCCTCGGCAGCCAAGGTGTAGATTTCTTCCGTCATATTATCCCAGCATTCCTTTTGGCTCTGCGCTTAACTGGGAGCACGGCGATCTTTCCATGTTCATCGCTGCCTGCTTGGGATAGTTGTCCAAAGCTCCTGTTTGCAATGGAAAAAAAAATAATCTTGAGCCCCCAAGTACGCTGCTGGAGTTGGGCTGGGAATCGTTCTTTGGGAGAATTTTGAGAATAGGAAGTAGGATACAGAGGTCTGTGGGAGAAATACTGAGTCTATATTCTTTATCGGATGGTATTATTTAAAAAGATTGTGTTTGTCAAAAGCCTGACCATACAATTTAGACTGCTTTTAAACCTTTCTCAATTGCGGCACTTGAGGTTTGGTCATTTAAAAAAAAAAACAAATCTCAGATTTAAAAAAAAAGCATTATGGAATTTGTAATTTGAATAAACCACTGCAATACATTTTGCCTCAAGTTCGCCTCTGGCATGAGCTGGCGCATAACTCTAGCATGAACTTAACTCATTATTTCTCTGCTTTTTATATTGAACCTTATCAGTTTCAAATACATTTTTTTTCCTTTATGGAAGTATGAAAAAAGTTCTAGGACAGGTCACAGATTTCCGTTCTCACTAATATTCGCCAGGTCTTGCTCTATTTGCAGCAATTCTAAAAAAAAAAATCAGATTCTCAACATTCATATATGTTTTACACATGACAAAACAAAGCATGGAAATACAGCACCCAGTGGTTGCCACGGCAACTCTTGAGCACCTTTTTAACATTACTGACAGGAAGCGATACTCAACATTAGTGCGCTAATTGCTAAATGAGATTGATCTGCTTCTGCTTCATGTTCAGTCCACGTAGCGCTACATCACCCCTTCGTTTCGGTGTTGGGTAGTGTTCAAGAGGAAGCAACAACAGTTGCAGAAGGAATGGTCGCTGCGCTTTCCTTTAATGTTTCTAGATAGATAGATAAGACTTTATTGACCCCGAAGGGAAATTGATGTGTTACAGCAGTCCAGCCCAAGACAAGCAAGCAAGAATTCTGTAAATGTATCACTATCAGATTAACGCATTTGTATCAGTGCCTCAAACATGTAAATTCAGTAAACGAAATATTTAAACTAACGTTATGCATCTTTTTTTTTACCAAAGATAAGGGCTGTTAGTATAAATGTGTTTTTTTTTACTATTTGTGATCATCTTTGCTTTTCTTCACATATGCATGCTCAAAGCTTGCGAGTCGTCACGAACTTTATCACGACTTTACTAACTAGTGACCGCGTTTTTAACTTTGTTTAAGAAGCGACAAATCAACCAAACACAGAGACAGGAATATAGGATCAGAATGCTCAGAGAATGGTTGTGTTTCAGATGTCCCTCACTGTATTTGAGTCAAAGGCGATACATTCTCTGGAACACATACTTAAACTGGATAAAGAGAACAGAAAAGCATACTCTGGAACATTTACTTTTACTGATATACATAATTTTACACCATGACCCCACAGAACATACAGTAGGAGACACATACCTCTGAGCACTTGATGCCCCGTGAAACCTCATTTGTAAGTCCCTTACAAATATGAAAAGTCCCAGACAAGGCCTTTTAAATAAACTCAAGAGCGAAAGAGCAGAAAACCAAACAAAATGAGTAATCCAGATTCAGGTGATTGATGAAGCCAGCACTGGAAACATCAGAACTGACTTCCTGCGTAACACCGCTGCCTCCAAAGATTAATGGGAGAAGAAAATGTCATCCTCCTTGCCAAGGCAATTAAAGATAATTGAGAAGCCTAAACTTAAAAAATAAATCCCCAAGGTTGGATTAATTATTCTCCTTTGACTGAGACATTTTTGGTTTCAATCATTTCTAGGACTTAATCTCCAGACCTATTTTCCCTTTTTGTTTCTTCTGCGTTGATTAGATGCCGAAGATGGGAGGTTGTAGAAGTTGTTAAAAAACAAATTATTGGTATGTGAATATTTTATTTATCCGTACATCCATATCCTAACCACTTCATCCGATAGAAGGCTGCAAGGGAGCTGAAACATATCCCAGCAAGCCACTGATGTAAGGCAGGGTACAACCTAGACAGGACACCAGTCAATTGCAGGCCCTACACAGAGACACAATTCTCATGAACTCACACTAGGGCCAATTCTCCCAGAAGCCAGAAGTGTTACTCGTTACTCGTATGGGGCGGTGCAATGGCTCTGTGGCTAAGGATCTGCGCCTTTTGCTGGAAGGTTGCCAGTTCGTATCCCACAGCCAGCAGAGGAATCCTACTCCATTGGGCCCCTTAGCAAAGGCCCTTAACCCTATCTACTCCAGGGGCGCCATATAAAATGGCTGACCCTGCGCTCTGACCCCAAGCTTCTCCTCCTGTCTGTGTGTCTCATGGAGAGCAGGCTGGGGTCTGTGAAAAAAGGCAAACTCCTAATACAAGAAATTGGATATGACCAATAAAGTGATCTTAGTTTTAGATTGTGGCAGGAAACCACAGGACCTGCGAATATGCAGATACGCTAGTTTGTAACATACAACAAAAAATATGATAGTGTTGGATCTTTTGAATTTTCCAAAACATCTCTTATGAAACTTTATTTTTAAATTTCAGGTGAGTAAACAGACCCCATGTTCTGTTGGTTAAAAGGAATTTCTGGAATTTGTATTATTAACTGTGCTGTATCTACAAGATTGGAGACTCTGTTAAATGTATATAATACAACTTTATATGGGAATAACATTTTTTTTATATCAACCTAGTATGCCAATTTTTTTCTAAAAGTATAGAATCACAAAATATTTTTGGTTAGACCCACCCAATTTGCAGTAGGCTGTGTATTTTTCTCGGCTTGAACCACACAGCCACAAACAAGAGTATTAATTTACATGCTGATTGTCAACATGTGTTTAGGCAATCGTATGTGTTAACACTGCATGAATTGTGTATTTATATTAGAAACATTAAGAATTTTACTTTTGTACATTGCAACAGATGATGGCAATTATAAGCCAAGGTTCAGCTCCCATAACAGACAGGTTGTAGTGTTTCTCATTAAAAAAAAATGCATTCCCTGTATTATGAGGAACTTCCTTGATCTATATCACCTCACACAGAGTGCAAATAAACTGTCTCTCTTTTTCACATCACTGTTTTGTTCAGGCCTTTCACAAACCACAGTTGCATGTACACAGAGGCATCAGGATGTTTGAACAAAATTAATTTTTGTATTCCTTCTGGAAAGGCACGTAGGCCTGGATTTATGACAGCAATAAAGTATTAATAATGATGGTAGAAGATTCAAGGCAGATTTATGGATGTGCAACCTGTGAGTAAGATTGGGGTGAGGCAAGGCTCGAAGATACTGTGAACTAAGTGTTGCTACTACACCTGTGTTTGATATATGACCGGCTAATTGAAAAAAAAAATGTATTATCAATTTTAAGTAAACTGGGGAAGCCAGTTTTTATACATGTTTGTCAGTGTTCTTTCTAAATAAAAAACACAGACAGACAGGTAGAAAAGTGAGATCCCTGCTGATTGAACAATTATTTGTACCAGTATAACAAGCCAGGGGTGGCAGAAAACAATATACTGTAACATAACGTTAGACCTGGGAACATTACTGGGAAACAGCTTTCCTAATGCATTGGCTTATCAAAATACTATTCTCGAGCCTGCATGCACTCGATTCTTACATCATAAGGCCACACTTTCATCTTCCAGGCATCATACGCAGAACATTTTCTGAAAAATGAGCGAAAGGAAATGATTTCACTGCGGGATTACCAAGGCAAAGAAGAATTACTGGAAAATCCTGCATAGATGCCATGCAATATTTTATGTAACCTTATACTCAACACTGCAATAAAAAAAATGTCAATGATGGAAGGGCATGTGCTCTAACTAAGATGCAAAGTAGTTTGCTTATTCTGATGACAAAAGAAAAAAAAACGGATTTAAGGCATTTTATGGAGCTCACTCCATCAAGTTCTACGTTTTCAGTTAATGAATAACTATAGAAAGTATTGCAAGCCTTGGAGACCACAATTCCTCAGTCTGGAAAATGTGCTCGTCTAATTTCAGTATGTTATTTCTTTCAAATAAACTGCCAAGAGCCTCTGTCTTGAGTAGTAGTAATGGTAGTTTCCTTTTGTATTAAAGCCTGAAAAACTGAATATCATTATTTTCAGTTCAATTTTTTTGGATGAGCGCTTTTGATTTAAGTCTACAATTACTCCCACAGTGAATTACTATTCCTTTGGAAGGCAGCTCCTGTAAGATCTGTGGTACTATTGACCCTATTCTCTTTTATACATTTTATACAGTTTTCTACAGAGCCAGTGATTCACTGAGGTCACCCCTCCTGTCTGTCTAGATAGTAGTCTGCGTCTCTTCAGACTTTTTATAATATAACCCCCTCTCCTGGTTCAGTACAGCTGACAATTTCTGTGTCACTTTGACCTACCTTGTAAAAATCAAACCCCTAATCCCGCTTGAAGCATCCAATAAACCACTAATGGATGTAGTCGAACCCGGAGACAACCCCCCCAATCCCCCAACCCATCTGCTCAATCGTCTGATCTTCTTCTCTCACCACACACACACACACTCCCTAGTGAACTGCTATGCAAACTCATTCCTGCACTGAATTTTCCATTACAACTCCTTCGCTGAGAGCAATTGCTTGCCATATCACATGCTCCACGGTTACCCCCCTGCGGTGTACAATTAAAATCTCTTACCCTGACTTCAGCTTCTTGAGTGACAGGCTGAGCTGGAATCGGTATTCACAACCTTTACAGAGGGGCAGCAGCCTGATGTCTTTGTGGGTCACACATGTTGTCCCTAACCTCAAGTTTCCACACGGCGTCTAATGACAACTAGACTAAACTGGCCCCGTGCAAGTTTAAAAATAGCTGAAGAACATTCCTGGATGTCTTCACCTTGGTCACCAAACCATCTGAGATTTGTCCTTCGCGCTGCTGAAACCTGCGGCTGAATTTAGATTTGATCTGCTGCTTAACTGCCACAGAGATGCAGTTTTTCCTCAAGTAAGAACTTTGTAGCCCCCGCTGTTGTGTTGTTGTGTAATTGTGGCGGCACCGACCATGATGCTTTGCTGTCATAAGGGGGCTGAGGAGTGTAAACAAGGAAGGAATTGCTGGTGAGGTGATTCATAGTTTGTCAGTGTTGTTAGCGCTCAGGCTGACATAAAAGCAACCTTAACAGGAGAAAAGAAACTGACCTAATGCAGTTCACCCTGAGAAAGCTCTGTTTCGTCCTTGCTTTGTGCTGGGCCTGCTGTGCCTGCACAAAGAGATGTTCATTTTCTTCTTCTGTCCACTGAGCACCCATATGGAGCACAGAAATGTTCCACAGTCTGCGTGTAGCAAAGATACAGAGCTGATCAAGGATCTATTTAAAGGTGCAGAGTCACAAAAATGTAAGAAAAGGCACAAATAATAAGAAATTTTAGCCTGTTCTGTCTTAAACCTAACCTAGCTTATTAAACATCTGTCATCCAGACTTTCTTTGAAAGAGTGCTAACATCAGCAAGAAAATGGGTAGTTTGTTCCAGACAGGATCAGCTCTTTGTGTAAAAATGTACAAATTAAATTTTTTATCCTAAGAGCCTCTTCCCTTATTTTCACTTTTGCCCTTTAGTAATTGTTTCCCTTCATAGCTTTTCCGGGGTTTTGACCTGCTTAAATACTTGAATTCACTGTTCTCACACTTACCTCTGTTCAAGACCAAAGCCATTTTAACAATTACCGTAACAAACCTTTAACCAGATCTCACAAGCTAAGCAAGACTGAGCCTAGTATGTACTGGCTTGGGAGACCTGAGAAACTCAGGTTGCTGAGGGTACGGTAAGTAATTTTGCTGGACCAGTAGGTGGTCGTTTTCCCTCTGTACCAAATTTTCCTGACCAAACTAAAGTGATAGGAGATACTGAATTGTAAGAGCTGCCATCCTTTAAGCAATAAACAACCAAGGTACCGATTGGTTGGTCATTAAAGATACCATGGCAAGGTTTAGGAAAGTACAAATGTTAATCCTGGCATTCAGGTTAAATTCCATGTTGGAACAATCTGATCTACCTCATGGTTCCCCTTAAACCACCTGGTAAAGTAATTTCTTACTTCTCCATCTGATCTACTCTGTGGCACAGAATGGCGTCATGCCACCCCAGGTACTTTCTGTGGTGGTTGAATTGTATCCCCTTCTGGCTGTAAATCTATTTAACATCCTCTGGGATGGACTTCCATGCATCCATCCACTTTCTTACCTCTTCATCCAATGACGCACCAAAGCATATACATGCAAGGGATTGTCATTAAAATATGCTTTCCCTTGAATAGGGAAACAGAAAAGCGTGATACCCTTTTCACATTTCACATACAGCACTGCACAACACCTAGCAGAATTTGCTTGTTCTATGGTTGAGGGAACTATGTCAAAATACATGCTTTCCGATAACCAATAGCATTTGGTAACCTTGTAAAGAACAGAATTAAATATTGGAACTGCACTCCTCATAGATTTAAGTGGAATGCTAAGGTATCATGATAAAGGATTAAGTCAATTTGTTAATTCTCTGTATGGAGCACTTGACTCACAATCTTGATTCTGTTCAAATATAACATTTCCATAATATTTATGATCTGTGATATAGTCCCAGTAGGCAGTTTTCTTAATATACATAAGTGATGCGTAATCCTTCAGTTTTTTCCTCTTGTGTGTGTTGATTGTCAGATCTTAGGATTTTAGTCAGTCCTCGGGGGAAATTCACAAATTATAGTGTCTTAGGAGTGAAAACACAGTCATTTAGAAGCTTGATGCATTTGAAAACAATTTGTTTTGAGCGTAACAGCCAGTGATTGTATCGTGGTGCTTCTTTGAAAGGAGTGTGCCAGCATATCCGCAATGACAGAACTTACTGATGATAATAGAACACCTCTGTTGTTCACATACAGCAGATGGAAAGACTTCAGTGATTAACCTTTGTCACTCTTCAATTCACAACAAAAGCAGTAATAAACTCCAGAGCTATACATAATCCTGTGAGACTATAAAGACTGGCTAAAATGGCTAATATCTTATAAATTTAAAAGTGTGTGAAAAATGCCAGCATAGCCAAAAAAAAGTTTAGATGATGAAAAAGAAAGATAAATGATGAAGGATGAATACAAACACTGGTCAATACAATATTGAAAGAAATCCCAACAAAGTACTTTCCTGATCCTCCTCAAGCCATCATGAATTGTTATTTCAGGGCAGTATGGAATTTTCATAGCAGGCATTTCATTCATAACAATACATTGCACTCAAATATGTTTTGTTCCGTATTACTGCAAATAGTTATGTTCTTTAAGAGGCAGACAGCTCTGACAAATTCATAGCTGACACAATGTATTAGGGGTTGTCTGGTTGGGGTAACTCTTCTGAGAGAACAACAGTTCTTACTGTCCCCCAAGCCCGTCTACATTGTATGGGCGACAGGGCCTTCTCCTGCTATGCCCCCAAGCTCTGGAACTCTTTGCCCAAGGATATTAGAGAGTCACCTTCTCTAAACTCCTTCAAATCCAGACTCAAAACCTTCTTCTTCAGAAAAGCCTTTACTTAACTGGTTCCATTCTTCACCCCTCTGCTCTTCTTAATACCACCTTCCACGGTCTCCTCTATTGTTATTGTTGTATTGTTGTAATTATAATTGTGTCCTATCTTGTGAAATCTTCTTATTTATTGTTGTAGTCTTCTTATTTATTGTTATTGTCATCCTGTAAAGCGCTTTGAGAAGCCACCTTTAAAGGCGCTATATAAAATAAAGTGTATTATTATTATTATTATTATTATTATTATTATTATTATTATTATTATAACAGTCTGACTGAATAGATTAACCTGATTGACACTCCCCTCACCTTCATGAGGAATGAGCCAGGGAGCTGTTGCAAGGGTGCAGATAAGATGGTGAAAGGTGAGAGAAATGTTCGTAGGAGAGTGGAAGTGTGCAGGATTAGGATGTAACTTCCCTACCAAACCTCTGTTATAAACTCCATAAATAAGAAAATGTATCCGGTATTACTGATCTCTAACATTTCAACTGATTCTGTGAATATCTACAGCTTTTCAAAAGTCTTAGACACTTAGTATCTTTTCACTGATGATTTCCCTAATTTATGCAGAAACAGCTATGATGACCTACTATAGTTCTAGCCATTTTTTGTTTTATGCTAAAAGTTAACCCTATATTGATATATTGACCCTAGATATTTTGTAGTATCATCATCTTATTAATAATAGCAGAACACAATTTTAAGAACATAAAGCAGCATTTTGTCTTTGTGGTTGTACAGACACTACACTATTGGCTACTCATGCATAGTTTACCAGGGGCTGTTGTAATATAATTTATGGGGGTTCTGATCAACATGAATTCAAAATATTCAATATTCATATATAATTCAATATTCAATATATAGCTAAATGACAAGCTTGTACAAATACAAACTAAGCTGAGTTAATAACAAAGTTTTTAGATGAGAAAGTTGTTGGAGGCTTTTAGTAAATTGTTGGTGATCGAAACTTATAATATACTTTAACTATTCATTGTGTCTTTTGCACTGCAGTTTATATAATGGGAATGTATATGCTGGGCAATTTTAATTAGGATTCTCACCTTTTACTGTAAAGAAAGCACCAGATCCTTAATCCCTTTTATCACCACCATCTCAATGCAAATTACTTGAGTTAAAAATTTATAGACTGAGATGAAAAAAATGATGTTATCTTAAAACAATCTGAATTTTAATTTAAATTCAGTAGTGTGAGTCACAAGTTTCCCCAGGCAAAAATAACAACACACTCCAGCTGTGAATTCCTTGTTGAATTGCGCTTTTGCAGGAGGATATTGAAACAAGGGCATTTTTTCAGGTGTCTCACTCCAAATTCAATTTTACAGTTTAATTTCTGAGTAACATTTTTAAAAGGGATGAAGCTCCTTAATACGTATGTGTGTATAGTTTCTATCGTCTGTGTACTGACCATTTAAAATGGTGATACATGGGAGTAAAATACCCTTCATCCTCAAATTTGACTTGAGAAACACTAAATAACGGTTGTTTTCAAAGCTGAAAGTTTGAAACCACTCCACAACCTTGCTATAGCAGTAGTTTTTATTTGTGCTCTTTACAATTGTGAAATATGAACACCTTTGGCCCAATTCCAACTACTAAAACAGCCTGTCTTGTACTTTGCCATGACAGAGTCATGGGGTTGGCCTCTAAAGGGTACAGTTCATTTAAGGTTGTATTATTCTGTGAAAAAGATGCTAATATGGCTTAGAAAACAAGGGAGTGATTCTTTGAAGAGTAAATAAAGTGAGCAGCAGTGAACAACAGTGTTGAAGTAATTATTTAACAAAGGTCTGCTCCTGGCAAGTTCCCTGCTGCTGAGGAAGATGCTGAGGTGACATGACTGGCACCGATGCCAACACCATTACTTAGGTTTTTGTATTATTTTTTTCTTGAAAATGGGTGGATGAAATAGAAAAGAGAACCACTGGGAGATATTCCTGTATAGGCTACTTGCAAGCTCCTTCAAATAAATAATTCATGACTGTAAACGGCAGCTATTGATATTTTCTTTCAAGGCAGTTTCATGGTGCTAAATACCGCGATGGGGACCACTTACGCACTAACAGATGCCTCATATTATGGAGTCAATCAAGAAATATTGTATATAATCAATTCATAATGTTTTCTCACGTTTGACACTTCACCCATGGAAGGACCGGATTGAACTGATCCAAAGCTGAATGTAGGAAGGACTTCGATGATGACCAATCTACTCTCAAGAATATGGGAGTCTTAATGATTTGGTAGCCTGCATCTTGGTTTATGGTCGTAGGACGACACAGTGTTCCCTATCATTACTCTGGGACATTAGTTGAGAAATTCAGATCCAGAAGGCATGGCACCACCTACTGGTCTACAAATACCATTTACACCACCAACATGATTAGGCTTAGAGGTCTGGAAACCCAATACAGACTTATTGAGCTAATGAGATCTGACAAGATCAGTCTATAGGTAGTACTGCCGCCATCGTTATAACAACTTTAGTCAACGTTCATCTGATTCTTGTCTTTTATGTGTCACCCAAGCTTGTTTACACCCTATGGATGACAGAGCCTTCTCTTGCTATGTCCCAGAGCGCTGAAATTGGATCTCCAAGGAGTCAGCTACTCTGAGTGCATTTAAATCTCAACACAAAACATTTCTTTACAGAAATGCTTTAATTTAATTAGTGTCTATGTCTCCCCCACATATCTTCTGCTGCACTTCTAACCTCTTGTCTTTCTTATACGTGCTTATTTTGTAATTTAATTTAGTAGTTTTCTTTCCTCTGTTTTTACACCTACTGTAAAGCATTTTAGAAAAACTACTTTTAAATACAACATGTATTATTATCATCATCAATAAAACCCTTTTAACTGTAAACACATGACAAAACTCTTAGGGATATTTGAAACACTAAAGTGGGCTTTAACTTAATGATGTCCGTTTCACTCCTGTCTTGAGTTAAAATGCATTTTTTAAATGGAGTTCTCTTTGGGCTGATTGTGACCTACGTGCTGCGGAAAGATTAGAGATCTTCTCAAAACATGACAATCTAAATGCCTGCTGTCTTCCACCCTTCCCCAAAGCAACTCAAAACAGTTGCAGAACAAACATCGTCATTGACATGGGTCACAGACCGGCAACGTGTTGAATATGCGATCTTTTATACCAGTCTTATCTTGCTTCCCTCTTTTCTCAGCATGTATCCAAACAAGGCTCAGAAGACCAGTGGCGTTTTTTTCCTTAAGATACACAAAAACCCCACAGATGGTGTGAATGTATGCATTCAACCATGGCCCTGGAAGAACACAAGCTGATCTTGTTCTGAGATTCCATTTACACAAAAACGGGCTTAATTTGTCGGGGTCAAACAGCAGGCCGTAAAGTATCTTATGAAAGGCCCTTTTTATAGTTTATTTTGGCTGACGACACAAGTAAGGTGCAAGTTTCCCTCTCTTTGGATCAAGATAAGTGTGAACACGGAGGCATTTTATTGCAGCTAAGGACAATAGCTCTATTCTGAAGTAGAGACAGATTTCAGCTATTTTCGTATGCTAATGTTCTTACACTTTAATGTGCTATTTCTGTTTTTCATCCAGCTAAAGGCTGTACTCGCAGGGAAACACGTAAACAACATTTAGCAGCCTATTAATTTTGAGAGTTGTTTTAATATATATGTATATATTGATATGTTATGTTGTTAATATATTTCACTGAGGCTGACATTTTTTACCCATTTACACAGCTCTGTGTTTTGCTGAAAAAAATTGGGTCAAGCACCTTGCTGGAGGGTAAAACAGTATTCTACCTGGGATATGAACCTATACCCTCAAAAGGAGTCAGACAACCAAAACAGTAGTTAGCCTGTGTCTTTTCACATCTGGCTACTCTGACCTTTTTTCTGTATTTCACGAGGCAAACTGCTTGAATATGTAAGGAATATGAAGATTCACGTCGTATTGGTTTAAAGAAAAATATGAAGGCTGCAGCCATCAATTCTGACTTTCTGACTTTCCTTAGCTTAAAACTCTCTTCTGGATGGTGAAGAACTTCACTGGTTTAGCTAAGAAGGGCAGTGTGATAGATTAATATTTTCTTTATTTCATCTGCTGCCTGAAGAGACCTAAAACTGTGAGATCCATAAGCTATGCTTTCTTATCTTATGATCTTATCTTATAAAAATCACAATAAGCTACACTTTCTTCAGTCTGGTATCATCTGATAAAGAGGGGTTTGATAGGTCTTTGTCAATTCTTTTCAACCATCTCACACAGAAGTGACAAATGTATGTAATTCAAGCACAATCAAATCTATGCTTTTGTTAGCAGTTTTTGAATTGTCTACAATTTTGGGCTGTAGAACTAACAACAGGAACACTGTCAGGATACACAGCCATCAGTCCACTCTGTGTCTAAGCTTTAGAAACTGAAATGCTTCCCAGTCAAGGTAAAACAAAAATGAGTTGTCTGGAAAATGTTGACGTGAAACTAAACAAGTCGTGGAATCAGATGTCTCCTGGTATGATGCTCCAGCCAGATGCCCATACGTTTAATAGTCCAAGACAAGTATTCGGCTATTGAGGTTATTTTGAAAGGAAAGAAAATATCATCTTATAAAGAGGACTACTGGATATGTGCATAAAGTATTTTTTTATCTTAAGAAAAGGCATAATGTACTCCTACACGCTGTATGTAATGTAAGCAAAAATCACATTGGTTTGACCTCAGTTGTGTTTATCAAAGTAAATTAGAGAATTTACATCAGTTGCCTGAAACCCTGCCTGGTTTAAGCCAATGTTTTCATGCTACTGGCATTTTTAAGGTCTCCCTGGAAAACAAAAACTCCCTTTCAGAATGTTGTGCTGTTCAATATATCGCCGAGCGTAGATCGATCGTGGTCTGGAGGCTTCTTTGTTGAAAGTTGCAGTCTGAAATCTAGCCGTGACATTTTCGCTACCGGCTCATTAATTGACATGTTAATGTTTCAGTGACTTTGCCTTTCACCTGTTGAAGTTATGTCAGGCTGCCCAGCTGACAGCTTAAGTCTCAGCGGCATTTTCCTGGTTTGTTTTTGTCGGGCAGTCTTACACCCTTCCTTCACGGACATCGCCAGGCACCCCCTAATCTGGAGAATTAATAAACTGATACATTTTATGGGAGGCTTATGTGATTACGACCAATGGTGAAAGTGACAGCTGGGCTCTCTTTTCTGATGGGCTCGTGCGATAGGAAGGCAAGTGGGGGATATTTGTGTTCCCTTCCACTCTTGAACCCTTCCCTGGGCTCTGTAAACAAGACGTTCTGCTCGAAAAGCTACATCTGCTGCTGCCTCTGGAGAAGTGCTGCTCTTCATGTTGCACAGATTGCGAAGGTGATGATGGAGCTTAAGAGCACTTTGTAGCTCGGGCGGGGCGTCACCCTGGATGTGCAGATAAGTGTGGAAATTGGAGCTCATTACACTGTTGCGTGAAACCCAGCTGATTTGTCCTTCCTGGTTCCCAGCTCCCGTCCGCAGTGTTCGATTTTAACCCCAAGTTACATTTGCTTTGTAATGACAGCATCCTGATGACAAGCAGGCAATCGCCTCGTCATCAGGTCCTTTTTCTTTTCTCTCCCCTCCTCAAAGTTCTGCCTTTTGCTTCCCAGTTAAACTGTCCCTCCGAATGAAAAAGCGACAGCACCACAAACACAAAAGACCAAGGAGGTCTTCTTCTCTCCTCCTGAGGCGATCGGCCTGTTTCACTTGTGAATGATGTGATTAAAACGTCCTAAACCACGGATTAAACAGAGATCCTACCTCCCAATGGCCATTTCGACAGCAACTCTGACAATCTCCCCCCCTATTCTCACACACTCGTCAGCCGCAGAATGAGTAGAGGCTTCAATCAGCACTGGTTTATTTGTTGATCATGGGGATGTACTTGTAGCCTATGGCAGAATAATGAGCAGCGTTAAATTATGAAAGAAAGGACAGGCGTGCATCTTGAACAGCCACTTCAACATCGAATCGGAAATCACACGCTGGTTGGAGCTGGGTCAGGGTTAGGATTTAGGATTTAGTTAGGATAGAAACTCGAGCTTGGTGTACGTGTGTTTTGCTACTTCAAAAGAGCAACAGTGGCCTGCAGAAGATTTGTTTGATATTCAAATTAGGCTCCTTCTCTATCAGAAAGAGATCCCTCCAAGTCTCAGCATTGTGTAGATCAGTCTGGGGTGTCAAAGTGTGACCCTTAATTCTTAATTCGAGTGTGAGGAGTGCAAAGAGGGAGGAGGGGGGACTGGGCCCTTATCCTCCAATCTCCGATAAGTGAAGAGGGCTTCCCCCTCCTTTCATTTTGTTTTTCTCCACACTTCTAGGGTGTCAGATAGAGGACGGCTGGGGAAGGAGAGGAGTTTCAACTGTCGGGTGTCTTGTTGTTTGACTTCACCTCGTTAAAAACACATCTCCCCTTCCCCCAAAAACAAGTCTGAAGACATTGTTTGCAGTAAAGATGATGAATGTGTTGCACTGCCCCCAAAAATGTAGTAATAAAGGAGGAAAGAAAGAAGAAAAAAAGACTATTTGGCACACCAAATTAGATTCGGAAGAGGATCTTTGCTCGTTTGAAAGATTGAACCTGGCGAAGTCTGAAAGATGCCTCACAGCTGTCCGATAGGTTTAAAAATATAAATTAATGTTTAGTTTTCTTTGACCAAGTTAGTGCAGTTTCTGGTACCTGAATACAACAGATGTCACATCAGAAGCCAACTACTACATGTAGACAAGACGTACATAACTCTGACTTGTACTTTTGGCTGAAAGAATCAGAGTAAATTGTATACATATTTGATGTTGGTAGCACTCATTTACAAGTGTCTGAGGGTGACCGAAACCACCATGGAGAATGTATATTCTGCTACTCACAGCAAATTTAGTGAGAGCCCATTTGTCTTTTGTCTTCTTTTTACAATGCAGTTATAAAACTTTTGGTGCAGTAAAAAGTGTTCATGTAGGCAATGAGTTCATTAAACCCATTGGAAGTTAACTAAGAAACTCATTCAATATGGGAAAGCCACAATACAACAGGAAGGAAAAGGCAAAGATAACAGACTTTTAAGGCTTAATCGGTTAATCAGCATGCGTCAATTCTTTAAATAAATCAACCACTTCCTATAGTTTCTGTGATAAATGATGAACTGAATAAATTACAGTGCCTTTTATAATTGTCCCAGGACTATTAGCAAGCTCTTCTTAATTTAATTCTGTAAACAGTTCATCACTTGATTTTTTTTCCCAACAATGACAGTAAGATGTTAGCAATAAGAATAGTGAGTAAGGATTTAATTAAAAATAGAAAAATAAATCTGTCTGGAAATTCACCAAATGCAAAACCATTGCCTACAGATGCTGTAGTGCAATGTTTGATTAAATAAGGTTTACAGAGGCCTGGAAATAACAGGTTTTTTTGTACACCTGTACTTCCTGAGACAAACGATGGCGATAATGTGCTTATGTCTCTGAAAAGTTTTAACAATAGAGAAATTAAGATGGCAAAATAAAAACATCTTAAAAGTATCACATCAAATGTACCCATTTTGTATTCAATCTTGAAGAAAAACAGAACCATTCTTTTCATTGGAGCCCTATTGTCCAAATGATAAATCAGTGAGTTGTGAATAAAATTAGCCTTACAAGAAATGTAGTTGACTAGGAATGTCTGAACAATTTTCAGGCCCTGTTCTCATAGCAATTGTCATTCCAAATTTGTGCAGGTTTTTGTATATTTTCATTAATTTAAACATGAAATCTTTTAAAAACTAACGAGAGTAGAACAATGTCTTTACAATCTGTTGTAATTTCAAAACTGTTTCTCACAAAATGTTTTTAAACTGAAAATATAATGTTTTGGGCTTTATTAAAAGAAATTGATTTTTTACAAATATAAAATTTCCCAGTTAACAACTCAGATGCAGGAAAGGGGAACACAATAATCCATGTGTAGGGGTGTAACCCTGGCATCCTGACCAAATTTCCACCTGGTCTTTACCAATCATGGCCTCCTAATAATCCCCACCTCTGAACTGGCTTCATCACTCTGCTCTCCTCCCCACTGAGAGGTGGATGCTGCACACTGGTGGTGATAGTGGGATTCCCCATTACCCGTAAAGTGCTTTGAGTGGAGTGTCCAGAAAAACGCTATATACAGTAAGTAAAAAATAATAATTGTTATTTTTATTTTTTTATTATGTTACTCTTTTTAACATCGTTTAT
Source organism: Lepisosteus platostomus (assembly GCF_059453375.1). Lineage (NCBI taxonomy): Eukaryota > Metazoa > Chordata > Actinopteri > Semionotiformes > Lepisosteidae > Lepisosteus > Lepisosteus platostomus. Next base: position 4,114,950 of record NC_142624.1, read on the forward strand.
TTAGTCATTTATTTCTAAACGTCTTCCGATTTCGGGTGGTGGGGGAGCTGGCACTTATACTGGCAAGCAACAGGCACAAAACGGTATACACCCTGGACAGGACACCTGTCCATCACAGGTCAGACACGCACACACGCACACTGGGGCCAGTTTTCCCAGAAGCCAATTAACCCACCAGTATGTCTAGAGACTGCGGGAGAAAAATGGTCAACTACTGCTCCACCGTGCTGCCACTTTTTAACACTGTAATTTTTAAAATATCGAATGTAAGTTTGCAAGATGATGTTGTTGTCCTGCACTTCTTCATTGTTCAGGGGGAAAAATACAACAACCCACAAATAACGTTTGTTAGGAACAAGTACAATATTATTATTATACAATGACTTTCTCCTTCCAGTTCAAAGAACACAATAGTTGATTAGCTCTTGTTGTCCAGTACTGACACAAAAAAAGCTTCAAAACCCCACCTCACCCATTCATCATCAGCATTCACCCAGGTAGCTCCATCTGAGTTAATAACCCTCATGCTTTTCTCTAAATATAGTCACATGAAAGATACCACTCTCCCTACTCTATAACATCTCCGAAGTTTACTTAGCACTTAGCAAATGTTCAGTGCCCATTCATCTTTGCAAACCTATGTCAGATGCTACATCAAAGATACAATTGGTGGGTTACAGCAAATAACAAAAAAAAAACCCTTTGAAATGGCCTTACCTTTTCTCTTATTTCTTTTAATCACACTAATGCAGATTATGGGCTTTGTGAAAAGCCTGTTTGCTTTAGGGAGTGTCCACTGCTGGGGAGAACACATTGTGATACAACATTGAAACACTTGCAGGCCTTTTTCTGTTTGTTTGCAAAGTAGGAAGCACAGGGATAAAACAAGGTAAGGATGGAGGAGCGAGGAGGTCAGCTGTTGCTGAAACATGTTTCGCTGAATGAGAGGTCAGTCTGGTACGACACCGATACCGTGATACCCTTTGTCTGATTTCTCAGCAATTTCTTTTGTATCCAAGTAGCTATGTTTCTCAAACTCAGCAACTTCGGAAAACAACATACAAAATTTACAAACAAGCACTACACTAACAGTTAATATAACATGACATCACAGACATACCATTCCTACAGGAGTTGACACAACAATCAGACCAATCAAACCAGAATCCGTACAGTTACTCCTTCCACAATCATCCTAAGCCCCTATAATTGCACCACTTCATTTTTGCATATAATCCATTGATTGCACTTGCCCAGAAACCAATACTGTATTACTCCAATATTAAACTTGTCCAGGCAAGTCTCAGGTCATGGTTTATTCAAAGATACATTGGTATTTGGAGATATTTAAATATATTGCCCATAAAAGCTATATTGCTTTTTTAAAGAACCCTAAAAGATGAACTTATTTAGTGCCTTTTTGCTAACATTTAACCCGTGCCATCATTTAATGTCTCTGTAAGCAACTGCAAGAATGGAATTCTGTTTCAAAGTATGTAGTGTAACATTGATGTTTTTTAAATCCCTTGAATATTGTTTGCCTTTTTAATTGGTTCAGTGGCTAGACACTTATGTCCATTCTGTTTTCAAGTCCAGATTTTAAGGCACATTTTGATCCCAAATAGGGGGAATTTAACTGTATTAAATGTAAGATTATGTGCCTTTATGGACTTTTCAAACAGGCTTAAGGTGCTCCACAGCATCAATCCACCTACATTACTATTAGCTCATTTAACTGATACAAATGACTTTCTTGTGTGACAAACCAGTCACAATGTTTCGCCCACCTTCTGAATAGAACATCAAGTATCGTTAATCTTCTGTGTTAATACAGTAAGTTCTGCTGTCTGCATCACAGTTTCTTAAAGTCTAAAGTATTACCAAAAATTATCGAAATTGCACCAACAAAAACAGGTCTTTTCATGTTTATTTATTTTGTACAAATAACAAAATGAACTACAAAATCACTTTTGACCCAAGACATTTAGTAGTAATTTGGTTTTTGAACTATTGGGACAACTTACAGGACATAGACATAATGCAGTCTGGTGGGCTCTGAGAGGTGGATTTCTTTATACATCATGGCTTTTGAGCCTGTGTTACAAACACAATCCGTGGCGAATGTTATGTGCATTGTGGTCTATGTCTCACGTCAGGGAATCCAGCAGCAAATTCTGATTTCTGATGGGAGTCAGCAGTTATGCAGGGTTAGAAAAGCAAATTACTACACTGGAAGAAGAAACTATTTCAGCATTTCAAACTACAAATTCAGAAAATAATGAACTGAAAGGGCTATTAGTGTTCTGTAAGACTCAAAATAGAAGCAGGTGCTAGATCTGTATATTTTTGTCAGGAAAGATGAATTTCAGTGCAGCTTCATTCGTATTTATTAATTCCAAGATTTTGTTTTGACTCTTCGCTTGGATTGCAGCAGAAAGCGATTCTCCAAAGGGCAATGCTTTTGTGTGACTTCTGTGATGGAAGTCTGGGAAAAATAAAACAGATGTTGCCCTCCTTTCAAACAGCACCCAATCAATACGCGCTTCCGAATCAATTAAGCTTAATAAACTGCATTTATATCAGATGTGAGCAAAGCATTCATAGTGAAATTTCGCAATGAAAAATGAATGTGAAGTTATTTCATTTTAAAATTATTGCTTGTTTGTTTTCTGCAAAACTTTATAGCCATTTCCTTTCATACATGCAGCTTAGAGCTGATGCTCTTAAAAACAATGGAAAGTGCTATTTTTTTTATTTTAATGGAATAAGCTGGGAGGAAAGCAGTGAATGCTAAAGAGAGCTAGGGCTTCCTTATAGAATTATTGAGTGAAACACTGGAGAATTACTGTCGCCTTTTTTTTCTGAAACTCAGTGCTTTCTTTTGCTGCATTTCCATAACGTAATAACTATGAATCTAATTTGGTTGTTTTCCAATGTCGTTCTTAATTTGAAGAAAAGTAATGAATCTTTCCTGTTGTTTCCAAGTGCCTCGACCAGTAAAAGCACTTATTCGGAGCCTAGATTGTGTCCTACAGTCTAGACGCCAATGGTTCTCGCCATCTGTGACCAGGATACCCCAAGTGGACAGATGCTGTCAGTTAGGATAGGCTTGGGCCAACTAAGATATTATATTCACTTTGCATCACAAGAATATCCCATATGACTTGCTGGGAACCTGCAAGCTTGCAGCGAGCTCAACAGGAGCTGTGTTACACCTCCATTTGGAATGCAGGAGTAAATGGCACTACTCACACTGGAAACAGATATCAGCAGAGTACATGTCAGGTGACAGCACTAGCTTTAAAATGTGCATTTTATAGGAAAGGTATGTATAGAGAGAGATAGTAATGATTCAGATTTCTGCTGAGATAACACCACGGTCCTGTGTGAAGCAACCTTGAGATATCTTTATAGATCAATTTTTTTCATAAACTCCAACAGGAAGCTCTTTTAAATTATACTTTAAATTATACTTACTGAACAATTTGGGAAACACAACCGTGCTAATAAGTGCAACACGTTCTTCTTGAAGGGAGTCAGTAAAGCTTTCAAGGTTTAAAGAGGTCTGTAACCTTACACAATAAAAAGGTTAGCCAGGTATACACATATAGAAGTAGTTCAGGTGGGGAGCTGCGTCAGCATGCGTAGGCTGCAAAGGAACAAGTAATAGGTTTATTCCAGGCTGAAAAGAGAAGAGAGAAAACACAACGTTTCGGCTGTGAAGCCTTCTTCAGGTGTTCACAGCCGAAATGTTGTGTTTTCTCTTTTCTCTTTTCAGCTTGGAATAAACCTATTATACATATAGAGAGTTTTTGTTTTAATTGAGTATGATACGTGTATGTTTGGCCTATCTTTTCCTTAGATGGCAATTACAATATAACAGAAAGGAAGGCTGTTCAGCTTCGAATGGCCAGTGGAATGACAGCACTGGAAAATGATACAAACTTTCTCAGTCTTTGTGTCAGGGGCCTGATAAACTCTGCCGAGGAAGGCTCTACCTTGTTTACCACAGTGGAGCAGGAGGTATTGTCAGTGATCAGCCCCTTCCTTGCATGGTTAGATTCCAATGCTGTTTTTCCTCTGAGGCCCAGTGAAGGAGACTGTTTCACACTGTTTCAACAGCCAAGTCAACACAGAGACCATCTCTCTCGCTCCTGATACTCAGACTCTTATGGCTCATTGGATGAGCAGCACGGTATTGTAATCACTTAAATGAACCAGTAGAAACTGGGGCAGTGTGGTGGCTCTGTGGCTAAGGATCTGTGCCTCTGGCTGGAAGGTTGCTGGTTCTTATCCAGTGGCAAGCAGAGGAATCCTACTCTGTTTGGCCCCTGAGCAAGGTCCTTAACCCCAACTGCTCCAGGGGTGCTGTATAAATAGCTGAGCCTGCGATCTGACCCCAAGTTTCATTCTGTGTTTGTGTGTCTCATGGAGAGCAAGTTGGGGTATGTGAAAATACAAATTCCTAATACAAGAAATTGTTTATGGCCAATAAAGTGATCTTATCTTAACATGTCCACTGTTTCTCATATATTATTTTATATTCATGTGTTGATAGGAATATGGATCTGATTTCACACTCTCTAGCTAGCTTGTCCACTCTGAACAAGGATCAATATGTAATTAAAAGTATTGTATAAATAAATAACTCATGCTCCTTTTCTAGGATAAAACCTGTGAATGTGTAGTTTTTGCATTTTGCTTCTGTTTACATTTTGTTCCCTAAATTATCACAACAGTTTAGATAGAGCCCTTTATTTGAAAAGCAACAAAACAATTTTTATTAACATAACAGGCCCATGTCAAACTTGTAATGACACAATGTCTGGGGACAGCTGTGCAAAATCTTACAGCTATCTGTCTTTTAAAAAATGTAGTACTAAGCAAATTCTGCAAATGAACTCTTTGCTTAACCCGTATTACCCTGTCGGTCCGGACAACTATCATTGTCAAATATCAGCACTTTATACAACAATGTTATTGGAAAAAAAACACGCAGCAAATCAAATCTGCCTTTGCTTAATCAAGTGAGTGACTTAACTATTTCAAATAAAGCGCCATATCGACACATAATTAAGAAAAAGATCAAAGCAATTTCAAGCAAGGCAGAAATCCTAAAGCAGTCTTAGCACTAACATCTGTGTAATTTGCACTGTTGTGTGTAAAATCGATGTGTATAATCATACTTTCATCAAACAAAAATATTTGTTTCAAAAACACGTTAATGTTAACCGTGGATGAATCGTGGAAATTCTGGGGCATATTTGCCTCCATTTACAATTTCTGTCGAAAACACGTTTTCTATTTTTGTTTTGCTCACGGGATGCTACCGTCTAATTTTAGAAAGACAAAAAAAAACCCATAAAAAACTGTTTTGTCTACTACTGTAAAATGCATTAGTTCAGTATGTAAATGGTAACCAGATACCACATTACATTTTGGATATTCCTATCCATACATGATTAAATACTGGGTAAACTGTACTACCACCTTCCGGAGAACACACGACGCACATTTTACTAATTTGCCACTCGTTATCAGACGTAGGGCGGCTGTGGGTTTTTTGTTCCCTATTCTTTTAGCATCGGGGCTGTTCGTTTTCCGTGATCAATTGAACTTTAATCTCTTTATCAGTCACTCTGTCCACTGGTAGAAACCAGTGTCCGATGTACTAACATAACATTGTCGCTCTCGCACAGAACAGCCGGGCGCACAGAGGCGGCAGGCTACAAACTATTCACATCGTCTCTTCTACTTCGAACTAATGTTTTCACGACTGTGGTTTTCTTCTGCTTTCCTCCACCCTCCCTCCTTTCGTCTCTTTCCCTGGGGCTTTTTTTCTCTTCGTATTTTCTCCCTGCTCCTCTGCCGGCAGCAACCTGCCCCCTGACGGCTTAAAGCTACATAGCTCCGGCGGTGTTGCGCGACCCGGGGAATGTGCGGATTGAATGAATGGTAGCAATTATACCGCCGGTGAGGTTGCCGGAGAGAGGAAGACAACCCCGACAACCTGAGAGCCCGAGTCGGCGTTTTAAGCAGGTAGACCAGTCATGAAACCTTTAACGTGGAACAGTCACGTTTAACTTTTTAATGTTACTCCTCCTTTCTGAAGGAGCAGGCGGTGCGCATAACCAGGCCCTGTTGATGTGATATAATGGGCCAGTTTACCGCTGCAGCGTCAGAATAAAATAACCCAAACGCCTGGATCGAAGTAAGACAAATGTCCCGTAATTCATCAAGCTGTTTGGTGCTTCACCAGGACACACTGTATGCAACTGAGCAACATTGACAAATTATAATAAAATGAGAGTAGATTCAGCACAGTTTTACTTCTGTACCCCAACCATTTTACTAAAGACGTAGACGCACGCAACATGAACACTTAGGCGACTGATTGCTTTCTTAAAAAGGGATTTGCATTTATCTCCGTATATTGAAATGAGAGTTTCTATTTCAACTCTTTTACTCCGCAGTTAATACTGAACAACGAGCTTCATATGTTAAGACGTAAAAACAGATTTCCATGATAACCGTGGTTTACTACTTAAAGATTGTTTTAAACTGATTTTATTTTCATTTTAAGACTTATTTTGAAACTTATTTTGAAACTCCCTAAAGAGTTAAGCCTATCAGGCTTAAGAAAGATAATTTGATTGTTAAATGTATAATTCAGAATTTGTATAGAATTGTTTATTGTTTATTTATTGTTTATTGTTTCTTTTATATTTGTTTTATGTACTTAGTCTGACGTTTTAAAACAAATATATAAAAGAAATAAAAACAAAAAGGGAATACATATTTTTTCATTGTCCCTTAGTACAGAAGACAATAAGAAATGCACACCTCAATATCTTTATGAAATTACTGTTTATGCATGATGAACCTTCTGATGTGTCACAAAATTAACTCCTCACAGCTGTTTTCAGGTTTATTTTGTAGTGTCAGAGACATTTGAGATTTGACACTCTTTGAAACAACTAACATTACAAGTTTGAACTTTTATTTGGAATGTACATATCTCTGATACCTGATCTGACACAGAGCACCTGCCTGCTTCAATCCTTATGTAACATTTTAGGGAAAAAAAAACAAACAACAAAGCCTTCAAAGGTTCTCCACTGACTGGGTGCAATCATTATAGATAATCACATAACGTAAGGAACAAAGCAGCCTAGAAACGTTTAAAGAGAATCTGATGGATGCATGGCCAGTGTATATGAGCTCCTCTCAAAGAAATCGACTGCCCAGGTTTGATATTTCCAGCCACTGGTCAGGACAGCACTTAAATCCTGATCTCTTCAAATTGAAAATCCTGCTGCTCAACCATGACAGGAATTCTAGTGTGATCACCCCCAAGTGGGTGAGCGCTGTGTGTTGCTTCATGCGTGTCTTCAGTATTTTCCTCCTGAAAACCTGCTTGTACAGTACGTGGAGAGGCTAGACTACTTAAGAGCCTTCTAGACCACAGTTACAAAACTCATACCCAGTATGGCGGTAACACTGTAACAGTGTTGTGGGAGGTACTGTCCTGTCAGCGAAACATTCAATTGAGGTTCTTAATTCGGCTTTATGCTTCAATAATTTGGCTTTCTGAACATTACCATACCTCTTAATTCAATTGGTGAGCCGGTTTGTACACTTAATCTGCTGTGCAGTGAGGCTGCTGGTGCAGAATGTCTACCACACATCACTCAAGTGGAGCTGCACTAAATAGGTGGAGGAAATGTGTCCCCACCTACACATATACAGCATTTAGGGATCCTTTGGAATGAGAAATGCTATGTAAATGTAAGGAATTTTCATTCTTTTTTTGGTCATAAATCCTCAGCCTTTATACCTTTGAACCAGCTAAACCCCTCAACTTTATTCACTTCTTCAGTTTGTTTTTTCTCAGGCCTTCTTGTCTGACAAAGGCGAAATGGCGGCCCTGCATTTGTGTACTGTATTTTCATTTGTTCAGCCTGATTTAAAGTTGCTGGAGAAATATTTGGTTTTGTTCTGGAAACCAACTTCTCGGCTCCGAATAAAGCCCAGGTGAATCAAACCGGTTTCGCAATGACATTCGTGCTGTAAGTTTTTCACCAAGTGCGGGCGATGCCTATGAACATTAATGATACTTAGTAATCATACAGTATGTGGCTACAATGCCATAACAAATCTGTTTTTTCAGTGATAGGAAATGAGAAAGAAAGATTAAAAAGTCTGCAAGATACAGCTCGCTTATCAACTCAGAAATGTTCTTAATAGGTCCTCTTTAGGTGTTTAAGTGAGAGGAAACGGAGTAGATTTGCAACAATTTGTATTTGGGGAGGTCTCTTGGAATTCAGTGGAGACAATAACCTCACAACATTTCCCCATGGATAGGGCAGTGGTTGCCTGAGTTTATTTTTTCAGGCTAAGGAAGAACCATCCATTACTAAACCAGGGTAGTAAATTGAAGTGTCAGCTACACTCATGTGGCTTTGACATACTAATTTACTGTCCTTGTTTGATGGGGCCACCCTCTCCTTCTGAAGAGAGTGCAGCAAAACCTGAACGTGTGTGTGCAGGCACACAACATTACAGTATCTGAATTCTGAAAAGCACACACAGGGTAAGATAGCAGTATCAGTAAGGTGCAGGTGGATATTGCACTGGCCACAGCAATATCCATTTGTCCCAGCATATACTGTATCAGGCCTAAAGCCTGGAAGGTGTGTCTCAGGATCTGTACTTAACAGGTACTTTTCCAGACCCGCAGTGATCTCTACATTACATGGCCATTTTTAACTTTAAAGAATGAAACAAATACATAAAAAGCCAACGAAATGCATCGGCTTTCTGTGACGTCTGTAGTGTGATTACAAAATGCTCTTCCCGGCAGACACTTTCACAAAACCTGAGTCAAATTGGAAGTCGTGGGATTATTTTGTCACCACGCTGAAAATCCAAAGGCTGGTAGCCTTCTGAAAATACCAAAACAAATTATCCAGCGTATTAACCTACCACACACAAAAAAAGCTGATTACCTTTATGTCTCTTTTGTACTTTCAAAACTGTTTTCTTTTTTATCCTTAACTGGCTCAATTTGCCTCGTGCCAGATATTCTCAGGTACAGTATGACAAAGCAGCTCCATACAGAATGGGGTATACTGTATGAGTCTTGAGTTGAGAATGAGCCCCGTGCTTACCTCAGGTAATTTGATAGAGTGTTAATCTGGAGAATACTTAAAACATTTCGTGTGGTAGCAAATGTTTTCGTCATTTGCCTTTTCACGGATTTTATGAGGGGTGTCAGATAACAGCGTAGACTGAATGCTGAGCAGGAAATTGCCGTGTAGCAGTCAGAGCTGAATGAAGGTCCACATTTATTCAGACAGGCCAAAGTGAGAAAAATGGCATTTTTTGCATTATGGGAAAAAAACGACTTTGCAAGTACAGTACTCAGTGGAGGGAGGGGAAAGCATTTTACCGAATGTGAAATGGAGTAAAATGACTTTAATGATCTGTACGTTTTTATTAAAAGTACACTTTTCATACACAACTAAAAAATGTGCCAGGAATCTCTGAATTTGAGAATAAACCTGAGTGATATAACTGATTGCTAGCTGAAAATCAGTGACAAATTCTTGTTGTATTCATTGCTGTCAGAGACTGGTGGTCCCGATTTGTATATTTCTCCTAACAGCTCAACAAAACATATTGTTTTTATATTACTTTGCTACTTTGGTCAACTATATGAATATGGCTCAACAGCGACTTGCCCTTGTAATTTCTTCCATAAAGTTGTTCAGTCTTGTGTGCACAGCTGAGAGTGCGCTGCAGTTGTATATTCACATTGCAATATTGTCAGTAGCAGGCTTGTATTACTCGGTCAGTTCCCTGCTGGCTGTAGGATCACTCAGTTTCATGAGCATATGTTAAACAACGTTCTTTATTGTGGTTGAGGGGCGGGCGGTGCCTTTGTGGCCCCCGGTCATCGCTAGGCAACTCATTTTGGTGAGGGCCACAGATGATGTAATAATAATAATAATAATAATTGCTTACACTTATATAGCGCTTTTTCTGGACACTCCACTCAAAGCGCTTTACAGGTAATGGGGACTCCCCTCCACCACCACCAATGTGCAGCATCCACCTGGATGATGTGACGGCAGCCATAGTGCACCAGAACGCTCACCACACATCAGCTATCAGTGGGGAGGAGAGCAGAGTAATGTAGCCAATTCACAGAGGGGGATTATTAGGAGGCCATGATGGGGTAAAGGCCAGGGGGGAAATTTGGCCAGGACACCGGGGTTACACCCCTACTCTTTTCGAGAAGCGCCCTGGGATTTTTAATGACCACAGAGAGTCAGGACCTCGGTTTTACGTCTCATCCGAAGGACGGCGCCTGTTTACAGTATAGTGTCCCCGTCACTATACTGGGGCATTAGGACCCACATGGACCGCAGGGTGAGCGCCCCCTGCTGGCCCCACTAACACCTCTTCCAGCAGCAACCTGGAAGAGGTGGGGAGGGCAGGGCGCGGATTGAGAACATGCAACTCTTCCCAGTCCGTCGCAGAAACGGAAAGGGAAATACAGAACACCCATGCTAAACTGATCACCATGTCCTGACAGAAACACCCATGCCAACACAGGTAGAACATACATCCTCCATATAGACATACACACAGTAGAGGAAGTGAACCCAGGGCCCTGATGCTCTGAAGCACCAGTACTTGCCAGCATACCACCAAAATAACCCTCTTTTGATGTGCATTTTTACAATATATAGCCTGTGTATTTAGTGAACCTGATTTTAGGCTACTGTTCTGCTTGTCTCAGTGGGTTTGGTGTGCCTTTTTGAGGAGATAATATTAGGGCAGTGCTTTTTCTTGGATGTAAAGCGCCAGACTTTGATGTGTGCTGTGTGGTAAGAGTGCAGAACGGGGAGTGATCAAGCCCCGATGCCTTCCCCTCCATTTTGCGAACGCTTTCTTCCCTGCAGTCTTCATGTGTGTTTTGGAGAATGGCAGCCCCTTCGGCTGTACAAAAAAAAAAAAGGGAGCTGCCCCGGTTAAAATTACAAGTCAAAACAAACTCTCCCACCCTGCCTTTTTAGTGCTGTGCCAAGCCTCCGTGCTGCACAGAGCATGAGGGGAACTGACTGCTGGCTCAAGCCATCATCTTCTCTGCTGCAATGCACCCATCTGGCGTCCGTGCGCCAAAACTGAACAGTCTGCTCAAACCACCAGCCCAAAGCCAGAGCTCTTCTATCATTTCAGCTCCAAAATGAAAAAAGCCGTTCTTATTTCTAAGTGCTGTACCTCATTACAGCTGTCTTTTTTACCGCTTTTCTGGCAGCGGTACGTCCACTCCGCTGCACATGTTGGGGAATAGATTTGAGGACTGGAGGTTTGGGACGAAAATAAAATAGGCAGGGTCAACTCTGACATCTTTTGCAGGCCATACTAAGAAAATAGGTTTGAGAGCAAAGAGAAGTCGTGGTGGTGCAGTGGTTAGCATTGGTGCCTAGGAGTGCTGAGGTCCCGGGTTCAATTCCAGATCTGGGGTGCTACCTGTCTGTGGGGAGTTTGCATGTTCCCCCTGTGTTCACATGGGTTTCCTTCAGGTGCTCGGGATTCCTTCCACGGCCCAGAGACATACTGGTAGGTTAATTGGCTGCGCCTCGGTGTGCGTGTTTGTGTCTGTCCACCCTGTGATGGACTGGTGTCCCATCTAGGACGTACCCTGCCAGCGTATTTGAGGCACATGCGGACGATTTAGGTGCAGCAACAGTGCTAGCAATTTCTTGGCAAATCAACATGTTTATCAAACAAGGAAAAATAATGGGTCTGCAGTTATTTTTCCCTGTTGGTCTCCAGTAGTTCGACAGAAAGCTGAGATCAGACTTTCAAATAATGGTTATAGTATGTACAAAATAAATGTCAGCAGGCTCTGTGACTTGCCCATACAAAATAGCATGCAGTCTTTCTTGCAATTTGCCTGCCTGCAGATATTGCTGCCAATAACTACCAACTGTATCACCTCCACAGGTCTATTATACTAGTGTTTCTCATTGTCTAATCCTTGTGGTTCTTTTTTAAATGACAAAAAATGTGATCCATAGTCTGTAGCTGCTTTGGGATTCACTGTTCACTTGAGGAACTGATTTTAGCCTGTGCCCGGTGTGATTGCAAATGTAATTTCTCCCTCTTTTAGGATGATAGCCTAGGAAACTTTTAAACCTTGTTGTAACAACATTGTAGATATCCAAATGGGCGTTTTTAAATTAGTTACAGAGGGAAGTGCAAACTGCTCTTAAATCTACCCTGCCATCAGTTTTGAAACTGAAAGGGTCTAAACGAAACACGCGTTCATCGTCATTCTGGATAGTGAATAATACAAATTTCCAGAATGTGGTCATGAGATTCTTTCGTTAATCCTCATGTAGGAAATATTCTAAAGAAAGTCCCTTTGTCACTACTGTATAGGATTCAGTCTAAGGAGCATTGTCTGCTTAGTTGTCACCGAAAAACATATCATTGGAGACATATTTTTCCCTTTTATGTGAAAATTGTGAATTTGAACAATCGTTTGACAAGTCTTGGCGACTTCAATGAGCACCAGATTCATTTAATAATCCGATCACAAGTGCAGTAATAACAAAAAGGATTTTTTAATAACACAAAAAAAACAGCACTGGGTTTTATGAAGAGACTTAACCAGCTGTTGGCAAAATACCATTTTCAAGCCAGTAGTCCGTTTATCTTTACTTTATCTCATTACGCACATTTTTAATACAAGTTGAAAGTAAAGAAATGTGCTACATTAAAACGTACACAGCGATTTTGTTTTGGTGGGTTTGCTACGACAGCAAATGTCGTTTTTTCTTATGAGTCTCTAGTTTTTGTGATTTTTTCAAGTTGAATCACTTGCCTCTTCTCAGGTGTAGGTTTATTCGCGCCTCGCCTTTTTTTTTTTGCTTACACGTGACTTTACTCTATCTGCACTATTAAAGCGATAGCTGGGGGGTTGAAATTAAACGCATCAGAGAACTAAAATAAGTATTCTGTTTTCGAAAATGGGACTAATAACTCGGGATCAATACGTTCAGTGGAAAAGGTGCTACTTGTCTACTGCTCCTTTCACACGATCGTTGTCCGCGGGGCTCCGCCTTTGGAAACAGAGATCTCTTCTTGTACTTGTGACACTGTCTACTTTCTGTACTGCACTAGACCCAAACACGTTTCTGTCTAACTAGGGGATTTACCAAGCTGTCGGTCACCCTATATTTGATGCTAGCGGCAAAAGTAATCAAATTGTCGGCCGGTGTGCGTCTATTACGCAACTTTATTGTTCTCCTAATCATAGTTAATGTAATTGTCATCATCATTATCATCACTGACGAGATTTTTAGGAGTCACGTTATCTATCCAGTAGACGGGCTTTTTTTGGTTATCTGGAACTCCTCTTCACTGCCTGTGGATTGGTATCACTGGTATCGGCGTCGCACCGGTCTGGTGCATGCAAGGCTGTGCGCTCCGTTTTTTAACTTTAAAGAAAGAAAGCGCCAGTCCTTCTCTTTAATCAGAGACTGAGGGAGGCGGTCCAAGGCGCGGAGTGTAATCTGATAGCTGCTCTGACTTAATGCTATTACATCCACATGCTGCCGCAGAGAGTCGGCTCAGAAGCACTGGTGGTGCAAGACGCTGCTACAGCAGACAGACCGCAGCTCTTGCCTCAAAGCGAGTCATCTGAACCAAGAGAACGGAGGCGAATCTGATTCCCGATTCACCGTAAGGAAGATCATCCTGCCCTTTTTTTTTTTTAGCAGAGATGCAGCATTGTTCCGTCGGCTTATCTTAAGTCACAACAGATGGTATATTTTTGGGGAGAAAGAGGGAGAACTATCTTCTTCATTACATGACTGGAAATAATATACGGGGCGCGATACACAAACTGGTTGGACACTTCAATTCATTGGAGTTTGATAAACTGTGGAGCTAACCTGAAAGACTGGCATAAATCCCCCCCCTAGTTTCGAAAAGATAGAAAGTTATCAACTGTGGGACTTAACGCTAGTTTCACGCATAAGTCTGTAATATGACTAATTCAGCGTTTATGAATTAGTCACTTAAACCAAGGAAACTGTGCCGCGTAAGAGACGGACAACGCAAAAGGTGGAAGGAAAGGCAGGAAAGTAGTCGCATTTCTCAAGCTAAAAGCCGCAAACCAAGTTGGGATAAGTGTGCGGCTCATAAAAGGAAAATAAACATTTCCTCAAAACATCAAGCGAAGACTTTGACAGCATGTCCCCCCCTCAGAATACCCTCAAGATGGATATATTCGCATATCGGCTTGGATTTTTACTCGTTTGTGTTTTAACCTCAACTGTGCACGGAGAAGAAAGTAAGTTTTTCAGCCGTTTCGCCTTTTTCCAGCCCGCTTTCCAGTAAATTCGTGAATACCTCTGAGGCGTTGCTGAAATGTTTCACGCAGGACTTCCAAAACTCATTTTGTTACTTGAAATATGTGCCGTATACAGTGTAATGCAGCCCGTTAGCGTTGTATTTACAACTGTGAACGCTTTGTTTTCTCTAAAGCCAGAAATGACCTCCTTTCGCTGTAATCGCAACATCTGTTACAAATCAAGCTTTTAAACAGACACAAATCTGGTAAATATTTTCAGATAGGCATTGTTTTCTGGCAAGCAGTACCATGTGTTTTGATGTTGCTGTTTCATTCTTCAACGGGAAAGTTACAGATCTCGAATAAAACCACGCTAACAGTACCAAGTAGCCTCAATCCTGAAAAATGCAACATGCAGTTTGACTGCGTGATTGTTCGTGAAGGGCTGTGTAAGACGGACCGGAGACGTTTCTTTAATTGGTCAGTGAAAACAATTTCCATACTTCAAAGACAAGGGTCTGGTTTTCTTTTTTAACAATGTAAACATTTGTCGCAGACAATCAGATTTCTGACGAGTGCCTTTGGGAAAGTTGTTTTCAAAGCCTTATCTATTGCGGGGGGGAAAAAGTCAGGGACACTTTTAGGATGATTAAGAGATTTATTTTAAGAATAACAAAGCGATTGTTTTTCTCGCCCATTATAATACACGGTGTCTTGTGCGGACTGCAAATCCAATTCAAGACAAACGTCAGTACTAGAGATTGCTATTTGTCTTACATTTTAAGTAGCAACCCCGCAATTATTACATAGCGCCACGTTCTGTTTATCTATATAAACTTCGACTAGCTATAAATTTGCAGGACACCTCATTTACCTTACGAAAAACAAAACGATAGAGTGGGGGGGAGTGAATAGATGCTGAAGAGGTCTCTACCGCATCTGTTAATCTAGAAGACATTTTTCATTCTTCGATTCACACTAAAGCAGTCAAAATGCGAAATCGTGGCCCTCCATCTAAGCAAGCAGGCTTGCTGTCAGGGTAGCTAAATCATGCTTCGTACAGAGATGGGGAAAAAATCTCAACACGCAGATCCTCAGAAATGAGATATTAGCGTCCCCAGTTAAATATTTAAATAAATAAGCCTTTTCGGTGATCTTTTGTTTCAAGAAATAAAAAAATAAAAAAACCCCGGAAAAAAAATACACAGGCGTTTAACGTACAATACATTTTAATTATGCTGGTGGGGTTTTTTGAGTTCGCTCGACAGCCTGGTCATGTGTGCTGGCTGGGAGTCGTTTTGGAAGAATTACAACTACTAGCCACCTCGTAAGTGATGGTACTTGCAGGTTACACGTTTAAAGCAAGACGACAGCCCCTTCCCCTTAAATTAAAGCCGTATGAATGATAACGTCTCCTTCTAATACACGTGCGATGTAACGCCCTGATTCTAACACATTATTATAGTAGTAGTAGTGACTGTACTAGTATGTGTAGTTGCAGTAGCTGGCGTCATTAATGGGTCAGAAAATGAAAAGACAGGCTTCAGAGACTACTGAAACACTTAAGACCTCGTTAGCCTGACCAGCAACAGAGCCACTTAGTTAAGGGACTGAGCGAGAGTCTCTAGCTGTTGAATCGGGTGTGTAGCCTAATGTACAGGCAAAGGGACGTCACCGTTATCCGCGGCGAAAGCGTGGTCCGGAGCCCGTTGGGCTGGGGGTGACCGACAGAGGACTGAACCGCCGAGTATTGAATATTCCCTTCGTTTGATATAACCTAGGTTTGCAAATACGTGTCCATAAGCTCTTTCGTTCATGTTTTCAGTAGACCTCAGGGCTCTCTATTGCTCAATTGAGGCATTTCCTGTGTTTTTGCTGAAGTGTGCATTTGGTTTCCAGGGGAGAAAAAAAAATTAAAAAGATGAAACGATTACATGCTATTAAAAGAAAGGGCGCGAAGAGAATTTCCAACCTTTAAAAAATACTTGTAGAATTTCCCTAAAATATCTTACCGAATACCCAAATGCCACACTTTTAAATGTATTAACGTTACTCTAGATTTCTCCTCATAGAAATGCGCCTTCAGTTCCTGGCAATGGGTTGGACCCCTTTAAAGCAGACAATCTGCTTTAAAAATCCTCGCCAGAGCAATACTTCACATCGCTAGCAACAGCTAGTCTTTCTACTGTAGTCCTGCGTCCCCACATCAAATGTGTAATTTTTAACAGCTATTAATCGACTTCAACTTCTCCTACCGAAAAACTGAAATGTCTTCAAACAAAAATGCATGCTTTTAACCTGAGCAGACTTAAGTCGTTTAAAAGTGTACAAATTTTGCTGTTATCAAGGTACAGCCAGTAATATCCAGTTCCCCAATATCAGATCCTTAAAGGGAAAATGCGTTTTAATGAAGAGTTCGCAACTCGCGGTCCACCTCGGTAACATAAAAACTACAGATCCTGTCAGTTGTAAACTCGGTAAATGAGGGGAAAACAATTTTGGAGCAAAAGTTGAGATGTACCTGTCTGTTTATACGTTGTTATTACCATTTGAGAACAGCTAAGGTCGATAAGTTTCGGATGAAAATGGGTTAATTATCGATTTAACCGTCTTAAGTGTTTTTTTTGTGCAATAAATCGGAATAATTCGTTGTTAGTAGTTACCAAGTGGCGGTACTTTTTGAAAAATGTAAACTCGGGCTAAGGGCAGTAAAGTCGGCAACATTTAGTTGCGTTAGGCTATGTTCGCGGTAATGTAAGAAGTTCGGAATGTTAAGTCCAGTGAGGTTCATTTTTATAAACCTTTCATTGGGGGAAACGCTAGAGATCTACTTACACGTATTTTGTAGGGAATAACCAAATTGAACTTGGGGGGGTTCTTTAGTCCGTCAGGCGTCTTTCTGCAGGGATAGGACGGGCAGCGCATTTGATTCTTCAGTCATTTCATTCGAAATAGGGTGAAATGAGATTCACATACGCGTCCGGGGCCAGCTCTATCCCATTAACTACTCCAGTTCACGGGCAGGTAGAACCACAGAGATCCTTAACTCGTGGTAGAGGCTGTGTTACAACGTGATTTCTACACGGCGTGCTTTCTCCTCTCTCTTTTTTTTTTTGAACGTTTAATAGTATTGATCTGCAGTGGAGTTGGCTAGTGCCCAGTTCACAGCTCTGAGCCGCCCACTAACTTCCAGTCCGTGGGCTTTGGTGTGACACCAACCACCTGCTCCATGTTTCAAGGCTCGGTTGCTGGTTATAAACGGAATACCCTACAAGGCTTTATTCCCCCCGATAGCCTTTTTATCTACGGACATTTTTATCTCCGCAAAACCGGGTTTAACAGGGTCCCTAGCCCTTTTTTTTTTCAAACTCCCTAGTACATGGTACATTCGCGTGGTCTCTGTTTAAATTTGCGCTTTTCTTCATCGTGCGCTGTGCAATTTCTCCCCATTTCCCTGTTTCGTTTCGTTCTAGTTTTTGTTGTCTTGTACAGTTTCCGCCGTGTCTGCACAGCGACGGTTAGGATGGCTAATACAGTACGTCTTTAAAACTTAATCCCCTTCCTGAGCCTTGTGTAACCCGTTTACTTTCCACTTTCCCAGGGTGTTTGCTCATATTCCAATCAGCCACCTCATAGTTTTATTTGTTCCTCCCTGTCTTCTTTCCTTTTCGTTCGTCTCCTCGCTTTCTGTTTTAATCGAAATCACCTGGGCCCAACGGCCCTCCTCCTAAACTGTATGGTTGGAGGAATGCATGACGTCGATCGCTTGCCGTGGAAGGAGTCAAGTCCCACTAAAATACACCTCAGTGATGAGATTCAGATGTGCGTCTTTGGCCGCTCTCAAGGCTGAATCTCATCCTGCCAAGTACTTCATGTTCTACCTTCCTTTGCAAAAACAATGTGTCAGACATTTTGGATCAAAGTGAAGCTTCAGCCTTAACACGAGGGCCAAAACATCCCAGAAATGTATAGATTAATGGCAGCTTGAGTTGAAGAGCATAAGTCAGCCACAGTGATGAATGGAAGAAGTTTCCTTCAAGATCTTTTTTTTTCAGTCTGGTAACTTGCTGGAGAGTCACATGAGCAGTTCTACCCATCATTTATAGACAAATAAAGCCGATGGACTGCGGACTGTTTTGTGGTGAAGGATTGTTTACCTTGACACTTGGCGCTGAAATCAGAGAACAGGTGAAGCAGTGCAAAACAGTCTAAAAACAGGGGCTGATTTTGGTGCTCTGCATCGTGGGGTCTCGTTGAATGACTGCCGATGAATGAAGGGGTACCTCCTCTTCTCCTGCACACATGCTGGTGGGGTTTAGTTCAGGTGGGTAGCTGCGTCAGCATGCGTAGGCTGCAAAGGAACAAGTAATAGGTTTATTCCATGCTGAAAAAAAGAAGAAAGAGAACACAACGTTTCGGCCGTGGAGCCTTCTTCAGGTGCTCACACCTGAAGAAGGCTCCACGGCCGAAACGTTGTGTTCTCTTTCTTCTTTTTTTCAGCATGGAATAAACCTATTACTTGTTCCTTTGCTGGTGGGGTTGACCGGTGTGTATCGTAGAAGTCACAATTGCTGTTCAACCTCCTCATCCTGTGAGAACTGGACAGTAACAGAGCGCCTGAGAATAGTGAAACCACAGCCACAGCCAAAAATATTTCTCTCACTTCCAGCCCTTGACAAAACCTGCATATAACGCTCACACCCGGAGGAGTTTAAAAGTACCTTGTCGTTTACACATGTACAGTACCATACATGTGCCATTTTGCCTCTGTATCACCAAAACAAAAGCCTGTAAAGAGCTTCAGCTTTTGGAGAAAATTAAAGATTTAATCAGGGAGATAAACTGTGATGTTTCATGGTCCTTCCTAATGCCACAAAAGTAAATAGTACTTTTGCATTAGTGTACCTTTTTGTCACAGAAAGAATCTTGTTATTCCCCGAATGTTTAGTGTCTCCTGTTTGACAATATTAGGTTATTCTTTAGATTATTCTTTATTGCCACACAACAATAGTTGGTGGAATTTGCTATCGGTACAGTAAGAACACAGGTGAGACATGCATGCAACATATACAGTACAAAGTTCAATAGGACCGAAGACCGTTACATACATATATAAACAACATACATATGTAGAACAATATAAACTTCAGCACCAAAATGCTGAATTTATATAAATTTTCTGGATTTATATAACTATTCATAAACCTCTTTGGGAGGAACAGACTTAGTGATCTTGTAATCAGGAACATTATTATTAAAGCTTTAATTTTAAACACAATTCCCATAGGAGTGTATAATTGAAGGCTGAGTGTTTTTATTACCGCTTTGATATACAGTATGTGTAAGACCTGCAATGATATGCAACAGCACTATGGGCTCTTAGAGCATCATACGTTTAAAGACAGACATCTGCACACATATTTTGCCTGTTTGAAGACTGCTCTGCTTTCTAAGAATTGAGATACAGTAGATGAAACCTTATTGGTCTTGGTTAGCATCCATGACAAACAGTCTGCTTACTGTATGTAGAGATCCACCCACACAGAGGAGCTATATCTTTAAATGTGCAAAAACAAGGTCACGTATTTGCATTCAGGGCAACAAACAAGTGCCTATTTAATCTTCCGAGGCACAGAAAAGTGCTGAAACCATGCTATCGCTATGAAATTCAAAACAAGCAAGAAAAAAAAATCCTATAAATAATGCAGTCACATTATTATTTTCCCCTTTGCCGCTTAGAAGCATTTACAGTTATTTATTGGATGCAGAGCTTGGTTCCAAACAGAATGTGAAAACACATACTGTAGTAAAATGAAAAAAGAAAACCTTCAGGTGAATTAACTGTGAGGCAAATAGTAGAAGAACGAATAAGGGTAGTGGCAGAGAGCACATTTTCCTGTTAGGCTCGACATTCTGAGTGACAACCATCAGCAGCCTCACAATTTCAATTTGTCACCAAATTGCAGACGTCGTGTTCCATTCATCCATTCAGGCTGATAAAACAGGCTTTTTTTGCCTTGCTTTTGCTGAGGCTGACTTTTAGAGCTGCCTGCTACAGTGTTCAAACTTTTGTTTCTGTAATTGTTTTTTTTTTTTTTTTTTAAACGCTTGCCATATGCCTTTTGGAAGGATGGCAGTCATGTTAAGAATTTAAACACCGAATCGGAATGTTCTGCTTCCAGTGTGCTCTTTTACACTGCCATGTCTTTGTCGAAGAGGTAAGGTGATTTACTAAATTGCCCCTGTAAATATGCGTGACGTTTGCCTTAGAAAACATTGTACCACAAATGTTTTTTTCCCGTTTGTCTCATGGGTGAAGGGAGGTAAATGACTGTCTCGGTTTCAGTGCGCCTCTTAAAGGGAACTCTCACTCTTCAAAATTGTTTATGTTGGAGAGTGGGACTCTCTTTCCTTAACTTATTTTCCTTTCGAAAACCATTTGAAAGTGTCTGGTCATGCCAACCAGAACACGTTTTCTTATGTTCCTGTGCTCTTCTAAAGCGAAGCTCTTATGTTCACCAACCTAAACGTTTCTTGTGTTCTTAACCCATTTATAAAACAGCAACAGCAACAGCAACCAGGAACTTTGCCTTGTTAGCTTTCAAGCAGTTTACACAGCAATGATTTACTCTTACCTGAGGCAATGACCCCTTCTTATTTTTCAAATGAAGGTGGGAGAAGAAATTATAGAAAGATTTATCATGCCCTCAGTCCTTATATCTGATTGCTATAGTAAAACACAGCGGAGAGGTAATTCCTACATCAGAAATGAGTTTGCACACACAGCAGTCCAGGCTTAGTTGAATGAAACGCGGCCTGTACATGTATTTCTCTAAAAACAATAAGGGGGTTCTTGATAACAGTAGTTCCAGTCACAAGTCCATGTTAAACACAGTTTAATACAGACTTTCGTACAGTGGTACGTTGCTACCGTGTGTGAGCTCTGTTTTTTTTTCCAAGCTGGAAAGGTAGAGCAAGCAAACTTTGAAGCGACAGAAACAATTTCTCACTATTGCCCATCTATTGATGGAAAATACATAAACACTACATAAAAGAAATAGACAAGACAGCAGCATTCCACAGCCAGGGAGGTGCAGAGTGTATTTTAGCCGGGGAGACACAATAACACACACCGACTACAGCTCGATGAGTTTTAACATCCTTTCCTCTTGGGTGGAAATTAATCCCCTTACACACTCTTTTTCCATGAGCAACCATCTTTGCCTCGTGTGGCAGTCGAAAATGGCGATAATTAGATTCCCCGTTTTCTTTGTTCCTCCTGCAGTGTCAGTGAAGTCCAAGAACTCCAAAGTGCTGAGCACGCAGCTTTCAGAAACTGCTTGACCTAAGTAACTGGCCTTTTAAGAGAAACCGTAGCGGGGAAATGATCATTTTTGCTGCAGCATGCCATTGGGACTTAACTGGTTATCTGATAAGGGGACTGAAAGGTAACATATATCGATTAGAGTTTTAGGCAAAAACAAACAAAATGTAATATAACCCAAGTCTACAGCTCTCCTTAAAAAAAAAAAGACATAATAGGATTCTAAATGTCATCACATGCGGGTCTATTACATTTTATCAGATATTTTTTCATATTAATAGATGACACACGCATGAAAGGAGAGGCCTACAATGTCAGGTCCGAAGTCATGGTATTCTGTGTTTTTAACGAGTTGTGTTTCTCTTGCGGAATGTGTCTTATAATGTTTCTGGTATTTAGGAGATGAAATGGTTTTGAATGGATTTGACCCACAGGGTGCATTATAGTCTATAAAAGGAATGGATGCCGGCAAAGGCAGAGTGTAATTGTTACCAGTCATCTGGGGAAGAGTGCCACAATCCCAGTCTTGTCAATTACAGCCTCTTTTTCTTCAGAACCTGTTCCAAACGGTCCTGGTTAGGCCACTATGAAAAAGCTCTAAAAGGGATTAAACTAAACAAAACATCTAAGCATGCGTGTGTTACTTTTTCCTGTTGCTGGTGGGAAGCAACAAGTGATATTTCATTTCAGGACAGCAAAACGTATAATTCATTTTAGATTAATTTCAGAAGTCAGCTGCTCAAATCAACGCCTTTTAAGTTGTTAAGGTGGCCCTTTGAATTTTTTATACTGTTCGCAGGCCCTCAAGAGGTTAAACCGTTGAATGTATAACTGCGGTGCTCAGGCATTGATATTCCTGTGCATACATTCTTCTGTGAATGTATCCTTCTGTCCCTGGGTCTGCCTTTCACCGAGAATAAAAAAAGATATCAAGTGCTTAGAATGAAAAGGCTTTTTCTTCTCGGATGAAACACAAGGAGAATGCGCGCACAAGCTCGATTAAGATGAGAATCAGCCGCTGAACAAAACCTTCACACTTCAGCAGAAGTGCTGCATTGTGGCAGATATTATCGCAGTACAGAATTGAGATGGCCTCTGAACTTAAAATACTTGGCAAAACTGACCTCTGAGCCCGTTTCTTTCAGCTGACCAGTATAACGACAGAGCTTACCAAGAGGGAGAGAGATTTGGATCTGGGAGATTTTGTAATGGAAGCGTTTCTCAGAAAATGGGTAAACCTTTGTGGAACTGCAGATCCTTGCACTCAGTGCTCTTAGGGAGTGAAAAAACGATTGAAATCCATTATCTTGTGTGTGTGTGCTGGAGGGTGGGAAATTTGCTGACATTATGCAAGGGGCTATCTCTTAACGTGTTCGTTAAGTCATCAGACATCGAAGAATGCCTCCGACTTTGTGACAGCCCACATGGAATGTGTCAAAGCTCGCTTCTGTTTTCATTCTCAGTTTTATTTCTTTTCCCCCTCCTCAGAGCAAACCTGTGGAGAAGAACTCGATGCCAGTCAGGCTGGTTACATCACCTCCCCCGGTTACCCCCATGAATACCCGCCTCACCAGCATTGCAAATGGATCATAACAGCTCCTGAGCCCTCACAGAGGATTGTGCTGAACTTCAACCCCCACTTTGAACTCGAGCGGCTCGACTGCAGGTGAGACGCCTTTCTAGAACGCCTCCTTTGAGTTTTGTGTTTTAGCTCGGCACGGGAGGAGGTTAAACGTCCACTAGCTCACTGCCTGGGGGAGTTAAGCAGCCGTTGGATAGGGAAAGTTAAAGCCACAGTTGCCATTTCCATGTGAAATAAATAGGACATGGGTGATAGAAATCGAAACACCGGGAAAACTGGGCATGAAAATGGCCATTTTTTCCAATTAAACTGTTGCGCCTGGGATGTCTAAGATAAGCCACAATCAAAACTCTGCAAAGTGGACCTATTGGAGTCCTGCTTTCGCATTCTCATTTCCTTATACTTTCCAGGTCAATTTGTTTTCTTGCCAGATTTAAAGGCGACAAAAAACAGACATACAGTAAGCTTGCTGGAGTTATGAAAACTTTCCATATTCCAGTTAGTCTCCTGTAAGTCTCCTTTCTCTAGAGGTTTTGGTACTTAAAGTGACAGTTTCGACTAGGAATTAAGCACTCTCTAAAATTATACCTTAAGGGCTGATGATACTAATAATACTGTTAAAAGCGTTGAATGAATATTAAGATTAGTTCTTTGGCTGTGTTTCTTCAAAGTGTTATGACTACCCTCTGGTGGTCACTCTAAGAAATGCACCGGGTGGTATAAACGTGACCTGGACAAGGATCAACCCGTTCAGCATCCTGATACACTTCCAGGCGTATTTTTAGTTTTAAATGATCCCATTGTCTTTAGATAGACCTTTCAGTTTCAGATTTGGCCATGTAGAGAGCAAATAGACATGTTCTATCAAGAAGTCATTCAACTGCATACCTGTTTGCGGCCAATGAGGACTTTCTCCATTCTGGTTTTAACCGAAAGTTAACAGGGGTCTTTGCCCAAAGAAATTCGGTACCTCAACTCAGTGTAGTCGTGCTGCAGGCTACTACCATGGAATTTACAAAAAAGCACTCAAACCCAAAACCCAAAACATTTGTCATGAAGTATGAACAGGGACCTTAAAAATAGAAAACTTGGGACTTCCAAGTACCCAAGTGATAAGTGAGCCAGAGCCAACCATGGAAAGTGACAGAGGGAAGGGTCTTAGTTGTACACATTAAGTACAGATTTATACTGAAAATTAGTCCGTTAAACTTGCGCAGAAAAGGTTCTGTAGGGTAGGCCTCACATGACGTCTCCCATTTCCTTGTAATTTAAAATTCTTAATGACTATGGCTGGCGTTGTTACTCTTTATGTACTGTGACATACCCTAAACTCAAGTATCTGCCACGCGAAACCCCTCATATTCCTGCAGGCGTGTCCCGGTTCTTCATTTTTGACCTCATGCAGTATTTAACATAACTTCCCCGTGTTTGAAACTCCCAGGGAGTGATAGATTTCTGCACATGTGTAGCAGCAGCAGACCCCGAATTAAAAATTAAAGCGCAGCTTTCTTCGCGACCGTCGTAACTGACAACATCGAAACGGCCAGAACAGGTTGCCTGCCTTTTTCAGTTGGCTTTTTTGGTTAACATTCCTCTGGAAATAATTGGGACGTACATTTTAATGCTAGCTCTCTCTCATCACTCGAGCTGCATTCCAGAAAGTGAGTAAACCAAAAGGCAGATTGTCCCCCCTCTGTGCTGGTTAATGAACTCTGAAGCGCTGTGAACTTTCACAAGGAGGTAGTTAACTACACTCCATTAGCTAGGGTGAAGGAGAAAGGGCAGCAAATGACCCAAAACGGTTCTTTACCAAAATCTGTAATTTTCCTCTCAAAGAACCTGAATCTGCGGTGACAACGAGGCCACTGAAACCTGCTTAGATTCGCCCTGAAGATCCCTCCCTATTCCAGACTGTTATCACTGACAGCCTCAGCTGAGGAGTTTTCCATCTCTAATATGGTCAGGTTCAGCAATATGTCATAAACAGTAATAGAGTGCCATCCAGGGTAATTGGTTTTCTGGCAAACGCTAAACTCCTTTTTTGTGTTGTTGCTTGTGTTTTCCCACCTCTTTGGTTGAAGGCAGAGCTACTGGAGTGGAAAACCTCGAGCTGTTAAGGCTTTATGGTTGAGGTGTTGGGACAAGGAAAGAGTGGTTGAACAAAAAGGAGAGAGAGAGAGAGAGTGGCTTAGGAGCAGATAGAGGCTCTTTGTATGGAGACCCAGGTGGAAGACAGGAATGAAAAGAAAAGGACAAACTGTATTAAGGCCTGGGGGGAAGAAAATGAAAACACAAGGAGGCCGGGAATCACAGAGCTCCTTTGTGGTTAAACGATCTTGTGACACATCCAGCAGGTCGTTGCACCCTAAATCAGCAGCGCCATTCCTTTAGGGATACAGGCACGCACGTCAGATTTTTGCCTTAGTGGGACATCCCGAATCCCACATGCTTAATATGCTCTTCCATATTCCAAGTCGGAAGCTGTGCCAAAGGAATTGAAGCCGGTTCAATCAGGATTGATTGGCTGTACCCAGGGCTGCTGTTACAGCAAAAGATAGTGCTGATGCTCTGCATGCCTGCCTTACTGAGGGAGCCGTGTCAAAGAGTTGAGGGATACGTCTTGTCACAAAGCAGATAACCTGAAGATTGTTGTCAGCTCAGAAAGCAGCTCAACCCTCGGAAAGCTCAGACCACTGATTTCCTGTCAAGTGCCATTTGTGCAGGGTGGAAAGCTTGTACGATTGGGTTCACAGCTTCAAGGACCACCCGACTATGTTATCTGGGCGCATCAAAGCCAGCGCTAGCACGCTGACGAAGACCTGTCTCCGCCATCTGCCGAGAGATTTTGCTGGGGCACCAACCAGAAAGCTAAAGGCTTGGATTGTAGTTCTTGAGCTTATAGTTTCACAATGGACAAAGAGCAGGCCGGTTACTAACAATAATTCATTTTCACTTCCTCGAGAACAGATATTGCCAGCTTCCCCACAGGGCAAATAAAGAACCTCATATTTATCATGTTGCCTGCCTTATCCTTATTATCGTATTTAATACTTATATATTATTAAAATGGGTTGTTACAGTGCATCTTGAGATGCTTCTGGCTGCAGACATTTCTTGCTGTGGTTGTAATGCCTCTTCCAGTACTTGAGAAAGCTGAAAATGGAAAAAAAAGCTCCTTTTAGATTTATTCACTGTGAAAGTCCCTTGGTGTGATTGTTTGTGCTGCTGCTTTGTAGATGCTGGATTCAGTTCCAGTTCAGTTTTGGACATCTATCTGTGTGAAGTTTGCATGTTTCCCTGCTTTCATATTGCTTTTGCCTGGGTGTTTGGGGTTTCCTGCGGTTTTCCAACGACAAGCTTTCTATGATTGACATTACTGAATGTTGTCCAATCCTCAGCAGCCCTTTGGCAGACCTGTGTCTCATTTCAAGGAAATTGCTCAGGTCTGTTTTGCATCCTGCTGTGACTTGCCATGACACTACGCAGGATAAGAGGCTTGCTGCTGATTTGTGAAGTCCCCCTGTAAATATATAAAAAATGTCCCGTATCACAAAGTAAAATCCAAGACCCACTAAATCGAACATAATGTGCACAGTTCAATCTAGAATATATACATATGCGTGACCTGCAAGAGCAAACCAAGAAAACAAAACTTTGGGGTTTAAGGGCATTAGCCCTTTAGCAGAAGCGCCTAGGGAAAAAGAGCTGTATATCGAACATCCATTAGTAAACAAAGCCATAAATGCACACTTTTATTGGTTCGTGTGATTGTCCAGTCTCAGTTCTCTCAAAAGTTTGTCAAATTCCAGGTTGTCTTGGTCAGCTGAATCAGTTACATCCACAGCAGCTGAAAACACTCTCTGCTATTTCCTGCCGTGCCACCCTAAGCATCTGTAAGAAATAAGGCATTTCGGAGTTTTTACATGTGTAAGGGGTGAAGTGTGGGAGGCTTAAAGAAGAAACACACAACAAATGAAATTGCACCCATTGGTAGACAAACGGTAGAACGGGCTCGGAATTTAGATGAGGCGACTGAGCCATCGCTTGAGTCCCAGAGGAGTGCTGAAATTTCTCCCTAATAATTTGGACACTAGTTGCATGGGTTAAGAGCTATATTTCAATTAAGGGAAATATACTCTGAAATACTGATCATTTCAAACCTGGAATTCGTTGTTTCAGTCCCAGTTACTGCAGACCCTTGTATGAATTGATCTCAGTGAGCATCCTCAGTGAGCAGAATGCCTTTTTGTCTGTAGTGCTTGCATTGATACATGAGGCCCTGTGTGGATTGTTATCAATGTTTATTATGGTATATTATGGTAAGTCTATGGGATGGTTTTACAGTGCTTATTCCATGCATTTTCCTTTGCATTACCACTGTTTCTCGTGGCTTAACTTCCCTGTACTCTGATTTTATTATATAACTACACAGTAAAACTATTCAGAGGAGGTAGAAGTAGTTAATTATTTCATTCTAACATTAGAGTGATGCTATGCCTCATGGTGGATTCCCATCTGGTGTTTCACCATTCAAACATGCTTAGGTCATGAGCATAAAACATTTAGACATTTCTCTCTGAAAGAGGGGTGTGCAGCCCTGGCCTGGGGACGACACAGTCTTGCAAGTTTAATAGTTGGGTTTAAACTTGAGTCAGCGCCTCTAGTCCTCTTAGCAACAGTAGGCTTAGCAACTTATTGACCCAAATCAATCATTCAGAGCTCATTTGGAATGTCCTTGGGTTTCAGAACACTTCTCTAGAACGTGTGAAATGTTGGATCACATCATTTATAAGTTGTTAATAATCCATTCATGGTAAGATATCGAAGGTAGAAAGCAGCAAGGACTAGACCTCTCCCATTAAAGAACCTGTAATCATAGCAAGAGAGGCTGATGGGAGCAATATTAAACTGTGAGTGCATGCAAAGTTACATTTTAAATAAGACACCTAGAGGAGGTCGAACCCTAATCTCGCCCACTTTCGCTCTCCTGCATATAAATGTCTCGCCTTCATCCATGTACTGTCACCTGAAAGGTTGTTCCTTTCATCCAGTCGGATTTATGCCAAATACATTTTCAATTTGCCTCTACACCACACTAATTGGGGTTTAACTGAACTATTGAACAATTCAATAGTTCCATTCATCCTTCTGATTTCCAATCACCTTATCCAATACAGGGTCCCAAGACTATTGAGCTATTGAATGTGAGATCTTGAATGAGGAATGAAGTGGAATAAAACATGTAAAGATGTTGTTTTTTAGTCCTGGTAATGGTTTTTCTGAGGCTTTCTTGGTCAACTGCATAAAGAGAAAAAAAAATGTGGACCAAGACTGCAAGGAACAAAAGTGTCTTTGTGAGCCAAAAACATGGATGAGGCTACAAGAGACCCCTGATAGAAACTTCCTTTGTGAGACAAAGCTTGACTGAAGATGGAGATGCAGAGAGGAGTTTTTTTTCTCCTTTCTTCAGTGCACAAATAATAAGAGTAGTGTGAGGAAAAAGTCCTGGCTAAACGACATGATCCCAGTCTTCATTTATTTGAATTCAGTCAAAGTCATTGCACGTGACTTCAACAGTCCACTGGATATCAAGTCCATGCAGTTAAGATTTGCAAGAATTGCTGGTTAAGTTTGATTTGGAAGCACACAAGGGCATTTACAAGCTCTCTGTCTCTTTGGCCATGTACAGTCTTCTGTTCTTCATATCGCAGTTATGCAATCCTGCGCTGCACCTGGGAGCTTCTCCTTTTAAACTATTAGCAGTCTTCATTTAGGGAAAATGAAAGAATCCCATAACTGAGCAGTGTGTGTCCTTTCAGTATCTGTAAGGAATTGCAAGGCTCTTACATCAGGTTCTGAATATTTCATTCGTTCTGCCTTCTCTTGAATTAACTTGCACCGACAGACGTAGTGTTGTTCTAGTGGTTTTGCAGATGTTTGCATTTTTGCTTCAACAGTTCAGTGTAGTCCCTGTTAAGAAAACGAAATAGATCAAACTGCTATAGAACGGGAGTTTTCATTTCCACCACATGGTTTGCAACCCTTCATAATCCATTTGCT
The DNA here is from genome assembly GCF_059453375.1 of Lepisosteus platostomus. Classification (NCBI taxonomy): domain Eukaryota; kingdom Metazoa; phylum Chordata; class Actinopteri; order Semionotiformes; family Lepisosteidae; genus Lepisosteus; species Lepisosteus platostomus. The sequence continues at coordinate 4,144,290 of NC_142624.1, forward strand.
AATAGGTCCGTATCTGGCTAGTCCCTTGGAATGGTCACATTGTCTAAAAATTGGTGTTTAACAAAACATAAGAACATATACGTAAAGGGACTTCGCTGGGGGTTAATACCTTTTGTACATCTGTTTGGTACCCTTTATAAAACAATCCTTTAAGATGATCTAATTGTTCATTTCATTAGATGGAGGAGATATTCCTCTCTGCTGTTTTGACATGAGGCAAACAGTATTATGCTGCACTTATCTCTGTGTTTTTATGGAAGCATTGATTACAAATCCAGTGTGTCTCACAGCTCAAAGTGTCTGAATGCCATAATTACGTTCATCAATATGATTTGTTTTACTGTAAAACAGGATCAAAGGTTCAGTCAGGGGACAATAATAGCCTGCCAATAGATTGACTCTTTATTTTGTGGTAGGCAGGAGTATTCACTTGATAATACAGCTCAGAGATTTTCCCTTTTCTCCACTGGTACAGCGCTTTGTTTAATATTTATTTGAAGTGAGTCATCTCTGATGCAGTAATCTCCGATGATTTAAGGATGTGCTTTGTCAGATTTCTTGCTGCTGGTGTTTCATTGCACCAGATCCACAAAAAGGCAGAGCTCGTGGGCTGTCTCACTGATCGGCCAGTCCCCTCTCTCTTCCGTATTCTGGACCTGTTCCGTACATTGTAGCCACTGCAAGGGAAGAAAATCAAAGTCACTGTGCAGGCGGAAATTAAAACTTCATGCAAGCATGGTGTTGGAAACTGTACTCCCAACAGGAGAGGGGAAAAAAAGGGGAGTTTCCGCAGCCTCATCTCACGATATCTCTGTAGTATTTCAGTTTTCCATTTTAGGAGATGTCAAATGAAATGCAAAATGCCTACTGTCCCGAAGTTTCTATTAGAAAAGATGATATATCCGTAATGTAATATGCAATTATGGTACTCCAGTTACATCGATATTGCACACTGGGCGCTGCATAGCAATGAGGATGAGATGGCTAACAGCCGATGGAAATGTGCAGACAAGTTTTTTTTTTTCTTGCCTGTGCTGAGATTAGTTCTGTCTGGGTTTATTATTCTCAGTGGACTATTATAGGAAGAGCGAGCTGCCCAGGAACAGTTTTCTCGCTCGCATCGCGTCAGGAGAAGGTAGATATGGAAATGGGGTCTCCTCACGAAAGGGATAAAGTCTTCCAGCACGACTTGATCTTAATTTCGGGATAGATAAGCCCTCCGGAAGTTGCACAATTTGCACAAAATTGCAACGTTTCTGGTGCAGTCAAGGCTACGGAATTATTTTGCCACGGTTCTGTGCTCTCTGTTACTGTTTGGACATCTCACAAGGAGTGTGGGGCGAGGATGAGGAAGGTGGTCTCGATTAAGGCAGAGTCTGAGGTGTTGTGAGTTGTCCCACAGACCGAACTCTAATGCACCGTTGTGAGCTGACAAAGTCCAGTGTGCTTTCTAAAAGAATATCTTGTGCATTTGTCTTTGCTGCATTTCTTGTTGACACCTTTATCTTATTTCAAGAATGCACGGAGACTTCTCAGCTTGTTTGATAACAGCCTACTGTATGACCTTACCTTAATCAGGATCCTCTGGGGTGGGAACAAAACTGTTCTCTTTCCCATGGCTGTTTTTCCGCATTCCACTGCCTTCTGTGAACCACATGTTGGTGATGAAGTGGTACAGAGCTTTGAGGGAAAATGGGTTTAATCACAAACCACACCCGTTTTGGTTGTGGACCAGCACACATGCCAACTACACTGGCTGTCCTGACTCTATTATGCGTTTACAGCTTGAGTTTTTTTGCATTACAAAAAACAAACAAACAGAAAATGAATCTGTAACAGACACAAAACAAAGGAACAGCAACTGTGAAACTGTCTCCCAAAATATGAAAGACAGGAGGACAATTAAGACCCAACAGACAAAAAAGTATCGTCTCCACTTGAGATTCAAATCCACCTCCCAACTTGCATGTCAGTCTATTACAAGAATTGATCTGCAGTTGATTTGGAGGGAGCATGCCTGGAATGGTGGTGGAGGAGGGGGTGGCAGGGGCTGTGTCTGTCTTTGGTGCACAAGTGATGTAATTCTCCGGTAGTAACTGGTTGGGACGAACCAAAAATGGGAGGAATTAAATCAATCAATTTTCCTGTTTTAATGAAGAATCAATATGAAGTTCACCGAGTTCACATTGGGAGCAGTGATGTTATGCCTGCGCTGTGTGTGTCAGCACTAGCCTTTCCCCCTGTCTGAAGACTGCCATTACCTCACACATTAATGAAGCAGGCTGCCACTGTCTCCACTGTGTGAAGTACTGCATTGGGGACTGACTGTCATATCTGCTCTCATTAGACACTACTCTGCTCATTCTGTTATTATCTCGGCTGCTGGGAAGTTCAAAGCAGATACCAGTGCAGAAATGCTACCGTAGTCTTCTTCCTGATAAAGACCTACTCCAGTATGCCTTTTCTTTGCAATGGCATCTTCCTGATCACAAAGTCTCTTATTGTGAAGAAAAGAGCATCTGTGGATCTGAGTGCTTGCGAAAGTACAGTCTATAGCAAGCGTTTGCGCTTCTTGCAATCATTAGTATTACAGAGATAACCCCTGGCGATACCTGTTAGGATGGACTCCATCATATATCTTTCCTGTTGGTTTTTTTAAGATGAGCTCTAAATGACAGGTTGAAAGAGACTGAGGTTAGTACTTGTTTTCAGCCAGAATTGAAAACGGCAGCAGTGTAATCTCTATGGGAATTCCTTCAAACATCTACTTAATATTTTAAAGGCACTTATAGCATATTAGGTTCCCTTAGGTGATTGTGGTTTTTTGGCCTGGTGTTTTTTTTTATAATATCATTTCTTATTCATGGATCGGAAGCCATTTTTAGAGTGACCTGCCAAGAGAAAAAGATCTTTGACGCAGCACATATTTTTGTACTTGCATGGTATTCAATGTTTTTCGGTCGTGGGGAGCGAGGGGGGGAGGTGTTATCAGACGGGGCTGTCGGTGTCTTCGTGTAGTCTCACCCCAGCACGGGTGGCTGAAGGTGCAGACTGTAAACAAAGGCCCGTTCTCAGAGCTCCCTGAGGTTCAGGCTCCCTGCTGCTTGAGGGGAATGTGCAGGTGTGAAAAATCTGCCAAAAAAACAACACAAAACCTGAGAAAGGCAATTAACACCCGGGCGTCTACTGGTCCCTGGTAATGTCAGGGAGACACGGAGACGCGGAAGTGTTTTTACAGCCCACGGGACTGTGTGGTTTCTGTTTACCCTGTGACCGGGAGAATGAGATGACAACATGACTACACGGGTGAGTTTTTTTGTAAAAAAAAAAGCTACCACTTCTTTTCTCCACATCATAGTCCAAACTCTTGTCAAGGAAATATTTTGAGGTGTCAGGAATGATACGTTTAAAATGATTTTTTAGCTCCTGGTGTTCAAAGATTGGTGAACTTTCTCCCATGTCCTGTGTCGCCGTCGTACTTGTAAACAGACTATTATAGTCTCTCTCAGAAGACATTCAGGGAACCGGTTTGCCATTTCTTGTCCCTAGTCTCTGTAGTGCTCATCCTCGGGCATGCTGTGTTGAGTGAGACAATGAGATTGGCAATCCCACATAAAAGACACTTATTCCGAACACTAATCCTTGGTAACAGTAAAATCAATTACAACTCAATTACACCTCACATACAGAAGTTTCCAGGAACTGCCTTTGTTTGCCTAGATTTTTGGCAAATGCACATAGTGTGCATGGATACCAAATAGCTTCTGCTTGCACTACTCCTAGTTAGAATGTCATTATTGCTACTGGAGTAATAACTAATTGTGAGTGCAGAAATGTATAGGAACTGGAGGATTTTATAATCTGCCCTTGCAGCATGCAGCATTTCTGGCTATAAAACAAAGCATTCCTCTGGCTCCATGCTGTACAGTGCAAGACTTCATAGCAATATACAAGCTTTGTGAGGTTTAAAAAGCCATCTGCTTTTGAAACCCTCTCAATTACTTGGTGTTGCCTTGCTAAGTATCACATTCCTTGAGCTGACATTTTTGGTCTACATGTGTTCAGTTGTGTAATAAAATCGAGCCACCCTTTTTTTTTAGCAAAGTTGTAGATCAGTTCTGCTCCAGGGTAGCTTTTTAAAGACACCTGTTGAATCCTGCTGGGGACAATAAATACCTATTAATTCATGTCTTTGCCCAGCAAATCCATTCCATTTAATCAGTGAGAATTTCTTCCAGTATTTTAAGACCACTGTCAAATTTTGCACTGGGACAAAACTGAACATGAACAGAAATGCCTGTTTTCAGTAGGGTGGGGATGCTTTCTCTCAACCTGGGGTCCCCAGTCTTTAGTCTTGGAGGTCCGTTGTGTCTGGGGCTTTTCTGGGACTTGGGAGAAGGTGTTAACTTGGCTATATTCAACTACACTGAACACCAACAGATTGTACCAACATTCCAGGACCACGTGTGGGGTTCTCTGCTCTTTTTAATTCTTTATGCAATCAGATAAAACTTGAACAACAGACCAAGAAGTGCCATTTTATATAGAGGGGTGTTCTATTTATTACTGAGAGCAAACACATCTTTCACAAATGTCTTGAGGTAATACAGCAAAGGATATGATTTTATAAATGTATAAGTGTAGAGTATAAAGTCATGGGACTGACAGCATAACACAACTTCAAAGGTCCCTTTCAATGTTTTGGAGTTCCAGGGTTTTGCCCAAAGGAGGTTAGCATGTTTGAAGTCTGCATGTGCAGTGGTGGAACGGTGTCCGCGTTTCATTCTTTAGGTATTGTGTTTGGCTGTCACGGTCATTGCTCTTGGGTCCCAGGTTTCAGTCTGGACTGGGGAACCTTCTTAGGGAGACCGGTGTTTGTCCAGAAACTCTGGAGACCACTTGCCTTCCAAAGACATCTTGGTTAGATTAATAGGTGTCCTTAAATTCTCCCTGTGTCTGTGAGTGTGCGCTCCCTGCAAAGGACTCTCCTTGTGCCCTTAGCTTCCTGGATAGACTCCGGGCTTCTCACGACCCATCCCAGGAAGAAGGCTTTCTGACAATGGATGGGTGGATGGGTGTCTTTTGTAGAACTTAAAGGTTCTTTGTGCAGCCAAGGAATGATCTAAAACACACACAAGGAACTGCTACAATAGCATAGTAATGCAAGCCTGTCAAATAATGATTACTCAACAGAATGGCTAAAACAACTGATGGTGGCTGAAGAGGCTTTTGTGAACTCCCCTGGGTGGAGATTAAAGACTTAAAGAACAGAGCTGGGATACCTGTAATTTTAGTGAATTTAGAGGGATATTTACGTTCTGCTTTGTGAATGTAACTCTGGAAGTTTCAAAGATCAAATATACGCAATGCAAGGAAACAGTGCTGAGTAATGCACAGGACATAAAAGTACAACATATTTCACTGTTTATAGAGACAGAAAATATGTACTATTTGGAGAAAACAAACTTTCACCCAAGTAGTACTATATTTTTTTACCCAGGTAATACTATATTCCAACTAGGAACACACGGAAATAAATAACTTTTTTTAAAAATACTAATGTGTTAAATGGATAGAGGCTTAGAAGTTTGGGGCTGTTAAATTGCTGTTCAGGGCTGAGGCGAACACAGGAAGAGGAAAAACCAATCAAAAGAAGATGTATGGACTTAAAACACAGAAAATTACACAATTACCGAGGTTTGCTGGCCTTCCTTTTCTCCTAATTAGAAATGCATGATATAAACTCAACCCTATTACTATCTCCTTTCTGTGTGAAGAACCAATAAATTAAACCTGACTCCAATCTCACTGCGTGGCCTCACCTGGTAGATATCCTGCTAGCCTTTGTGACTTCTGTAACAGAACTAATCAAAATAGTTTAAAACGGAACTTTCTTACAGTTTCCACCCCATCTCCCCATAGTGGGCTGGCTGACTGGATCATAGAGCTGAATGATTGAAATGAAATGGTCAGTGGAAATCAAATGGTCTCTCAAATGTTCCTTTTCCCGCCTTCTCCTCAGGTACGATTTTATCGAGATCCGCGACGGGAATTCGGATTCGGCGGATTTGCTGGGGAAGCACTGCAGCAACATCGCTCCGCCCGCCATCATCTCCTCAGGGCCTGTGCTCATGATCAAATTCGTGTCCGACTACGCGCACCAGGGGGCAGGATTTTCGCTGCGCTACGAGATCTTGAAAACCGGTGAGTGCCGTCGTTCAGTCGCGGATAGGGCGGCCATCTTTGACGAAATATTCCTCGCAAGCTTTCTTCTGAGGACTGCTTGTGCTGACAAAGATCGCCAATTAACGATCAGCAGTTTGTTTCTTCCGTTTACAACTGAAGTAATCCACTTTTTTGATGCAAATGGGTGATTAGCCCTTCCAGTTGGTTCTTTGTTATTTGGGCATTTTGTGATTTGTCAAGTTGTACGGTAGATGTGTCCGGTGTCAGACACTGTCAGCATAACATTGACCATGACCTTCTTACAGTAGTAACAAGTGGTCCGTGCTCTTGAAGGAATTCATAACCAGAAATATATTTGAGATTGTGTCAGTTTTTGAGTTTGTGATTGGTATGAAGGAAAGTGTTAAAATGCTGTGCCTCAAAATCAAATTTCAAACCTCTTATTGGACCTTTCTCACCTTGTGAATTGAGTTCAAATCTTTTTCTTTCAGTAGGTACTCAGAAAGACTGTGGATAGAAATGATATTATATCGTGTTTTCCACTTAAAAAAAGACACGCAGATTCAGTTACAAAATCCATGCTAAACCTTTTACTACTGGGTACCCAGGAAGCCTCCACAGACAACAGACCCGTCTCTTGGAACAAATCACCACTAGACGGAGTCCTGCGAATTACTGTAAATGATGTCAGAACTGCCAGGGCTCTCCTGTGTTCTGTGAAAACTTATTCACGTTGTCAATTACTTTTTAGTTTGCATCAGAAAAATGCTGAAAACTAAACTTTCCCCTTCTCTGAAACAGAAGGGTTTTTGTTTTTGTGAAGATGCTTGTGGAGATATGAATGCGGTTGCCATGGCATTAAGAGGTTCTTGTTTCTGCTGTGGTGATGGCAGGGAGCTCGTATTTGTGTGTGTCAAACTGGTTTGTTAATACTTAACGAATAACAGCCCCCCTCTCTCCTCCCTCTCCTGTTGTTTGTTTTAACATGTTAGCCTCTTGCCAAATATTTTCAAAACCGCTGTTTACGAGTAAAGGGAGCCCAAAGCTGCCAAAAACCCAGTGAAATCTGTTTATTTATAATACTGTGGAGGCCGCCTGTATACATTTCATCCCTGCTTGCTGTTGTGGGAGGGCCAGTGATTTTTCTCATTGATAGGATGTTAAATAAATACACAGCAGAGAGGTGTGCCGGCTTTGCTTTGCCATTAGCTGGAATAAAAACTGAATCAAATCCTTCTTTTCCTGTATGACAGGAAATTATGCTCTGTTAGTAAAAAAAAAAAACCAAGCTGTCTTGCCTGGATTTCCTTGGAAATAGTTATTTGGCCTGCATATATGAATTATTGTCTTCAGCTGTCAAAGCTCTCTCATTTTGTGTGCTGAACGAATTGTGGGGCTCTGTCTCCTGTCACTGATTCGATTGCTGTCACGACAAAAGGTACATGTCTTTTCTTGATTCCCAAAGTGTGCAGGCCACAAAGCAGTGTTCTGCTCTTGCCTACACTGTGGTCCAGAGGAAGAGGTTAATTAAAAGGTTTCGTCCTCTGACCTCTTTTACAGACCCCCCTCCTCCTGGACATGCTTAATTCTGCGAGCTCTTTGGGGTTTGACATAAAGGAAGGACAGAGACTCAGTCGTGTCACCTCTGGACTGGGGAGTGAAAGGAAACTTGACTCTTTTGTCCTGTTGTCACTACTGATCTCTGAGGTTTAGTCTCACAGCTAAAACGTTTAACCCCAACAGGCCTTAAATAGTTCACTCAGGTTACCACGGTTACCTCAGGAAGACATCCTGCTAGGTTTGTCCAGACGTGTCCGCCGGTCTCACTCTCCCACCGGCTCGCTTTGAAACTGCCTTGAGGCCGTGTGGCGCTCAACCTGTAGCCGCTAGTTTGTAAGTTATTCATTTATGAGGAAATGTACCGCTGTCACATGCTTAACTGGCACTTTGAACCAGTTTGGCACCTACACCAATAAAAAGAGATCAAGCCAACACAATGCTTTAATGGCCCCTCCTAAAGCGGTTGTCTGACTTTGGGTCGTAATAGAAATTGGCCCCTCAAAAGCGCAATTTCCACAGCAGGTTTGCACCTGTGTGCCTTTAGTTCCTTGGTGTAGGTTTCTTATTTGGGTTATACTGCTGGGTTTGGGGTGAAAGCATTTCTTATTTGGGTTAGCAGATTCTTTAGAGTGTTCTTTCGGCGGAGAGTTTGGAAGGGCACCATGCCGCAAAGCAGACTGCTGCTGCTGCTGCAATTTTCTTTTTCCAATGAGAAAAAAAAGTTTTAAGCATGCCAGATGGGTGCTGATGTTTCCACAATTACACAACCGTGTACGGTATACGACTCCATGAGAAGAGGCAAAAGTTTGAACAGGCCCATCGTGTAAATGTAATAATCCTATCATGTGCCTAATCGATGATTCAGTTACTTGAATGGCGCTTTCTGGGTTAGATTAACGCTGGCTGAAGCGATTGATACTAAAGAACTGTAGAACTGCAAGACTTTGGTATTGTTTGTATTAATTGGTTCTCTGTGGGAAGAAAATAAAGAGACTAGAGGGGAAATGAATTCTTCATGTAACTTTTTATCTGTTTTTCTTTGCTGGTCCTAATCCTTTGCAAGCCTATTTTGAACTATAACAGTAATTTTCATGTGGTGCTTTAAGCTGAATAGCCTGCAGAGTGATACACCACAAATTCTATCAACTTCCCCTAGTCAATAATCTTCTCCTAGTAAAACTGAATCTGAATTGTTATATAAGCATTTCAAGCTGGCCAGTTCAAGGAATTTTGTATAAATTGATTTAATGCCATGGCTTGGTAATTCTTTCCAAGTACGAACCATTCCAAGTGTTTCTTAATCTTCTTCCACGAACTTTACCTTTCATTCTCCCATGTCTTTCTGACTGAACTGCAAAACCTGCTGGAATCAACCTTATGGATTCATCTCGAACTTTTTAAGAACTCTCCCAGGTGTCTTTTGTCTGTTTTTTCTGTAAATATCAATATATATATTATAATATTAACCTATATTTTTATTCTCAATTTGCAACAGTTAAATATTTCATAACTAGCTCTCAAAAACATAATACTTAGGTCCCTATGTTCTCTTTTGTTTTTTAGATGTTGTGCCTTTCAATTAATTTTTACTTTTTCCCATTTCTTCTGAGCACAGTCTGAGCCCTGAATGTGGCCTCTGTCTTTAATGTCTTTAATGCCATGTCTCACTCATGGCTAAAAACTTGGCTATGGAGTTGTTAAACAGAAGTCATTAATAATCTTGCATTTCACTCTCTTATTTATAAATACTTATACACGCACCCTTGCCTTCACCCTATCTTCACCCTTGCAGCATCCTCCTTGGTTCATTCCTTGCAAATGAGGGGGATTGTTACAGGCCTCACCTTTTGGTCATGGCTGTCATTTTTTCATTAGTGTGACTAAATGTCAAACACTAAAATATTACGTAGGCTTTTACTTGATATTTGTCCGAACTCAACGAATTGACGGAACTATTGAAATCACTGTTGGAGTGACGAGCCCTCGCCTTGGTTTACAAACTAGAAGCGAAGGATGATTTGTGTGGTTAGAATTCAGGCCCTGTGCACTTGTGGCAGCATCAGAAACATGTTTTTGTGACTCTTGAATCGGTGAGTCGTAGCAGTAGAGGCAAACCTGGAAATGCCCGAGCAGAACCTCTCCAAGGATGACCTAATAAGGAAAGCTCTGCTGCTTTTTCATAAAGCAGCTACTCATGTGTGCCACTCAAATTCAAGATGACCTGACACACACCCCTACATTCATGCTGATTCAGTGAAACTCTGCAGGGGTGGTTATGTAAAGCTTTTCAACTGTGGCCGCTGTTTTTAAGACACAAACTGCTGTAATGGGTTATGTTATAGGTACTGCAGGAGAGAAGCTTACAAAACTGACAGGCCATGCTTTTATATTGATTCTGAGCCCGTGCTCTGCTAGCTGCTAGCTGGGAAGATAAATTAAAAAAGGAAGAATGAAGTCATTCCTACAAAACTGCGTACCCCAGCGAATCCCTAAACGCAGTTTCCCTGTGATGAAGATGTGACAGTTCACCCAGAGAGCCGTGGCAGGCGGGAGGGTTGTCTAATCTGCCAGAGGGGAACAGTCCCTTCTCCATTCTTATCACTTCCTGGGGCCATGTTAGTGCACTCCCTATGTGAAAAGCATTTGCTCTGGGGACTGCCCTGCAGTCACGGCAGTTAATTCTCTCACGTGTGACCATAATACAATGGCAGGTCTTGACGCATCTGTGGTGGTGACGAAGAGCTAGGGGCTTCCTAAAAACTGGAAGGGCTCTCGTTTCCATAATGTTATTAGGAAACAGATGCAGCACCCACAAATCAACTGAAAAAAAAAGCAGCTTCATTTGAATCTCTGATTGCCAGCTCCATCAAGGCAAGTGGCTAACAGGCAGTGTAGTTCATGTCAGAGTTTGCATTGCAGCGTATAAATAGCTGAGCTATTGCAGGTATTTCATTTAGTGCAACAGAACACCCGCTGTTTGAAGCACATGAGCGCTTCCTCGGCCCTCAGTTCTGGCCAGCAGGAGCTGTAAAGAGCTGGGTCCTTTTACCTGACAGGTATTTGTGAGCATGGAAACAGGTAAATACAGGCCAGTGCTGTTTTTATTTTCTGGAGGAAACCGGCAGCATGGTCTAGGTTAGCGATTCTCTCTTTTCAGTCGTGAGGACCCAGAGTTTTGCTGGTTCTGGCTGAGTTCAGAGTTGCAAAAAGAGACCCTTAATTGGCCTAAAAATAGGAATAATTTGAACTCTCTAATTAGTTTCCGCTCCTAAACATGTTGGAGGTTGCCTTTAAACTGTTGCATTTTATCATCAAAGGCTCGTGGCAAACAGTCGGGTAGTCGAATTAAGGTTTCAATTAAGTAAAGAGCTCGGCTGGAACAAAAAAAACAGGAGGTAGCTGATTCCCCAGGATCAAGACCAGAATTGGGAAACAGTTCTTCAAGCCATCTGAGGGAGAGGTCCCCCATCCTGCTCCTAGAGGACTGGTGTGTAGGGGTCTTCAGTCCAGCAGGGTTCTTAAAAACTTCAGTTAGTTTAATACTGGTGAAAGAGCTGCTCCTGTTGCTTTAAAGAGCCCTGGACAACCTACAGACACATTGAGCGGCTCTCCAGGACCAGGACTGGAGACCCCTGACCTAAATCCTTAATTTAACTGGATTATTTTTTATTGGTAATGTTGATATGTGGGTTGCTTTCTTTTAAACACCGTAACATACCATAGTTACACATTTGCGATTGGTAAGCTACAAAACCTCAAACTCCAACGAGATCAAAACCTTTAGCCATCTGCCAGTTTGAAATTCCAAAGGCATAAAAATTCCAGTGTAAAGCTTCCATGAACTATTTTGGAATTTGAGACTAGTGAGAGGATTGAAGTTGTCATTTCATCTGGGCTCAAGTAAGGCTGACTGACTCACTTACTTGCTGATTTTGATGGTTTAATTCCCTCCGTCAATATTAAAAACCTGAGGCCAAGGATCAGAGTTCCTAGGCTAAGGTAGCTACAGTATTAATGGAAACATACAGCATGCAACATGCTCTTAACACATTGCTGCTCCTCTTCATCCTGTTTTGGAAAGGAACTGTGTTGCAGATGTATTATTAGGAGGCTCCATAAAATACTAATTAAATGGCTAGACACTGCGTTCCTTTTGTCTGGTAGCATTCAGTTCAGTTATTCTTGCACACAACAACACATCTGATAACAGGCTCCAGCGATATTTACCCTGGGTCCTGTGGGACTGCAGTTCATCAGGTCACCAGCCTCAGTGAGTAAAGACCTGGAAGTAGTTGTAATAAGGACCATTTAGGTGAACTCTTTATTGAAATCAAGTCATCAGGATCAGGATCAGGATGGAATGAAAACCAGAAAAAACACTGCCCCCCACCTCCCTCCCCAGGTCAAGAGTTAAGGACAGGGTAACTCCTAAGCTAGGAGTTCTTAATCAAGTTGTTTGATTGAGTTTCCTGGAAGCACGAGACACAAAACTGTCTTTTACATGACAGTGAGGACCAAGCCCCATGCAGAAAGATTTCACTTCCTAAAGGCCTTGCCCTGTACTTATAGCTTACCTGTTTGAACAATTTTCAGAGTGTAAAGCCAGGAAGATACTGCTCACTTGGAGTGCCACATCTGCTTTGAGTCACTGCGAAATTGCTTGTGACATCCGCTGATTAGGCTTGTCAAAAAAGGAGCACAAATCACTCGTTTGGGGGTTTATTTAGCGCTCCTGTTTGAAGCTGCAGCTCCTCTGGTACGACTGCAATCACATTACATAGGTGCATTGGTGTGATAGAACAAGATCTATTTTTCTGTACATCAATCGATAGATGCTGTATGTGATTGCCAGTGACATCCCATGAACTCTTCATTGTATCCATTTCCTAAACCGCTGGGAGCAGCAGATGGGTGTGCAGACAGGATCGTTAAGTGTGTGTCGGAGAGACTGACAGGAAAGGTCAAGTCTTTGCAGCTTCTCAGCTCACCCCCACTGACCCCAACCTCAGACAGCTGTGCCTCTGTCAAAGACAGTACTTGCCCTTTAAGTCCAAGTCCTATTCTGTGTCTCCAGAACTCAGCAGGCCTTCCTGTTGGCCTGTCAACAGAGAAGGCCATTTACACTCTCAGGCTTTCTCCACAATATACTTAAGCTATTAGCCTAACAATGTAGCAAATTACCCTCAGTCTGCTAATAACCGCCCTCCAAAGACACCTGTCTAGATCAATGATCTCTGGGAAGAATTCCCTCCAGGCAGTATTGCTTCGTTCTCCAGCAGCATGTGGAGGAGAAAAGAAGCTGAGTGCAACACATGCTTTCCAAACTCCCGTCACCCACTGGCAATTAGACCATTATAGCTGTAGCTGCTATATGTATATGTCAGATAGTGAAAATAAGGACCTTCTTCACGTTATTCATCCATTTGCACAACACTTCTTCCAATTCCGGGTCATGGGAGAGCAAGTAACGGGCTCAAGGCAGGGTTAGGATGGGACTGGATGGGACACCAGTCCATTGCAGGGCTGACAGATACAAAGACGCACACGCACACCAGATCTAATTTACCCAGAAGCTAGTTGGCAAACCAGTACGTGTCTGAACTGTTGCACCTGGAGGAAACCCACACAAACACGAGGAGAACTTACAAACTTTTTCTTCTTCTTCTTCTTCTTCTTCTTATTATCACAGGCTCAGATTGCTCCAAAAACTTCACCAACCTGTCTGGTGTCATTGAATCCCCCGGGTTCCCTGACAAGTACCCCCACAACCTGGAGTGTGTCTTCATCATCATCGTCCCTCCGCGCATGGAGGTCACCTTGAAGTTCCTGACCTTTGACCTGGAGAACGACCCCCTGAATGTGGGCGAGGGGGAATGCAAATATGACTGGCTGGAGATCTGGGATGGGCTGCCTCAAGGTACAGATCCTCACCCCCTCTCTTCCTTCCCTGCCGAGAAAAACCGACAGAAAGCTTTTCATGACCAAGGGTATCATTCACGAGAAAAACAGACTATTACTTTTTCTATAGGATTGCCTTCCGAGACAATTTCGCAGACATATATACAGACTGGGAGGGATTCTCATTGTTGCAAATGGTGTAGGTTTACTGGATGATAGTGCATCCTGTTAAATATCAAGTAGTTAAGTTAATGTACCAAATAGCATTACTTCACAACACATTATATAAAGCCCTGTATTAACAAGGCTTAAGCACTGTCTGTGCACTATCAATGTGTCTTGTGTTCACTGAATGGCTCATTGGGACCAACATACTCAGCTGTAACGTCTGTTGAATGCTATAGAAGATAATGTTAACGTTTGTTACCAGACATGGGGTTAGGTCAATAAAAACTTTATTACACTATGGTAAGAAAATCCTAAAACAAGGAAATTGTTCACGTTTCTCTTTTTGGCAGTTTTTCTGTCATCAGCTAGTATTAAAAAAAACTATCCATGCTTATTGGGAGGGAAGCATGTGTAATTTATTTTGCTAATCCTTCTCCTTGGGGGCAGAAAGTGTATACAAGCTTGCCGTGAAAATCCCAACACAATTTTCCAGCAAAATGATGCACTGAAAACAGGGAAGAATTTAAAAATGTCATGTGCAGTGCAGAACCAGGAATAATCTGACACTTGATGACAGGACTAGTTTGGTGAAGCTTATTTAATTTAACCATTTCTGTTCGTTTTGCTTCACAGTGATCAGACATATCAGTACAGTTTAATATGCATAATGATTCTGATATTAGAGGCCTGGATAATTCAATCATTTCACTATCTACTGTCAGTCCAACTGCTAGATGACAACAAAGGGCATAAAAATACAATGGAAAAAATAGATGGCTATTGAGATATATTGTACTGACTTGATTGAATGTCAACGAATGAATCATGGGTTACTAATGCACTACCAAATGGTATATAGAGTAATTACTCATCTCCTCATCCTAATGCGTATGAATAGCCTCTTACTCTCAAGTGCTTGCCTTCGCTTAGTGTAATTGAATGGCCAAATTAACGACAGAGAGGCGATCTAAGCCAAGCACACAGCCAACTTGTTGCATTGCATTGTCCAGGAACAAAAGACGGCGTCATGCCTATTTTAGTGGGCTCCATACCAAAGCTGGTGTCAAGCACCAGGGCAGAATGCTGTAATGGTATTTGCCCCTATTTTATTACAGCTATTTTTGAAAGTGCGTGAGAGATGCACGCTGCCGGTCTTTCTTATCGGCTGGCTCTGCAGCGTTATTATTCTGTTAAGGGGGGAAGTGAAATATCAGCCCCCACCCCGTTAACCTTTATCACTAGTATAAAAATAGGGTGTGAATAATACCACAAAGAGATTTCATCCTCATCGGGAAGAGAGCAATAAAATACACTCTCCCCACATCCGCCTTAATAATGCTTTGGTACCGCATTCAACTACGCCTCTCCCCCTAGTGATGCGACATTTAGCTTTTACCGACTTGCATTTGCGCAGCTCTCCAAGGACGTGGCATGCTCAGAAGTTCAGTGATTCTTCTTTTTTCTAATAATGTCACAGAGTAATGGCATCATCATGAAGGATTAGTGGTATTTATTTAATATGATAAAATATTTCCACTGGGAACACATTAAAATGGTTGATGCTCCTCAGGCAGCCTGTTTATCTGTCCTCCCAGGTGCAATTCCTTGCTTGCAGAAGCCTTTAACTGTTTTCGCCTGGGTCCTGTGAAAAGTAGCAAAAGTAGTTTGCGAGAATTTCACACAGTGGATGTAGCAGCAAATGCAACACGTAAGACATTAATGAAGAAGGAAAAAGGTGAACTTTCAGCACTGTCCTGTTCCATCTTTCAGCTGTTCCATCTTTCCGAGAAATACCATTTCAATAATTGCTTCTTAGTTGTTTCGTCTTCAAACACAATCAATATTGAAGAGTACAGCTGTCACAGTCCAAGGAAGGACTGGATTAGAAAGGCGGCCATTGAAAAGGCTCTTACAATAAAATGCGTCTGTTAACACAAATCACTTTGAACATTAATCAAGAAAGCTCAAGCAAATCCAGTGGTCTTATCCAAGCCAGCGACCGCAATTCAATAGAAACCTCATCTCCCCCTAATGAAACCAGATCTCTCCACAAAGAGTTAATATCTGTGTGACCTAGTAAATAAAGAGTTTAACACAGTTCACACAAATCCATTGGAGTCTTGTGCTTCTCGAAGGTGTTCATGAAGATAATCATGCCAAATACATAGCCAGCAGCTATATCACCCCGCAACTCACAACTGGCAACCCTGTGAAGCCTGAGAAAGCTAAGGTTGCTGCTGGAAGAGGTGTTAGTGGGACCGGTAGGGGGTGTTCAACCCGTGGTCTGTGTGAGACGGCATGCACCAGTATAGCAATGGGGACACTATACTATAAAAAAGTCACTATCCTTTAGATGAGACATAATACTGAGGTCCTGACTCTATGGTCATCAACAATCCCAGGGTGCTTCTTGAAAATAGTAGTGTTCACCAATGGTGTCTTTTTCTCCCTGGCATTTACCAATCATGGCCTCCTAATAATCCCCATCTGTGAACTGGCTTCATCACTCTGCTCTCCTCCCCACTGGGAGCTGGTGTGTGGGGAGCGGACTGGAGCATCATCCAGGTGGGGGATACACACTGCTGGTGGTGGAAAGGAGTCCCCATCACTTGTAAAGTGCTTTGTGTGGAGTGTCCAGAAACGTCAGCGATATAAGTCTAGTTTAAAAATAGTTCAAATGATAAACTAGCCCAATAGTTCCACTGGGCTTGTTGGTACTAATTTAAATTTGTCAGTGTAGATACTGGTAACCAGGTCGGAAAGCAGACTCGCGGCCTGTTGTTGGGTGCCGGAACTAAGATGTCTCTTCTATCTGTTGGCAGTGGGGCCTGTGATCGGAAGGTACTGCGGTGTCAAAATCCCTCCTGAGATCCACTCCTCCACAGGTATTCTCTCCCTGACCTTCCGCACTGATATGGCCGTCGCCAAAGATGGCTTCTCCGCCCGCTACAATATGACCTACAAGGAGGCCAGCGACAGTGAGTACGCCTCTACTTTCTTTCACCTTTTTGCACCGTCATGTGTCATGTTCCCACCTGGAAGGATGTCCCTTTAAACATTCTGCAATAACTTTGTAAGTTTAGGCAGCAGAGGCCTGGTTCAGGGCTTGAATTGAGGATAAACTGAGTGTGAGGAACCATGGCAGAACAGTACTCTTTTATTTAAATATTTCAATTCGCTGTGAATATGGCATGTTCTTTTTTAGTGCCGTCCACTGCATTTTAAACGCGCAATGCTGTTGATCTCTGTGGCTGTTTTGCCTGAATTTGTGATGTTTTTTGCTGTCAGACATGAACTGCATAATTAATTCAAATCGGAAGTTCCAGCTGATGGAACAAAGAGTGGACGAATCAAGACATTCAGTCAAACCCAGTGTCAGAAGTAATGCATTTCATAACCTTGTTCTCAACAAGCCTGTACTTAGGATACAGGCATGAAACCACAGCTGGGGCCTTCGGTATTGCTGGGGACACGTGACAGCCTTAACTGTATTATTTTGTTCATTGCCTCTTGGCAATATTGCAGTAATATCAATATAGCCAAGTCAAATGCTTTATTCTGTTTAGGAGCAACTTCAGCAACACAAACTGTCCACAAGATAAACAGCTGCATAAGGTAAAATGGTGGCTGTAATTTCAAAAATAGGATTACGTTTCAGGATTTAGAGGGGACTCATTTTTAAATGGGACATTTAACACCCATCACCTGACAGAGGTGCAAAGGTAAAACAGAGCAGGTTTGTCTTTCTAGAAAAAATATTTTGTCGTGAGTCTGCTATTACCTGTTGTACCCTCTATTGCCAGGCAGTTTGCTCTTTCAGAAGTAAACAGTGCTTCTGGAAGTCACTCCTTCCTTTTCACAAACGTCCGCCATCTTTTATTGCAGCATTTCACTGTAGCAGCCCTTTTGGCTTGGAATCTGGGGAGATTTCTGACGAGCAGATCAGCTCCTCCTCAACTTTCTACGATGGTCGCTGGTCTCCCAAGCAGGCCCGTCTGAACAATGAAGACAACGCCTGGACTCCTTCTGAAGACAGCAACAAGGAGTACATTCAGGTACGCCATCTCTTGACCTTCCTTTGGAAGGGTGACCCCTGCTGGCTGGATGATGAATGGCAGGTTTTCCTAAAGGTTGGCGTGATGAGCTGTGTCATCATACAAGCCATAGCTAAGAACCTAGCTGAGGTTAATTACATGCTAAAAAAAAACTGACAAATCGGCTCCACATCTGAAATGCTGTTTTTTCTTTGTTCCTGTGTATAAAGAAGCAGCCTTAAAATCCCACTGGTGGGGAATGTACTTTCTAGCACAAGAGCTGAACATATGACTTTGCAATCAAAGGCAAAACATGTGGGAAATGTATAAAAAAAGTTTACAAAATTCTTTTCAATTCCACATGGCCCCTTTAATCACAACGACGAGATTCACCACTTGAATGAGCAAGAACATTTAATTTAAACACGTAAGATCAATTTCTTGACATAAAGCTGTGAGACTGCTTTTTGTTTTTGCTTAAAGTGCTGGAAAGCCTGTTAGAAAAACTGTTTTCTATGTCTATACTGGGCACACTCAATTCAATAGGCCAGGGAGGTAGAACAACAAGACCGATTTAGAGATTTTATCAGGTAAAGCACCCGTTTTCATCCTTTCTCAATGTGAAAGATCATCTTGTGATTTTGATTTCCCCCTGTGTCAAAGAGTTTTTCACAGGAGTCATTGGAAAGTAATTCTTTTTGTGTATATACTCTATTTTTGTACACATAGAAAACCAATTTGTATAACCTACCAATCTTTTACCTAACATAAGAGTGCCAAATGTTCAGTGCTGTTTTTATTCCCTGTGAAGAAAATGACTATTTTTCTGAAGGAAAGTCAAATATGTTCCATTGTATTACACTGAGTTTATAGTGAAGCAGCTTGATGAAATATTGGGACTTGTGTATCACCTGGAATTTAGGCATGGATTGTGAGTGGTCTGCAGACCACAGGTTGGGATCCCACCTTCTACGATGCATACTGATTAACAGGTGTTCAGTTATAATCCCACAAGTGGGAGATTGGCACAACTGGCTTCCCAGCCAAGCATGCACACCAAGTGTCTGAAGCTGTCGTTCCTCTTGTTCTGGACAGGATTACTACTGCAATAACACATCAGGGTAAAAGTAACCTGTTTAACCCTAAGAAAATAGTGGGCACACACTTGACTGAGAAGTATTCCCAGAGGCTATTGCTAGCATGGCCAAGTCAACATGATCTGATCCCATCAGATGGCAATTCTTCATCGTTCAGCTGCCCTGTTATATTAGCACACATGAGGAGCCAGAGTAGCACTGCCTGCACTCTAGAACTCCCGCTAAAAGAGCACAAAGGTAGAAGTGCAGTATCCAATTCCTTGCTGTAATCTGTGATTGCTGGCAGGCCCAAGGAGGGTAGTGGCTCGTGCTGCATTGCAAAAGGGTGCAGGAGATACCTTATTATAGGCTTGCAGTCTCTGTGGGCTTCATGATGTTTGCCACTTAGAAGAGCACTAGCCAGTGGGACTAACATGATTGTAACGCTTGTAAGCATCTAAATTTCCCCAAGCTTTTCTGCTGATGTTAAAGCATTATTCATAGCAGAGGTATGTTGTCTGAACCCTATTTTATCTCCCATCTATGACCTAGGAAAACCAAACCATTTTTAGCATTTGCTGGTGGTTCACTGCAGGTTTGATGCTAACCATCATATGATTGATGAGAGAGGCCTTTCCTGGGAATAAACAGGTTTACAGCATTCCTCTCACCTATTGATTACAGTGTCTAGGTGCATTATTTTTTTTTGTTCGACCTGCAAACAAGTTTTAAAATGTGGGCTCATCGACTGACAAGATGGATTGCGTTTAGCTCTAAACCTCAAGGCGATAGACGACTGTGCTGCCTCTTGATAGTTACTGTACTGCGCGTTGTTCCCAAAGATTCTGGGGGGGGGCGGTGAAAACATTTTAGATTTCTGCCCTGTAAACAGTGGACAAAGGCAGATTTCAGCAGCGTGCACTCACTCACTGTTGAAGTAGAACTAGTATCGTCTTGGCTGCTGAGGCAAAAAATGGGTAACCCAAAGACAAGTAAACTGAAAGTTTGCAAAAGAGGGCTTTTTGTACCGTAGCCCAGGGGCAGGGTATGAAATAGGAGAAGAAATCACTTTAAATGTATTTTTTAAAGCTGCAGGAAGAAAAATGTATGAAACTAATCTGAGATTAAAAAACGGTAAAACTCTGTGCTGTACTACTATATGTAGGATTTTACATCCTTAAAACAACTCCCCTCGGAGGTGAACATGATAACTAAGCTGATGTCCGGCTGTGTCCCAACGTTTTAGGTGGACCTGAACTTTCTGAAGGTTCTGACTGGTATTGCCACCCAGGGAGCTATCTCCAAGGAGACGCACCGGATCTACTATGTCACAACATTCAAGCTGGAGGTCAGCACCAATGGCGAAGACTGGATGATATATCGACATGGCAAAAACCACAAGGTAGGGGACCCTTACGGCTTGAAAACAGCTTTTGGTGGCAGGCTCTCTGTCTTGTGTGGAGAGACGCAAATGAAAGTAACCTGGCAGCCCCGATGAAAGTCTTTTAACCATCGGCCTTGGAAAATACATACCGTGCAGAGACAAGACTTCCCTTTTGATCTATCACTTACTTTTCTAGAAGGCCATGCCTGAATGGGTCAAACGTTCAGTTAGCTGGCCAGGGTCCATTTATTTATCAGCATTATTTTTCAGCTCTCCCTAGTCCCGTCTGTCATTTATCATATTTTTCTTAACACTCAATACCCCACCTGCAGAAGTAACAGGAGTGGGGAGGACAAGCTGCGCTGCTGCTTCAGTAATAGAGTTGTCTGCGGGGAGGAAGCAGAGGACACTGTTTTTGCCATCCACTTCTTTTCCAGTTACATTATGTTTGTGTTCTACTCGTACACTCTCTGCTCTGTTCCAAGTGTGAGGCCAGTGGGATTTCAGGGTAATTTATAGACTTTCTTTGAGACATGCACTGATTTCAGCTCTCTGGAAGTAATAGAGGAGCTTTGAAAAGCGTCTGTGATCAAGGGGCCTGAGCCAGTAATTAACAGGGACAGACTTTCCACACGCCAGTTCTCTGTGGGGGGTTGTAAGGCAGGGACACAGTGAGATCTCTGGTGACAGGGACTGGGGGGCGTCCCTGGCTGGGCCAGGGCGGTCATGACTTGCTAATCTTTTCTTGGAAAAAAAATACAGGAATTCGTACTATGTACCGATGACTTGTACGAGAACTGGGGCTATCCACAGTGTGGATTGGAAAAGAGAAAACAGGAAATACAAGATGCTGAACGCCCATGCAATTTAATCTCAGAAAGCCTAGAATAAGAAAATTATAATTTACTGACTTAACACAGCATTATCTGTCATGAGCGATTCTAGATTTTTCTTGAATATTTGTTTCAGCATCTTATAAACAAACCTTTTGCCGATTTTGTGAAAATTGTATGTTTGCCATTTCTAGTTCAACACAAGTTCTATATAGTAACATCGAGCTTTATTTTCCATTGCTTTTTTTACGGTGATGCGCAGAGAGATGGCAACTTGCCAGATTTGTGAAACGCGCGACAGTGTTTTCACCTGGTTCAGGCCACCAAGCCTTCATCGTACCTTGAGAACCTGCCACTTCAGTCTGAATGAAGGTGAACAGGAGAGGTAGTTTACAGTTAAGAAGGTAACAAAGAAGCAGGGGCTGCGCCAATTACACCAGGCCCAGATACTCAGAAGCTCTCCTTTCTTCTAAAGGTGTGACTGTACATCCTGTTTATAACCATTGTCCAAGAAAGATACTTCTTTTGACATGAAATGGGTTTTTCACTTCTGTTTTTAGCAAAAACCTATGTGTCATCAGTGTGGGAGTTAACGCTGAGTCAACATTACTTTACCGCAGCTCAAACCTTTTACCGATAGCCATGCCTTTTCGGAATGCTGGACAGTACAACACAGCTTTCATGGCCTCACATTAGTCAGGAAAAGCAAAATGCTGCCAGTAGTCCGTGCCTTCAGTAGAGCAGACATTAGATAGGATCACATCTTTCAGCCACTCCTTCATAAACTGTGACATGCCTAGGGATTATTCATTTTGTGCAACCTCGCAGTCTTATTTTCTTTGGAAAGACTGAGGCGGTTTTGCTAAAGAGATCTTGTTATAGCCATGTTGCTCTCTACAAGGTACCATCTGCTAAAGTCATCTCGCTGCCTCGAAAAAAAAGATGAATATCAGCAATGCAGATGTTGTGTTCCAGCTTCAATGAAAAAAAAAAAGTCAATTGTATGGCAGTCGAAGGACATGCTACTGCTACAGTACAAATTCCCGCCCGGGTGTCTCCAGGTATGCTGTGATGAAGTCTTCGTAGTGCTGGTGGAAGGAGAAAACAGTTTTTTTATGCTTCTTCATTCAATTGCCATTGTAAGACCCTTTCTTGTGAAGTTCAGTTCACTCCTGCTGATTTTTGTGCAGCCTCGACAGAACTGTTAAGTGCGTTTCAGTTTGATAAGAAATGCTCAGACTTGGATCAGGTTTCAGCTTTAGCATCTGCCGTGTAGGAACTATGGGATCCCGTATTCAGCAAACTGCTGCTTAGGTTTTCTACTGAGTAATGAGGCACCGGCTTCCGGCTTTCATCACTTCTCTAAATGTTATCTTTGCTAAGCAGGTGCATGCAGCGCTCTCACGGGCGAAAGAGATAGGTTTCAAGAATAATTACTGGCGATTAATACTGACGTAAAACAGGTGAAGGGTAAACCAATCATTCCGATTTGCCTGGAAGGAATTTTATGCTGTCACCAAGATTGATCTTTCACTGGTGTCTCCTGATGAGCATTGCTGAAGTCAGGCGTCTCTTCCACAGTACAGTGGCACTTTCCAACTCTCCGCCTGGGAAACTTTTAATTCCTACGAAGTTTACAGAGCACTTAGTATAAAAGGAAACATTATTCATTGCTTCACAGTGCCTTTAAACTTAAGGCACAACTCTCGGACAGTTACATGCAAGTAAGGCCATGCAAGCCTTTCTCTGTGTGCTTTAATTCGATCTCCTTTCCTTGAAAAAGTAGCACAACATTTTAATACTCTTATTGCTTTTTTAATCCTCTAATACTCTTGCTTGTAATCAAGACAGTTGCTTCGATTTGAAGCGGTTCTTTTGGCGATGATTGAGGATTATTTTCCTTCACTCTGTAAGATACCTTGGGATTTTAGAACAAGCTTCTGGGCTCCATAACATGCTTACTCTGTCAACTGGTGCGGAATTGAAAACAAAACCGGCCCCCCTTCTTCTTAGGTTCTAGAAGATAACAGTGTGTTTTGTCCTGTAATTTGCTGGGAGATGAATTTTAATGTACTTTGAATTTTTGCATACTGTGTCAGAAAGAAAACTTCCATCACGGGGGCATATGCTGTTGAAACCGTCTTTTTTGCACTGCACGGTCACTGGTAAAAGTGTTTGCCCACACAGAGGCTGAGCTCTGTCCTGCAGGGGACATGGGTCCGAGCTTGTCTCACGTCACACCAGCTGAGACTGGGATTCCCTAAGCAGGGCTGGCATCGTTCATCCAGGGCTCCCTCAGCTCATGTCAAAACATCGCCCCCTGCAGGTTGGTGGTACTGTTGGCAAGGGAGGTGCTTCTCTGCTTCCTGTGATGTCGTAAATGCACAGTGGTGTGCAGGTTAGAGCAGGCTTGTACTCTGCCTTATTCTTCCCATGTGGTGTTGCAGGGTTTGTAGTGCTGAGATGTGAAAAACATGCAGTTGGCAAATTCCAAATTGGGAGGGTATATAACATACATAATAAGACAAATGGGTTGAACTGGTATGAGACAGGTCTCTAAATACAGATTTTGTGTGTATTCTAAAATCAGCTGTACTAGTTATGCTCTTGTGTAATCAGATGTACGCTGTTGTCTTTTTTTTCTGAAGTGTTTCGCTAGAAAAATAGCATTATTTCTGTAAACAACATGAAAAGCACCATCACTTGAGTGCAGCATATTTGAAACGAACAGGCCGCATTATTAAACAGTGCTCTTCTGTTGTTTAATTATAGTTGTGCAATATTAAGCTGCATTTTCTGGTGCTTAGGCTAGTTGATGGAACTTTGTATATGCTAATGCATGTGTACACTGATGTTTCCCATGTGAGGGACTGAAACTGGGCACCTTTGTTTTGAGTTTGCACGCAAAAGGCTGCTACAAATCGCAAATCCTGAGCGATGTGAATAGTGAGCCGGACAGATGTGACCCTGCTGTAGAGGGATGAGTTGAAAAGACACCACTTCTGCGTTATCTCCATTGTCAGGTTGTGCATGCGGTGGTGGACGTGGGCAGGGGCAGTTTTAGGCCCCAGATGTCACGCCCAGTACACCGAGTGGGCGCTCTAACTCTGTCCTGTTCCTAGTTCCCTGTGATTATTCATGTCTTTCCGGTGGGTCTTGTTGTGTAGCCTATTTACTTCCTGCTTCTGCTCTGCTACTCGCTCAGCATTGAGGTGCGGATGTCCTGAGACCCACCTAGCACCAGGTCACCCCACGTCCGCTACCTGAGGGCATAGGTTTCTATACAGCATTTCCTGAACAGCTGAGCCCGGGCTAACCCCTGTCTCGCCGCTACGCATAAGGTCTTTTTCGCTCTCTTGCCATTCCACGGTTCGTCCCTTCCGACATCCGTGACACCGGACCTGCGGTTCAGCGGTTTAGGGAGTCCCGCAGTTTGCCAGTTTCACATCTTGTTCTTTACACTCATTCCCCAAAACCCTGTGCTTGACTGCCACCCCCACCCTCCTCCCTTCCCCTTGCCTTTTGGGAAACAGCCCTGGCACCCATCCAACTGGAACCACGCTCTCTGACTGTCAAATGTCTTTATTGCGAGAAAGAGAGAGGAGGGAGGAGAATAATGTCTTCAGCAGCGCTCGCCGTCGCTGACCACGGCCCCCTGTACCGCTGTCAGCTTCTAGAAAAACACACAGGCGGCAGACCCGAAACAAAGGTGAGGGAGGGCTGTGGGGGAGTGGATTTGTAGAGTCCGGGCCAGACGGAGTTTTTCATCACTCCCTTAATTCCAAGGGCTGGTGTTTACTTGAACATCGAGTCTCCTCTCCGCAAAATTGCATCACTTCCACTGCTAGGCATGGAAGCTTGGAATTTTCACACTCCGCCAGGGGCTTTCTGAGATTTCCTTGGCCTGATTTACTGTTTGACTATCCGTTCCTGTACAGCTGGTTCTCCTCCTCTCCTCTTTTCCGTTTTTTTTTTATCGAGGTCGGTGGCAACAGATTTTTTTTTTATCTCCAGCCACACCATCAGACACAACACTGTTCACACTCCTGGCCCTACCATGTATAAATAATTCAGCTGACTCTGTCGACTCTCAGTTCAGTGGGGTTTTTTTAACAGAGAAATTCTGCAGTAGAGGTTTGAGTTAGCTTTTTTTTTAAAAAAAAAGCCTGTTGGTTAGACGGAGGAAACCTTCAGCCCAGACAAGCGTGAAGCAGAATTTGCTTTTCCACTGATAACAGTTGGCAAGTTGCCTGCAAAACCATTGCTAAATTGCTAATTTTAATATCCCTCCTCCTTCCACACACCTCACACATCAGTGTATAAACAATAACATTATTTCCGAGTGAGAGAGTGGATCCCAGATTGAAAGGATTCAGTTTAGCTCTCATTAGTCTGCAGATAAGAGTTGCCATTTGCATTAATTAAAACTCATTTGGGGACCCATGAATGTGTTTGCTTTCATGCTACCAAAATGCTTTTGCAGGCCAAATGTGCCCTAAATATATGAGCTTCATAACACACTTGCTGACAAAGAAAAGCAGAAAAATGTCACTCGCAAATATCAGTCCGCCCCATAACAGCTATTCCAGGAAGGTAAATTAACAGTGAAAGTTGTCACAATCTGACCTGACAACTAAACTAAAATGATGGCCCGTTAATAGAAACTTTTTAATCATTAGTCCACTAGGTTAAGAATGAGAAATGGGAAGAGGAAAGTGGATTTGAGGTTCGAAAAAAATCAAGGAAAGGCTTTTGGCAGGCATTTTGTTTTGCAGATGTGAGGTAACCTTCAGCCAGGGGGTGGTCTTGGCTGCTCTCACAAAAGGCATTGAATTACACTGGAAGAGAAGGACAGGCTAGGAGTGCCTACTGGAATTGGGTTACTGAACGTCTCCAGGGAGAGAGAAACAGACATGGAGTTTCTTCCTCTTGTACATTTTCCTTTGGGTGTGCGCTGCCGAGAGTTAGCTTGGGAGTCGTCTGGAACTGGGCAAGCCAAAGACCCACAGGGCCTTGACGAGCCCGACTGGCAGCGGTGAAAAGGCAGCAGGAGACAGACGTTATCAGTAGGGCTATCCATGATTCTCAGCAGGGTTCCCTCCACTGCCGCCGCCCTCGACGTCAGCATCGGTGTCACCAAAAGCTTTTTTCCCCACTCTGGAGTTCAGAGGTCACATGTCCAGCTCATATATGACTTGTTCCCCCAACCATCATCTCAGATGCATGTGGTTTCCCCTACAGGCATCTCGGAATATCATGTCCAGTGGGGGGGTCAAGACCCCTCTGGAGAGGGTAAATAGCAGAGCGTCGTGCATCTAAAAGTCCAGTCCCACTTCACGCTTCTGAGTAAAGGCAGTGAAATGTGGAAGGTGTCTGCTGTAAGAAGGGGGAGATGGGAGGGTGTAGGTTTTAGAACAGATATGGCGCTATTAAAAAAAAATTGTCCCCTAATTTGGAAAAGGAACACAAAAAGGGAAGTAAAAATCATATTAGCCAACTGAGGGAAGGTAACAGCAGGGGTTGTCTAAGAAGGCACGCATTTTACACTCAAAGCTGGATAAAACATGATGTTATGAAATGACGGACCCCCTCTTTTTCCCTTGTGATTAAAACTGAGTAACAATGAATAATATAGATGTGTGTTAGCAACGCAGGCCACACACACAAGATAATTTCCTTCCTTCAGTGCTTTGATTATTTCAGCTTGAAGCTGCTCATATAAACTATTTAATTGGCTCCCTGCCTCCTAAAAACAGGACTGTTCTTGCTGTCACCTGTGTGATTGAAATAATCCCGCTTGGTGTGGCTTTTTTTATGGAGCAACCGAGTCTGTCGTGAACCGGCAAAGACGAGTTGTGGTTCTGTGGTTGATGCTTGAGGTTTCTGGGTTGGAGACATGGAGTAAAAGAGAAACCTGCTTGTTAGGAGAAAAGATCAACAGCCAAACATGTACAGCGCCATGCCATATTACAATTTGCAGTTTTTAAACTAACGTTATGTGACAGCACCAATCACAAAATGGAGACATCATAATCTCCAACATATTTATTTTACCAAAAGGGCAAATGATTTTGGAAAACTAGGAAGTTCTATGTTGGAAGATGCATCCTCCATCTCTTAACAGTTCATTTATTTCTATGCAGAATGAATAATGTTGGTTGAACTGTATAGTTTGCTCCAGTACATTATGGTATTGCTATGCGCCAAGGTTGCAAAGTACAGTGAAGACACGACCATAGGAAAACAAATAACATACAACAAAACAATGGCCTGTGTTTTTTTTTAAATGTGGCAAAAATTAAGGTGCCTGATGCGAAAATACAGGTCTCTGCTTTTTTAGTCTGACAAGCTTGACTACATGTGTGGAAAGTGCTTATTATCAGCAGTGGGCTACAAAGACCTGAAGGTTTCCACTCAAACTTCCTGTCTCACCTGCACTGTTAAATTTAAAATGTTTCTGTACATATCACACCAGAAACCAGCCCCCAGCCACTCAGCCGGAATGTTCTAGAAACTAATGGAAGTAAAGATTTTCTTGGTGGGGACCTCGACTTCCCTTCAAGCGTTTGGCCCATGCTGAAGCTGACCCTTGAGCTGCACGTGTGAACTGCCTGTGAAAAACATCCAGTTCACTCCTCGAAACGAGGAAACATCCGCAATTTGGATAATGCGCACCAGCTTGTCCCGCCTGACTGCTAAACCTCGTACTATTCCCCAAATCATGATTAGTCTTTTCTGGAATTCCAGCTTAGTGGGATGAATAATGAGATGACAAGGCCTCTGTAAATAATTCCAGCCCCGAGTGCGAATTATTTAAGGCTTTACTGTCTAGGCTTAAGAGACGAGACTTAAGAAGTATAGCAGTTTACAGACTTCCGCCAAGAACCCAGAAATATCCACGAGCTGACAATGTTGTGGAGCAAGGAGTGATAAAATGCAGGGAAAAAAAGTTCAAAGATGGCAATGTTAATGCAACCCATGCCTGACATGTTTTGAGCCCTTTGTGCTTTGGATACATATCACTAAAAAAAAAAAAGCCGATGGCTATATCCGTCTTCTTTAAAGACTGCACAGGCCAGGTTGTGTGTAAATTGAGGCCCACAGACAGATGTGTGCTTTACCATGGGGACACAGAAATCAGGCAGGATGTGGGGCTAAGTTTGACTTACACCCCACACAAGACTTCGGCCTTGGTGTGCCATCTATTATGTGTACACAGAGGGCAAAAACTGTCAAAAGCGCTGTAACCATTCAGATATTTGACAGCCCATAATTCGCTTCTTTGGAATTATGTCATTAATGTCTATTCTGTACGTATAGCATGTGTCCTGTCTGTCCACATTTATTTATGAGGCCAAGAGACGCCGTCTTTTCAGTAAACAGGAAACACATGCATATACAGTGTATTTTTTATGTGCATGCACATCCACAACACTGTGAGCTTATAAGTTAGTTTGTTGTTTGTTCTTCTGTTCTCAAAGAGGCCCAGACATGACAGAGCTGTTTAGTGTAACTAAAGTCAGTGGCACCTGTAACTGCTCAGCGTTGTGTGTTATTCAAAAGAGGAATGTCAGGGGAAATTACATTTGTTTTGCAGGCAAATTGTAGGCCCCGAGGGGCACTTTATATAATTATAACTCGGCACATGCCGAACATCTTATATTTTTTTGATGAGCTGTTATAGTGTTCTCTAGGTTTTAATGCTGTGCCCGTTTAATCTCAAACCGAGTAAGGTATCATATCTTATTATATTTCCTTTATGCATATTTCTGGAGAGGAAAGTCTGAGATATAAAATGTGTAAAATAAAAAGAGCAGTTTGTAAAGCTCCGCAGTTGGGTGGAACTGAATGGACAAAAAAAAGCCTAAAAAAAGAAACTGAAAAAACAGAGAAAAAGAAAGGGAGCTGTGAAACCTTGTCTTGTGGACTAAAAATTCTCACAATTACAAACTTCATTTTATTTATTTGGGGTGTTTTTATTTATCATTGTTATGAATAAAGTACTAATGCACAGATAATTGCAAGAGAGGGGCCATAGATCACCACCACAGAAAAAATTAAATTGGATATAAAAACATGCGACAAATGGAACTGGTTTTAAGGTAACTGGCAACTCAGGCATTAATCTAGAGACATCCCACACTGTTGAGCTCTTTACAGGCAGATGGCTTTTAAGTGTCTTTCCTCAGTGCTGTGCCAGTTAGCCTCGCTGTGCCTTGTGTGAATACGTGAGGAAGACAGCGTGTTCTGGGTTTTCTGCCGTGACTCTGTTCAGGGGCTTGTGTAACGTGTACGTGACATGTAGGTTTATTCCAGAGACAAGTTCGTAGACAACTCCAGTGAAATATTGTTAACCTTTCCCTCTACAACAGCACCCTGTGGATAGATGAGTCCTTGACCCTTGTTAAATATTAACCACGATAAACATTTCCATGTTCAGCTGTCAGGTATGTCTGTTTACATTCACATAGAGAAAAGGCTGGCTTATTTAGAGCAACAGTATAATTAAGTCTGAGCAGCTTGTGCTTAGCAAGCATTGTAACCATGTGGCAAGTATTGATTCAGCATCAGCTCTCTGGCAATAGTGCATCTTCTCTCCTCTCTCCCTGTGTCGTAATGGGGTGTTTTTTAAAGGTTTTGCCTGATAACTTGTAACACTGTCAGGGGGGTCAGAGGATGTAAGTAATAAGAGGGGGATGGAGCTGGAAGGTACTTGCCTTTTGTGTTATTTTTACTGTTGAAAAGACATTTTTCGAAGGGGTACCCCAGTCCTGCCACTTTCCCAACCTCTATAAAACCTTCATAAATGTAGGCCACATTCGGCTACCTGCTGCTTTGCTTGCACTGGTTGACGTTTATGGATGCTGATATGGCAGGGCTCTGGTAAAGGGTGTTTTTAGGTTGGGGTTAGGAGTTTCATTTAGTTATGATTCCACCGGGACATTTAAAGACTGTGTCCTTCAGATCCATTCAAGTCTTTGTTATTCCCCTCTGATCTTCTGGGTTTCTTGATCTTCATTGAAGAAGGGTGCAGTTTTGGAGGGAACATTCGCTGGATCTATCTAAAACCTCGTCTCAGGGATAAGCCTACATGTTGCATCTGAGTTGAATAAATCCCTGGAAGCAGCTACTACTGGAAAATGTAAAAAAAAACAAAACCCATTTC
The DNA here is from genome assembly GCF_059453375.1 of Lepisosteus platostomus. Taxonomy (NCBI): domain Eukaryota; kingdom Metazoa; phylum Chordata; class Actinopteri; order Semionotiformes; family Lepisosteidae; genus Lepisosteus; species Lepisosteus platostomus. Next base: position 4,174,595 of record NC_142624.1, read on the forward strand.
CCTTTCCACTGAATAACATCCAGGTACTTCCTTTTATTTCTGTCTGCTTCAGTTACGCTGTGTAGTAAACTGATCCTTATGTCGACTGGGAAAAGAAAAGATGAGAGAGAAGGGCTGCCAAGCATTGTAAAAAAAAACGTCTTTAGTGTGCGTGACCCCGTGTGAGAGGAGCACATTGGAAGCAAAGCATTTGAAGCAGATTTGCTGTCTTCCCACAAAGCAGAGGGAGCTACAAACCTGGTGGCAAGCAGACAAGCAGGAACACTGCGTGGAAGGACAAACGGAAGAGTGCTCACTCATTCATCGAGGAGCTGTGGTTGACAGAGGCATAATCCCCACCAGCGTACGTTACGGAAACTATCCCGTCGGATTTTCCGGCAGGCTTCCACCACCTGTGTGCTCTTCAGAAGAGGACGTTCCTTTTGTGGCCTTTTGTTTGCGCCGTCGCCGCCCCTTCCTCGTCGCTCAGGCTCAGTTTCAGCAGAAACTCTAGCCTGGGCTTTGAAAGTGGGCCTGCATTAAGTGGGGGGAAAAAAAGGTTTCCAGACCCCCTCCGGCTCTTCCACTCAAGTAGTCGGGCCCTGTCGCAGACTCTGCCAGCTGGCAACTGTTATCAGACACCTTGCTGGTCACCGTGAGTGACGGCCCCAGAGAGTAAAGCTATTCTCCTGGTTCATCGGAGCAGCTCGTCTTCCCTTTCCCTCCTTTTCAACCCTGTCTCTCCCTCTTGAGAGCAAGAAAACAAAAGCAGAGGATGCTATCAGGCTTTGTCATCTTGTCTGCCCGTCGCTCAGACATGACTCCGGTTGTCCGTTTCCTGGGGAATAGTAACCACAGGCACACTCCCAAGTCAGGAAAAGAGCGGGGGAACCCAAGCCACTTCTGTGAAAAGGGTCACTTACCATCCGCCAGAATGTGCCATGCCTTATTGTTTTTTTGTTTTGTTTTTTTCTTTCACTCTTCTGAGCTCTTTACTGAGAAGCTTGGCTGGGTTTTGCTGTTATTTTATTGCTTGGTTTATTTATCTTTTCGATTTGATCCGCTGTCCGGAGTTTTTGCTTCTCCCCCCCACCAGTTACACCATCATTTCTCATCAGAAGAGGCGTCTGGTGGGGGAGGTCCAGATTTCTCCAGAGTGGTGTCTATTGGTGTGTAAAGCAGTGCTGTGATTTGTAACAGAGGTGTGTTTCTTTCCCAGGTGTTCCATGCAAATACAGACCCCACGGAAGTGGTTCTGAACAGGATCCCCCAGCCGGTGTTGGCTCGCTTTGTGCGGATCAGACCCCAGACTTGGGAGAACGGAATCGCCCTCCGGTTTGAACTTTATGGATGTCAGATCACAGGTATGTGTGCAGAAAGCCTGTGATGGACCCATGATCCAGTTAAATTCCTCATACATTCCAAGACAGATTTCTGTTTGCTGGCTTGTCAGTTTTATTTAAAAAAGGAAGATTCAGTTCAGGGGTGTGAGAGCAATTTGGGGTCTGTCTACAGCTGTGATTTCTTATGATGGAATACAAAATGTGAGGTTTTGTTACAACCTCCATAAATGTGTGAGAGGAACATGCATTAAGTGTTTTGAAGTCATTTCTATGCTCAAGTGGCCCACCAAAAAAAGATTAATGTGCCTCATATATGTTAAGGCCTTGCAAAACCCTTCCAACCTTTTTTCAAATGTCATTACTAAAACCACACTTCTACCTGTGTTTACCTGTCCTTTCATTTTTCTTTGGCACTTGACTGTCTCATGAAATGGCCTTTGGCACATATGAAATAGATGAACTCTAGGTTATCATGCATCACTTCCTGACAGTGGAGTCAGCGTGGGAAGGTCATGCAGGGTATTTCAGTTCTCTCTGCTTCAAAAAGAAACGCTCCACAGTGCGTTTCGAGAGCGACTCCATTGTGCATCAGCGAATGACTCAAGAAAGGCAATTTGAAACACAGTGCAAATGAGAATCATGGGATGTCTCGAGGAACAAGGGATCACTTGTGAAGATGTTTGACGTTTTCCAGTGTGGCGTTCAGAAGGGGTGACATCTTTTTAACAGTTCACCAGGAATAACAACACACAATTAAGTGTACTGAAAGGATTATGGAGTGTTTAGTCAAAATTTTGTCTACACCCACTTGGCTGAGCGCCAGCCTCCTGGCGATAGGATGAGGAGGCTCATGTAGAGTGAGGAGTGACATGGAGGCAACTGCAGAGGTGGAGCCTGACAGCTGAGTCTGATTGATCTGTTGTCATTCCTCCCAAACTGTCATTATAAACTCTGTTGAAATGCAGTAAGAGTCCAAAAGGCCAGTGCAGGCCCTCTACTCCGGCTGCCACCTCATTCTCTGTTCACATTGTTTCTCCAGGCCAGGACAGGCTAAGGAGTGAGCAAACAGGAGTGGGGCATGTGGGGAATCCTTCAGTCATTGCAGATTATTTGTTATGTTGCCGTCCGGCGATAATTTTATCTCCAAAGAGATGCCAACCAGCTTCGTGCACCAACATAAAACCTTGACACATACAGCACCATAAAAGAGCAGATAAAACATGCTCTCAGAGATTCATTACAAGTAGAGCTCAGGGATGTAATTTGCTCAATCAATTTTTCCCCCCTCTGCCTGCTGAGTTATAGCCCTCACAGGGAAGCCGTATATTGGATCGGGTCTGGGTTATTTGATATGTAAGTGACATGGTCTCTTTTCTGTAACACAGATGGTTTTATCTTTGAATTCATGGAGCCATCACCCTGCTACTGCCCACAAAACCCATCACTTAAATACCAAGATAGATGGCTTTACGAAAATGAAATGAAAATATCCATTTGTTTTGGGTGGGCTCCAATTTCTCCATCGAAACATAAGTGGAATTGCTGTGTTTTGAAAGAATCCCTTATATCATGCTGTGCTGTTCCAAGTTATCTAAGTAATGTATGAATCTATTAGAGTATGATTAATTTTCTTTATATATAATTAAAATAACATTTTTTTAAGAACATAGAGGAATATCAGATGAATTACAGCTAAACATTTCCGTTACCTGAACAAGCAGAACACCCCCCTTACATGTGAATATAGTGAGATACTAATTAGTAGGAACTCATGATGAATTTAAGGCTTTTAGAAAAGAGTAACCAAAGAAATAAATTGGATTTTAGCCTAGTAGTTTAATAAAATCTGGTGTCTTTTTGCATACTGTAAGTACTACAAGAAGGCTTCTATATTGCCTGTGTGAGCTGTTCCCAAGTCAGCCTTGGAGTCCTTTTGTGGGAAATGACAGCTGGCTAGTCACACCGAGAACCACTGTAAGAATGCAGGGTTACTCTGAGCTGGAAATATGTGTCCTTCAGCTGTTGAACAACTCTCAGGGTTAATGTACGGGAATTTATCAGAGCAAGTTTGTCACCACCTGATAAGCACATGAGAAGCATGTACACACATACATTGTCCTTACCAAATGTGCAGGAGAATTTGATGCCTAACTGGGTAGGGTTTAGAGTGCTGTAACTGGAAAAGCAGATCGCTGTGATGCTTTGCACAATAATCTGGGTACTTAGTGGGGATGTGTTTGAGAAGTTTAGGCTGATAGCTCACTCTTTTCTTGATAGCCATTCCATACCCTCACCGATTGTTCCTATCAGGAGTTTTCTCAAAGGTTGTCACTGATTGTGAGACTTCGTGTGCATTAAATAGCAATAACCTCTGGCCCTGGCTAGCATGGTCTGCTGGCATACAATGCCCATGCCATGCTTTCCTGACCCCTCTCTCTTTCATCCGTGCACAGATGCCCCCTGCTCCGACTTGCAAGGCATGCTCTCGGGACTCATCCCTGACTCTCAGATCTCCGCCTCCTCGACGCGGGACATGCACTGGTCCCCCGGTGCTGCCCGTTTGGTTGCCAGCCGCTCGGGGTGGTTCCCCAGAGCCTCACAGCCACTGGCCGGGGAGGAGTGGCTGCAGGTGGACCTGGGACTCCCCAAGATGGTCAGGGGCGTCATCACCCAGGGGACCCGTGGAGGAGAGGGCAGCACCGAAAACCGCGCCTTTGTCAGGAAGTACCGGGTGGCTTACAGCATGAATGGCAAGGACTGGGACTACATTATCGACCCAAGAACCATGCACCACAAGGTGAGCTCTTGCAGAGGCTGACGGAGTGCCCCGTTTCTCTTTTAATGAGCAACCAGGTGGTCTTCAAGAGCCTTGAGTAAAGCTTTTCAATAGGTATAGTGTCCTTCATGGCACATTGTCATGTTAACAACTATTCATGGTAAAGGTGAACTGATTGATAAATAGATCATAGATTGATAAAGGTGAACTGATTGATAGGTTACAAGAAACTTTGCTTTTAGACTTTTGTTTCAGTTTAATGGGCACAACCACCTATTTTGTCATTGCCTCTTAACTGACTGCTTTTCTGAGCCATAATACACGTGTGCTAGAATTATTGAATTTTTATCACTTTTGCTAGGGTCATTAAATTCTGATCTTCTTGTGCACAGCTTGAGTCTTTCCCCACCTAGGGTAGAGAGGCCTTTGTACCTTCATGCACAATTACTATGAAAGGTTGTGGCTAGCTATTCAAATTATTAACTCTTACACATTCCACACCTGCTTGGAATGTTTGATTACTGTGTATGACGGAAGTATTGCATTCAATTAAGATACTAGGATTCCTCATGGAATCAGGTGCAATATACCTAAGGCTGCTAGATCTAAGTGGGTTTGAGTTGACTGGTATATCCTGGTATTGCATGACTGATATATCAGCATGGCATGCAATAGTCAGAGAGCTCAGGACATTGAATGTGTTACAGAAGTTATGCATGCTGCTGAAATCTGGACAGTGTAGAATTCTTTGGTCTTTTAGCATTGTTGTCCGATGTCAAGTTTAGAACGTGTGTACTGGGAACAATTCCTGATAGGATTAGGGAGGGCTGCAGATACCAAACCCATGATTTTGTTTAGCTCCTTCATTGCTACTGGCAGCTCCCAGTAGCCATAAGAAGTGGCTGGCATATTTCAGAGCGTGTGAGTACATCACGTTCCTGAGGGTTGTAGCAGCAAATGGATTTGCTCAAGAATGGTCAATTCCATGCTGAGTTGGTGTGTGGGAGAATGAAAAAAAAAATGACAGCACCTGCTAATGCAACTTGATAATGTGGTGAGTGCATAAATATCAGAGCTGACTGGTTTTTGTGTGGCGCCCAGCTCTTTGAAGGAAACACAAACTACGACACTCCAGAGATCCGGCGGTTTGAAGAGGTGATGGCTCAGTATGTCCGAATCTATCCAGAGAGATGGTCCCCTGCTGGGATTGGAATGAGGCTGGAGATTGTGGGCTGTGATCCATTGGGTAAGATTGATATTCATTCCTCCAGTGACATACCTTCTCAGGATGTTACAATGCTAATATGTTAAGTTCTCTTTTTCTCCTCAATTTTCAATGGCCAAACTAGTGTTGGATGCATCATGATGTTGATCATGATGACTTCAATCTAATACTCTGTGAAACATGGAATTCAAAAGCATTTTTTTTAGATGTGAATGAACCTTTTCCTTTGAATAAGTCTCTGATGTTTTAAATATTCTGGTAAATATGTGGACACATGGCTGGAAATTGTTTTTTCAACAAGACAAGATCCTTTGAGGTTTTTTTTCTTCTCTGGTTGATTTTTTTTTTGAAGGCGAGAATTTAGAGGATGGAGCATCCAAGATCAGAGGGAACTCCGTTTTTAGCGGCTCTAAAAAAACCCGAAAAGGTTATGACGTATCATAAATCCTTTCATGAGTATCGGCTCGGCTTTGATCTGTGACATAAAGCTGACAATGACTTGAAAGTCACCGTGGCACGTTTTGTTCTGTCTGTTGGGTTTTGCGTCCGCGCTGATTGCAAACGTCTCCCATTCATTTAAAAATTTGTGCTTAAAAGAAGGTGATGGCTTGAGTTTTTGATGGTTTTTAAAATGCAAGCAGACAATAAAGCCACAGGCCTGAGAAACTGGGCTGCCGAGCTGTTCAGGGAATACAGTGATTGCTCATTCCAGGGCTGTGCACCAGATGTTGGGGATGTGTGTGTGTGTGTGGGGGGGGACAGCTTTTTTAATTTTTAACCACATCTATAGACAACTGGGCTTTCACAGTTCCTATCGCAGGAAGCTGGGGAATGAATGAGGCCTGTTATCAATCTCTGCCGAGAACACACACAAGCTCCCCCTGTATGCCCAGCTCCACTGGCCTGTGGGGAACTCTCCGAACCAAACAGGTGGCCCCTTGGTTACACTGCATGGCTTGTTGGCTTTCTATCACAAGCTGGGGGACCTGCTCAGTCTTGCCTGCTTCCAAGCATGGGACATCAGGGCTGATCTGTGTTTTAGGAAGGGATCGGCACAGGAGCGAGACACTTGGCCTAGCCTCAAGGGAAGTTATGTAATTCCCAAGCTGAAATCGCCATGAAAAGCCGACAACAGTCTATCTACACCATGCATCCATAAATATGCGTATATGATATCTCAGAGCAAAATGTTTTTTTCTACGAGGAAGGGAATTTAAAAACTTGACCCTACATCAGATCTCCGTTAACTGCACAGATAAACATCTGCTGCCAAATCTAGTCAAACCACAAATACTAATGCCGTGAAAAAAGGACCTGCTTAGGGTGCCCCGCGTCCGACAATTAAAAAAAAGTGTCAAATGTAGTCAGGTTAGAGCCTGTCACGTACTTCTTCTGCTGTCTCTTCCCAGAATAATGTCTTACTCAACTGAAAAAATATAGCCCTGCACAACATAGCTCTTACCGGTCTCCAGTGATGCCTTTTCACGTTCTGTTTACGAGTTTGGACGGCTTTTGGCTCGTCCTTTTTGGCTCTTTCCTTCTGATTTCACCTTCTTGCAATTAAACTGTTCAATACGTTTTCAGTAAATAAACAGAGTTTCAGGCAATAAATACACAAAAGTGAGTTCCCACGCACCCCACGAGTGAGCTGTTATAAACCACAGGCAGATAGACTGCAGGATTTATAGGAATTCACTGTATAAGCAGAAGAACCCAACCTGATGACTTTCAAACGCTGTGCTCGGGCAGATGCATATCTTCAGCTGTCAGGGAGCACTAGTGCTAATATTTGCTGTGCTCCTGGATGATATTCCCTTTAAGTAATGGAATGGTAAGACGAGCTCTTAAAGCATAGAATGTAATAATTTTAGCTGCGGTGCCAAGCCAGGCTCTTGTTGATTAAGCTCCAGAATAACGACGTGCACAGAACAGAATAATCCATTAATAATACGCCGTGGCTGGTTTCCAGGTAAAGACCTGTATATCAGAGTCTGGCTCGTGCTCAAAATCCCTTCCTCCAGTCTCTAGTTTACTCTAATAATATCTTTAGGATAATTTACTTCAAGGGGGTTTGCAACCAGATAGGCACGCTCATAATCATACCTTCTGAATGCACATCACATATTTAAAGACGATCCGCCACTTGTGCCTTTGAAGTTTGCTCACATATGGATCTGTTTAGCTGACTTTGTAGGACACAGTTCAGACACTCTTGAGAGAGCAGAGATATCCATGTTGTGTAAATATCGTTCCTCTTTCACATTGTGACTCAGGTTATCTTGAAAAAATAAATCGTCTCGACACTATCGCTTACGAGTTAAAGAAATTCAACATTCACGATATTGACTGTTCCTTCTTTTCTCAGTTCTTTTAGAATGAACCTGCTGCGCATAAAAAAGTAGCTTATTTTTATTCAGTACTGTATATGCTCAGTTTAAGAAGAAATGTGATATACGCTTTCTGCTGAATGATTTAATTTTCTTGGCCGATGCTAAAGGTAACTTAAAGTTAAGACAAATATGACACAAAAATGCACTGTAGTGCAGTACATGAACTGAGAAGGCACTTGGATCCTTATTAAAGCAAATATACAGTCAGTACATTTCAAATACTCTGTAGCAGGTTGGCTAATATTGGTGGGCAAAAAAATCCAAATGTACTTGCCAAATCACTCTTGAGTTGAGCTGTTTCCCCAGTTAAAACGGGGTCTTGTTTAGAAAGAGTGGAGAACAGAGATTAAAGTCTTCGCAATAGTGGGGGGGGGCGGGGGGGGGAAGGCTGGGAATTGTCATGGCAAGATGGAAAAAGTCAGCAGCATCACAAGGAGGAAATGCTGGCCATGACGACTCACAGGCTGTCGAGGCACGGAGATAGATTGCAGGATTTAGAGCTTTTGGTTGAGCAGCTGAGATCTGAGGAAGTCGGTCACAGATGGTGCAGTCCTAATCATCATAGGCAACTTGCTCTGCCACAGGAAAGAAACATAGGAGAATGACTGAGGATGGGAGAGCAAGTGAAGGTTCCAGCCAGGCAGTATTGGTATTAGCAGTGGTGGCAGTAGCAGAAATAGAAGTACCAGTAGAAGACGTGGTAGTAATGAGATAATGGATGCCAAAGGACCACTCTTCCTTTGAGTTAGAGCAGTTGTGGACTGTTATCTTTTTTCACACACACACTATTCCAAGTTTATATATAATAGCCATTTTTACATCCCCTTTTAACCTTATATTTTATCTTACAAATAACACTCACTTTTGTTTTATATTTCCCTGTTTGTTCAGTCTGCATCTCTATGAAATACCTGGCTTTCCATGAACTCCTGACTTTATTTATTGGCTTAACTGACGCTCAAGCAGGTTTTGTTTTTACAGGTTTCACCAATGCAGGATGGGACAAGTGTTGTCCCAGTGGCACCGAGATTTAGATTTAGCACAAATGAATTGAAAACACCACATATTATTTTAATTACTCCGTCTCGCATTTCATTTCAGTCAATTAAAAAAAACCAGCTCAATGTTTACTGAAGGCTGTTATTATTATACAGTAGTTCTCTCTGGATACTACCCGAAGGGCATCTGTTTTTTTTAATGGAACACTGACAATTTTATTGTCAATAAGTGTTTTTATATATTGTTTGTATATGTATGTAATTAACACATTTTAAATGTACATCATTAAACTCGGGACCCCATGGATAATGTCTTATTCCTCAACATTTAGCCTCCAGTCTGTTCATTCTTGCTTAATGCTCATATCACAACAGGCCCTTAAAACAAAGCTATTACTTGTTCCCGGACCTTGCTTTTTCAAAGCTGGATGAGGCCAGATATTATATGAAGAATCAGTATTGTGCCAGAGAAAGCTTTACTGAAAGACTCTTTACATAATTAAAGATATTTTTCACTTTTTTTTACCTCCTCTGGAAGAAATTGCTGCGTCAGTAGCTTTGCAGTCAAAATTCCAGACAGCTTCCAACAGGCGTTGGACTCTGATGCAGAGGTAGTGAGGCCTCAGTCTGCTGGCAGCTGTTTTGTTTATAGCAAACAACATGTGTTTCCAATTGCCTTTCTCCAATACACCAGTACACGGACTTTGAAATTGGCAACTGCTCGGTAGAAGCTCCTTCAATCGTTTTTCTGCAGAGGAGATCACTTTATTGACCATATACAATTTCTTGCATTAGGAATTTGTCTTTTCGCATACCCCAACTTGCTGTCTGTGAGACACAGACACACAGACAGGGAGAGAAGCTTGGGGTCAGAGCGCAGGGTCAGCCATTGTACAGCGCCCCTGGAATACCTGGGGTTAAGGGCCTTGCTCAGGGGCCCAACGGAGTAGGATTCCTCTGCTGGCCGCGGGATTTGAACCACAGGCGCAGGCGCAGATCCTTAGCCGTAGTGCCACCACTCCGCCCGGATAGAAGTTAGCTATCCGACAAATGTTCAGTCCTCTGCAAACGGCATTATTTGCATTCTCAATGAAATTAAATGCAGTTGCAAATCTGATGTTAACTCAAGTTTTAATCCCAATGTGTAGTTTTTACCTGCGTGAGGATAGGAACTGGAATTTAAATAAATAACAGTCAGTCTGTGAAAGCCATTCAAGCTGGATAGGATTTTGAGGGATTGTAGAACTGCTGGTATTTGGGGTTTTAAATGATCCAGTTATTAACCCGGTGATTCTTAAACCCAATAATACTTAAATTTGCTCACATGATACATTCTTTGTAAGGCACCAATCACTGTTCAACCCTGCAACAGATAGGATCTCTTAACAGAGAAGCATGTGGGAAAATGGAACAATTCTGAGGTTTTCTGGCCTGCCAAAGCTAATACAGGACTTAAGAATTCCCCTGTTAACGGCATTAAATTACAACAGACAGAGCCCAGAATCTCATTTTGTATCCTACTTCTAGACCTTTTAAACCACTTGAGACGGCACTTCTCAGAGAAAAAACATTAACTTTAGGGCAACTTTTAAAAAAAACGTGCTGAGAGGGCCCTCTGAATTCCTTGAAGGAAATGTCATAATGACGCACCCAGGAAGGTAGACCCGTAGTTCCCTCATTCCTCTGCGTTCGGTTGCTCTCAGTTGCAGGCGGGTGACATCGGACCAGCGTGCTAAATGCTGCGAAAGGTCAGATTGTTTACTCTGTGACAACAGCTGACCTTTAAATCGGAGAGCGAAAAAGTTCAAATTAATACTAATCGTGTCTTATTTTATGTTAAACGCCCTATCTTACATTAATTTTGTATGGAATGGTAATGTCAATCTTCAAGTGGAGTGGAGCAGACAGTGCACTCTGCCTCTTACACAGCACTGCAATGTGGCCTCCAAGAGGGTTAATTGTGTCTCTAAAGGGCATGGCATTAATACATTTTAATGTCAAAATATTGCCAGCAGTGTTTTTATGGTTTCTCTTTTTATGTTTCGCCTAAGATGATTTTTTGATTGCAGTTCCTTTCACATTTTTGCCAATTACTTCCAAATTAGCATTCTCTGATCCCGCTAATTAGATTGTTAAAATTCTCTCTTCCCCCCCCCCCGTTAATCATGTCATTAGCCCAACTTTCTCCGAGATACTGTAACTGCCCTGAAACTAGGAAAGAAGTTGCCGATGGTCTCCAGCCTAAGTGATCCGTTTAGGTTTAATGGTTATCTGCGATTGAGCCATGCTCATCTTAAGGATCAGCACCACTTTTAAATGATCTTTGGCTCCTTTTAGCAGCATCTCCTAATTCTTAGGAGGTATCCTACCCAAAACGTATAATACCTGATACTTTTAGCAATAACAAATGAAGAAGAGGTTAAAAATGCCAACTACCATACATTGCACTAAGGTATTTTGAAAGAAAGCATTTTAAGTACAGAGTCAAAGTTTAAGAACAATATTGCAGCTTTTTATTTAATGTAATTTATTGTAACTGAGAAGGCAGATTATGAATGTCAGGATGGTGTAGCGTGTTCCTCAAGGGTGCCTTCAAAGAGTCTTTGATTTTTTTGACATCACTGGAAGAACAATTTCCTCCTCATAGAGTTTTCCTTTTTTGCTCATAACTTCTAACCCTGGTCAGTGTTCTTTAAACCCACCGATGAATGACATATTCTTTTGAGTAGTTTTCCATTTGTTCAGAATGGGGGGGGAGATAAAGGAGTGGAGAGTCTACAGACTACAAAATCTTGGTTTTGCTGTGAAATATGGATTGTGTTTTTATGAATTTAAGAAAGAGGTGATTTCTGCTTCTGAGAAAAGAAAAAAATGTTTTAACTCTATGAATAAGGAGCTGCAGTTTGGTTTTGTTGACCCACAATGTTTATTTCAGTATATCTTTTCATGCCTACTTTGCTTTTAGATATTCATCCTTTGTGAATATTGAGGAGCTTGTGATGAATGCCAATACACATCAAATGGTAGTATTTAACTTTCACAACTGTTTAAATTTAAGTTAAAGGGAATAAAATAGACTTACAGGGATAGGGATACAGTATGTAACTACCTGAGTAAACAATGTGTACAATCCTGATTAAACTATGTTGTTGAATTGTCCCTAAGAGGATTCCGTAGGATGTAGCCATTTTGGCTCATATGTAAACCAAGAGTAGATACTGAGCCAAAATGGCTACTTCCTACAGAATTGTCCCAGTGTCACCTCTGCTGCATAATCTGTATGAATGTAAACTTGCTCATAATATCCTTTTCCTATAGAATTCTTCCTATTTTCCTATTTAAGTGGTAATCTCAATTTTCCTTTCTTCACAGAACCTACCTCCATCACTGACATGGCCACACCCACTGTCCACAGAGAAAACCACACCACCACGGTCCAGGCACCATGTGTAGGAGATCCGTCACGGTGCTCAAAAGACAGCCAAGGTGAGCCTGCAGTGTCAAGCATGCTGTGTTGAAGTTAGCTCCCACTTTCCATCTAAACATAATATCATTGAACATTTAAGAGCTGTATGTTTGAATACGTCCAGTGACGCAGGATTCTCTCAGTTTCTGTGCCAATAAATTAAGGACACTAGGAAGGTCACAAATTAGAACCAATCTAGTTCAATTGGTTGCTTGCTGATTGCTAATCCAAGAAACCCTTTCAGGCTGTGTCTTGAAGGATCCCATATAGTACAACTGCAATCACCAAAGGCACTTTATACTGGAATCGCACCTGATTGTGTAGTAGCCTGCAGTCGTTTCGTGAAATAAACCCCATTTCGAAAGCTTTCTGGGCAGCGCTCAAGAGTGGTCTCTGATGGCCATTCTTTTGCTTCTGCATGGGAAGCAGCATTTCCCATCGGCAGCCCAGAAAACCTGACATGGATCCATGGGTTGTGCGCTGGGACTGCTTTTGCTGTTCTGCTGTGCTCAGTGTTTATTGTCAGGCTGTTTATTCATTGGGAGTATCCTGTTGGGTAAATGAGAGTCACGTCACTGCATGACCCCAGCAGGGGGGTCACGGGGCAGAAAAGGGAGTGCATCACAATGGACAAGTGGATGTCTTTTCCTGCCATAGCGTCACAATTGATCACCTGCCCTCCATTATTAGAGAGTCTTAACAGGGAGGGAGTTCCTGATTGATGTCACTTCACCCAATCAATACCTGCCTGCTTACTGACAGTGAAAGACTGGACAAGGAGAGGGGGGAGGTGGGGTAGCCTTGTTGGGCAGTAGCACTTTCTGAGACTTTTTCTGAAATTGAAGGGGAAGAAAACGATCCCAATACGAGTATGTGGCACCTACTCCTTTTCAGCTAACCTGTCGGTCTGTTTGGGTTTGAAACTAAACCACACACATATTGAAGATGCACTGTCCTCCCTTCCATGATAAGGTTACAAGCGACATTACTGTAGTAGGGATGTGTTATACAAAACATGGGCAAAATGCCAGACACATAACAGAGCAGTCTCAAACCCATCAGCATAGGATAGCTTGGTCTTGTGCACAGTGCAGGACCTGGAGAAGACAAGCCACTCAGGAGTCTGTTGTTTATACACCAGGCTCAGAGAAGCGCCGGAAGGCAGAAATTTCATTTTGGAAACAGTGCATCAAATCTTATTTCAGACAGGCTTAAAATTTGAGCTAGAAAAAGCAAGTGCTCCAGCTCACTCTGAAAGCAAATCAAATCCATTCAGTGTATATATCCTTTGCTTTATTTTTTTTTTTAATGGAAGGAGTCTATTATTACATGATCCTAGACATTCAAGTGTTATGCTGCAAGCCTTCGAAAATAGGCAGATGATGTTCCTCATTGTCTCTTGGCTGATATAGGTTGGCTCTAAGTGGGCTGTTTATGAAGCCAGAAGGTGATGAATTCAAATGATACAGGGAGAGCTTCAGGCCTTCTTGTTATTAAAGAGCTTGTGACATCTGTTTCTGTAGTTCAGTGCTACAAAGCTATAGAGCTAACACCTTTAGGCCTGGTTGCTCCTTTTGCTCCTAATGTTTGTTTCCTTCCCATCTGTTTCAAAGTGACATTCAGGACTGGAAATAATCTAGAAAGAAAACAGTTCCCATGAGTCTTTTTTTAATGTCGTCTGGATTTCATTAACGTTCCGCAGATCACTAATTATTCCGGGGGTAATGTCTCTAAAAGATGTTTTTTTTTTCTCTCTCTCTCCCCTCTGTGTCTGTGTGTGTGTGTGTGCCTGCATCTCCCTCACTGTTACTTACAGTCCCAGCGACCACCGCAGCCTCCAGTGGAAACTCCCTCTGCGATTTTGAGCAAAACCTCTGTGGCTGGACTCACGACCCCGTGTCCGACTTCAACTGGTCTCTGCACAGCGGCAGTGGTACTCTCGGCCTGGGTCCCAGCCAGGACCTCTTCCTGGGGTCAGACGGTGAGTGGGGTGCCGACCGCCGGTGGTCACCCTGGGTGAAAGGCTCAGGCTCCACAGAGAGTAAACATCCCCCAAGAAGGAAGCGTGCTGCTCCTTGCCCAGTCAAAGCTCCAACTAACTTACTTCATCACGTGCGACGGTCAGAGAAACTAGAAACAACAAACATGGGGTACTCCTGTAAAACCACATCCTATAGCTTTGTTCCCTCCTCATCCTACCCTTCCGTATTGTATAATGGTGAATCCAATGCAGGCCGGAGCTCTTCCTTTCCATGGAGTAGGTGGTTGGCTACTTAAAGAAAAGGACTTGACCAGTAGTTTCACTCACAGTTTAGGCAATGGCTTGGTGCAAGCTGCCCTTAGCAAGTCACTTAACCGACACGTGCACTTGAGTGATAAAATCACAGCGCTGTTACAGTTAGCCGAGCTGCAGTAGCGGGAGGTGATCTGTGCTTTACCCCTTGGTTACTGTAAATCTCTTTCGCTAACATCTGCTAAAATGACTTATGACTGAAACTTGAAAAAAACAAGGGGGAAACAGTCGTGTCCTTCTTTGGCATTTATTCCTTAATTCCCAACATGCAAAATGGTGTCCTCAGCCAGCATATCTAGGTTTTCCTTTTATTTATCTGAGGCCGAAACATTTTCCTAACGAGCAGCGTTTATAGAAAGAGAACAGTATTATTGCAATTCATTTATCGGAACTACTTGTTTGTTTTTAAGTTATATGCTGATAAGGATTATAAAGATTATAGTTCAAATAAACCGGCTGATCAGAGCTGGGTCTGGTCTCCAGAGGTCAAGCCTAGATAAGACTCTTGAAAATAGGATTGGAGCATAACTATTAATGTAACTGATGAGCAATTATGCTCCACTTCTGGACCTCATTTTTCTCTATTTTCGGTGACAACAACTTTCAGAGTCTTGACACAGATAGTACAGCAGCCAGAAAACAGCAAGCACAGAGCAGTGCAGGCACCAACACGACAGTGTGCGATAACATAGATGGTCATGCAGAAGCCTTTATAGCTCCATTTGATTTTGCAGGACCTAAGTAAATATTGCCAACTAGTTTCCCATGGTGTTTTAGAATAATTCCTCTACCAATCACGAGGCCATGCAGAAGAATGGCACAAGCATGTTGCAAAACAACATGGAAGATGAAAACATTATGACATGGAAATAGACTCCATAGTTTGGCATGTGAAGTCTTCTGTACTTTAAAGACATGAACGCCTGCAATGTTTGAAGAAATGCCTTTCCATATTAGTCCTAGTCTACATACTGTAGGACTGAGGTATGATAACTCTCCAAAATGCAGTCCCATTGACAGGAGAGGCCCCATTTCAACTAACTTGTATAGTGCACTGGGTTTAAGTAAGTTTGCACTAGTCAATATCTGTGATAATATCACATTCTTAGCATTTTGTATAAATTTGACTTGTTTTCATTTTTCGGTCTTGTTTTTGTGCTTGTACATTGTTTTCCATTGGTCCCTTTACTGTGCTTTATTACTCTAGACTGGAATGGTATTATAATCCCCTGTAGTCAATTCTTATAGTACATGACAACCTTTAATAACATCACAATAAAACCTGATTTTATGATACCATAGTGTAGTAAACAAAAAGGTGAAAGCTAAATGATAATAGCAAAGATATTAGTGTGAAACAGTTGAAAGAGGGGGAAAACTACCATGTGCATTTTTCATGGATTGCTTTCACAGAGGCATATTGGATGAAAGGATGCCTATATATTATTTCCAATGGTGCCATTCTTCACCTGAAGGGGTCTCTTGGAGGTTATAGTTATGTCTAATAAGGGATTCATAGATCTCTGCTGATGGAATTTCTGAGGTGGCGTGGCTACAAGCTGCTTTGAATACAGCTGGTGGAATCTTTATTTTCCCCATTATGGGTTCTGGGTTAGAACGGAGCTATTGTTCTCAAATGGTTCTGGCAGCCATTTTGGGTCTTTGAGCGTAGGAGCCTGGCCCAACATTACTGAGAACTGTCCATGCCTCTTTCTTCACTGCTGCCAGTTTTCCTTCCCAGCAGGGAGTCTTTGTAGATGAAGCCCTGCCCTGCCTCTGTTTTTCTTGAGCGTGCGTGTATTGTGTAATTTGTACCAAAAAATATTTAATTTCACTAGTTTGACGAGAGGTTCGAGCGAGAGATTTTGGAGGTGGGTCATCTTGACCTTTTTCTCTTTTTTTTTTTGCTGTGACAAACTCATACCGTTTAATTGCTTTTGTAAAAGGGGAAGGAAGAAAGAGCTTCAGAGCATTTTGTCTACCAGAAGACACGCTGCTACGCTTCCTTGTTCTCAGGGCAGAGTTGCCTACTTTTTTTTTTAGAAGTAATTTCTTCTCTGACTAATGAAGCCCAGTGCCTGTTGGTGACAGTGGCTCAGATCACAGTTAAGAGAGTCTGCCACGCGCTTCTCCAGATTCCAGCTCAGTCCCTGGCAGCATGATGATGTTTAATTAATATAATAACCCTTCACAGGAAGCAAGAGCCCCGTTCTCTTCTTTCTGGCTGAACTTTTCATTTCCCCTCCTCTGGGATTCTGTAATTGTTCACTCTGTCTCTCCCCCCACCTCAATAATAAGTCTTTAATGTCTGTTTAGAAAATGGTCTGATCTGGCTGCTTTCTCAGCACTTACGGCGTCTGTTCCTCTATAGGGTGAAGCTGCTTGTTAACTGGTTGCTTGTCTTCTCCTGTTTGAGCCCTTGCTCGGTAACCTGTAGAGGCAATACACATCCCATTAAGACATGTCTTTGCGTCTTTGAAAGGACAAAAATGCAATCAAAGCACAGTTTTATGTTTAAAGGTTGTGGACTCAATGGCTTTCACATCCTGCTTCAACTCTATTTTAGTAGGTCGATGAAAACCCTAATTAAGGCGGAGAAGAGGTGCAATTTTTATCCCACCTGGCTGAGAGGAATGACAGGCTGTAGGAACCCTCCACCTACACGAGGAATGAGCCAGTGAGCTGCTGGGAGGGTCAAGACAGGGTGGAGGGAGGGTTTGCAAAGAACCGCGAGATTTATTTGTAGGTAGGCGGACGTGGGTGAGACTAGGCTTCGACCTCCTCCTGAACGTCTGTTTAAAACTCCCATTTAGTTTGCATTTAGATTTAGTAATTGATACTAGCGATGTTTGGTAGCAATAACTGCAAACAGGCTAATTGCCATATGGAACATATTGAGCAAGATTGCTTTTAATGTTTCCAGAAAAGTCCAAGTAATTATTGATATTTATCACATAATGTATATAATGGGCAGTACAGCGGTGCAGCGGTTAGCGCTGGGGCCCTAGTTTCATTTCCGGACCTGCGGTGCTAGAGTATCTGTGTGTATGTTCTTCTCATGTTTGCATCCTCTTGGTGCTCTTGTTTCCTCTGACTAAAGACATGCTGGACGGTTAATTGGCTTCTGGGAAAATTGGCCCTAATATGAATGTGCGCTTGACTGTGTCTGCGTGTATACACTGGCACCCTCTCCAGGGTGTGCCCAGTCTTGCATCCATCGATTGCTGGGTTAGACTCCCCTGCAACCTTGAATCGGATGAAGTGGTTAGAAAATAGATGGATGTATAAAATACCACATTAAAACCTCAATTAATTTTGCCTTTGACTCCCCAAATGCCACATGGGAAAATCCACAAAGCTACTTTTTTGCTCAGTTAATACAATCTTGAAACTGCTGTAGTGCACATTCCAACAATGAGCAGGCAAGTCTAAATAGAGGGAAAAAAAGCTAAATAGTTTGTAACCATTGTCGAAAGCATGCACTGAAAGCCATGACTAAAAATGCCAATGTCACCTTATAGGAAATACAATAAAAATGCTCAGTGGGCAAGAAATAATTCCGATTTTTGTTTTTGAGCATTGTAATCGTTGGTGTTGAGGATACTCGTGTGTCAGTACAAAATAAAAGCAGTTATTTTTGTCCCTTAACCCTACGGGGAAAAAAAAAAACAGGCAGCCCTCACCTGCGAAACATTTTATTTTGCTTTCAACCCTGCTTTTCAGAACCCTGTCATTTTTCCATGAGAGCCTAGCGATGTGAAATTGAAACTGTCTTATACTTGAACAAGCTCCAGAAGATTTTGTTTTAGTCTTTTTTCTTGTCCGCCCACATTTTTCAGATTGTTGTCCACAAGCTGTTACTGTTTCAAACCAGGCAGTGCAGGCGTGATTCTTTTTGACAGGGTCTAGTCCTGTTACCAGGCCCTAATTACTGAATGGCTGGGTATTGTTTCGTTAACACACTTGTTCTGTACAGTATGTCAATCAATGTTTACCTTAATACACTATGTAAACTTAAAGCAGGTGAAAAGGGCAGCCTTAGAAAGCACCTTACGTTGTTTATTTTTAACATACATTTTTACCAGCTTCATTTTAAGTCGCCCACATTTTTAACACAGCTTCATTTTAAGTGCTTTTATCACAAAACCACAAAGAGACACTCGTTTTGGATGTTGCTTACATATGTCGGTTTTCGATATTTTTAAACACAGCATCAGGCTTCAGGATGAAGCACGTGATTTGACCGATATTAAGGTTTTTCCATCAGTCGCGATATAGAAATACATTCGCAAAGTACAGTAGTTATTTTAATATGCCAGAGGAAACAGAGTAACAGGTGCTTCCTGGAGACGTTGTGCCTCTGAAAAGGATTCCCTGTGCACGTCTCAGCTGAGCAGATATTTTTTAAATATGTTTTTCTTTCCTCCTCAGAAGAACATTTTGTTTAACCTGTTTTTCTTTGGAACCCTAAACTTACTCACATCTGCAGTACTCCCATATGGTTTGTTACAGGAAAAGCATGGCGGAGGCATGAGTTAAATCTGCTATCTCTAATTAACTCCTGTACAATGGAAAGAAATATTCCCTATGGTTCAGACATACCCTACCATTACCCTGCAGGCTGATAAATGTGTACAATATAGAATTCCATGGACTTACAGCCCACCCTGTTGCCATAACAATAAATTAACCATCTCCAATAAGGGCAAGTATTGAATAGTGATTCAGTGTATTTTGTTGCCTCCAGGATTCGAGAAAATATATTTTGGCATCTGGAAATTAACTCAGGGAGTGCAAGCACAGTATTCACTAACAGGTGCTGTTACAAGATTCAGGGAAAGAAGACTTTTTTTGTTGTTGTTTCGATCACTGGAGTGCCAAGGTCAATAAACGCAGTACATATAAGAATTGATCACTTAGGTGCTGATATAGTTTCGGATTTTATCCCTTGGTTCCCAAGCATTTGATATTTCCTGAAGTCGCTTTTTTACATGTTGTAACTCTTTGACTCATTGTTTTAGGTGATGAAAATAAAATCAGAAGCCATTTAGTGCTAACACATATATATCTCTCGCATGAAGATCAAACTGAATTAAACAAAACTGGATTAATGCTAGCCACGAGTAGGGTTGCTTTGAAATAAGTGCTCATACAGGACCTGTTTTAAATAATAAGTTCAGTCAACATAGTGGTTATCATGGTAATGAAGTCTCATTATTTTGAAGACATTAATGCTTTCTTTAGTGACTACAGTATATTCTGTAGATAACACTGCTTTTGCCCTTTGTATTATTAATCCTTTTGGGTATCTGAGTGCTTCTTGGTTTTGATAGAATATAAAGCTATTCATTTTTTGGACAGTGTCAACCACATACCTCGAACAGAATAATGTATAAAAGGTAAATGTTGCATATTGCAAATCACATCATCCAACGTGGTAGCTGAGATCAGGTTAAATAAGATACGTGTACAGAATTCTGCAACTTAATTGTTTCTAAGGCTGTGTGAAGTCCTTGCAAGCTGACATGCCACAAAATAAAAACCTTTCATCTGTCCAAATTAATACCTGGTATTAATATCTTTCTTTTAAATAGTGCCTCTCAGGATGGTGCATCATATCAATGCATAGTACAACAAATCAAATAAAAGAGGTATACATAAATTAAAATTAAAAGCGACTACAAAAGCATGAATTAGGACAGGATTTAAAAGTTTTGGCTGACTCGTACAGTCCGACATCACCTGGGAGGTTACATAACAGAAGACCAGTGTTCAGAGTCTTGGGATAGGAGAGCAGCAGTGTACTGTAAGTGTGTAGGGAGTTAGCTAGCTCTCCCATGTAGTCAAACCTTTTCACCATTTAAAAATGAGCAGCAGTGCTTCAAATCATATCCTGAAATCCACAGTCCTCCAGTATGAGGAACCTACAACAGCCAATATAATCTTGTGTTGTAGTTTTGTTGTAAAATCCGAGCAAACGAGTCCTGGGCATGCTGCAAGCTGTCAAGAACACAATTGAACACACCAGATTGGGATATCGAATTGCATTAATCGACGTAATCAAGCTAGTAATGGTGAAGGGATTTAAAAGGCCCAGGTGACATTGGACTGGAAGAACCAGATATCAAATCCTCTTCTTATGGCCTGGGTTTTTTAATTATTATTTTTTTCTTCTCTTGTTTTTTCTTTTGGGGGGGGGTTCCTTCAGAATACGGAAACTACTTGTACATCGAAGGCAGCCAGAAAACAGAGGGGCAGCACGCCAGGCTGATTAGCCCCGTAGTTGCCGCCGAGAAAGGGCCGCTCTGCCTGGTGTTCTTGTACCGTATGAAGGGTGAGGATGTGGGTCCCCTGCAAGTCCGCATGAGGGATACCGATCTGGAGGAGACCGTTCTGTGGGAGCTGAAGGGGGACCAGGGCTCCTCATGGAACGAAGGCCGGACCGTCCTGCCTAGGTCACCAAAGGAATACCAGGTGCCCATCAGTATTAAAAATGAAAGTCAGTCGGTGCCAGAATTTTCACTGCCAACAAAGAACTGATGTAATCAAGACAATCTTAACATGACCAATTCTGATGATAAAAGAGAACTTCAAACCTATGCCAGTGAACTACTTATAACACACTATATGAAGACTGAGGGGTGAGAAAAAGATAAATTAATTGGATGGGCAGAAAAAGGGGGTCAGACCTGTTGTCCAGCATTATGGTTGCAGAGACTGCAGCTGCTGCCTTCTACCACATAAAAAGTAGAATGAAGACGCAGTCTCTGCGTTTCTGCAGTTAGAGGTGGTCAGTCTGTGGATTAGGAAGAGTATTTTAAAGGGACTCATCACTTTGACTACTGCAGTGAAAGTTTAAAAAAAAATAATCATAAAATAGCCTGTGTTCCTAAACCCTATAGTGCACAGAACTTGCACGTGTGTGAAATGCAGAAAGCCCTTTGCATTGGGGAAATAAAAAAGGCTGGCTGTCTTCCGACATTCCTTTCTATGATATAGAACACAGAAGCTGGAAAAAGGAGAATCAAAGCATTTCCACTCGAAATATTTAAGCTCCATAAGCAGAGCTTCCACTAGGATTTGACTTTGTTCTTTGCACAACACTGTAGCTTTGTGTAGCTTTCAAGTAAGAAGCAAATTGCTGGGCTTTCTTATGGTTATTAAGGGTAAATATGCCAAGGAGTAATAGTGTGAAATTGTGATCTCCACTCTTACTCAAAAAACATCTCACTGTACTTAATGGAAGCTGATGCTCTCTCTGCTGGGCAGCAGTCTCTTTCCTTGATTACCAGACCATGTGTTTGTTGTCTAAATCGCAAACAGACAAATGCAGATCTGACAACCCCTTTGTCTGTGACAGCAATAAAAAACAAAATGAGCTCAAATGGCAGAATTCCATTTACCACAAAGGTGTAAGACAAGACACTGCCACAGGAGCTTTTCGTGTATTAGGATCAGAAGCAATATGGAGGTGATTAATTATTAACACAGTGATGTTGTAAAATCTGTCTCATGACACTGGATGTATTTTACCGGCTGTAATTATGCATATCTTGTAAGTCACTATTTATTAATGTTCCAATTTTTTATTTCAGGTTGTGATGGATGGGTTTATTGATCATGGCACAAGAGGGAATATATGGATAGATAACATCGACATGACCTCTAGCATCCCACTGGACGAATGCACTCGTAAGTTACCCTAACATTTAAAAAAAAAAAATTGCTAACACTTCCAAGAATCATGTGAAGGAAAGGCAGCACACCACACCCAGTTATTTTAAGATGCATTGATTCTCTTGATTTATTCTCAGGGCTATAAAGGCATTTGGGGAGACTTTCAAAGCAGAAAGCCCTTTAATGTGTGCGCTTTTTAAAAAAACCAAAACTAGGGCACAAATGCCCAGTAGGCCGCAATTTCGAATGTGTGTTTCCTTGCCTTTATTTATTTGTAAACACAAGGGCTCCCAGAGTCTTCAGAATTAAAAGAGCTAGTCAGATCGGTTTCTAATTAAGTTTTGAGTTTGTGTTTAAAGCTTAAGGTCTAGCATAGGGAATCTGTCTTAAGGTTCTGAACTGACCATTTCCAACAGGGTTCAGACAGTAAGAAGCTGTGTTTGTTGTCCAATTTTCTGGTCAAATCCAATCAGTCCAAATCCAGTCAAACTGATTTAGTCTCATGGGGAGATCACATTCTCAGCGCTAGAGTCGTTATACACTATTTAATGGTGGTGTTTGTACAGGGCAGATATTGTGATGGTTTTCTAACCCATAAAGTCAATTATGGTAGTGTTTTATACACAGAAGCAATACATTCTAGCTAAAATATTTTATGTTATTTTTTTTATCTAAAAATGAAATTGCCCATGTTTAATACACATTGACTGCTTTTAATTCATTTAACCTGTTGGTTCGGATCCCAGATTAACAGAGCTGTAAATTTAAGCAAATAAAACAAATGTTTTTCTTTCGATGTTTAGGGAGAGTAGTGCAGCGAAGCTCTGATGAAGTCAGAAGATGTTTCGTTCTGCGTATCAAAGCTTGATTAGCTTAGTTCCGAGTTCCTTTTGCGGTTTGCTTCCTTTCTTGGGTTGCCTGCTCAATAATGTTCTTTTTGTCTTTCAGAACCCATCAGTGCATTTCGACCCGATATGACCGGTAAGTTTTTGCCAGTTTTTATACTCAACTTTGTGCTTCTGCTCAATATGCAGCATAGCTAGAAAACCTGGCAAGGGGTTAAGACAACTAAGCAGGGTTATAAAGTAAAACTATCTCTGCCGGTTTTACAGATGCAGCAATTCTGAGCAAGTGTCTGTTCCCTGCATTACGAAAGGCTTCGGTCACAGTTGTGTGAAAATGCAGCTTGTCAGCTAGATGCTGCTTTGGCGATCACACACAAGCAAATGTTCTGGAGCCATCTGATTCGAAAGCATGCCTCGATACAAGTAAAGTGCATGCTACAGTTTTAATTCCCAGCTATTGGATGTTTCATTCACCTTAAAACACAAAATGAGCTCAGCACCAGAAATACACCTTGTAGAGCTCTAAGGTGTATCCTTGTGTTCTTTGTTTTCATTCTAAAAGTCCACAAGGATTTTCATGTGTAGGCTTGTTTAGTGCCCAGTTGGTGTATGTGAATGTCTCAAGAGACAGTACCTCCTAGCCTTATATACACAAAGGGAGTCGAGTTGTTTGAGCAACTGTGTGGACAAGAATTGAAATTTCTTCAGCCCTATAATGTGTTCTATCTACACCCAATATTCGGGTAGCAGGTATGCAGTTTTCAAACTAGTAATTACTTAATCATAATTCTACAAATGTCATTAGTCACTAATGACATTTGTGGAATTACGATTAAGTAATTACTTACTTACACACACGGAATTCACAGCCATGAATGTTACTGTGATCACGGCCAGTTTGACAAAAATGAAATGCAATTGGTTTGCATCCAAATACCACTCACCATTCTAACAAAAGGAGCCATGCTATGTTGAAGACTGTTGATTAAACTAGTGGAGAGGACAGTAGCACTCTGAGTAAGACGGCTGTCCTTCGGTTGGTATTCCTTAGAAAAATCAAATAAAAATAAGTGCACCCACAAAGCCCATGGACTAATGTGTTCGAAGAGATACAGTATGTAGAGTGTTATTTTGGGGTTTGTATTCCAATCTTGAAACACTAGTGGCCTGGGAAGGTTGCACTGAAACCATTGTAAGTGCTGTTAATGGTTTCCATGGAAGACTTTGGCTTGAGGCAGAGGATATCAGTTGAGAGTCATGCATGCAGATAAAAGCACCTCCAGCCATTCCTGCAAAGAATTCACTCACAGAAAAGACCCATCCTTGTGCCAAAAACTACTAACAAATGTTTAACATCTGACTGGTCTGTGGAGTCATTTAACTGTGGTTCACCCTGTGTAGTTTAGTTTAACACTATAGGAAAATGTGTATCACCCAGCTACCCAGTCTGACTTTCAAGTCAGAGCCAAGTTGCTCCCCTTTTAACCAAAAACATCACATTTAAGGAACTTGGGGAACACATGTGAGCTCAGGTGAGGCTGATTGTTCAGTCTCACAGCAGCATTTCAACCCTGACATTAAGCTCTCATTGTGCTTCACCAGAATAATAAGGATGTGCCCTAGGGAGTCAGTGCCTGAAAATACTGGAAAGCAGTCTGAATTTATGCAAGTGAAGGCCAAATTAATATTAGAATGGCTGAAATAGTGACTCTTTGCTCCAGGCAATATACTTTATAGACCTCCAGGTGTTTGTATTGTGATTATAGCAGACCCTTTTGCATTTGATAGCGACATCTTAACATCTCAATTGCAACCTTTTGCCCTAAAACACAAGCTATATTGCTCATTAGCTCAATAGTAATAATAATATGCCAGCACAAAAAAAAACCGTTTTGGCTCGAATTAACCAATAAAAGGGAAGAAAAGCATGCATGCGTGCCTGCCTGTCCATGTGCAGTAAATGTCTTTTATATTTTCTTTGTATGCAAAACAACAACAATAAAAAAGTAGTCTGCATGCTTCCCTACCCAAGCCAATTCTTCTGTGTCTCTCCACTAGGGGGCACCCTTCCCGGAGGGAGCGAACCCACTGTAGACTCGGTGTCAGTGCAACCCATTCCAACCTACTGGTATTACGTAATGGCCGGGGGTGGCGCTCTCCTGGTCCTGGTGTCCGTCGTGCTGGCCATGGTGCTCTGCTGTCACCGGTACTGCTACACGGCCAAGAAGAGCCATCTCTCTGTCTCCTACAAAAACTCGCATTACCCCCCTGCTACAACCCCCGGAGTGGAGCCCACTCTGATTATTAGAGTAGAGAAGGAGGACCATAACTCCCATTGCTGAGGAAGTAGGACCTCACAGAACTAACAAAGATCTCCCACCTAGATCTCTCACCTAAACAGCGAGATCTTGCCTAAGATATTTGCACTTTTCTAAGTATTTTGATGGGTTGGAATAAAATATCTATGTACTGCCTTTTTTTCGATTGGATGCTGCATCTGAAAATGATATATAAATAAGAAAATACGGGACGGCCGTGGACGTGCAGTTTGGATAACGAAAGAAGGAATGCGTTTGCTAACCTTACATTTCTGCCCGCCTTCTTTGTAAGCGGTTTGGACCCGAAAGCAAAAATCATAAACCAAGCCAGAAGCTCATGTGATACCGAGTCCTAATGTATGAAAGTACTGAGGACTGCTTATGGTCTCAGGCTCCCACTTTGAGCTGCATGAGAAAATAAAAAGTCTTGCTCAAACAGGTACCCCACCCCTCCCTTTGGTTTTTAACCTCAGAATAGATGTTCTCAGGTATCTGGAGGTTTGGGGTGTTCCACAGAGCAATGGGAGGCACTTTACAGAGAGCGATATCAAGACACACAGTGCCACAGCACTGAAATGAGCTGGAATCCAAATCTCGAAATCTTTCTCTCTACCTACAACTCCCCCGATCACAACAAGAACTGTGGGAACGAAAGTGCACTCTTGCCTACAGTTCTGCAACAGCTCTAAGACAATTATGAGACATGGGACTCTTTTTTTTTTGTACCGTCTCGGAAAACGGAAAGCTTTTTACAGCAGCCTTCTCGGAGAACAGAAATGTATTCAAGAGGGATTCAAACCCTGCTGTGTTCGAAAGATGGGAGGCATAGCCTAGGACAGCATTAGCATTTTCATGCTGCATTTATGAGCAGAGAGCTCCCAACCTGTTTTTGACCATTAAGACATTTGATTACAAAAAAAGACGAGAAGAAAAAAAAACAATTGTTTTTGCATCTGCACACCTGTGAATTGAGATATTGTGTTTACTATATGCAAAAAGAATTCTATTTGCCTTACGTAGCCTTTTGTTTCTGAGAAGCCTGTGACGCCACTTTTACTTGACACTGGCCTTAAACTATGGGGGTGGTGAGAGGATACCAAACATCTGTGAGAAAGTTTAGATTTGTTTTCTTAACTTTGCCTTCGCAATTACTGTATATTTTTGCTAACTTAAAATTCGCAGTTGAGTAACGACGAATGTTAAAACCATGTGAAGTCTTTGCATTACCATAGGATTGTCAAGCACTTGTATTGCTGTGGATGTAGATAGGGTGCTCCCTTACACTAAAAGCAAGACAGCGTTGTTTCTGCCAGTATGATTTTGGCTTTACAATTTGGGCATGTTTAATGCAAAACCAGGGGTTGCCCCCTTAAAATGATGCAGCCCAAAACCAAATGACTTTCACATCACCTTAGAAAACAAACATCCAAGTGTTGATGATACACAAATCTAAAGGATTCAAAACCTCATTGTTGCTGCACTTTCGGAGTAGCAGTAGGCCTGAAATTGTAGGCCACATTACAAACGCTTTACAGTAGTTTGGGCGGACTCTAATAATGACAAAACGAGCCGACGAATATAAGGGACAGCATTCTTAATACTTTTGAGATAGCTTGAGTGGCTGAGGAAATGAAAGCACTGGTAAAAGATCAGCACCGTCACCACCCCTTGTATGAGGAGTGAACCAGTGAGGCAGCTACATGGGTGAAGTTGGAGTGAAGGGAGGGAGTCAGAACAGATGAGCACAGAGTTGAGTGCAGCCAGTGAGCATTTATATGTAGCCAAGAGGAAGCATGACATAAGAATTTGACCATTTAATGTAGTGTCTCAAAAGCCACTGCTTCTCCCCTCTACAGAATAGTGCCATCTCACATGTATAGGCAAGTTGCTTCTTTCCTAGTATTCTAAATTGTTTGCTAGACTGTTTTACATTTCGTAAAGCGTTTTCTGATCTGAGCTTATCTTCCAATAGATGGAGTGATGCTAAGCAGTGGACAGTTGGTATGGGGGTGGAGTTTGAAGAACAATTGGGGGAAATGTAACGGTTCTATAAAGTTTTCACTTCACAATGCCTGACAGGCACACGATTTTGTCATTCAGTCACCACACAGAAGTGGTATCTGCAGAGAGTGTGATTCTCTAAGAAATACAGGCCAGGACCACGTTAGCAACTACTGGACACACCTTTTTTTAAGCCAACTTTTTAAATACCAGTCAAGGTTGTGTTTTCTTTCAAGGGTTGAGAACCAGTTCAAAGTGCTTATTATTTCATTACTACATTTTTTCTTATTGTCTTCGTACGACAGAAAGGAAAGATCCAGGAATCTATCTAAAATGGTGCTTGACTTTGATCCACATGCTCTATTAGGAGTTTTAAAAATGAAAATATTTCCATTTGTGGTTTTCACAAAAAGGAAAAAAAAAGGCTACACTATCTTTTTACATTCTACATCTGGCTATAGATCACAATAATCTTTTTATGAAGTGTTTTCACTAAAATTCTCCTATTAATCCAGTGCTTATAATAGAGCATGTGAAAGAATAGGGAAGATCAAAGGACCTTTTTAAGAGCCTTTCACAAAGCACGAGCAAATGGAATTTCTGAAATATGAAAGCACATGAATAATCTCAAATATTACAACCACCTGTCTCGTCCAGCCTTGGATAATATCTCCATAAAAGGAGATTTACATCAGGGTTTTCTGTAATCCTAGTTAAAAGAATTGTCTCCTTTTTATCAGTCACATAATGGGATTGTACTATAAAGTAGCACAGATACCAGCATAGGATAAACCTAAGTATCTGTATCTGTTGATCATATACCCAGATATTTTTGGTCCTACACAGGACAGTTTCTCTGAAGATTTTAAAAGGTTTTATTTATCCATACAAACCTTTTTATAAGAACGTATTCTTTGATGAAGCACTGTACTTGATAGCTACATTTTAGAATTTGTCACCGTTGTAATGTAGAATGACAAATGTCGAGAAAGTGTGAACCACACCTATTCATTTCAAACTCAACTACAATCTAATAGGGTAATGTGAAATGTGATACTGGCCAACCTTTTGGTTTTTGACAAGGACTTCTGACTTAAGTGTTCTGCTTATAAAGCGGCTACTTAGAATTGTCTTTTTCTGTTTGTTCAACTACATATTTCAAATGATCAAGTAAAAAAACAGCCTTAAGGAAGCTGTGTTAAGCTGTGTTTCAAAATCTGTTCACCGAATGGATCTGTGATCCTATCCTACCTGGACTGTCAAGAAAATCCTGTTGGATTTGGTATATAAAATTCTTATTTAGGTACAGAGGTCTACAGCAGTCATACTTGGTTGCTGAAGACTTTCAGGGTCTTCTGGTTTTTGGTCCACCTTAAACGTTGTATTGACTCAGTTTACCTAGTTTATTGGACATTTTGAAGGCCAAAGGATTAGGTTAACCAAAATATCTCAAAATCATTCCATATTCCTTATAATTCATTTTCTATCAAGACTGTGTGGAAAAAGAACATAATTCGATAACCATTTTTCTGCTTCAGAACGCTTGTTCTCTCAGGGCATCTCACTTTTACAGATAGCGAAATTATACAATTGTGGAGCCATGCAGATAAGTGCAGGTTCACAACAGGTAATTTGAATGAACCAGGGAACAACATGGAGGTGATGACTTTTTGGATTTTGTTAAATGCAGTCATTTGAAAGTAGGGATGGGCAATTCAATATCCAGCAGAATATGCAGGATTTTTTCAGTTACCAGGTGATTAAGACTTTAACAGATGCTTCACATCTCCAGATAATTAAATGAAACAGTGGCTCTTGATTAGTGTGGTTGCTCATCCTTTGTTTACCAGATGCACCTGATACAAGGTCCACTATTTTAAACCTTTCTCAGGCCTAGATACTACTGCTACTTTTCTGTTTAATCAAAGGTGAAATGGTTGGAATTATAACCAGAAGACCTTGCAATGTTCCTGAAAATGTACAACACACAGCTTTTCCTATGCTCTTTCACTGTGTCTTTATAGCTTCAGTACAGGTGATATTAGGCTCAGGGTATTTTGACATTTGCATTTGTGAACTTCGTGATTCAGGCATCTTTCTATCTTTTTGTCTTTCTCGGACGAAAATGTAAAAGAGTTGATGGAAAAACAGTCTATTGTTCTTGTCTTGTCCTATCCCTGGTAATGTGAATGCTCTGTTTAAGTACATTTTCAAACAAGTTCATGACGCGCAGCAAAATCTTTGTCGAACCCCTCACTATTTAAACTGGCCTTAGTAAAGGTTCCAATACAAAGGCCACTATTCTAGAAGGTTCCTTTTTACAGTTAAACCCCCCAAATAAAGAATAAGTTATAATGCCATTATCGGAAATGAAGGAAAAAGTAATGTTGCTGAAGGCAGCATTGGGGGATTTTGCAAAGACTGAGATACTTAGAATACTTTGGCATATTCCCATAATGTGCTTTTAAATCAACTTCAGGCTCTGTTACTTCCCATAAATTCCTTTAAAGCTCATAATATTTTTAATTAGTTAATGGACCAGATAACATTTATTACACCTGAAGTAAGCCTTTTCTCTCCCTTCTCCCCCCCCCCCCCCCCGTTCATGAACAAAATATTAATGAGAAAAAGCACTCACAGTTTGAATTTTCCTTTGGTCTTCGAGCTTAAAACGAATGAGCAGTGCCAAGGTGTAGCTCCTGGCTGGGCATTTTTTTTCTTTCAACTGTTGCATTCTTGCTTGGAAAGATAAAAAAAAAACCCGCAATGCTGTATGCATCCTGCAGTCATTGCTATAGCACAAAATGACTCATGCACTTGTTTGTTTTTTGTGTGCGAACAATTCAATTCCAAGTTCGCTAGAGACTAAGAGGCCGATTTGACTTTTGAGGGAATTAGCAATCCATCAAAGGGAAAATATTCCACCCGATAAAATATTGTAGAACTGTTTTTGACTTGGTGCCGTCTCAGTGAAAACTTGTTTCTGGTCCTGGATAGTTAGAAGGTAACCCTCTTGTTTTGCCACACCTGAGCTCCTGAAGATTGAATTCACCTAAACTGTCACTGTGTTCAAGGCCTTAGCTATGAAACCTGCTGTAGTGTTTATGCTACACACCTGATGTCAGTTTCCACAATCAGGATTGAGTATCCCTGCTATAGCTGACCTTTCTGCTTCAGGTGGAAGCTTATGTTGTGTACTGAAAGTATTAAGAACACTGAAGGCTGAAGCAGACAGTATTGTAGCTAGAAGAACCTAAGATCTTATTAGCTTTTTCTCCCAGTTTAACCCATGGAAGATGACAACTGATTTAAAGCTAATCGCTGGGTAACTTCATGTTTCCCCAAATCCAATTTACAAGTGAGTCTTCACCAGGATGGTTTGTTATCCTTCTGTAAACTTTGTGTCCTCTCTTTGTGAATGTAACGCTTTGACTGTGATTGATTCATATCCTGAGCCATGTCCATTGCGCTCTTCAGCTTATGGCCTGTTTGTAAGAAAAAAACCGAGAGAAAAAAAAAAGATATGAGGAATATTTCAGCTTGTGGAATTTACGTTATTGAAGATGTATTGTGTGGAATGTAATAAAATAATATTTTTCTATATATGCACTTTCCTTTCTTGAGAAGTTGTCAAGCTTGCAGTTGCTGTGGGTCGTTTATAACAAGTCGTAAAGAAAAGACTTGGGTTAGTGTTGTTTTACTGTGCCGAAGAAACTTTTCTTCCCCCCCCACATCTTCAATCTTCTAAATCTAGTCATCTGAAACCGCCTACATTTAGTAATTGTATCCTCCCCTGCAGTTTATTTCTGTCAAATGAAGATCATGCGATTCCAAGTTCTCAGTGTAACACCCTCCCTTGATATTTTTTTGCATTGCCATAATCTTTGATTCCCTTAACGAATTACGATCTGTGGTTCGGTTACTTGGAAAATAAATACGATTGTAACAACATCATTGGTTTTCCAGTAAGGTCCTCATCCAGTAGGTTGTTTTTTTTTCTTCATATTCTAACGTTTAGAGCCTGACAGACACTTACATCAGTTTGTAATGTTTACCTGACAGTTAATCTATTTAATTTACTAACTCCAGGACCCAATCCGTCCATCCAGCCGATCAGTATCAGACAGACAGTTATTGCTGCTGAGGGCCAGAGAAACCCAAGCCTAATCTGGAAGCACAGTAGACAAGACAAGACCACAACTTGTACTAGACACCAGACCATTGTAGACTGCTTGGCCACATACTGAGACAGTTTAGATGCACCAATTAACCTATAGAACGAAAGTCGATAATCCATAGCCCATATCTGTGAGGAAACAGAGCTAGCCACCACAGGGACCTCATACAAACTCATTTCCATCCTGCTGGGTAGCTGTTAAAACCATACAGATCTCCATGGCTGTTTCATGTCTGCACATTACCTGTCTCATAAAAGAATTTTAGCATAGTACTTATAAAACACTTGGTTTATTCAAAATGGCAGTTCATTATAGTGTATTTTTAGAATACAGCGTGAAATATACTGCACACAGTGGACGGTAAAGAATTATGCATACGAAAAGACGTGCTTTTCTGTAATTGCATTAATAACACAGGTGCATAAAAGTGATCCATGCATGTAGATTTAGAAGTGGGTAATGCAAATCCAAATGTTGCTTATATTGGGACACAGAATGTCCAAACCTCAATGCCCTGTGAATGTAGAACTACCTTTCCCAGTGGATTTTTGTATGTTTATGCCCTTATTCGCATGGCTGCCTGTAGAAACTCATTGAAGACGACATCACTGTTTTTCCCCTGTTGGTGGTTCTGCTTGAGTACTGAAAGGTCTGGTGTTTTTCTGTCTTCCTGAACAGGAATAAAACACGGCCAAGCTACAGACAGGACACCAGACTGCAAGGAAGAGCCAGATGGAGGTACGTTTAAGTCTTTTCTTTCTGTGGCAAGATATTACCAAAATATCTTGAGATTGGAATAATGTGTAAAACGGTTTTGCCTGAATTCTCATCTATGAGATTTTAAAGACCTTCAGCCCAATCAACTTCTGAGGCTTTTCTCAGTTCAAGCCAATTAGAAGAGTTAACGGCCTAAATAAACCGTGCACCAGAAAGTGCTCTTATTATTCAGGAGACAGCCAGGAGAGCTGCTACAGTAATGCAATTGTCTCTGTCTGAAGATTAACAGACTGCCTTGCAAACTAGTGAAAAGAAGAAATATGTCTCAAATAAAAAAGGCCTGGGAAACAGATTTCATTAGGTTATGTGTATCTTATTTTCCCCGCATTTCCTTGAGTAATGTATTACCGGTAAGTGGTCTGCTGTTTACACATTGATTCAGATTTATTTCTACAAGGGGTAACAGTGCAATAGAATTCTTTTTAATTCATGCAATAACACTCACTTGTAAATCACCATTTGACCGACTCAGGAATCACAGTAATGTCAAAAGACGTCTGCCGGCAACATGAAACTAATTACCATTTGGAGCACCATCACTTGGGTCATTTATTACCTTATTCTTAAGAATTGTAAAAATGATCCGAAACTTTCATTTTTCTTGGCTGAAGCGTGTGGAATTACAATGTATCCCCACAGCCAAACGTATAGTAACAACAAACAAATCTCTTGGACTTCTTTATTAGCTTTGGCGAGAGCTCACAAACAGAAACTGTGGAGGGTATTGCATTGGGTACCAAAGGGTGTCAGTTTCACATTATCCTTGTGTAACCTCCTGCCGAGGTGAAAGAGGGCAGAAGCTGCCAGAATAAATAATGTTTTTTTCACTTTTTTTTTTATTTAGGTACATATTATTTTACCTCAGCTCACGCTGTATACAACACTAGTGGATTTCTTTCATTCTTAAGCACTGGATGAGAAGCCAGGCTGAGGCTGAAAGTACAATAATTGACATTTTGGCTGCACTGACACCCAGGGACAGATTAAGGAACTCAGAGCTATTACATTAAACCCTATCACCTTAGCAGGAATGCATTAGTATTCACAGCTAGGAAGACATATCTCAGCTGGTGAGACAGTCCCACATTCTCCTTTTAGGTATCATTCAACAGAATAGGAAATGGCCCGTTTTTCCCTAGTCTCAGAACACTGCTGTGGTATTGGCTATGGTGGAAGCACATCCTAACCTTGAAAACAACAGGAAATACTGTGGGTACATATTAATTCTTCACAGCTGGGTGAATTGAGGCCTTCAATGTATGGGTGAAGACAGAAATTGAGAAATTGAAAATTCCTTACAAGACCAGTCCGTGAAATTCCATATTCGCAAGCTCTGGTATCCCAGATGCAAAAGATCCTTTCTGTGCTATTGGCCTATGTAAAATTAATAATAACTCAAAAGACTGACTTCTAACTGACCATGCCTCATTTTTTTTACAGTATATTTCTTTGGTAAAAACTATATACTATATAGTGTATACAGTATGTTTCATCTCCTGTTTGTAGGATTCCCAACATGGGGTGGCGATTGGAAGTATTGGTTAGGACTCTGGGATCATTATAGTAGGACTGTGCATTGAAATCCCAGGTGGTGAACTGCCTCTGTATCATTGAACACAGTACT
Organism: Lepisosteus platostomus; assembly: GCF_059453375.1. Lineage (NCBI taxonomy): Eukaryota > Metazoa > Chordata > Actinopteri > Semionotiformes > Lepisosteidae > Lepisosteus > Lepisosteus platostomus. The sequence goes on from NC_142624.1 coordinate 4,208,485, forward strand.
GCTCCTCAAAATTGCTCTACTAAACAGTATTAATCAGCACCAAAAAACTAAACAAAAACATGCTACTGCTAGGAGTGAATAATATTCACAGTATTTATTTCACTAGGAATAACAACCCAAAGAATCAAGTGTTATTGAAAAATGTATGGAGTGTTTTAGTCACAATAAAAGTTAGCTTAACCTTTTTGGCTACAAAGGCGGAGGTAAGGAGGAGATGGAATGCAAAAGGAGAAAACGGGATTACGTATAGTATTTCTAATGTTTTATGTGAGGAAATGACATCAGATTTAGTTAAGAGAGGGAGAGAGATCACTTTTTACAATTTACAATTTCTTGCATTAGGAGTTTGTCTTTTCACATACCCCAGTTTGCTCTCCATGAGAGACGCAGACAGGGAGAGAAGCTTGTGGTCAGAACACAGGGTCAGCCATTAATATAAGGTGCCCCTGGAGCAGTTGGAGTTAAAGGCTTCTCTCAGGGGCTGAACAGATTAGGATTCCTCTGCCAGCCGGGGGATACAAACCGGCAACCTTCCAGGCACAAGCGCAGATTTTTAGCCACAGAGCCACTGCAAATTAGGAAATCAAATTCTTAATTTCATTAAGAATTACTGACAGCTGTCGTCATCCCTCCCCGAACTTTTCTTATAAACTTCATTAATTGATTCGCAGACAAAAAAAAACATTTGTCTGCACATCAAACTTGGATTCTTTTGGAATCTACTTTACTTCCTCTCCCTCTTGTCCGTCGTGCGGCGTTAACCATATGCCAAAGAGTGATGTTTTCCCACTGTTTATTCCTCCAGGATTTCCCAGCGCCAGGCCTTCCTTAGATCCCACAGCGACTCGAACGCCTGAGAAGGATAACTCCTGGCTGTACACCTTGGACCCTATCCTGGTCACCATCATCGCCATGAGTTCCCTGGGGGTTCTCCTGGGCGCCATCTGCGCCGGCCTCCTCCTCTACTGCACGTGTTCCTACAACGGCCTGTCCTCGCGGAGCTCCACCACGCTGGAGAACTACAACTTCGAGCTCTACGATGGCATTAAGCATAAAGTCAAAATCAACCAGCAGAAATGTTGCTCCGAGGCCTGAAAGGGGACCTGGAACGGCCCCGGAACTGCCCGAGGAGAGCACATCGCTTGGCGGATGAATCAACCCCTTCTCCCCCACCCCCCCAAAAAAAACACCGCTGTTTGAAACGGCGAGTTACCAGGTTACCAGTTACACTCGGCAGTCCCTGATTGACTGTTCCGTGGGTGCTAAAAAAAAAAAAAAAAACGAAAACATATCATTAAAATGCCTCGCCCAAAAAACAAAACGGATTGAAACGGAAACAAAAAATACTTTCGAAGCGTTTACTTTTAAAGTAAACTGGCACGCTGCTCAAGTCCAATTCAAATCACCTCGACATGGAAAAATGGTGGCCAAGGATTTTACATTGAAATGTAACGAGAAGATGGTGGATCGTTATTTTATGGTATCCGTGTCTTTATAACGTAACGGCTTATGTTTTACTCCATGATGTAGACTGTGCTATTTTTAGACCATTCTTTTTGTATGTGTCAAGTACCACGGTCTTAATCCTCTGTTCCAAGTACAGTATGTTTATGATGTTAAATGTTTTTAGTTTGGATCATTGCCCAGGTTCTGAAAGAAAAAAAAAAGGCAACACAAGAAACGTAATGTTGGTAAGATAGATTTAGCATAAGAATATTTTTGGTGTTTATTTTTAAAAAGAATAGAGTCATGTGGTGCAACATCGAAGCATCCCATGAATGGCAGTGATATTTTTTCAGTGCAACCTATGGATTGCCAGTGGCTTGAGAAACAGAGACATTAATGCCTTGCAGAGCTTCATTTCAAAGATGGACAAAGAAGATGTGAATTTTAACCCTGCAGAAGTGAACTCACACTACACCCGTCCCACAAAGACTTCCGCTTCATGGTTGGGGGGGGGAAGAAATTCACATTTTGGACATATTAATGAGCCTTAAGCTAAATGTTCTTGGAGGAGAGCCATCGAAAAATAAATCCTGGATCAAACCGAAGAGGCCTTGAGGAATAGGCCTTATGCTTTTGCTTTTTCTTTTTGTGTAAAAGGAAAGTTTAACCAGAAAACAATCCATCTGGGGTGCATCTTGCGTCTCCTCACATACCGGAGGACTCGTGTTTAAGCTTCGAAACTCCAGGTCGCATTAATGTACCTCAAATGCCAACATCCGGAAAAGAAAATGTCACCCCGAGGGAGAAGACGTTCGTGCTTGTAGTCTGAGGAACCGATTACAAACTGTTGAAAGTGCTGCTTGTTGAATTCTGCCCAGCTGGTGACTGGAAATGGAGCTTCAGACCCAACTTTCATTTCTTCAACAGCCCTTAATTTGACTTTGTTGACTCTTTTTCCAAGTGCCTTGGATCAAGCCTGATTTAAATTTACTTTGGAAACGATAGTATTGTCTTCTGTCTGGGACAGAAGGTGGAAAACTGTAATCCCGGCACTGGTCAGATATTCAATTGCTGTTTATAGACTTTGTACAGAAATGTTCTTTTTTATTATTATTATTTAATAAACAATCGATAACGTGAAAGTGTGTCATGGTGTTCTCCGTGGATTCTGCTTTTTATTTTTATAAAGACCTGCAGATGTTTCTTTTCATAGTCAAATTTTGTATATTACATTTTAATCCTAGTTCTGCTGTAGGACAGCTTTATATCTACATACAGTACATAATGGGTACAGTATATTCAGGCATGATGTGAACATTCTGTATATGTCCTATCCTATATGCCTGAACCCGTCCACAAAAATATGGACCACCTCAGTCTTTTAAATTATGAACTCTGCAGACAGAGATCAAAGCTTTGAGATGCTTTGAAGTAGCCTACTGTTAACACCAAGAAACCCCCAGACCCTGCAATGCTGGCTGGTCAAAGCTTTCTCATTTATTTATATCATTTCCTTCTCTAAATATTATTCTTTCAACTATCAGGTCTTAAAATAGTGATTAACGATTAATGCCTGATAACACTCTGCAAAACAAGAGATATTGCATGTATGGGCTGAGCTCCAGCATTTTGTTTATTTTGGCTAAGAAAGCTGCCATTTGAGAAGAGAGAGGGCTATTCAGGGAGCAAGAATGAAACGAAGGGGAGGGGAGGAGGGGAATGCTCTGTGTTACAGACCACACAGGATCTGAAAATTAATTATGATGATGAAAGAATGTGGCCTTGGCCATAGTTTCCTTTAAGGCTAAGCATAAGCTGTAAAATAATTGCATTATAGTTCCACTACATTTACTACAATCTCCTCTTCCTTGTATTTCTGCGAAGCAAGTACAGTACGTCTGATATTGCCACCTTCAGCTGACATAAGTGCTGTCAGGCAGCAGGAGATCAAGCGCTCACAAACAGTTCAGGAATTCCTTGTTTTCGGAGGCGTAAAAATATATCACACGCCAGCCCACTACCTTGGCCTACGTTTACATCTAAAACTGTGAAATCCTCAGGAATGTTGTACAAATATGTGCCTAAAAAAGAAAAACAACCACAAAGCCGTCTGGAAATGAAACTCCTACGCAATATTTTGTGCGTCCTCCTTTCATACAAAAGGAAGCCATCTTCTGATGGACACCAGTGGGAGAGATCGTGTTCTTGTGAGACTGTGGTTGGGACGTGCAGCCTCTCACAGCTCTGGTATCCTTCACTCAACCTTGCACCAGTAAGTCTTCTGTGGGGAGTTTGCATGTTCTTCCCATGTTGGGATTCTGCCAAGTTGCCTGGGTTTAAGCAGCTTTTCGAAAAGGGAAACTTTGAAATTCTGTGCCCATGCTTCCTTTTTCTGCTAAAGAGAAGTAAAAAATTGATTTAGGGCATTTGGAGATTCTGTCAATCACAGTTTTGTATTTGAAGCTTGGCATATGAATTTTAACTTGTTTCCCTGGTCTTCAAATATATGTACCTTCTAGTATGCCCTTTGAGAATACTCTCAAGGGAGGGTATGCAATTATTATCAGTGGACTTAAAAAACAACTCACAATAGACACCAGCTAATATGCTTCAATCTTCTTTTTCCTATTGTCTTCCATGTTGCAGTATTCCATTGTTCTGTTCCCAGCTGTTGCTATAGTAACTCAATGAAAGAAAAAGAACATCAGACTGCCAGGAACTTTAAAAAAAGAAAAAGACTTGAAAACATCTGTAAAAAAACACCAAGAAGGTTTGTTCCGTTTTATTTTTCTCCTTATTCAGGTCTTTAAATAAACGCTGTTGTTTTCAACATCCTTAAAAAGGCTACTCTTCCCAGGTAAGGTTTGTGGCACCCTGGAGCCCTGAAGGAAATGGTGTAAAACAGTATTATATCCCGTGTGGATACAAAAAGGGACAATTTGGAGACACCAATCTACCTAGCCAGGGTGTCTTTGAAGGCTCGGAAGGAAATCGGAGCGCACATATACATGAACAATAGGGAGAACATGTGAACTCCACACACAACGCATACCAGCCCAGAATCAAACACAAGGCCCCCAAGTCCTGTGCTGCAACAGCACTAATCGCCACATGACACACGCTGACAATAGTGAACCCATCCATCTACCATTTTCTAACCGTTTTATCCAATACAGGACTGAGGGGAGCTGATCCCAGCAAGTAATGGGTACACCCTGGACAGGATACTAGTCCATTGCAGGGCAGACATGGACACAAACATAGACACACTCCAGGGCCAATTTTACCAGAAACCAATAAACCTTCTAGCAGGTAGGTCCCTTTCCAGGCCATAAAGGCCCATGGGGAATGGGGGGCAAGGGCCAACATTTTTCTTGACCGTCCGACACTGGAGTTGGAGGTGATGTGTTCAGCATCACACTCCGGTCAGCCTATTACCCCCGGAAGGATTAACCCCCCGGTACTCATTTGGAAAGCAGACTGAGTGGACCTGGGAGCTGTCTGGAAGGAACTAGAGCAAGCTACTGTACTTCACTTCCCCCTACCTGGGATTGAACCCAGGACCTTCCAGTCAGGATCTACTGTAGATGCCCTTGCCGTCTGAGCTACCACAGTAAACCAGTAAACCTATTTTTTTTTGGGGGGGGGGGGACTGTAGTACCTGGAAGAAACCTACTGTACATAAACAAAGGGAGAACACAGAGACCTCCACGCAGACAGCAGCCCAGGAATTGAACCCAAGCCCAATTCCTGCGAGGCACCAATCTTAGCTCAGGGCTGGTGTTCGCAGAAGCCAATTTATCTTCCAACATGTTTTTGGATTGCGGGCGGAAACCAGAGTCCCCCTAGGAAACGCACACAAATGCAGGAAGAACATACAAACTCCACACGGACAGCACATCAGGGCTGAAGTTGGCCCCCCATGGCCCCAGCGCTAACCATCACAATTAGAATTTCACCGAAGAATAGAAGTAGGGTAATTGGTGGATTGTGCATTAATTGAGTGTTACAACAGATGCAAGAGATAAACCCACGAGTGTGCATTGCAGGTAAGACAATGCTCAATGAGGGGCCTGTAGCACATAAGAGTTTTGCCTTTCCCTTATTTCAAAAATCTCCACCGGGTACAAATTTATTTACAGATGTTCCCAGCTTTGGCCCAGTGGCTCCATTCATGGCCAACTGGGGAACCTGGATGGAAGCCAGCAGCAACCGGCCAAGTACCAGCAGCAGCTGTGAGGGTAGACACAGGGGAGAAGGAAGGAGGAACAAGAAGAGATGATGACAGGAATGGGCCAAAAAAAGTCTTTGATTGCAGACGATTTGGCATTTTGCTGTGGTCCAGAAATAATGTGCATCAACAAAGATTGCATTCACCCGCTGAGAGTGGGTTGAAAGTAGTTAGAAACATCCCATGTTGGTTTCCATATTTAAGATTAAAACGAGTTCTAAGTGCAACTGAATCTAAGCTCAGCTATGTCTACTAAGGAATTCATGTGGCATTTCTGTCCAAGAAGCAATTTGTTGCCAAAGGATAAGGTATTCTAAAAGAACAAATAAAGAAATTGAGTCTTGTGCCAGGGCTGAGGCAGGATATAAAAATGATACGTGTTCCCTTCCGTCTTAACCCATGTCAAGGATAAATATTACTGTGGAAAGTAAGGCTTTCTGGGGAAATAACTCAAAAGCCACAAACATATCTTAATCTCAAGCTGAAGGCAGAAACACGAAACCTAAAGACTTCTGAAACTGCTTGTATAGGACATGGAGGGGGTTAAGGCTACAGCACTGTCATTTGTTTTTCTAAATTAATTCATACAAGAAAAAAAAATAGCTGTGCTCATCATCCTGCTATCTGAGAAAGCATCCCATTAGCAGATGGCATACATGGTCTTATCAGCTAGAGACAAGGAACCAGGAGATGTAGATATAACAGCTGCCAGCTTTTTATGAAGTGGAACTGTTTGTAACCATGAACGATAATGGAATGGCTTTTAATGTGGTCCAGCAGTCGCACACAGTGCAGTGTTTTCTCATTTCCAGACCAGCGGTATTCTCAAAATGAACCCCCAGAACACCCGTGTGAACCAAGGATACATAAATCAGGCCTTCCACCCAGCATTCTCAGCGAGCAGGAGTTCAAAGGAATTATTTAGGTCAGGATAAGGAGAGAGGCATTTCCATTAAAACTTACTTCGGGTCTGTCTCCTGATGAGATCAGTAAACATTTATACAAAAGAAAACTGTTGGTTTCCTGGAGAATTATTTTTATAACTGAACAAAAGGATATGCCAAGAAAAATCTGATTTGAAACACATCAGTTCAGACAGGGCTGGGTATATTTTTTGTGTGTGTCATTCCTGTTAAATTGTATTTTTTTTCCATCAAAAGGCCTAGGATTTCATGAAGCAAAAGCTAAAAAATGTGTATCACACTTCCGTTATGTGTATTAGTTCTTCAAAAGCCAGTTAAGCTAGTTAAGAGGTTAAAGCATTAAACACCTGAACTGAATAATGTACATTACAAGAAAGACATTGCAAAAGCTCAGCAGTGACAGCTTTAAAGATGAAATACATACTATGTTAATGGGATTTGTGAAGGTTAAACATCTGATGCCAGTTAGAACAGTGTAAAACATTAAAAAAGGAAACCTGATGTTGCAGCTCAAGTCCACAATCTATCCATATGTATTTTTGGTTGACTCTGAACAATGTCCTAGTTTGGGCTGCACAATAGGTGCCATTATTTGAAATATGTGGAATAAACTCAAGTAAATTATTCTGACTTAATTCAGGTGAGAGTGCTGTTGTTGTTCAGCTGGATTTTGTTTTTGGATCTTGTTGTGACAACTGCTAGCAGAGCAAAACTAATTTCTTGTTTTAGAACTCGCGAGTGGCAAAAAACATCTCTTTTTCCATTTCATTTTCCACCTGATGCAGTGCCGTCTCGGTGACTTTGGGCAATCTGAACCAGGGAACTTGGCAATGCATCTTTGTAGTTCCAGATTTCTACTGCTTGTTAGCATACAGCATTTTCTTCTACAGTGGAGAAAATGGTTTGTTGTATAATATTATATTGAACTTCTATTTGTACTACAGCATCAAACACATGTACAGTATATGTCTGCACTTACCCATCATGTTTAACAGAAATAAACAACACCCTGTCTTCTAGCTACATGTTTACAATCGTCAGAAGACACTATCAATGTCTGGCTCTGAATATAAAGTACAGATTGAAAAGGAAAGGGAAAACATTTCATGTTGTAATTAACACATATTGAACAGGTTCCTCCCCATTAAGTGATTTGCAGTATGACAATTTTTAAAGTGAAGAATATTCTGAATTCCCTTAAAAAAAAAAAAAAAACCTGTGCTGTTCATTATGAGCTGTCAGCAGGGTACGATATCTAATTACTGTTTGTACAGGGCCTTGGAATCATTAAAACGAATAAAAATAAGCATCAATTATGTGGTCATATCAATTTCGCTCTGCATTAGAGAAGCATCATTTGCATTGCATCTCAAACATAAATTTGATTCTTTAAGATTGCAGCCTTATTTGTTAAATTTTTCATCATACGCTTCCTATTGTGAAACATGCTACAGCTAGGGTAACAATGTTCACTCTTTACTGCCTTAACCCATTTCCCCCACATGATATATGCCGAGACAGAGGCAAACCAGCATAATCACAGTCTTTTATTTCAGTTCCTATTTACTTTTACATTTTTTCTACTTTGCTTACAAAGAAAGTTGGATTTCCAGAGACATTTTAATGACATGTCCTCTGGTTTGGCACAGTCAGATCTGTGCTTCACAAATATGTAGTGTCAGGTTTCATCAGGTGATCCACACGCAATGTTTTCTAGAGCGACACGCGCACAACATGCAGAAAATAGCCAGATTTGCAAATGTCTCCTTGGGGGGTTCTGAAACACTTCAGGGTTTACATATTGATCTCAATTCAAAAGTAAATTTATTTTTTTGTCACCAACATTCTAAAATGTATTCGTTAAGCTTACATAGCAATGCTCAGTATGTCAGATTTCCATTTTCTAGCTCTGAAGCTGTTGGATGATACCATGGAGACTATCTTCAGTGGGAGCTGCTCTTTTCTCTGTAGCTGCTTTTATACTCTATTGTACTTTTTGTTTTTAACTTGACACAAATTGGAATCACTAACATGTAATTAGCTCAGCACACAACCATGCCGCCTGTCCACAGAGTCCAAGATTTTGCTTAGAAAATCTGCTTTTCTGTCCATACAACGACACCCCAGCCACAGTAAAGACGTATGAAACTCTAAGGAGGAATGACTGCAAACTTAATGTTCCCCAGGCAACCAGATTCAAGCCACTGATGTTTGGAATACAATTAACATTTGTCCTTAACATGGCTGATTAACAAGGGGTCAACATTCACACTGAAAGCTGCTGTGAAAGTCACAGGTTAGTATTGTATGCGACCACTCTTGGAAGAGTCCATCTGCAACAAAGGCTTTCTGGAAGGTTACAGATGTCACCTAGTGGGATTCTGTCCCATTCCTCTCACGGAAATTGGACAAGCATGTGCTTGTTCAGGGTCTTTGAGCCCTAGATGTCACAATTTGCTCAAACTCAACCTACAAGCCCCACATTGTCAATTCACAAGGCGGTCATGGTAACTGTACATGAGGACATGGTTCGTCCTACAGGAAGTTTGACTTTATAGGGTACACCTGCAATAAGTGAGGTCCAAGGCCTAGGATTAAACTAATGTTGCAATTAGGCTGCAGTGCATCACTGCAAATAAAGTTCCTAATAAATCATTGGTATACACTGTCTGAAGCTTATTTTAGATTTCTCTTGTATATTTATACACTACTGTAATAAGTTTTATCAGTTTCAAACAAAACATTGTCCAATTTACAAGTAAGCCAAACATAACACATGTAGAGTGTGTCTAGAACAGGGCTCACTCTAAATAGGTGACTTATGCATCCCGTGCACATGAAACACATAGTGGACAGCAAAAGGCCAGTGCATAGCCGTTTTTGTTTAGCCAAACCTTCTCTAGGCACCAACAAAGATCCATTTCAAACAAACCAAGTACTCACCATGAGCCTGTTTACATCTGAAGACCTTGCATGACCTTCCATGTGAGAATGTGGGGTTTTAGCCCTCCAGCTAATTAATTAGATAAACAATGCACATTATATTAACTTGTACACCTGGCAATAGAGTTATTAACATTCTCTAATAATAGCCATAACTATCAATCTTATTACAGCTGATCTGCCACTGAGACTATACAACAAAAGTATAAAATGTATTTTATGGGAGAGACGGAGATCAGATTGTGATGCAGACTGGTGAAATGTTTGTTTAATGATAGCCAGCAAGCAACTTAGCAGCATATAGAGAGATGAAAAGCTCATTGCTCTGAGTATTGAGTACTAATTACTCATTCTGACCAGCTGTGTCTCATTCTAGAGGTTTTTCCAATCAACAGACAGCTATCCTGGCTCAAGGCCTCAACACTGGGCCTGTGTTTTGAACCTACTCGCACAGCCACCTAACCTTTTTGTTCTCTGTTTTGATTTGATTTCTCCTCACCCATATTGCCTCTACTACAGTATCTGTGTACTTCTATTACCTCAAAGAGTCACTTTCCTGTTCACTGATTAAGGGTATAGTATTCTGATTGGGAAACACAAGTTCAATGAAAAGACTCCAGTGAAATAAAATTTGGAGCATACTTTAAACACAATTCAAAGTGTGTGTACCATTAAATAATAACATTTTTAGCAGCCCAAATTCTGCATACATTGGTACAAAATACTGTTTTGGTTATTTTTGGTAAGAATGTTCTCATAAGAAGCATCAGATCTTGCCTTCCTGCTATTTCTTCTTGAGTAGACTTTCAAAGACTTTGACAAAGGTGTTTTCAAAGCCTGTGATTACACATCTTAAACAAATGCACAGGCATTTATGGCAGACATGTTTGAATATCCCCTCTCCCCCCGTTTTCCTGCTATAGTTAGGGCCATATTACTGTTTTTTTTAATCCATTTTCACCCTTTTTTTATCAAAACAACACATTCTTGTAACATCAAATGGATTTTGTTAAACTGAGGTTCAGGAGGAGGTCAAATTCACATCTCGCCTTCTTTATTTCTTACCTCCTGAACACCTGTCATGTGCTTCTCTCACACCTCTCCTTCCAACCCATATTTACCCTTGTAGCAGCTCCCTGGCTCATTCCTCACAAATATGGTGTGGTGGGGGGTGGGGTGAGGTTGTCAGCCTCGTTCCTCAGGTAGTTGCAGTTCCCTCAGGCAGGTGAGCTACACTAAACAAATTTCTGCTTTAGTGTGTGTTGTCTACCAGAAATATTTACTCAAGGGGCTCCTGAGTTCATGTTCGATTTTAAGAACTTCTTGTACTGTACACGTCAAATAAATAAGCAGTTATTTTAGATGTTCCTCTTAATTAGGATTTAACCAAAGTACTGAAAGTTGTTCCAGTTAGTCTACATCTCACAAGGTTCCATTTTAAAGAGGTTTGTTAAAGCAATGTAAACAGTCTAAAGTATATGCTTTTGACCAGATCAGTATGTTTTACAGGACTCTTTATGTCTTGAACACCTGAAAAACTCAGGAAAGGTGTTGAATTTGTCCATAGCATTGCCTATCAAAAGCCATAAATACTTAAACTCCCCCATTCCTTCCATTTGTCTTTTTACATCCAAGATATACCCCATCCCCACCTTTGCAAATATCACTTGGTTAACTCCTCACTCACAAATGACCCTTTTGGGATAATACAGACACTCTCTCACATTATGCATGAGGGTCTGAACTTCTGAATGTCCTACAGTCAGGTGGTTGGCCCTAAGACAAGCAGGTTATTCCAAAGCCTCCAAGGCCTACATTTCAAGAAACATTCCTAAAGTGAATTATTGTTGGACATTGTTAGTTTCTGAGAAATCCAGTGTCAATTCTGAAGAAAAAAAACATTCCATGTTCTTGTGGTGTCCACATTAGAACGTGTGTTGTTTCATCTTGTTAACTTGTACAAAGACACAACTGAAAAACCAAATGCATTTCATTACAATACATTGGCATATGAATACTCATATGTGTCCCTTTATGTTTTCTAGTGCTCAGATACAGTAAATAAATAAAGCATGTTGTCTACAACATGTCTTCTCCCTTATACAGGTGCTTCTGACATATTTATAAGAAATATTTGCCAAGTTAGGCTTTAGAGCATTATATGGTCCCTTTCAAAAAACAAATTATGTACGTTTTCATGCATATCAACTCTGGTGTTGAGTCTCCATTATTACATGACAACTTGAACATTTTTTTCTTTTGAGGCTCCCATTTTAAGCGATCCTTTCCAGTACTTTCCCCCCAGGTCTGAACCACTTATATCTCATTCTTCTTATTGAACTTGACTTTAAGGATTCAATTAAAGAGGAAACTTTTGAAAGCGTACATCAATAGCTGACTGTCACCAGGAGTGGGGGAAAGTGGAGCTTGTCTGTTATCAATTGTAAACTTGTGTTGTAAATCATTTTCTGGGAGGGAAGCACAGTACAGAGGGATATGCTGTCCACGTCCTCCACCATAATGAAAAGCGTCCTTAAGAAACGAGGTCTTGAAAACTGAAAGATGGATATTGCTGAATATTCTTTGGTTTAAAAGAGGAGCGACCATTTGCCTGTGTCTAATTCTAAACAGCTATAGCCACCTTTCTGAAAGTACAACGCTCAATATTTTGGAAGCCCACAAATGCAGGCTCTGTGAGCCTAAATCAGCACCACTAACTGAGGCAAAGCAAAAGAAGTCAACAGAAACCAAAGAAAAGAGTAAAAAACATGTTGTCAGTCCATTGAAAAAGATATGCTGTTGGCTCGGTGGTCCCAAAAGAGGATGTGGGAGGAATTTCAGGAAGGATGGACATGGTGAGAGGAGGTGCTGACGTAATACAGGAAATGAGGAATGAGTTTACATATCCTGGCGTATTGGCAGCCTGCTGTGAGAAAACAAACTTGGGAGTAAAGGCTGAGGACAGGTAGGTGTGGTGCTCAGATAGTAAGGCCTACTGGGCCTACTACACAGGCCCAGAACTTAGATTTATTTCCCTAATGTTTGGTCTGCAGTTGCTCCATTGAACCTTTTCCTTAATCGAAATAAATAAATGGCTACGTTTCCAACATATTTTAAAACAGGGAATCACCGGATATTAACACCTTATGCTTCTGCTGAAAACATTGTGCTTTTTATTTTTTGTAGAAGTAGCATTTGGTTACAGTTTTTTCACTGTGGGAATAAGAAAACAAAGCTATTCTGTCATCACCACACACGTGGAAGGCTGCAGTAAAGAAGGCACACAGAATCTAAAACATTTTAAAACCACTGCCGATAAATTGTAATAATTTTTACACCTCCTTTACTGGGGGATTTTAATGTGTAATGAACATTTAGAGCAATTGTAACAATTTTGTCCAAGGGCTTTCTGTGATATCATGAGATAAAAAGTCATAGAAAGTTAATTAAAGATTGTGCACCTATTTGTAGGAACATTGTGTGCTACTGCTTTTCAAAAAGTGCTTAATTAATGGGAAAATGTAGAGCTAGATATGAATTTTATGTTAATGTGTCTTAATGCCACTGCAATGCTTCAAATTAGGATGTAATTTTCTGTCATGAAATGTATAATCAGAGAAAAAATAATAAGAAAGATAAAGCATTTTAATTTCCCTTAATAAAAAAGGATCCCTTTCTCTCTGTGCTTATAATTTATTTTTATTATTTATTTTAAATGATTACAATTAACTGAAAACACGCAGAAACAAAATATTGGCAACTGAATAAGACCATAAAAGTCATTTCATATTACAACTTTTGAGTACTTTTAAAGAAACATGACAAATGTACAGTAGCACAAGTATAAAGTAAAGGTTTAATTGTAAAAGTGAACACTTCATAAATCCAAGTGTTAAATTAAATTGAACATTTAGTTTTGAGCTTTTCTTCATTCACTGCACATACAGTACAAAAGGCATTTTGGGACATGGAATAATAATATAATATATAATTTGCACTATAGTAACTGTCATTTTGATTTTGTTTCAGTTTGTCATTTCAGTTGTGAAAACCTAAGAATTTTGTATGTTCGAGTCCAGCTAAAACTTGTGTTGTCACCATTACATAGTTAGGAAACAGAGACTCATCTAACAAAATAATATAGCCTAGCACGATTTTCTGCTTGGTTAATTCCAGAATACTTTTACATTGGTTACTTTTATGAAGATCAGTAATATTACTGTATCTCAGCTTACATTTAATAGATTCACTTGTAACTTTTAACGATGCTTTCGAGTCCCCAGCCATACCTGGTCTGTTTCACATTGCTCAAATACAGTATTGCACGTATTCAATATGAATTTGATATTTCATTATGTATAACATATTTAATAAACACATACATTCCAGCATTCCATCATCATAATATTATTTCCTGATGTAGATCAGGTTTATTAATAAGTTCAGTGTGGGCTTTGATGAATTATTTTTATGACCTAGAGTCATAAAAATGACCATAGGCTAGAAAAAGTCTAGAGATAAATCTTTAAAATACGAGCTTAATAAAGATATAAAGTCAATAAAACTATGGTATTAAGGGTGTATAATGGGTCCCTTATGTGGTATCTTAGGAAATCAGATAGATTTCTTAAAATATATAAAAAAAACATTTTGTCAAATAAAATCCTCAAATGGAAGCACCAAATATTTCACTGTACAGTATATCCAACCCAATTTTGAATAATAATTCAAAACTACAACGACTCCTGCTACCCTCTGGTAAAGAGAACACGTTCCTCTGACACACCCACCTGGAGCGCTGGTTGTCATCCAACAATCTGCAATCTCTGTGGTGCCTAACAGGAGAGTTAGCATCAAGCAGAGAAGTGACGAGTCTCTCACTGATGTCGCTGTAGGCCTGCAGGCACACAGCACGCTGACTCCCTGCCTTTGGAGAATTCCTTCTCTACCACAACGGCACTCTGCAGAGAAACCTGGGGAATTCCAGCCGCAGCCAGATAATGACATAACACGGGCTAAGACTAGAGATGTCTGGGCCCCAGAGCTCACATTTAACTGCTGCATGTTTATTTATTTTTTTGGTTGTGTACTTGTGGTTCTTGGGAGTATGGAGTATGGATCCTGCGCAGGACTCTGGAGAGAGAGAGAATTCCAATCCAAATCGCTAGGCAAAACGTAATCCAGGAAACAAGCACGTAGGTCAGATAACGGAAGAGACTACAGGAGAGTAACAATTTGAAACGCAAGACTAAAGCTTAAACGAGGGGGCAGGCAAGGAGGTCTGAGACCGAGTAGATAGTAGAAGAAAATAACGAACGCACTTAGGAGCTCGAGGAGAATCCGCAATAGTGAGCAAAGAGGGGCACTGAAATAGTGTGGGAGTGAACGGTGATATAGGTACTGTAACGCAAGGGGGATTCAGGTGGGAGCCCTTGCCTTCTGCCTTCACAGGTCGGCCCCGCACCGTGGGGGACACAAACTCGGGCCTCCGGCGTCACTCAACAGGGACGCAGCTTGTTGAGCTAAAGAGAGATCTCTCTACAGCCCAGTGGCTGTAGTCCTGGTATTACAGGGAAGAGCGGTAACGTCAGCCGGCTCTTACACACCACTGACGGCCATATGCGTTACAGTACATTACTTGCGGAGTGAGTGTTTGTTAAACACAGTGCCGTGGGAATGCGAGAGGGGTCAGAGATGCGTGCGGAATGCGTAACAGTTCTGTAGAGAAAGAATACGACCAGTAGAAACAAAGCCTTTGCCACAATGTCCTGTACTGAGCGCAGGATCTTGGTCAGGACTATCTGGGCTTCATGAGATTCTGTAGTTCTTCTGAGATCATCAGCGACTTTAGACTTGTGCCAGAGGGTTACATATTTAGGCTAAGTGAACCTTCCCCGTGAGATCTTGTGCTGTTGCTAATTTAGGGAGATCTGCAAAGATTGGACGATTTTGCGTGAGGACTGGACTTAAGAAGTTCTGGCTGAACACAGTTTTGGTGGCTCTGATCAACCTAACCCACGGCAAACCATTTCTCCATTCTCACTCAGGTAGAAATATACAGTCCAATTTCTTTGGTAAAATGGAGGTTAAATGTGTAACCAACATGTCCCTTTTGTTAAATGAAATCAATTAAACTGATATGGCAGTTGCAGGGTGATATGGCAGCAGCCATATCACCCTGCAACTCACAACTGGCAACCCACTGAAGCTAAGCAGGTGTGAGCCTGGTCAGTACCTGGATGGGAGACCGCCTGGGAAAAACTAAGGTTGCTGCTGGAAGAGGTGTTAGTGGGGCCAGCGGGGGGCGCTCACCCTGCGGTCCATGTGGGTCCTAATGCCCCAGTATAGTGACGGGGACACTATACTGTAAACAGGCGCCGTCCTTCGGATGAGACGTAAAACCGAGGTCCTGACTCTCTGTGGTCAGAAAAAATCCCAGGGCGCTTCTCGAAAAGAGTAGGGGTGTAACCCCGGTGTCCTGGCCAAATTTCCAATTGGCCCTTACTAATCATGGCCTCCTAATAATCCCCCTCTATGAATTGGCTACATTACTCTGCTCTCCTACCCACTGATAGCTGATGTGTGGTGAGCGTTCTGGCGCACTATGGCTGCCGTCGCATCATCCAGGTGGATGCTGCACATTGGTGGTGGTGGAGGGGAGTCCCCATTACCTGTAAAGCGCTTTGAGTGGAGTGTCCAGAAAAGCGCTATATAAGTGTAAGCAATTATTATTATAAACTGAGAAGAGGTAGCCCACAGAGTCCAGCTCCTTCTATTTAGTAAGATACGGTATTTATCACTGCTGTATGGTGCCCTATCAGAGCTACAGCAGAGCCACAGTAATGAAATGACCATCCTGACCAACCCCTTCGATTGGTACATCACTGGAGGGGAAAATGCCATCTCACTGCCAATCCGTGACTTAAGCTTTTGAGTGGAGTTAAAGATGGCCAACATATTGCACTTCCCCTGCATGTCATTGAATGCAAATACTCGTTTTCAATTTCTGTTTTTAATTATCTGTACGTGCACCCTACTGAAATCGGCATAATAAGTTGGAATATGTGGCTAGCACCATTTGTATTGTATATAGGATTCTTATCACTGCTAAAGCTCAGTTGATTCCGGATTAGGTTATCTTTTGGGTGATGGCTTGTTTGCACATGCCTTGCTAACCAAGATGTTACTGGGAACTCTTGATTCGTTCCTTGTTTCTTTGCTAATTGGTTAATTAGTGTCTCTAAACTGTTGTTCTGTATGTTTCTGAAATGTGTGAGTTCGTAGTCATGCCTTGTGTCCTATACTTGTAGAATTAGGCTTCATATTGGCACAACCCTTACCTGGATTAATTAGCTTTTAGATTATGGATAAATGAATAATTTCAACTTAACTTTTGGGACACTTATTTTCTCCATAAAATAATTAGCTTGCCCTCAACATACCAAATTAACATTTTTTAAATTGAAAATCTTTTGTCATATTTTGCTTTCAGCAAGTTCGGATTAGTTCTTTTCAAAGGCCGTAAATGAAGCTTCAACAGAAGGATTTTCTTTTGAAAAGGAAATGTGATTGATTAGATTACAATTGTGATTGTTCTTTTTTACAGCTGCCGGTACCTCTTATGAAAACACATTTTTCGCAAGAACGATGCTGAAACAATTTTGGCTGTGAATAATTAAAGACGGTCTTTACTCTTCCCTTTATAAATAATTCAGAATTTCCATTACTGACAATTTTTGCTCTGTATATTTGAGCCAGTGACAGAGTCAGAACAAGACAAAAATACACACACACACACACACACACACACACACACACACACACACACACACACACACACAAACACTGCCCGCCTAATATTAGGACAGGAACAATGCCGTTTGGGGCATAGAGGTGGAAAAAAGCAGTCTGTCTATTTTTTTTTGTGTTTAATGAATGTGGAGTGGAGTGTTAAAAAGAAATTTCCAAAATTCCAAGAAAATTGTTCTGGGCTTTTTTCTCCCCATGCAACAGTTTTTCATAACTGACCACACTGCTAGAAGGCTGCATGTTATTGAACTATTTTAAAGTGTTTAGCTGTCAAACAGGGTCAAATTAACTGCAGACAACAAAAGACTATTTAGGACTATGTGAGGCACCCTTTTCATGTTTATCTTCTTCATCTGGGAGTTTGTGCTTATGAAGTGTTTTAGCTTGTATAAGCACATGGCTCGTTAACAAATCAATCTTCCTGGAATGCTTGAAAGGGAAGCAGAAGCTAAACGAAAAAGTCGGCAAACGGATTAGTCTGCCCAGAAAAGGTCAAGATTAACTAACAGTAAGAAAGATCGTCACAAATATGAGAAGAAAAAACATTCATCTGATCCTAGACGCCATTAACTGAAGCAAGAGCACTGCAGTCATCGGTCTTTTCCGAGGGCACGCTAATATGAGTGCAAGGGTATTGAAACAATGTAAGCAAAAGATAGCAGCCTTTTTAAAAGTTCAGCTCAAAGGGTAATTCTTATCAATTTGCTTGATGGACACCTTTATCCAGGCACCAGTTAAGGGATGTTACATTAGCATTTATAGAGCTGAGCATTTGATTGACACAACCTGAGTGAAATGCCTTACTCAAGAATAAAATAGCAGAGCCTTACCTGGGATTTGAACCCACAATCTTCCAACCATAAACTCACTCCCCAAAACACTATTCCATATTCCTGCCTTATATACAAGTCGTACTTCAATGACATCAGAGTGCATGACAGGTTTATACAGTAAATTGGTTATTCTAGATTGAAGTGGGTCTATTGTGTGTAACCAAACATAATTAGAAACCCTAAATTCATTTTAAAATTGAAGAGAAAATACATACTGTATATCCAACACGTCACGATATTTTCAATGAAAAAAATGTTCAGTACAAACCGTCTCAAATGTGCCCAAGAAAAGAAACATTTGGTCTCGCTCGGGAAATGAAAGTTTCCAAGAAAGAGGCTACTGTAGTTTTAACTAAAATAATTTTCATATCTTCGCATCAGTTTGTTTTTGTAAGGTTACATCTATTTGCAAATTAAATCTTGTTTCAAATTCCATCAAAGCCAGCTGAAATACCAGAACGGCAACTGAAATACTAGTATTAATAAAAAAGGCATTAAAATGGAGACAGCAGGGAATGGAGCCTTAATGATTGCAGTCAAGGCATTTCTGTTAATGACAGCAATATTTGTTATTGAGTTAGTCTTGGCTGATGTGCCTTTCTTGGAGAGAAAGGTTACCAGGCTTAAAGATGCCCTGTAATGTTTCTGAAGTCTCCCAGGATCCCGCAAAGACAATTTGAGGACAGTTGTATTATTACCGGAATCCAAAACGCAAAAGAAAAACTAGAAAAGGGAGTTTTCTGAAAACCCTTAGGCCTCTCTGTTGTCTTTTACAGTACAGCTGTCACTTTTGCACTTTTCAAAATCACTTTTTAAAAGAACTTCATCTGAAAAGTCATATCTGTGGCTACCACTGTTTCAATCAACCTTTATATTTTTATAAAGTCATCTACTGTACTGTTTAATAGTCTACTGTACGTCTTCCCCATAGTTTATCACCTGAATGTAACGTAAGAATAAGAAAAAAAAAACTATTTTATTACCACACACACAGGTTGGTAAGGCATACCACATTATTAAAATTTAATATATATATATAAGTGAATGTAAAGAAACTGGATTATTAGCTGTTGGGTACTGTTTATGAACAGGGTTTTTAATAATGTTTAATTATTATGCAGCCAGTACCCTGGTGTCTTCTCCAAACAAAAAGCATTTAAGGGAGTTCTTTGCGTCTTTTTTTTTAAAGAAAGATTTGCACAGAAAATCTGAGAAAATGGATGGAGCACCACAGGTCACAATGTGAAAGGGAAAACCAGAATGAAACTGACTAAAAGAAAAACAAACAGCAGAAGACAAAAAGCTGAGCCACCTAGACAAGTTTGGAAAGGATCAGAAGCATATATTAGGGCTGATTTAGCTACACATGAACCATACATTGTAACTGCACTACCTTCAACATGAATGATTTTTGTCAATAAGATTTAAAGAGGTCGTCTTCTCTATCCAGATATACAAAATCTGGTTTCTGGCTACAATGAAGTCTGCCAATAGGAATTGTTGTAACTCAAGATTATCTGAAATCTGGGAATCATCACTGAACAGCCGGAGTCTGATGCTCATTCGTCTAGAGTTATGCCAGCTAGCATATCAGTTATATAAAAACAAAACCATTGTATAAAGGGACACACCCAAAAGATATGCAACAGGCGCTCCAGTTATGCCCTGAGTACATCTACGATGAGAGAGCTGTGTGAAATGTGTGTATGGTATTGTGAAAACTATGTGTGCAAGTTTAAAATAAATCAACTAATGTGCTAGATGTTTAGAAAGTGGAGCATACAGTACATTACACTGTCTCATACCATGTTACACTCAAAACTACCAGCCATTTTTTCTGGTCCCCTATTCTATTTTGTATTCATCTCTTTTAAAGATGAGGCTAGGTTTTAAAAAAATAATTAGATCAGCCACTGGATAGAACAGCAGGGCAAAGTCCCCTGGCACCTCGTACTGTGCATGTGAATAGTTCAGTAGAATCTGCTTGAAAAAAGTAACTTTCCTCTAAATCCTATGATCCTACCCTAAGTGGAACCCATCCTCATCAGAAATATCCCTGTGAGTGTAAGCAGCAGTTTCAGTAGATCAAGAAGGAAAAATAAATGAGGACATAAGAAAGATTATTTATTATTAAGACTTAATCAAGATTCATACAAGCTTGTGAAATTTCAGAGTAACACCAAGAAAAAGTGACAAATTTCAAATGAGTTGATGATGATGATGATGATAGTAATAATAATAATAATAATAATAATAATAATAATAATAATAATAATAATAATATTTCAGGTGGGTAGCTGCGTCAGCATGTGTAGGCTGCAAAGGAACAAGTAATAGGTTTAGTCCATGCTGAAAAAAAGAAGAAAGAAAACACAACGTTTCGGCCATGGAGCCTTCTTCAGGTGTTAATATGTAATATAATATTAATAATAATATTACAGTAACAACACAGTCCTGTCTTTAGTAGCAAAAAAAAAATCCTTACACGTCGAATGCATTTAGTTAATGCCCAAGAAACTAACAAACTAGGATTCAAACAGGTTTTACCATATTTAATTGAAAAAATCCAATACTATTATATAATACTGAACCACCAAAGACTTTACAGTAACTAGAAAGGTTGTTAACCAAAGGGAACTGGGCTAACATCTAAAAGTAGTAACGCTCACAAAACATAATTTCAAGAAAAGCACATGCAAGTCATCTAAAATGAACTTTATTTAGGATTAAAGATAGGTTATTAATGACATTTTACCTCTCCCTACTCCTCCACCCCCAACCCCCGAGTTCTCAGTTATGAAGGTAATGCTGTGAGGGCATTTTTCCCTGCCTGTGCTGAGAGCCAGCCTTTTCCAAAGCAGTAGATTCAGCAAACATCTAAATAACAGCCTCAGAAGGAAGAGCTTTTATGCCACTGTCCAGCTGTTCAAGGCATCAATTTCAATTTCCGTCCCCCATCCTTCAAACTGTTTTATTTCTCTCAATGGGAAATCTATGATAGGTTGCATTGTCCATCCAGGCTCAGATTGTACATCAAAAGTATTGACGAGGCTGTTGGTTGGCTGCTATACATCATATACCTGCTATGTTAATTAAGGGCCTTTAGATTTGATGTTGCTGACACACACTTTAGACATGATGTTCTCTGACAGCTTATTATACTGAAACATTACTAGGCAAAGTGTGTAAGTGTGTGAGAGTGTGCAGGAATATTTCTGCCACAGATGGTGTGGGCAATTATCACTCATCATAAATGATTCATAAGTGGCAGTTCTGCTTTTGCTAAATGAATGAGATAATGCACGGAAATTATGTAGATTTATTGTTCCCTTATTCGTGCTGTGCTTATGTGTAGGCACAAACAGTGAATGAGAAATGTATTAATGAGATCTTGAATGTATTGTGTTCTTGTGGGTTTGGATGTGGTACCCTAGAAACCAATTCCATGAGACGAGATGCTGATAGCTTCAATGAGAAGGGAGGATACATCGTGGACGTCTATGAAGTGGGTTTCATTGATGATGGTGAAGGAGAGCCCAATTCGAGAGGAGTATAACTATAACAGTAATTATGTCCAAGTACTAAGTTCTAGTATTGAAATATGTGGTGAATGAATGACTCTCTGTTTTTATCTATTATCCAAAAATCTACAGTAAAGTCAATGATTCGCTGAGAAACAAAGACCTGTCCTACTGATTGTCCTAGTGTCTGAGCTTTCTTTTCCATTTCTCATCCCTTGTACCCCCCTCTTCACTCGGCAATGCGTTCTGTCCACCTGTCTGCTCACGAGTTTCCAGAACGTTCTCATTAAAGAGTCCGGCAAGACTCAGGAGGATCATTTCCCGCTGAAAAACTGGGGTCACAGCAAAGGCTCTAACGCTAAATCCTCTGGCCTCTGATTCACAGCAGCTTGCAGGACACAGTGATACCCCCCCAGGGACTGTTAGATCCACTTTTATTACATGACAAGCACTCCCCTTGTAAAGTTGCTGTATGGCTGTCTAAACCTGGACAGGCTTCAATGGACGAGACTTCTAGTTTACTGCAGGTGAAAGACTGAGATTGACATAGGACAGAGCTCCTCATTCCAGACCCTGGAGAGCCCCAGTCCAGCAAGTTTTATACCTGTAGATAGTCTCCAACTCCTAAAGGCATGGAGCAGTTTCAGTCTCAAGGATCACTGGTCCCTTCATGAACACTTGACTTGCCAAATTGAACAGTCAAGTAAAACAAATGTTCTTAAAATTAAAAGAGAGGGTGATTTAGGTTGACCCACAGTATACAGCTACATCACACCTCCCCGGACCAGTGTAGCAGGCCTTTGATCTAGAGAACGTTTAAGGTTTCTCTGTGGTTACTGCCTTTGTTTTGTGTTTCTTCACCCTTGTCTCGACACAACAAACCAGAGCTGGAGAAGGTGTGGAGGCCATTGTGTCCATCTGATGGATCTTGTCTGATTTCGATGGAAGGGGTTCCCGATTGATCTTATTAAACTGGTGAACGCTGCTGTTCAGTAAACAGGCATCAGTCTATATTTCCACTTCATCTGCAAAGTGCTTTCTGAACCTTCTCAGTTCAGAGTCAGTAATACTGCGGAACCTTGTCTGTTGGTTTACAGTTTGCTCATGAATAATGAGGATACACAGACTGCTTGGGGAAGAGATCTTTGCCGTAATGGACTTCCAAACACAAGTCTTGGTCCTCATTTCTTCCATGCAGTGCAGGAGCCATTAGGAATATAAAAACAAATACAAACAAAATGTTTATAAAACAAAAGTGAAGTTTGGCAGAGAAGGCAATCTCTGTGGTCACGCCAGAGATCTAACTTCCTCTCGAAGTACTGATCATGTTTGCAGCTCTTCAGATCACTCCATGATGCCATTGCTGGAATAACCTTTGGTTTGGGCTGACAATACATGTCCCATGGCCACATTGACATCTGTTCGTTAAACAGATTCAAGTCAAAACAATGATTTAAATCACTCTGTACATTAATCACTCTATACACATACATTAAGATATGGGACGATGAACATACAGTATCTGCTCAATGCAGGATACATAAAGGTGAGTATATTTCTTCCAGATCTGCTCCGGAGAAATATAGCACCTATAGTTTCACCCTTCATATTTATCAAAGACAACTTCTTGCCAGGCAGGTGGAATGATGACCCTGCTCAGGAAACTCCGGCAGTGTTCTTGCAACTCAACATTTCCTTCCGAAAGCTGCGGACAGTTTCAGAATATTGATTCAATAGATCAAAGTTTCAGTTGCTGCTGCATATAACGAGGAAGAGAACAGGCAGGACACTACATGTGAATTTTACACTAAGTTCAGTACGGTGAAAAAAACAAATCACAAAGCTCTTCCATCTGGTCTGTGCATGCTATTCTGTGACACAGAAGCCAAGTACAAAAAAATACAGAGAAACAGACATGATAATTAAATGCTGGCACATTTACAATACGTTGTTTGTTCTTTGTTTTTTTTTATAATCTCAATTAAAAAAAAGTTTGATAAAATGGTGACATTTCTGGAGAAACCATTTCCCATAAAATATGAAGTGTTGCATTCTACACTGGAAAATGTGCCACGACTACTGCAAACATCTTTTGGATGAAGCCAAAAGTATCTACTCTTCCATTCATTTTTTTTCTAACTTCTTTGTCCATCCATCGCAGGACACACACACACACAAACCAGCTTTCCCAGAAGCAAATTAACCTGTCTCAACGCTCTCGTCACGATCCCCTCCAGGACTGTCGCTGGAGGGTTGTCCCCTTGCGGGGGTCTGCTTGTCCCTCCGGGGAGGTGCTCAGTGTGTCTTAAAGGGCCTCCACAGCTGACGCTCGTCCTGAATGAGCCAGAACAGCTGCGGTTGCTAAGGCAACGCGTCGCCCTTCATCCAGGGCTCCGCCTCCACACTGAACACGCCCTGCGTTTAGCCACACTGCCAAGAGGTGGGAGGAGAGGAAAATAACTTTTTTTTTAAGCCATTTTTAATGAAGGTAACAATGGTGGATTTTGCAGGAACAATATGAGGAGTGGAAAATAGCTCCCAAAGCGAGTGATGTCTGCGAACACGAAGACTCCCTCCAGAAACTCCAGAGCGGCGTGGCGGCATTTTCAGAGAACCAGCACTCCTGGGAGTGTAAAGAGGTCGGTTTTCCAGCCGGCTGTGAGACTACTGCTTTCAGAGCTCTCTGGATGCCCTATCTCCAGTGTTTTTGAAAGCACCAAACTCAAGATAAGGCTGGCAAGCAGCGAGCGCACAGCTGACACAGCCTTGACATGCTGCTCCAATGTGCCGACAGTCTGACTGATCTAAAGGCGGGTGAGTGTCAGAGACAGTGAAGCTCCAGGGAGAGCCACATTGTCACTCAGAGCTGACACCTGCTCTCCACCACCCTGATATTACAGAGTAGCTCTTAAAAAAAGATACCAGCAGAGCTGAAAGCCTATTGAGGCTACTAGAAGACATTGCCCCCTTGTTTTAAGGGAGGGAGTGGAGGTATTGAGTTTGGGAGTGTGTACTGGTGGTGAGGACAGACAAGCACACATGTTCATGTGAGTGCATAAAAACACGATAGACCATCTTTAAAGTCTAGTTTTAGACTGAGCCATACAAAAAATCCATTGTCGCGAATGTCGTGGTGTCTGCTGCTTATCTCTTATATCAAGGGTAGCGATCTGTCTATCCCAGGAGTCTCTTCGTGAAAATAAAGCTGTTCTAAAATTGGAAGATCCTGAAAATGAAGTATGCTGTTGTTTTCTGTCTTTGGTATTTTAATGTAGATTCCTGCCAAGAACGAGATTTGTTTTTAATGTGCACCCTAGAAATGTATTCCAAGACAGCCAGCTCTGATGATAATGTTAAAAAAAATGAGAAAAAGGTCATTACCACTGTTTCTGTGCCTGGCAAAACAAAAAGCCCTGCAGCTCCTCATGATGACAGTATTTAACATAGTTTTCTTTTTTGCTTCATGGAAGTCATGATGATTCATTTTACAAAGGCCCCATATCTTATTTGTATTTTGGTAGCTTCTAAATCTTGATCATATCTGCATTAATGCATTTCACATAGCAACATAGAAAGGAAGGATGATCAATTATATGAGAAAAGGGCTGCTCTAGCAAATTGCACTTTTTTTGCTCATGGATTTATTAGTCAGAGAAGTAGAATGTGAAAGGATGTGTTACAGTTTAGTGCTACTATTCCTTTATTTGAAATGTCTGGAATGTAATAGGTCACTCAAGGCACTTAGCAGTATGTATAGGACTTACTGCTGGTGAAATCAGGTGACAGGTACTGCAGGATATTAAAGGTTTCAAAAGGAGTCTGCTCAGACAGACCACAGAGATTCGAATAATTATTGAATTCCACAGCTCAGACTGGAAATAAAGTTCCAATTATCACTGTCTAGGTTACACCAGTGCCCCCTAGGTAGTGGAGTATCTAAAAAATGAAATAAAATCACAAGAACTTTTAGCAGCCATCCTCTGCCTTTAAGGGAATTTTACTATCAAAAATAGTGTTACGGATTGATTTCTTCAAACAAATTCATTTCAAATAAAGGTGACCGAACGATATGTTTAATTTATTAACAACTGCCTTAACAATCTTAACTTAAAGCATGTATTACAGCATCTGTTCATAATCCTGCTAGTACGATAAAGCCATTTGCAGCCTTGGATTCTCCACTCTATGAGTTAAGTGTAAAAGAAAAGGACATTCCAGTACTTTAGCTGTTTTCCATTTTAAACTGAAGATCCCGACAAAGATGAAGGCATCAGAGATTAAAAGATAAAGAGGAAGAGAAACAGATCCATCACCAATAAGTAAATAAATCTCATAGTCTATAAAGCTGTGCTAAATTCCTCTTACTGCAACAAAATCACAAAGTACACTTAATATCGGGATGAACCTTTGCTTGGCTCCCTGTACAGAAAATCCTTCAACCTTTTTCTACTCCTTAAACCTGTCACTGTAACTGCATCTCATTCTTCATCTTCATCTTAACTCTTTTTCCCTCTCAGGCTGCAAAACTGGTTTTCCTTTCTAAATCAACACCAACTAGGGGAAAGAGTCTAAACTAGCCACAACCTATTCTAAAGCAAATAACTAACTTCTAAAAATTCATTTTGCTGTTCCATCTGCTGTCCAGTATATTTAGGACTACTTACTGTACAACATTCAACAACTGCACTATGTGCCATCTGCAAACCCTTGTTCCTTAATGTTCAAATGTTTCCACGTCCTATTATGTATCTTTCCTGGTTTTTCTTGCTCCTGAGAATGCAAATCCAGTAATACAGATGACGAAAATGACGATTAAAGACGAAAATACTTTTTTCAGAGATGATTAAGAGGAAATAGTCGGGGGACGTATTTTAGGGTTGCACAAGTGTGGGTGGATAATGCATGGTAAGGGGCATTACTGCATTCTACAGTGCTCCTTTGTCTGCCCTGCAGTGTTTCCTGCAAATACGTTTTGATAATCTCTTAAGAATATATTTTATGGACTAATAATCCAAGAAGAAATATGATCAGAAGAGCATAACATTATAAGAGACTTTCAACACAAAGGGAAATCAATCACCTTCCAAAAGAGAACTCAAACAGAGAACTGCTTCTCTTAGGTCAGGCCTGGCAGGCATTTGTAGAGCTGCATACAGAATAACCATAGAGCAATCCATCACCAACTTGCCCTCACACATGGCCCTATAATGACAGGAGCAACATGCTGTTGCTTTAAACCTATTTTCTCAACAGCAAGTGTGAGAGTCTGTCAGACTTAGAGCAGGCTCCGCAGCATGGCAAAAACACAGCTAGCCTCATTATGTTTGTGGAACAAATACGGGAGATTTCAGAGCTTTTTTCAGTACAGTCGGAACTGAGCCCCATTTTCCGCAAAGAATTGAAAAAAGTATATGAAAGAAAAGAGAAAGGATAAATCTAAATCAACTTTTCATTTCAACATATGCAGGGGTTTATGTGGAGTTAGAAAAGAATGGTTTTCCCTTACAGCAATAAGCTTTGAAATTTGCAATGTCAACCTTTTTTGGCTTTTAGGAATTTAAGAATACTTTGGAATTAAAATGCGTTCCTAGTATAGAAAGGCAGGGGCTTGAAAGGGAACAAAAATGTTTACTTCAAAAGCGTTTGGGTGGGTGGTTTGCTGTTGGAGGTTTTGTTATTCCAGGAATGTGAGCTGGATCTCTGTGCAAAACAGCAGTGGACTTTTGGGCTCCTAATTGGGATCGGGAATGGAGGTTTTTAGGAAAACTTCTACCCTTATTTCCCCATCAGTTCTGATTTAATAAACTATATACCCATAATGATATGTTCTAAGCATTTTCAGGTTCGCTTTTTAAGCAAACGGCGTAAAACAATTTGCACATCTGCAAGCAAAAGTATGGATTAGAATTCTACAGAAGAGTCACCTCTACACTTCATTTCCTGGTAATTATGAACAATGAAGAATTTATTAGCTTTCTGAATTCACTACATCAAAGAAGTGACTTAGCAATCAATTTTCTGCTTAGCTCTAAACACATTTATTAATGTCCCATTCTCTCTATATCAATTGCACTCTAAATAGTTCACTCAGCCCTAATAAGGTGCACAGCAGCAAAATAATTAGCAAGGAATTGGAAAGGAAAAAAAAGGCACTGCCCTAATTTCAGCAAGCATGTTTCTGGCACATTCATTAGAAAACAACAACAACATCAAAAAAAATACTAGAACTTTAATTTATGATTGTAATGATTCCTTTTTCACAAACAGTCCAAAAATTGGTCTTGTAGAGGAGCAGTCTGAATAAAAAATGTTTTTTGGCATTCAATTGGATTTTTCTGTTCCCATACTAGTTCCCAATCATGCTTTGCAATTTTCTAAACTGTGCTTCATTATCCAAGGTTAAATGGGAGAAAACCAGATAGGAAAACAACATCAGTATCCTGAAGGTTTCATTCACTTCACCAATGGGCTTGAGAGCACTATGCAGCCCTAAATCGCATATTCACCAACTTCTTTATCAGGCTTGAAAAAAAGTGAATTATTTAGATGTTTTATTAGTTACACAATTATTCACCAGTAAGGACAAACGTAAATAAAACAAAAGAACTCTGCCATGATAGTGACTTGACATTTCCAAGGCACATTCAGAATCTGGAATGGTTTGAAACGAACCAGGCTACCAGAAAGAAGAGCCTTTTCACACCAGCAGAAATGATGGTAGAAAACATTTTTTTTTTGTTTCCGCTTACAGTACCTACAGTACAGTGTATGGGCAGTCATCGGTGTTTACAGTGTTTTTTTTTAGTGGAGAAGGCTTCTCTTTAAACAGCAGCAATATCTGCGGGTGTGAATTTGAGTTTCGGAGATCTAAGATGTTCTTGCTTAAACAGAAAAAGAGGGCACAACTCAAACAGTCCAATGTACCTTCCCCTTCTCATTATTCTCTTAGTTATTGATTTCAAATACAGTGTGGAAAGGGCAAACCAGGAATATTTCAGTCTGAGTGAGTCGTCATTTACCTTAGGAGTGTTTACAGTGTGTGGTCACACATTTTTTGGAGTATAGAACCCCTTTTAAATGGCAGTGCAATTAAAATGAGGGCAGTATGAAAGTGTGACGAACATAGAATATCACAATATAATAGCTTGGCCAGGGGCTCATACAGAAGGGAGAAAGGTTTCAGTCACACACAGAAATTATAATCATTTGTGCATTTAATTAAGACAATATCCCTCATCATATATAGGCAGATTGAGCTTCAGAGAAACTAACAGACAGCCATCAGCTATCTTGAGGATAGTTTTCTAATTACGATAAATTACCACTCTTGCTTTTTTGTAAGGTTTTAAGGCTTTATCCAAACGTAATGGCAACAGATATGACTTCCATTGCATAGCAGTGGGATTTTTGTTTTCAAGGTTTGCAAGCTGAAGGCCTTATGTGTGATTTGTGCTGGTGAAACAGGAACAAAAAATGAAAATTAATTAGCTGAAATTGAGATGACGAATTTGAATGACAGAAGGTGCCATAAAAGATCCTGCAGTTCAATGCCGTTTTCTTTCCCAGTGCACAGAGGTTATATAATCAGGAATCAGTGCAGCAATTTCAACAATTAGTACCTCGACAGCATGTGACCCAGGTCAGAGGCTAACAGTAGCATTGCAGATCACCCACTCAATTCTTCTGGGTCCCCTCAAATAAATCTGAGTTTGAGAAATCCATAAAAACAGATGATAATTAGGCTGAAACCCATGGGCAGTTTTCTGCACCTACATCTAAGTGTAAATAATAGGATTAATATTATTCCAGGGTTCTGATTGGATCCCTATAGCATCTGTCTATCATGTTAATGCATGTTAAAAATTGAAAAAGAAGCTCATTCAGTAGGATGAACATTTAAATGTTTAAATGACCACCACAAGTGGGCACACTATATTTTTAGTACATGTTTTTATGAGAAAATACTGTATTGTATACGTACTGTAGATGTTTTTAAAAATATTAACATCCACCCATTATCAGAATGCTGTCAATCTAAGCAGCTTGGGACACAAGGTGGCTGAAACAACTACAGTAATGGCCAGAACTTTTTGCATGTGTATTGACTTACTTCCGGCATAGAAATGTAACCATGCCTGCAAAAACATTTTCTTTCAAGAGCAGCAGGATGAAAAATATGCCAAAGGGTCTGTATAGATTCCAGAGGGGAACCACAGCTGTAGCAGGTTCCAATACAAACACTTGTCCAGTTCACTTAAGATAAGATAAGATCACTTTATTGGCCATATACAATTTCTTGCATTAGGAATTTGTCTTTTCGCATACCCCAGCCTGCTCTCCATGAGACACACAGACAGGGAGAGAAGCTTGGGGTCAGAGCGCAGAGTCAGCCATTTATATAGCACCCCTGGAGCAGTTGGGGGTTAAGGGCCTTGCTCAGGGGCCCAACAGATTAGGATTCCTCTGCCGGCCTCAGGATTTGAACCAGCAACCTTCCAGCCACAGGCGCAGATCCTTAGCCACATTATGGGACCAATAAAGTCGCAACATTTATTTATGTCTCATGTCCGACTGTTTCCTTTAATTATGTTGTATGATGGTCGAGTATATTCATGAACTGGAATCGCCTCTTTGACTCTGACAGGAGGTGCCAAACACAGCAAGCTGACCTGCTTTGATAGTTCAACTGCTTTTTATTGCAGCTTAATCCTAAGGATGCAAATCATAGCATTCCTTATTCGTGACTGAAACCAGACCTGCTTTGTGAACACTTCCAAAGGATGTCAACTGCACATCTTTATGTCTTTCCCTCAGCCGAGCGATACACTTCTCACAGGTGCTGCAAAAGAGCTGTCAGACAGTTTTTGATGGTGCCTGTCTAAATACTGCCTTTTGAAAAATGATAGGAATCTCGGAAGACAAAAAAAAGGATGCAGGCCTGTGCAAATCTTTTAGTTTTGCGTCGGTATTATAAATATAATGACGGCTGCTTATTTATAGTGATGGTCTTACCATGTACCCTGCCAAGCTATTTAGGGGACTTAGAAGGAACATGTTTTTTTTTTCTTTTCGAATACTACAGTCTATTTATCATGTCATGTAACTCATGTTTTGAATTTTGGAATGTGAGTGAAAATCAAGATTCACATTTTGTCTACTTGGGCTTCTTTTTTCTCAATAATCCATCTTAAGGACAATTTTCACCTCAGCAGTGCCCAGCTGTGACTCTTCCTCTCTCTCTCCAGTGAAATGACAGTTAAGCCTGGGTGATAGGTGATAGTGGAGAAATGGGGTTAGTTATCTGCTGTCAGACTCCACATATCAGATGGTGTTATTTGCACCGACTTTCTTTCACATTTTTTTAATAATGATTTTTCATTTCTCATCTATAATAGCTTCCTTCTCCATTAGTTTTTGACTGTGTCTTTAATGTGCTTGGAACCACCTGCCAGAAATAAGACCATCATATTAAAAAAACAGAACCCATATACAAAGAGACTCACACTTTTAGCCACAGTGTCAAGGGCATTGCTCAGAATGGACTTTCCTTTCTTTTTAACGATGATACTTTCAATTCTATGTCAAGTTAAAGTGTTTAACAACCACAACCAAAGCACCTTCCTTCTGTTTCCATAACAACCGCAAAGACGTTTCTCAGCTCTAGCATAAAACAGAAGTGAGGAGTGGGGACGTTTTAGCAGGATGAATTACTCTGAAGGCAAATTTAGATATTTTTCGTTTGAGAAAAACCACATTCACTGGCAGTTCTTCAAGTCAAGAGTAAATATTTGCGTTATTGAAATGTATATTAGAAAGTGGTGTGTTTAACATACTGGTTTTTATGTGTTCACGTAAGTAATAGCATTTTTTTTCCCAGAGATCCCACACCACAGTGGAAATTATAAAGCAAAGATGAGCTCTCTCATTTATTGACAAACAATTAATTTGACTAAATATCTACATGATTAATCTTCAATCATGGTGATGGCCTACAACTGTTTTAAATCTTAATAATGTCATCTATAGAATATAGTGATAGGAAATATCAGAAACACTAAATAACCTGTTTTATTTTCTTTTTTTGAATGTCTTAAGGTCCAGCTGAAATCTGCAGGCTCTGCACAGGCTGACTGTCTCCAAGTCTCATTGGAAGGTGATAAATTAATTAATGGGTGGGATGTTTAGTGGATTGCTTTTTTTTTACTCACTGAAGCTGCAAAACAAACCCAGTGTCTAATGGACTGGGGAGTAACTGATGCATGGTGTGAGAGACACCTCTCTGCACTTAAAGGCCCTGCTGAAACATGAGGTACAGATTCGCTGAGACAACCACCACTATGAGATGGTAAATATTCCTTATCTTTGACTTCTGTGCTGCGAAACACTAATGCAGCTCTCTGAGGTGATGGCTCTTGTCACTTGAAAAAGGCACGGATGCTGAAAAAACGCCTTCTGCGCTGTCAGCAGAAAATCCTTTTGTATTCTGTAGAAATGATATGTGAAGTTTTATTTAAAAAAAACATAAATAAAGCGTACCTCCTGGTCTTTCAAACACTAGCTTGATTGAAGTCCCAGCATGCAATAATTGAAAATTGGATAAAAACGAGACAAAGTAAATCTCCCCTTTAGGCTTGTTATCTGTGGGCAACGCATACAATAGGGTTCTCCATGAAATGCTTATTTCTTAAATGTTGATGACTAAAACAACTTTATTCTACAGCGCCTAAGGATTCTATCCATTCAAAGGTGTACAAAATAATCAAATTGAAATGGATTGGCTTACATAGACTGAAGAAAATATTGCAGAACTGAAACAAATAAGGAATTGTTTGACCCTACAGCCTGGGTTTGACGACAATTACTGTTATTTTAGAGGGAAGGAAGGAGACTTTATGTTCCGTGATTTTGGTCTCCTGTGAAATTCTAGAAGTAACAGCCCTCACTCAGACAAGACACCCCGTTATTGTGTGGCAGCCATTCTGCTTTTTCCCTAGATACCGACATCAACCCAGGAAATATTTCGAATGTATTCGTCCAACACTCAAAGGTTACAATAGTCAATTTTCCCCACAGAAATTGTGGCACCAATTTGCTCTGCTGGGTGCTCAGAAGTGATCCGGGTAAGGTTCCTTGCTCAAACATAGCACCGCAGTATCTCTCCTGGCTGGAATGGTGATTCCCTATCTGCTATGCTCATCTGTGACCCAACCCCCCCCCCCCCCTCCATTCACACTCATCTCTGCCTGCAACTGGGTTTGAACACTGAACCAGGAGAGAACAAGATCTTGAAATGACAAACTATGGGTCCTACTGAAAAGTGGATGAGGGAGAGATTGAAAGTGGCCAAGACGCATCACAAGGAAGGGGGCTTCAGACACACAGGAGTGACTCTGGGAGGATGTGGACTGAAATCCCTTAACTCAGGAAATGAGCGCTACCTCAAGCAAAGACTCCCAAGGTTTTTGTGCTGCAATGTCAGGTGCTCAGTTATGGCCCCTTTTGTTGTTTCTGAGTGGAAGAAGTGAGGCTGAAACTCTTCTAATGGGGATTAAAAATAAAGTATCCCTAGAGGGAGCTTTGAAAGACTCCAAATACAGACAGGATAAGTGAATATTTATAAGACCTCTCCTTTTTGCATAGCTAGTATTTATAGACACGCCACTGATCTTTCTTTGTGCCTAACATAGCTGTAAAAGGAAATACCCTGGATAGTTTGCTTATCTTACAAGAAACTGTTTAGCAAACTATAACGTCTGTTATAGCTCCATGCTTTGCTGTGTTTCTTCCTATTTTGTCAAACTGGTACCAAGTTAATGGAATTTCGGTGCAACTAAGATCACATTGCTACTGCCATCAGTTTTGTTGAAGAATTATGTTTAGATTTTTGGCATTTCGGATCTTCCTATTTTACAGCGGAGGATGTTCAGGTGAACTCTCCTGGACTTTTCAACCTGAAGATCTTTTCTTTTTTGTTTTTTTTCTGCTGTTGCTGTTTCAAGCAAAAAAGTGAAGAACAGCATAGTACTACAGCATAAATTCGAATGTGTCTTTTTCATCACAACCGCCATTGTATACTAAGATACACGATACTGTGAATATTTTTAATTTCCTTATATAAATGCCTAAAAATATGCACTCCTGACTTGTTAACATACAGAACTGAACAAATGTTACAGGTGTTTAATGTTTTTGTACATTTTGAGTCAGGTACAGTAGGCAAAGATCACAGCCTCCTTGTTTCCTTGGTGACAAATCATCAAGTGCACATGACTGTGTCGGATTTATATACGACATGGTTTCTTGGTTTGTCTTGGTACAATATTAGTCTGATATCATGAGAGGGAAAAATAAACTGAAATTTGCCAATGATACAAAACACATTCTGAAGGAAATCAAAAAAACAATAATTAATTGCATTTCTGGATCATTTTGACCCCAAGGAAACAAAAGCACTCTACATACAGGAACTGGCCTATCCCTGACTGATACATAGCAGTGCCAAAAGACAGCAGATCACGCAGAGAAAAGAAAAAAAAAACATTTAAATGAAGGGGGAAGTTTTGTACAGGCCAAATTGTGCAGGTTCAACATGGAATTTAGACCAGAAAACAGGACCCACACATCTACAGTATATTTAAGAACAGTGCCATGGGACCTTTACTGACCAAGTATTCTCATCTGAAGAATGGTAACTCCTACAGCACAGTGTCTCCAGTCATCGTACTGGGACATTGGTTTTTAGAAATCCTCATTACCTACAGCAGCAATCTGGTTTTACTTGTCCACTCTATTACTGACCAGATCCAGCCTGGCTTATCTTTTGAGATTGGACAACATCAGGCTAGAAGGTAAGTCTGTAGAGAGAGTTTCCCCATGTTGAAACCTTCCATGTGCCTTTGCATGCCACTGATCATGCTACAGGTATTTCAAATGGGCACTTAGTTTAAAAACAATATTTAATTTTAAAAATCACATCACAAGTGCTTACTGAGTCTTTTGAAGACCATTGGCTGCTTGCATCCTGTCACGATCGCCATCCCTCCTCTAGAGGGTGCTCCAACCCTCTTTTTTGTATTTTAGTTTCATTATTACGTTCACCTGCCCCTTATAATAATAATAATAATTGCTTACACTTATATAGCGCTTTTCTGGACACTCTACTCAAAGCGCTTTACAGGTAATGGGGACTCCCCTCCACCACCACCAATGTGCAGCATCCACCTGGATGATGCGACGGCAGCCATAGTGCGTCAGAATGCTCACCACACATCAGCAATCAGTGGGGAGGAGAGCAGAGTAATGAAGTCAATTTATAGAGGGGGGTTGTTAGGAGGCCATGATTGATAAAGGCCAATGGGAAATTTGGCCAGGACGCCGGGGTACACCTCTACTCTTTTCGAGAAATGAAATTTAATGACCACAGAGAGTCAGGACCTCAGTTTTACGTCTCATCCGAAGGACGGTGCCTGTTTACAGTATAGTGTCCCCGTCACTACACTGGGGCATTAGGACCCACATGAGCCGCAGGGTGAGCGCCTCCTGCTGGCCCCACTAACACCTCTTCCAGCAGCAACCTTAGTTTTTCCCAGGAGGTCTCCCATCCAGGTACTGACCAGGCTTACACTTGCTTAGCTTCAGTGGGTTGCCAGTTGTGAGCTGCAGGGTGATATGGCTGCTGGCTTGTTCCGTGTGTAATATTTAAACCCCGTGCCTCCGAAGCTCTGCACTCAGCATTGGAAGATGAACACCTGGAAGCCCGCTTACTTGAATTGAACTGAATTGAATTACCAGCGGGTCCACGGCGTCCTGACCATCTGGGTCTGGGGCTCGGAGTGCCTGTCTCCATTATGGTTTTACCCTTCTGTGTTCCTACTTCCTTGTTCCTTTGTAAATCTCGGATGGACCTCCCAGCAATGGACTTTCCTGGTTTCCCCTTCCGGATTGTTCTGAACTTGTTCGCCTGCGCCACGGCCCCCGAGCACCGGATCACTGCAGTCATCCAGTCCTGATCCTGTCGTGTTTCCCTGTTGCCCTTCTCCAGTCTCTTCCAGATGTTTACCTTCTGCATAGGGTCCTAAATATGCACTACATGGGAGTCTGAAGAGAGAGAAAGATGCAATTGACTCACAGAACAGCTTTGACTGGAGTTTAGAGGCGACAGTGAACAGCCAAAAAACAGTGCCTAATCATTCCCCACAGTACCGTAGGTCTCGTGCTCTTACCTCTTTGTCTAAAAGACTGAAAAGTGAAAAAAGGTGAAATGGCATGTTACATCTCACTTTCCCATAATTTTGCAGTTGGAAACTTGGTGTCACACAGCACTTGGGGCCCTGTGTTCCATTCCTGGGGTGCTATCTGCACGGAGTCTTTATGTTCTCCCCATGCTTGTGTGGGTTTCCTCCAGGTGCTCCAGTTTCCTCCTACAGTCTAAAAAACATACTGGTAATCGGCTTCTGGGAGAAACTGGCCCCGGTGTGAGAGCATGTCTGTGTTTGTGTCTGTGTGTGCCCTGCAATGGACTGGCATCCCGTCCACAGTTCATATCCTGCCTTGTGCCTGTTGCTTGCCAGCTCCAGCTAACCAGTGTTCCTGTTTTGGATAAAGCAGCTAGAAAATGGATGGATGAAAATACCAGTGCGCCGCTCCAAACATAATCACCTCTTTCAGCAGTTTTAGCCTTATATGGAGGGAGGGGAACTGGAGGCCGTCATGTTTGCTGGGCTAAGAACAAGTCTACAGTTGGAAACAAAGGTGTTTTTTTTTCCTTTAGGATTACACAGACAGATGCGATTCTCAGTTTCAAATATAAATATTTAAAGAGCGAGGGTATAGCACCATCAATCTCCAAGACAGGTCTGATTACGGTTGGCAGGGCTTTTTCTAATGGACACTTCCGGAATGGCAGAGAGTGCGGGTGACAGGAGCCAGCCTGATAATCCATTCCTCCTCAAAATAAACACTTTTCCGGTGATATCAGCCAAAGGTGCTGTCAAACAGGCAACTGTATTTCACCTGTTGCTTTCTTTCAAAGAAGCAAAGAGCACTGTTCTGTTGTACATCTAAAAAAACAATCCCAGACAGACAGTTGCAAAGTTCCTTCTTGTACAAATGTTGATATACTGTAGATCTAACAAAGCAGTCTGTTAACGTTGGGAGGATTAAAGAATGCTCTTTGTTGAAAGAATTATCAATAGAAATCAATTATCATGTTGCTATTCATTATAACATTGTGAAACAGCCAAAGTGCTTGCACTCAAGGTATTACAAACGTGCCGTCTCTGAAAAGGAGAAAGAAAACAACGCATAATATTGTTTGGTTACTTGATCTTGCTGTCCGATTCAATGGGAGTTTAAACAATCACATTACTTTTTTCCCCTTATTTTTCATAATTTAGAATTAGTTTGTGTTTTAACTACGGTCAGAAATAATGGAGATGTAATTTCCTACTCTGAGGTGTTAGAAACATATTTGGATTTACAGTCTGACAGATACACAGGGACTGATCTCTACCTAGAACGCCGTCTCTAGTAGTGCTAGTGTTGAAGGCATGCTGAAGACATAAATGAGAGCTTGCATTATAATAGCTTGTGTTGGTGACATGTTTCCCAATAGCTCGATTGCTCCTATCATGTAACTGGGACCCCACTGTTAACGGAGCCTGGCTCAGGGCTAAACTAATGCCTCTATGCCAGGGGTCACAAGGTCATTTGTCAACTAAGCCATCTGGCCCAGCATGTCATGTGGTTGTGAGAATTATTTGACCCCCACACAAGTTGGTGGCATATCGGGGGGCAAGCAGAGGGAAAAGTGCTAAGAAACAACACTGTGGCATTATGGCAGTCCTCACAAGTTTTGGTTCGGAATCCCAAGAATGTGGCACAGCTGATCCACAGTTTTACTACACAATACCGAGGCTGGCTGGGGGATTTGTTTTTGCTCGGTTTGATCATGTTGTTTGATTACATAGTGTATTCCTTAATAATCAATGCATGCAAACATATTGACTGGCGAGATCTGAGAATGTAAGATCATAGACAAGAAGGGTTTCATGATAGTACACACACTTGCAACCTGAACACGGTCTAATTGAACATTTCAAATGTAAGGTCTATTTTGAGTTAGCCAGCAAAAGATCTCCATGTTGGACTGTCATACATCCAATTGATATGTACATATGAGAACATATGAGAACAGAGTAATTGATAAATGTGCAACGCTTAGTTTTCTACTAAGTCTATTTTCTACTAAGTTTTCTATTTAATGAAAGTCTTTTCTTAAGCTTAAGTTTTGTGTGATTTGTGTTTTTATAATCATACTCCAACACAAAAATATTATCATACCTCCAACAGATCATAGTCACACAGAATAATATTGGAATTGATCATTTAGGGTCTCTCTTTCAAACACTATATAATAATTGTTAAAATTATGCTTTCCCATATTTCTCCCATGTTTGATTGATGTCTTAGAGTATCATAATAACTAAGGCCCAATTTTGACTTCCCACACTGGTTTCATTTTGTCTTTGGGTTAATTATTCTGCATTGACACTTACTGTAGATGTAGATACAGGCCATAGGACCTCAAAGAGTCAGATTCTAAAAAAAAAAAACATAAGAATAACAGCTTATAAGTTCTTATTTTCAAAAAGATACGTAAACAGCACAACTGTGGTGGGATATACTGCGTAAGACAGAAACACATTTTCAATCTGTCTGCTTAAAAATATCTCAGGAATGTCCACAGTTCGTGTTGCATCTACAAATCTCTACCAGTGCTCCAGCTTGAATCTTAATCCTTCCCAAAAGGGGGACCTCAGACTTTGACACTTAAACTTAAAGACGCAGCTGACATGCCCAGAACGCAGGAGCCAAGAGTGTATGAATAATTCCCAGAGGAATTTGAAGTGGACAGATTGTCAGTCCACAGAAATAGAGACGGACCGAAATGTTTGCGTCTATGATTTAACTATACCAAACAAATGAAAAAATACATTTTTCTTCAGTGTGACCATACTAGTCAGCGCCTAAATGTATCTAATTAATTCATGAATTTATGTCTACATTTCAGGATTTTTATTTCAGAAATATTTTTTTTCCCCATAATCACTCCCAGCGCTAACGAGGTTCATGTGCACTAACGAGAGCAAACCTATCAGCTTCACATCCCCCACCTCAATCTCACTGTGGACTTATTTTGCCATTCGATCAACATGGTCCTTTTATTTACTCTTATGGCTCAGAAAACAGCAATGACAACTCCATCAGTGAAGTCCAGTTCTTTCTCCTACATAGAACACACAAAGCAATTGATCCAAGACATTGAATTAAATCTTCTGTCACTGCCTTCACTAATGTCTTTGGAGGCTGAAGCAGTTCCTGACATGGCTCATATATTCCATATGTAATCTGTAAAATCACAATCTCACTGGGTATACACACGAGCAAAACTAGCACATCATTTTGTTCTCTTCAAAATTACAAAACCTGTAGTTGTTTCATATGCATGAATTTCTCGGATGAGTTCCAATTTTTATTAAAATGGGGTTTACGATCCATGAACCTGGAAGAAAGAGAATATTGAAGGTTATATGTCCTTCTATATCAAGGTGTAGGGACAAACAAACAAGAGATGTTCATTTGAACACTTTTTCACTGTTCAGCTCTGTTCAGCTCTCTCAGTGATGGCTGGTTTTGTCAACACAAGGGCATGTTCACATTTTCAATACTATGGTATTGGAATAATCTCTCACTTCTCCATCTGATTGGCTGTGCAGTGGGGTTGCTATTTCAGAGGTGAGAGAAGTGGAATCCCTCTTGCAAAGTGAGATACAAAATAGAAGCAATGATTAATGCTAATTATTTACAAATGATCTCTAAACTTCTTAAGAATCCCAAGTGCCAATAGAAATTGATGATTGAGGGCAGGCCTGCTAAAGCTGAGACTCTCTCCCATACTGTAGGTATGAAAATCACACTAAATACTGTATTTTTCCAGTTGGGTCCTTCTTTGCAGAAGTTACACAGGGTATCATGGTTAAACTTTACTCCATCCATCTCAGGATTTCACAACTTTCTTCAAAGCATCTTTGTCGGAATGTAATAATGTGAAATGCAGTGAGCACTGACAATTATAACTTAGTAGGCAATGAGTGGCAAATTATTGTCTTCTTTGGAAGTGCAGCAGATATATCATGTTACCACTTCCATTTCATTTTACCACTGCGCTGGTAATATAACAGTCCAGAATAGCGACTACTATGATCACTGTGAAGGGGACACCATTACAGCTCATAGATATTATTAATGACTCATAACATTCAGATGAACATTGCTAGACTAATGAAATATATAAAAATGTTCATGGCACCTTCCAGTTGTTGATTTTTGACTTTACAAAGTCACTGGCCTCAAAAGAGGTTTGGGTTTTTTCTGTGACAATTAGCGCAGCCTATGGTGTAAGAACCCAGAAAAATCGGTAGAGCATGAATTAAGGAGAACACGCTTATTGGTGCTTAGTGTATACCATCTGTCACTGAACCATTGCCTTGTCCTATTTCAGGCTGGGATGTGGAGAACACTTTGGAAGCATTATCCAAAATTTCCCCAGGAGGAAACAGCAAATTTGCCTCTCCTGGCTTTCAATGAGAGCCACTCATTAAAGCTGCGATTGAGCCTCACATCACGTACGCGTTTTAGCAAGTCATAAATCTGAGAACTGCTGAGGTCAGGAGTTTGTTTATGCGCTTGTGGCGGCTTCTCAAATGGCACCATCTCAAACCGTGGCAGCGGACCAAATACAAGACCCTAGGCAAAGAGAGGCAACAAGTCAGACCGACAAATTCCTTCTTTTAAAAAGAATGCACTTAAATTTCTGCCGCATTCGTTAGGATTGCTTTAATGCTCTTTCCATGTAATCTAAAACTTGAGCGGTTCTAGAACTGGAAAGACTATACAGGAATTCCCCCCCAAAAAAACTTTTTAGGCTTCAGAATAACCCTCAAAAATTTGAACCGTGAGTGGTTTGTTTCATGCAACCATTGCAGAAGAAAAAATTCAACGAGATGTGTTGCTTTTTTCATTCTATTTCGAAGGCAATTTTCAAAACTGTAACCGGGTATGTGCTCTAAAGTAATAAAGACCAGCCATTGAGTATGAACTGAGCCACCACTGGCTTTTTTTAACACACAGCCAGCTATGACACCCCTAAATCATAGTTTTCCCTGAAGCTCTGTGTTTCAACTGCTGTTTCATGAATCTTTAAAAACGCTTGGTAAACAGGGCCACGAAAGGCACAGACACATTAATTATTCATTCATCTGATGCTTTTATCCAAAGCGACTTGCAGTTGTACCCGTTTACATAGTTGAGTGTTTTACTAAAGCCATCCAGGTGAAGTTCCTTGCACAAGAGCACACCAGCAATGCCCCGTTCAGGATGTGATCCCACGACCTTCCCCCTACATGTACAGAGCTCCAAGCACTACCACACTCAAGAAGTCCATCAGCACTGATAAATGGAAGTTATTAACTGAAGTGAGGTAGGGATAACAATGACAAATCTGTACGCTGTACGTAATCGGCATCATTTCGAAATTAGCTACATATACTGAACTCAAACGCTTTCCTTTTTACTCATCTCAAGCTTCCTTCCTGCACCCCATCTCCACCTTCAAGCTACCCCTTGGTTCACTCAATCCGAAAGGGGTTCGTGCCTTCTCATCTTATGGCCAGGAGGCTACCCATTAACCAAGTAGGTTAAGACAGACTTTTCTCACCAAGTACTCCAAGCATTGACATAGCACTCAAACTCTTCGTTGTTGTGTCCAAATTTAGGCAGGGCAGAGAATTTCTGCACAAAAACTGGTGAAATGAGAATAAAAGATGGTCAGTCAGGATTGGGGAGAAAATATGTGCCCGACAAAGAAAAACTGTTAACTGGTCCAAAACTAAAAGTATGAACTGGGTTGTATTATTTCGCACTTTTTCTTTCATTTCCACCAGAATGTAGTCAATTGTGATGGACTACAAAACAGAACAGATTTAAATCTTTCCCCACTTTGCCGGTTAGCCAAGTAAAAACAAATTAAAACACTCTTCACAAAAAAGTGCAAAGAAAGTCTCCAAAGTGACTGTTTACATGAAACAGCCCTTGTTTACATCAGGGGTTTGTGACTAGTGCGAATGAGCTCAGTGTCAGCTCACAGAATAAGGCAGGCTGTTACTTTCTCACAAAGATTACACCAAGCCCGGCTTTAGAAATGCGTTCATTGGTTGGCCTCTGTTCACAGGGATAAAGAAATTTGAGCCTAAGGAGCATAGATACAGATCTCCACAGATCTGACCAGCTAAGCACGGACTTAGAAATCATCTGTAAAGGAAAAGCATAGTCCAAAGTTCACCAAACGTTTCTCCCAGAGAAATTGTTCCTCCTTTATTCTTTTTATTATTATTGTTATTTCATTAGTAAGACCAAACCTTACTAAGAATAAGGAGTAGGGGAGTAATTCAAATTAGTATTGGGTTATATATATATATAATATTGGGTTACCTCACATGACTAAGGAGCAACTACAATCTGTCTATGAGGATTACTGTTGGAAAACCCCTTCCCCTTTCATGAGGAATGAACCAGGGAGCTGCTTCAAGGGTGAAGATGGGATGGAGGGAGGGATGCAAAAGGAAATGAGCAAATGAGTCAGCAGGAAACTTGATGTTTATATGTAGGCAGAGGCTGACCTTCTCCTGAACTTTATTTTAAAACTTTATTAAATGGTTACTCACTCTAGGCTGTGGAAGCTCAGGCATTTGTGAAGTATCAGCAGCGAGTTCTAGTTTATTGCATTCTCTGTCAACAGACCAAACACCCACAACTCCCATCTTCACTGCCATCAGTGTGGGTGTCACTCTTCCAGTCAATGAATTCCTGGAACTTGTGCAGTTCTGTGTAAAATCATATTGTCATAGTGCTCCTTATTCCTAAATTATCTGTACAAGGATATAAGGCTACATCTTCCAGCTTCTAAAAATGTAGGGAAAGTAGAAATCAAATTGAAGTCCTTTGTCTTGCTCCCCCAGTTTAAGGTAAATTACTGATTTATTTTTAAACATTAATCACAGTCACATTCATCTGGCCTGGACCAGCTCATTTATCCAGATTAAATATTGAATGCTAATGAATGTATCTCAAATTACCTAGCAAATGTTAAAAATGTATATATTCCCAAGAACTAAAATGGATTTCCAAGTATGTATTATAGTCTGTTTCATCTTTACTTTGCAGAATGGTCATCTGTTAGTGCTTTACCGCTTATTATAATGTATTCATAGACATTGCAGTTCAATAACAAAGTTCTCTCCTTATACATTTATCAGACAGATATTTCTAGCCTCGGGCTTGCAGAGATTTATTAGTCATCACTTTTTTAAAGAAAATATTTTAGATCAATTTAGCAAGAAATTAGTTCAATCCCATTCAAATTCTTAAATACGCCTGGTGTAACATTTGGTGAACTTTAAAAATAAGCGATTTATTTTCATTCTAGATGATCTTTGAATCACTTAATACAATATGTTCTTAAGTTGTTAAAACACAACTGATCAACATCTTTAGACATACATATACAGTATATAATGTATGCATGACCTATAGTGCCTATTGGATTCTGCAGAGCCAGAAATGGCCATCACTGAAATAGACATTAATATACAGTAAGTTGAAACCAAAAAACAACAAACAATCCTGATACGATAATATGTGACAGAAAGGAGAGGTTAATTGCTTTTAATAGGGATTATTAGCACCTACCTTGCAACATTAGCAGTGAGTAATGTCAGAAAAAGTGCAGTTTAGAAATCTCAGACCTATTCCAATACAAAATACTGTGAAAGAATATGTGACAGCCTGCTATCCATGTCCTATTGTACAGAACACAGATCGCTTGTCAGCATATTAACTGTCAGTTACTCTATGAATTTCAGTTGCATTCCAAATAGGAAGACTAAATAAAAGCACATTACGGTATATTGCTTCTGGGAGTGTATCGATATATCTGTGAATTTGGTCTAGTATTAAAATTTGATTTAAAGCCTAGATGCAGATAATTTACTCCTGGCAGATGATCCCTTCAGGATGGGCTTCTGAATTACCAGTGAGCAATGTCAGCCTTTCTAAACAGGTTCAAGTGTTTCCATTTCAACTCCTTGTGTAAGGTTGCAAGATTCCCCAAGGAGAAACAGAGGGGGGACACAAAGTAAATTAGGTGAAGCTGTTTCTAAAGAAGATCTGCCAACTTTTAGGAACACGGATTTAGAGGCTGTACGTTACAGTGGGATTACCATTCTCTCAGCTGACTTTGTTCAACTATCACCTGAGTAACACATCAATGACGCGTTTAATAATAATTGCCATTTTCGTAATAAGCAATTGCACTTGTATAGCATTTTAATCTCAAATGATCCTAAAGCACTGTAAAAATCCCAATCCAAAAGCATTGCACCCACTGAAGAACTGAGGTACAGTGCCCTTATATTTGATGTGTGGGAGCCATCATGAATCCTGGACTTCCACTATACAGGGGGACCAAGATGCTATCAACACCTGTACACTTACAAATAGTACTGTATGTCATCTTTGATGAGGACGTCCAAAGCATAACACCTCTTACAGCAACCTGGTTTTTTAATGGTGGTCTGGCATTTCAGCACTGACCAGGCCCAGCCTTGTTCAACTTCTGAGAC
The DNA here is from genome assembly GCF_059453375.1 of Lepisosteus platostomus. NCBI lineage: Eukaryota > Metazoa > Chordata > Actinopteri > Semionotiformes > Lepisosteidae > Lepisosteus > Lepisosteus platostomus. The sequence goes on from NC_142624.1 coordinate 4,252,930, forward strand.
CTGACAAGAATGTAGTAGTTTTGCGCTCAGTGCTGTTGTTGGCATTTGTGCCAAGCAGGAAATACCCTGCAAAATCCCTTTTTCTTCTGCTTTCGAAAATGCCGATTTCATACAGTAGATCTCATGACTCTTTGATTGCATAGACCTTGTGAGCAATTAGTGGCAAACCTTCATATTAAAAACAAAAAGATTGCTGTGAGAATGTAACATTCGATCTTTCATTTTATTGGTCCATGAAAGGTGGGAAGCATGGCGGTGCAGGGCTTAGCATTGCTGCCTCACAGCGCTGGGGCCCTGGGTTCAATTCTTTTGGTGCTATATGGGTGTATGTTCACCACATGTTCACATGGATTTCCTCCAGGTGCTCCAATTTCCTCCGACAGTTCAAAGACATGCTGGTAGCTGAAATGGCTTCTGGGAAAACTGGCACCAGTGTGAGTGTGTACAGTACATGTGTGCCCTTTGATGCACTGGTGTCCAATCCAGTGTGTATCCTGCCTTGTGCCTGTTGCATGCAGGAATAAGCTCCAGCTCCCCTGCGACCCTGTATTGGATCAAGCGCTTGGAAAAAGGATGCATGCCCATGAAAGGCAAAACAAGAATGAGATAAGGCGATGACACCTTATTTGATGGGAGAGATACAGCATTTGTGAGAAGGGGCTGGTGTGAGGGAATACAACACTTTGCTTATCCTCTTCAGGTACAATGAACAACAGACGTGCTAAGACCTGCCTGGGAAAGGGAATTTGAAAACTGCATTCTATTCTTAAAACAGTCAAACCATACAACTTGGTATCTTTACACCATTTAGAATCAGCAATATGGCACCTTAGCACAACGTGAGACCTGTCCTGTGGTATTACAAGGGATGGTTAATGAATGATCGCACTATTGGCACAAGAGATCTGTTTATTTCTTGGTTTTATAAATGACTTACAGTATTTGCTCTTTTAATCATCTCACAAAGCAGGTAGTCGCCAGAAATGAGGGTGAATTTTCAGATATTAAGTTATGATATCAGCTCATCTGAACATTCAAGGATTTTCTATTTGTCTTATCTCCTGTTTTGCACATTTAGCAGATAGTACCAATAACACCTTGCCTTTATAAAATGTTTTTGTTCCAAAAGTCGGTACCCTGGGGAGTCAGCTTCTCTGATGATAGAGATTACTGTACATAGCAAAATATACTAGAAAATTTAGGAAGCCTAGATTTCTAATTGCAGGTAGTAAAAACTTCTGATTAATGTTTTATCAAGCAGATAGTGGCCTCTATAGCACAGCCTCTCAATATCTCAGGCAGGGTCTTAGTCTGGAGCTTAAAGTCTGGAAGAAAGAGTGGGTTCAACTCCATGCCCTGAGAAAAAATAATGTCTCTAATCATATTATTGAATGCTTATTTATTTTAAAAAATAATAGTTTATAGATGCACATATGAATGTAAATCCTGACATGAATGGAGGATGTTTGCTGCAATTTAATACATGAACTTATTAAGCATTTGGTGCTCAAAGCACCTTCCCTGATGATTCATCTCGCAAAAAAAAGTAGCTCACCCTTCAAGTGCAACTTTTGTGTTTGACCTGAAATTCATTGACTCATCACAAAAAAACAGGAATTAGACATCTTTACTTCCGTTGTCGACTATGTTTGCATTTTCCACCTTTATCTTCAATAACAATGCACATGCACAATAATTAAAGTTTCCTGACTGTGTGTGGCATAATTCACTTACCAGCATTCAGAAGGAATTAAATGAACAGAACACGCCTCAGAATGAAGAAAAACAGAAGGTACAGAGGGTTGTCTAGATGTTGCGAATTCCTCTCTCGTGGCACTCATGATGGTTCATGGATGACATCTTCCTCCTAGATGAAGAGATTGACCCAAAAGAAAACATACCCCCACACCTGCTTACCTGCTTACCTGCAACATTAGACTACAGATGCATTACAGACGTCCAACAGACGTGAGAAAATCAACAGTAAGCTCACAAACAGTATTCATAGCAAGGCAAAAAAAAAATCTACATCCGCGTGCTTACTGTGGCTGTACTACTGCATTGTCAGCAGGAATTCAAATCTGAATAGTTAATGCTAAATGAACTTAAGGTAAATTTTCTGGATTTATTTTAATGCTGTCAAGTCCTTTAAACCCTACTTCTTTTTGGATTTGTGGTATTTCCTTAATTAACGCTAGGATCCAACACTTCCTTCCTGATAGCTTTATCTCTAAAGTGGTATGAAAATTGATTTTCTTTCTGTCTGTGCCTCAGAAACTATTATTTGATGGGATTTCTTTTCTCTTTTCACAAACGGTGTGTGACCAAGTAAAAACACGATTCAAAAGAATCTTTTTTCATTCTCTGCAATATCATCAGTGAAGTTTGTCCATTTAAAGGGAATGATCTTTTTTTTTTTCAACGGTAGAACTGGTATCACAAAAGTATGAGACAGTGGTATTTCAGGTGAAAATCTTTTGGATCACTGATTTCTGTAATGAGCAATTGGAAATCAAGAAGCACCAACCCATATAAAAACAGCAGGTGTGCTCCTTCAGTGATAAATGTACCGTAGAAAGTTGTGAGAGATGCCATCCTCTATGCACTGTACTGTCACTGGTGAGGAAACATGTAGCAAAACACAAACAAAGACGAGAATTTTGAGGTGGGAGTAGAATTCACAAGTCCTTTGTACAACAAGGACCTATAACATCAGCTTCATTTTCCTACATTTCAGGAGTGGGGCATTTACTCATCAGGAATGGGTCCTCAACAGGAGTTCTTCAAAATCTTCAGAAGGAAGTTTAAATTCCAAATTTTATTATTCCCACTTTTTAAGGTCTTTGTTCTCATAATAAATTACTGTGTGGTGTATGTGAGGCTAAGTGTACGCGGTCATTAACATCTGAGACCAAAACTCAGGAGGCTCATTTTCAAGCACTGTAACACAATACATATCAAATTAAAATCATAGCTGACCTCCTGTCTTCAAACGACTAAAGCAAAGATTTCCAGTGAAACGTCCTGATGCATCTTTGTGAATGTGGCTAGCAAACGTCTTGACGAGCTAGAAAATGTGAGGTGTTCCATATCACTATAAAGTTGGCAGAACTTCAATTTGAAATATTAGTCTGCACGAAACCAAAGGTAATATATATTTAATTTTCTGTAGCGACTGCAGTGGTGATTGTTGATGGAACGGTGACTACACAGTGTAATAAATGTTTGCAGAAATGCTATAGAGACCAAGTTCCTCTGACAAAAACTTGCCCAACAATAATTCAAGTTCCTGAAAACAAAAAACCTTCAAAATGCTGCAGAGTATTCGGCACTTCCAAGCAATGCTGTCTACAAAGTATATGAATCATGTTTACATTCATATGAATTCATTTAATAGTTTCCAGCTTGCGTTGCACTTCTCCAAATGATACATATTACTCTCTGATGTCATGTGTTGGCAGGGCTCAATTTTCTTTTCTTAGCCTGGACAATTAAATCGTTTCGATGCTCTTCTGATCGGAACTGTTCTACTGGGCTGCAAATGAAAGACGAGACAGAAACAATTAAGAGCTAACAAGAGCTAATCATACTGTATGTATAGCTGCAAGGGGCGCTACAGAAGTGGTCACATTCTGTGTAGGACCTCTAAAGACAGGGATTCGCACACGCAGTGTGGTAGTTAGCGTAGCCACATCACAGCCCTTGTCTCCTGCATTCGATTTCCATCTGGGGTGGCTTCCGAGCATGTTCTGCTTACAACCATGCAGGGTTTCTCTGGGTGCAAGGTCCACATGCTGTCTAGGTAAATGGTCCCTGTAATCCTGAGATGGGCGCCCTCTCCAGGTTGTATCCTGTCTTGAGCCCATTGTCAGGCCAGTTTAAGACACAGCTCGCTGTGACGCTATGTTGCATAATGGGGTTGTTGAAAACGGATGAATAGGTTCACATGGTATCAAAAGCCTCACAAAACATACACATATAACTTCCTCTCTCACGTGTAGATGGCCAAATTACAGATGAACTACAGAGTATTACATGAAACCGATTACTACAATATTATTATTAGAGATGTTATCGATGTATTAAATGCACAGGCACGTGTGGTGCTCCCTAAAGATCGTCAAGGAGAGGCACCGGAGTCAAATAAAACTCCTTATTAAAAGATTGATCTCTTCATATTGCTACATTACAGTCACAAACCGCCAATAAACTGCCTACAATTAAATCTGTGCATCTGCAACGGGGGCTGTGTATTCCACCAACATATGAAAATAGTTCTTCTGTGTGTATACATGCTTGCAAATCCCTTGAACAAAGATGAGAGAGAGTCTGGACATAAACATGCAACATCCTGAAAGGTATGGACAAAGCCGACTTAACTGACTGTTTTAGACTGTTTCGGAAACACAAATATAAGCGTACAGGAAGGAAAATTTCAGCTAAGAAGAATAGACAGCAGTTTTGGAAGCTGGAGAGGACAGAACACACTAGCTGCCCTGTTGTTGAACCTGACTCTCTGGGATCCTTACAGAAATGTCTGGGAAAGATCTGTGGATCAATAAACTACTAACGAGCAAGAAAGCTTCTTTATGTTCTTATCAGCACTGCGCAAGTTCAACCTTAGACTTTTCCCAAAGGCAGGGAAGACCACACTCAACCTGAAATATTTCATTGGTTCTTAGCTGTATTACACAGTGGATGCCAAGATTAAGTCATCCTGGTGACCCAAAGGTGCAAAGGATATATGTGCCACAGCTACGTGGAGAATTAATAGTTTTAGAGGGTTGCAGAAAAGCTATCTTAGAAAAACCATAGTGGCTGATTGTCAAAGGTCGGCACTGCAGAGAAAAAAATTCACATTACATTTGCTGAAAGTAATTGTGAAACTTTACAAGCTCCGATCCACTAAGAGACAACGTTGGGAGGGAGAAAGGCTGTAATTCACACAATTATGTTGAGTCTGGGGTGCAGTGTCAGCCTGAGAGCAGCACAGGCACAGGAAGAGGTTAAAGATGACTCCACGCTGAGAAGCAGACTGAAGGAGCAAAAGACACAGCATTTCAGATGTGGAACCTTCTTGGGGTGTTAAAATTAGCCACCTTGTTGTTTCCCTAAATGATCGTTACTGTCTGTTGGCCAGTTCCGTGACCTTTTATCTCACTGTGTCTCTGAGCAATGTGTCGGGACTCTCCAACACATACTTCAGTGTGTCTTATTGCCCATTTCATGTAAAGCAAAAAAAGATGGAGCATTCAGCATGTAACTGAGCCCCAAGGATGAGAAATAGCTGTTTGATTTGTGGTGTCGCACTGCCCTCCACTGAGCTGTACACAATCGGAGAAGCACCAGACTGGTTTGCCTGAAATAAGACTGGTCATTTGTGTACTGTCTCGTAGTACTCTGTCTGTCAGCAGCTTGAAATCAGTGTCTGTAAACTCGGGGGGCACAAGACAGATGAACCTTCTTCCACCAGTTCCCCAATTATACTTGCCCACTCCTATCCAGAATTAGTGACGACAATTCAGTGGCAACTCGCCAAGTTCCTGACTTTTATGATGCTGAATTACAGATCATTCAATTTGCACGGGCTCACCCAGACGTTGAGAGGGATAAATAGTTCACTAAACGGCGGGATTGCTGTCACTATGCGATGAGCTGAAAAAACAAAAACACCCAGTGTCCTGCTGAATAAGTCTAGATTTTCGAGATGGTTTGCAGCTGCAAAATGAAATAGAGCAGACAGGAGACTTCGTTACGCCTAACTAAAAAATGAATTGGTTCGATTATCAGTGTTATCCAGCTCTTTGCTCCCGAGTGCTTGTGTGCTGCAGTTGGTAATGAAAGATAGGTGCTGTTGCAACCCGACTTCTCTGGCCATTACCCATTAGCAATGGATGATGGGATCAAGCTGTATGCACCAAGTCATCAGAAATTCTGGTGGGGTATTGCTTTAACTTGGTTAATGTTAATGTGATGTGTACACTATTCTCGGCCTCTGCCACAGTTGTTTTGCACCTTAATTTTGATCATTTTTCTTTCCATTCACAAGCCCACCAACAAATACAACAAGGTACAAAGATTTCCAATACATTAGGTATATATACTTACAGATATCTCGCATTAAAATCTTGTGTATGCACATTTTCACTAGAGATACAGATAATAGCCTTTATCATCATTCATTTCAATCATATTACAGTCATTACATATTACAGTCAAAACAAACAAGAAAAACATTGTATTCATATCAATTGTATCAATAGTTAATTCCAGAATGGCATTCAATTCTCCTCCACTGAGCCATGTTTACGCATGTGTATGTGGATGACTTTAATTTTGGGGACTCATTATCCCCCAAAGTGTAGCAATACCCCCCACTAACACTGCACATGTGGCTCAAGTCTCCTCTGCCTCAATTGCTTCAGTTCCATTAATGAGGTAACCCAGCCAGAGTGAAACCCTGCTCTTTCAGTTGAATTAATGCTTCAAAACCCATGATCAACCCAAGTCCTGTCAGCGTCCCAAGACTGCAAAGGACTTCACCTTTATCCTGCCTTGTTGGAACAAGCAGGACTGATTTAAAAATGAATTCTTTATCAAGCTTCTTCCCTGTAAAGGGGAACAGGCCACAGCCTATATGGTTTCAGCTCACTGGAAGCACAAAATAAACAGGACAATTCACACGTCATAGGACTGAAAGGCTTACATTGTTGAGTAATGGAAATTATGCCCAGGAATAAGTTGTTTTCATTTAGCTGCAAAAATGTCTTCTATAGATATGCTCCTGGGTCGCTCTTGAATTCATTTACAGAGCCCAATATGACAATGAACAGAACTGGCATAGGGATGATATGTACGGAATACAACCATAATACACAGCAGACACAAATGCAGAAGTACCTGTGTTGCTCAGTCCCATCTGGTACTTGTTTCAAACAATCTACTGATATATTAAGCCGATTGAAAATGTAATTGACCAGCTGCTTGATTTTTAACTGTTTTAACTGCACCCACGTCTCCAAATAATTACAGAAATAATCTCCTGTAGTTTTGCTGTTTTCAAGACATGTTGCAAATGAAACACATGTCGATTTTGGCTTGTTGCTTCCCACAATAGCTGAGCTCATTGATTAGCGATTAGGGATTTTTACAAAGGGGAGCATGGTGGCACAGGGGTTACTATTGCTACCTTGCAGCGCTGGAACCCTTGGTTCAATTTCTGGGGTGTTATCTACCTGGAATTTGTATGTTGTCCCTGTGTTCATGGGGGTTTTCTCCAGGTGGTCTTGTCTCCTCCCACAATCTAAAGACAGACATGGCAGGTTAATTGGCTTCTGGGAAAATTGGCTGTGGTGTGAGTATGTGTCTGTGTTGAGTGTGCCCTGCTAGTGATTGGACATACCATCCAGGGTGTATCCTGCCTTGTGCTTGTTCCTTGCACTAATAGTAGCCTACTCCCCCTTGACCCTGTGTTAGATAAAGTGGTTAAAAATGGATGGATCGATTTAGATACAGAGAGGGGAAGGTTACTACTCTATATCTCACACACCTGCGCTAAAGGGGATCTTTAGACTCCAGAGAAAGTGAACATTTTCCATCGGACGCTGCTCTGAGCTTGAAAGTAATTATCAGGTAAACTGATAGCTTGATTATTGTTGAATGATCATTATGTTGAATATGTCATCATGGCAGAGGTTTCCAAACTAAAGGAGCTTAGCTGCGCCTGTAAACAATTTGTTTTCACCAGTATTTCATTTTTTTTCTTTAGTCATATGCTGAAAATTAGTCATTGCTATTACAGTTCCTTTTGTGCTCAAGCAGCTGGTGTTATTAAGTAATAATAGCGCATACAAAAACACAAATTGTAAAATATATATATATATATTAGGTACTCAGCTGTCATTGCTCTCAATCTCAGAATAACTTCAAACTTCCATTCTGTTTTTAGGTATTCTGTTTCTCCTGATCCTAGAATTATAAGCTTTCTTAGTGCTATATAACCCATTGTTTCAATTCCACCTTGAAACTATAAACCTAAATAAGAGGACAACGTCTGAACCCCAATGCTAATTTCCAATTTATTATTATTCAAGACCTGCAATGTAAAGTTCAGAAAGTTTATTATTTAAGAGTTAAGTTGAAATTAAAACTAAAGGTTCAGAGGTTGTCTAGGACCAGGGCTCTGAGCTAGGCTGAGTGCATATCATGTGCGGGCCTGACATAGACACTCAAAGACCACACAGGACAGTGAGGTGACAAAGGCCAGATGGATACACTTTACCCAACTCAGTACTATCCATACATTTGGGATCAGACCCATTGAATAAGTGATGACATTACTTACTAAGCATCATTAGGAGTGTTAATAGTTACTGTCAAAACAGGGACTGACCACTGGCTTGTGCCAACCTGTACTAGCCAAGTGTTGTTAATGACTGCATGATCTATTACGTTAAGAGGAAACATGAAGGTGTTAACTTAGTGTTCTAGATAAAAAGGCCAGCCACTACGTGTTTCTTCCTTGACCCACGGTCCAGAGGTACTTCTCTTTTCACCTTTCCAACATGTGTTAATGCGTGTTTGTGATCTAATCACACACTAGATGTTTCTGACAGGTGAGAAACTGTATAAGGCTTGAAAACTATGGAGTCTGGGACAGCTTATTGACTCCCCCAACAAATTATTGTTCTTTTGATTAGCACCTGACTGCAAGAGATCTTATCGCGTCTTTATGGAATATTGGGTAGTGGCGGCAAACCGGAGCAATTGTCTCAGCTTTCTGGGCTGTCAAACGTCCACGTATGCACTAATCTGAGATAATGGCCCTATTCATTCTTATTATTAATATTATTGTGAGGCTTCCATCAAGGAGCTCAGAAAATATGAGATAAGGAGGAGGAAGAATTATGCTGGATATTGGAGAGAAAAAAATATACGAAAGACGTCTCCCTGAAGAGCAAATTTTAATCTAGACTGGATATAAAAAAGTTTCACGCCATAAACTGCAACACAAAAAGAAAGGATGAGACACTCCATCTTTCTTACTGTGCCTTCCTTCTGATGGCTATAAAAATAACAGAGTGGGGTCATAATTGCCCTCTAATTTCATTCTTGGAACATCTTCTGGAGAAAAGGAGGTTCTATGGTTTCTCAGTCTTTTAACACCATTTTACCTTCACTACGGACCACAAAGTACACTTAATTCAAAAGTAGGCTAAGGAAAAAAAAAGGAATAAGCGTGCATATAAATAATGTTCTCCATTTAACATCTAAGTAAACAAACACAACTTCCAGAACCACCTATTAACTTAAAATAGATAGCCTCCGTGTATTACCTCAATCTGTCATTGGTTAGTGGTTCCAAACATGATCTGCTACACATTACAAATTACATTGAAGTAACAGATCATTGATAATATGATTGCTTAAGTTTTTAGCTTACTAGGTCAGTGAGGATCTCAACAAGTACATTCATACCTTTCTTTTGGTTCAGCAACACACACATCTCTGTACAATTTCCAATAGCTTTGTTTTCTTGTTGCATGTTGGCTAAGCTGGAGCTTGAATGTTGCTTAAATGTTCCAAAAGCTGAATGGAAAATGATTTTTGGGATAAAAGGTCTAATGAGGAAGAAGATGAGAGGATGTGACAACTAAAACGTGTATTTAAAAGGTGGTGAGGTTCTGATTTTTAATATGCTGTATATAGCATTTATCTTTTTCTTGAGAAATGTTTTATTTCAATATTTGAGGTCTGTAATTCAGATCACATTCAATACTTTTTGATGCAGCCTATAATAGTAGCCCAGAAAGCCCTATAAAATGAATATTAACAATCCCAGTCAATGGCTTTCACTTTAACGCAAACGTGAACTAACTCCTAACTCTTCTGACTGCGGCCTTTCAGTCAGCAGAACTCAAAAGTTAAAAGGTATGCTTGTAAATCCCCTTGTAATCCTGCGCCTGACAATGCACAAAATAAGATACACCACCGTACACTATGAATATGTGAAATAAGCAGTCAGACCTTGTTTTCAAATCACAGTTTTGGCATACCTCCAAAGATGTGAGGTGTCAAACTCCCTTCCAAATGACAAACCCTTTGCACATTCTTGAGAATAGCAACTTTGCTCTGACATTCTGATTGCACGCAGTGAGAACGGTCACAAATACATTACCTGTATATAACAGAATATATTTATATATAATGTTTCACGTGGGGTTAATAATACATGATAATTCCACTTTTCTGTACCCGGTATAGAATCCAAATACCAATCAACCCAAACTGCACAATGCATTCTCCAATTGCCTTTTTCTAAGGGATTACATTGATTTTACCTTTTTTTAAAATAAATTGCATTTCTCAGTGCAGATGAAGTGTAAAAAAAAACTATACACAAAGAAAAAAATATGCACATAACCTCTCTGCCTGCTGGGAAACCAATAAGGTACAGGAGAGCTTAACAATGAAGGATAAATGAGCAGGATGATGGACATTGGTCTTCAATAGCCATATCCTAAGAAAGGACAAAGCCTGTGCATAAATAGCAGCTGACAAGCATAAGGTCTATTACCAGATGCACAAAAAGAGGAAGAGATAAAATAGATCAGTTACTGTCACATCCATATAAATGTTGCCATTGTAAGCTGGGATGATAAGATTTTTTTTCTGCTTTTCTTTTGTGCTACACAAGTGTGGCAGCTGAATTTTGATTCCCTTTCTTTCATTTCAAGGAATAAAGGCTGGAATTGAAAAAAGCAAACTAAAGAGATGGGCCTTATCCTTTCATTGTTCAAACACTGGTCTAGAAAGGGGGCTTACTGGATTAGTAATGAGATCCAATAGCTTCTTCTCCTTCAGGAAACCACTGCTTTTCCAGCCCATTTCATTTTGTAGGAAAATAAAATCGTTTTTTTTTGCTTTTTTTTTTCATTTTCATAGTGGTTGTTTGCTCGGCTTAGAAGATACAGTCCTTCAAAGCCAGTGACTGTGTCAAGGGTGCGAAGAAGGCTTTGTTTTAGCTCAATGGTGTGGTTATCAGTTTCAGTCTCCAGCTCAAGTCCCCATAGAAGGATTGGAAAGAGATTCACAGCAATAAAACAGTAGACGAGGGGGAAAGATAACCTCAGCCCCTTTGGGCTCACAACCACTCCTGCTATCCTAAATGAGCCACCCTGCCTAGCACAGCTGTAAAAAGGAGTTTTACCCAGCATTCATCACATTCTCCCCAGAGCCAGACAAAACCCAGCACAGCTGGAACTCCATCTATAAGAGATTAGCAACAAGATGGATTGCAGAGAAACAAATGACTCTCATTCATTCAGAAGCATCCTCCATTTTGAGGTTTTACCTCTGAAGGAGAAGAGCAATATATTTCAAATTATGTTTTCTCCCCACGTCGGCCTGTGGAAAAGCGACTTAAAGTAACCAGCTTGAGGTATCCCAGACATCCCGGTGAGTTCGGAGCTCATGAAGCCTTAAGATTAGTTCGGACTGCTAAGCAATTTTTCTCTTTAGAAATGCACTGACCACTGGGCATATTCAGCATTGCAACCGACTTGGAGGAGAGGGATGGTCAGACACCACCTACTGTGTGCTTTTGCTCTGAAGCCTGGACTGTGAATGTAGGTCCTGTGCATTTGAGTCCAATGTACAAAAAATTTAGCTACAATAAAAGAGCCAGTACACTTAGGTTTAGCGCTTCACACTCCATTTGTGTGGAGATTTAAACAGATATATAGCAATAACCACAAAATCCTCAGATATACTGTACCCAGCAGCCCCAAAAACACATCATACATATGCATGTCTGTTTTTAGATAAATAAATTATACAGAAATTGACTAAATGTTTCGGCATCATTTTGATTCATTGACTGACTAGAGAAAGAGAGTTGATGGGGCAGTGGTGATGGTGGAATGTTGAATGTCAAGCCTGGTAAAACCCAAGAAAGAAAAATACAGAAAGGAACCAATATACCCCACATATAATAAGAACAATACCATCAGCATGCTGGAGGCTGGAATAAAGCAGCACAGACGGGTGTTTTCATAACCTGCAATTTCTCACCTCGCTAAACGATCTCGGTCAATGATGAGAGACAATGTGGGCAACACAGATCGCAACATTCCATCAAGATCAACAGGGAATGTGAAGTCCAAAGGTGAAGGTCTGAGCAGTGTCTATTCACCTGAGAGCTCCTCTGAAAGTGATCGCTGGCAGCCTGTCTGCGTGCCACTACACTGGTCAGGTCCTGCCACCTCACCTGCTGCCCATCCAACAGGATTGTCCTGAAATGAAATCATTCCAGTGGGACAGCCCACGTCCTCATGCTTGTCCAGGCTCTACATGAGGAATGTGACAGAATCCCTGGTGCGATACATTTTTACTGATGTGCAGCTCGTATTGTTTCCAACAGTGGTCACTCATTGCCTGTGAATGTCACAGCGGACACCTTGTTAATCAAACCTGTTGATGACTAGTATTAATCAGTGTAATGAAAATACCTTCCCCTCATTAAAATGTCAGTATGGTATACAACAAGATCTTGTTGTCATTCTGATAATCATTTTGTGAATTTGCTACAGTTCCACATTATGTTTCTTTTGATGCTTAGGGGAGTTTTGATACTTGCCAAATAAAACAAACCCCTTATTCTGTATTAGCTGTGCACCTACGGAAATGGCCAAAGTGGTCTGGGAGCACAATCTGGTCAAAAGTCCAGACCAGCAGGCTTTCATATTGAAGTTCTGTTGTATAAGCAAACAACGCGACACCACTTCAACCAGGATATACAGAGAGGGAATTGGTCTGGCATGCACAAGGAAAGACAAGTACTGCCAAGAAAATTAAACATTTTTATTTGTTTAAAAAAACAGAACAATATACAGAGCGGTGTAAAAGTATTCACTCCCTTCCAATGACATCAAGTTTGGTTGAATTAGATAAGCTGCTCAAATTTTTTCCATTCTTATTTTTAACCAAAAACTAAATATAGTCGTCTAAGTAACTTTCTGCACCTGGGCCAATTTACATTTTTTATAGCAGAGACAGCAAATCAACTTCTGCAATCAACACATTTTAGTTTTTAATTTTGCTGACATTTAATTTCTCCTAAGCGTATCCAGTTTGAGGAGTCAGGTTTTGATCAAAGCTATTCACTTCAATGCAATGAGCATGCATCATTTGTAATTTAACAAAGTGGGATGTTATTGAAAGGTGGTGAATTCATTTTTAAGGAATTGTGTACTCTCATAGGTAAATACTTGGTAGTATTTAAACACATAACACATTGTGCGTTTTCCTTCTGTTGAACATAAAAACACTGAATTCACCCATAACTGTAGAGCTCCTGTAATCAAGAAAGGCTACTGGATTTCCCTTTCATTTCATTCTATATTCGTTTTATGGTATAGCAACCCTCAGCAGGGGACATGCATTTATCTAAGATCTTTCTCTGTTACCTGTGGAGCGGTGTTTTGTGCTTCATACAAAGTATTCAGTAAACCTCCAATACATAAATGTAGTGGTTTAAGTACACCATTGTCACGGTTGTTCCTCTTGAAGAACAAAGGAAAAAGAATAATTTGCAAATTATACTAAGTTTTTGTGGCTGGTTCATATAGTACATATCCAGGGCTAATTCGAGAAGTAGGTCTAAAGTCAGTGGCAATACTGTTCTATTAAAAACAGGTGAACAGCCTTATGTAGATCTTTACCATATTAAAGATCCGTGCAAAATATATTTCCTGCTCTGTATCTTTGCTGTTTGCCTCTGTGGAAATTGCACACAACAGTCTACTCTACTCTGATACAGGTTTCTAAAGAACTGAGTAATGGAGGCTCAAACCACTTCTACAGAGCATCAAACAAAATATATCATTAAGATTTTAATGTGTTTTGTAGAAGATATAGTACATGGATTTTTGGATAAAGATTAAATGTCTATGCCGACAGTCTGTGTCGTCAATTTTATTGACTATTCATGGCTGATCATGATACACTGAGGGGATTTTGGTGCATAAGCCCTGGTGAAAAGCACAGAAATGAACCGAAATGGTCCACTTATTAGAGGCAGGATTGAGTTTCGTGAAGACCACCTTGATGGACATCAGCGAGTGTGACACAGATATGGATGATGATGTCTTAGTTGTGGAGCTCAGCAAGCCTGTTTATATGGAAGGTCCAGGTGTGATGACGTGGGTAGGAGTGTGTAGTTGCTACAGACGTCCCCTTGTTGTGGTTGATGTCAACTTGTCTGCACAGCATTGCATTGATCACATCTTAGGACCTAAGGTGTGGCCCTTCCTATGGCCTTGTCCTGTCATGATGTCTGCCCTCATGCCGTTTGTGCAACAAGATTTTCTTTCAAGATGAGAATCTGACCGATAAGCTGTGGAAGCTCTACGTGTCAGACTAAAGCCTCATGGAACATCAGTGGGGAGAGCTCGGATGACATGTGGCATCTCACATGGTTCAGAGACCAGTGTCCAGACACATGCTTGTCCAGGCTCTACAAGAGGAGTCCCCTAACAGCATCTGCAAGCTGGTGAAAAGCATCTGACACAGACGTAAAACTTGCATGGGTTCCAACACTGCTGCTCTCCTGCTCTTGTTTTTCTCATTTACTTCCCACACAAAAAGTGGACTGCACTTCAAACCTGCGGGGTTTTGACCTCCATAAAATTGAGCTCGCACAGTTCTAGTTGTACTTCTTTTGCATTGGAAAAACCTCTCTTTCAGTTCATAATACATGTCACATGCCATTAAAATGAATGCGTTTGAGACGGCAAGCATATGGAAGACTGTGCGCAAAATGCAGAGCCTAAAATGTATATAAAATGGCAGGGCCCTAGAATTGTTTGTGGTCTGAACCATGTGCGCTGTTTTCCTATATGAGGATCTGGACTAGACTCTCATATCTTGTTTGTTTGTTTTAATTTTATTTATCAAGGAAAACCTCTGTCAGGAAGTTGTACATGCTGAGAACAGGGCTTGGGACAGCTGCAGGGCCATAAGACAGCAAGTTCCTTTCCCGCTGGGATAACAAACAAAAGTTTGAGGAAAAAGGGGTGCTTTATGTGAGAGGAGAGGTCAGACTTAGCTGGGGTGATAGGGGAAGACGCCGCAGAGCTGAAGGCAGAGGGGAAAGGATAAAAGAGAACAGTACAGGACTGCAGGGGAGTTGGAGCCTATCCCAGCAAGCAATGGTCACAAAGCAGGGTACACCTTGGACAGGATGCGAGTCCATTGCAGGGCACAAACAGATACAAACATACACACTCACACCAGGGCCAGTATTCCCAAAAGCCAATTAACCTACCAGTGTGTCTCTGGACTGTGGGAAGAAACTGGAGCACCCGGAGGAAACCCATGTGAATCTGGGGTGAACATACAAACCCCGCACAGATGGCACAGGAAACTGACCCCAGCGCTCCACTCCATGGAGGTAAACACGCAGGTAATGTGGGTTAATGTTGTATTTCATGTCCTTCCCCATTCTGTTCTGGTTCCTCTTATGTACCCTGTTGTGTCCTGTGCCTCTTGTGAGTACTACACTGCAAACGAAGAGCAGCTGTGTGAATGAACATAAAGATGTGATGCTTAAAGGCACGTTGTCCACTTCACACGCGAAGGAAGGGAAAAAGAAACTGGTGTTTGAGACACAGCCGTGGGTAGCTGTATCCACATTTATTTAGGGTAAAAGGACTGGAAACAAGGTTTTCGCTACAGAGTGCTTTGATCTGTAACAGGGCTTATAAAACGGAAAATTTGGTTTACTTGTTTTTTAGTGGCACACCAGAAATATTTGCGTCTTTCTTTTCGGCAGAACAACAAGTGGATACAAAAAGATAAAAAGAACAGAGTCTCGGACAAGCGCGTTAATCTTAAACAGAAATTACTGATCCTATGGTGCCACCTCGCGGTGAAAAAACAGACTTTAAAAATTCTCTATTTTAAAGGCTTTTTAGAAGAGCCACCTAAATTTTCTGTCACTTTCTTTTCAAAGAAAAAGAACAGAAAATGAATGACTTGACTTCCGAGGTTTCCAATATTTCTTTTTAGATTAGATAATAAGAAACGCAGAAAGATTATCTGGGGCTGCATATTTCTGTCCACACCACTCGTGATTCGTCCTCCTAACGCGTAAATAAGATTATGGTACCGTATTTATACGAGAAAAAGTGAACGATTATGTTGCGAAAGTGCAGATAAGATAAAGAACATCAATAAAATCCAATGTCTGTCTCATGTGAGGCGATTATTATTATTGTTGTTGCTGCTGTTGTAATAACAGGATTTAGCATAAACTACAATATATTCTGAACAACAGCTGTCTGCGTTTGGCGCTATAGTTTAGGCAAATCCCGAGCTCAACAACTACTGAGTATCTAACGGACAGGTAAAACGTCTATTGAGGCACACCCAAGAAAAGTCAACATCAGACTAGTAGTGGTCACTAACAATCTAGTTCATGTGATAATGTTTGATAAAGGAAAAGAAACTTAAAAGGCATGTTTTAAAGGTTATGTTTTAAATTCACGTCTCATGTGTAGGTGGCGCTATACAATATATTGTATGACCAAAAATATTGAGGACCACAACAAGGCTATAATTCACAGGAAGGCCTGTCTGGAATAATATACAGCATGGTTTTACTCCACTCAAATGGTAATACGGTAAGTATCAGAGGGTCATGGAAGTCCTGTAGGCAACAATATGATTAAATCTCAAAAATACTCTCGGCAGCAACCAAGCAGTGAGTGATCAGAGGTACTGTACTTACAAATTTGTAAATCTACACCCTTAGCTTGCAAGGTACGCACTGATGAAGCACTTGAATGACATCATTGAGTTTTTACCGATATAAAGTGCACAGGACACAGCACCGAGCACAAAATGGAGGTGACACACACATGCCTACAGTACATTTAGTAAATTAATAGCGCTCTACAATCCCACTTTGGTGGTGGTGTGATGTGCATCAGTCCAAAAGGCTGTCTATAGTCTAAGCCCAATATTCAATACAAAATGATCATTTTTCAATTTAAATTCATATTTTTTTCCCCAACTTCCAACAGTTCCTGAAAGCCAATCTAAAGGTCAGCTGAAAGGAAACAATGAGAAGAAAACATTTGTGTCTTTGGGGCGAGTTATTTAACGAGATAATGTTGTCAAATTGGCCGAGACCCATAACTAAGCACACACATTACAGAGTATGAAAAATTTACAATATTTATACCAGAAAACATGAAAGAAAAAGCTAAGAGAGTCAAGGCTATAAAACATCAATTAAATTCAAAATGTCTGACTGATGTGAGGCATATACAGTTCTGTATATATTCCACCACACTCTAGCTACCAAAGTACTGTATAAATTACTGAATTTCAGAACTATTATTTTTCCTTTAAAAGTTCTGGAGAATACAAATTCTATTCAAAAATAGCTGAAGCTGCTAAACTAAAAGTTGGTAACATTATAAGGCTGCCATTTGGTAAACGTCTTGATCTGCCACAAAACATTTACAAACTTCTCCATCCTTCCCAAGTCTTTATGACACATTTCTTTCTGTAACTCAACAGACAGTAAATATTTATTTATGTAAAGTGATTTATTTTGTCCCTTTCCTTCATGGAGTTATGGCTGTCTATATTCTAAGCCCAACATCCAATACAAAATTCTATGTACAGATGTATGAAGTTAAAAAAAAAACTGCATCAGAGTTAAAAACTGCATCAGTCCAAAAGTCCCCATGAGCCATTCGCCTTTGAGCCAAAGCATGTGAGACTAACTCTCAAACCTGTCCTTAGTACTCCACGAACAAGCCCTCCGTCAGCAACTTCAACAAGTCCATTTTGAGAAGCAAAAAAATCTTTCTTCGTCTTAATCCTTCCCAGACTTCAGCGGCTGCAGCTGGATGTGCAACAAGCGATCTCTGAGAAGAGAGTTAAGCAATAAGAATGACTGTTGGCCCAGTGAACAATGTGCAGTTTTCGGTGCTGTTCTAAATTGAATTCTTCACGGAAAACATGATCATGACACCATAACTCTCTACATTAAACAGCGCCTCTACCATCATGAAGTGGCATAGCTAAACAAACTCCATGGAAACTGACAGAACAGCCAGGCAAAATTGACCCTTTGGAGCTATATAGTGCCATACGTTACCGTACGTACAGGAGGTATTCACAAAGACAAAGAATGTGTAATACAGACAAATTGGAAATGGATACATAAGCCACAGGACTTACAAAAGAGAACAGAAGTTACATTAACAACTGTCAGTCTGTGCAACATTACTGAAGAACTAAAACCAATCGAATTCAATTAACAAAAAATTGTCAGAGGTTTTTTAGTGTTGATGCTTGATATATTCATTCCAATTGAACTCTCCACCCTCTCCTTCTCTAGATAAGCTCCAGTAATGCTTGTAAAATGGAATGTGTTTTCACAGCTATATTTTTAACGAATTGCTTTGCAACAGGAGTAAACACAGCAGGAAACTGGAGCACCTATCCTAACAAGGAACGCAAGCATGGTTACAAATGAGAGGTGGCTATTCGACTCGTCTAGCTCGTTTAGTATTTCAGAGCTAATTGATACAAGAATTTTCTGAAAAGAAGCCAGAAGGTCCTGGCTTCGGTATCATGGCTGGGAGCTTGTTCTATACTCCTACTAACCTTTGCAGGAAGTATTTTTACATCCTGTTCTCCGTATGAAATGTGCTTCCTCATAGCTCCTCATCCACCTGTGTCCTTCAATTCAAGCTTCACAGCTAATTCTAAAAAAAGTCTACTGATGCAAGGAATGTGGAAACCTAGCTTTAATGCGGACACTACACTTCAAGACCCAGCTAAATGCCTTTTTAGAGCCATTAGCAAAGAATTTTGACTTTGGAGAGCTCTGATATGCCAGAGCTTACAGTACACAGTTTGAGAGAAAAGCAGGCAAATAAAACTTCAGAGAGCTCTTTCAGAGGAAGAGGGCACAGCTGCAAGAAAAGCGCATGAAAAAGTCCCGGTAGCCATTATCAGATCTGAAAGAAGCTGCAGTGCCAAGAGCTGGTAAGTGCGAGCAAGGTTTCACTGTCACAGACCACCAAGGCTGTCTGCCGTACTTTAGGGTGCTCAGGAGGGAACAGCAGCAGCTTCTTAATGCAGAAACAATGGGCCGTTTCAGACACGGCATTGCCTACCTTCAATGGCAAATGTTGTAAGATGAAGTTGGATGGACAACCCCAAGGAGTTAAGAGAAAAGGGCGTCTATACCTGCGGGACTCAGAACCAGGGCCTGGAGCAGGTCGGAGAGAGAGACGATCCCTCTGACCACGTCGTCATCATCCACGAGAACCAGGCGGTGAACCTGCACCCCCCGAACCATTGCCAAGGAGTAACGAACAAGGATTAGGCGCGTCTGAGGGTGTTCAATCGAGAATTTGCGTTATAATTGAAGAAACAACAACAGCTGTTGTACTGCACTGGTCTGTTTCTGAAACATGTAAACCAGTAAGAAAAACGTATATTTGTAGAATTTAAGTTACAACATAGGGAACTTTTCTATAAACTTAGGGTCTCCTAAATACACCTCTGGGAATCATAAAGCCCAAAAATTGAACCAACTCAGTTCAGCAAAATTATTATTTGATGGTCACAACACCTTATTCTTTATTTCCTTGCTCTTAAGGCTCATGCAAGTGAAGGAAGAGGTGTGGATTAGGGAAACTGTTTAAGACCCTGTCAAAATGCCTACCTCAGCTTTGGCAATGCGATCGATGATAGTTTCCAGGGTCTCGTATGGGTAGCATTTGAGCACGCCTTCAAAGCAGTGTGAGCGAGCCTGCAGAGCCTCCTTCACCCTCATGTCTAGGTTGTTGTAGGTCTTCAGAGCAGCTAGATTCTGGAAAAGGAATATATATTTTTTAAATAACATCCGAAATAAAAATCATAGGGTGGAGAGCTTTGTTCAAATCCATAGCCTGCTACTTTAAAGTTCAAAATTGAAGACACCATTTCTCCCCAGTGATCCCTTCATCTGCTTGAGCTTTTCTTTCTGTACCGCTTTCTCGGCTCATTTGCATTCTTCAGTTCTTGTCTATATTTCACATGTTTAGTCATTCCAGAGTTTCTGGAAATTTCTAGTGATAAGCAGCTAAGTGATTCACCTAGCTGCTAAATTAACACGATAAGCAAAATACCCTTGCTAGGTTCCCATGTTTTAATTTGTTCTTCTCTACCATCAGGCCGAGGATCAATCTAAGTCTGTGTACAGAAACTCACTACTTAGTGAGACACTCAGCTCATTAGTAAACAGTTTTGAAAAAGTCATTAATCCTTGACACATCATACTAACACCCCACTGTAGCTAAAGCCATGTTCTCATTGAGTTTCAAAACCAGATTTGACATATAAGGACAATCACCACTTGCACTGTCTCATAGAACTCTCCCCTGTGTACATGTGAGCCTAAGTGTTATTTTGAGTATTTTGACAAAGGAACAGAGGGTGGGTTTATATAGGCTCAGCAAAAGGGATTAGATAGCTTGCAGTGCAAATATCTATGCAAAATACTTAATACACAAAAACCATACTACCAATGAACAAGTGTGTAACTTGTTAATTATGTCCTTTGGATAAAAGCATGTATTGAATGCAAACCATTTATAACCACACACTGGCAGAGTTAGCCTTTGGAAAAATGAGAGCACAGGTATCTCCTGGAAGGTCACAGTCACCCAAAGATGAGAAAAATTGAGAATAAATTCGCTTTAACAGTGACGACCTGGAAAGTACCCATTTACACAGCAGGGGATTTACTGGAGCAGTGTGAATAAAGCCCATTGCTCAAGGGTATAGTGTCAGCAGCACTCAATCTGAATCTGAACCATCAACAATCTGGTCCAGAGTACTATCCTACTGAACATACAGAAACACTAACAGGAGAGCACAGGTGGAAACTGCATGGAAGGGTATTTAAAACTGAACAGATCAGGGCTTCTTAACCCAGAGGAATTTTGGAACAAGCAATCCAGCCAATGTTATTCAAGCTGACACCCTGGTCCCTTTCAAGAAATGGCTCAAAGAGATCCTTGGAACAATCAGCTTTTAGCTAATCTCATCTGTAACCTTTCCTACGAGCTTAACCTCAACACTATGCTGCTCTCCGAGAACAACAGTTCTAGCCATGAGCACAATATCGAGTTTAATGCAATGCATAACTAAGCTTTGTACAATATGGTTGGAAAAAGACCTTCATTTACTGAAGGGTTTTCATTGCAATACACTACTTACAATCACATCGAACCGGGAGTAGAGTCCCACAACTTTCCCTGAAAAGAGACACAAAAGAGTATCAATCAGACTCATCACCTAAGGACAGGCCACACTTTACAGAATAGCAGGACAGACAGTAAATACAGTGCAAGGTGTGATATGTGCAGCAACAGCTAGAGGATTATAATAGAATGAGCTCCAAACACCACGCCACTCAAATAAGTCGTAATTGGACAGTAATTGAGACTTCAATAAAAAAATATGTGTAATGTGATCTTCTGTACTCAATGTTGCAGGAGTGCAGTTCTGGCCATAACAGTTTGTGGTTTGCAAGTTGGACAGACATACTTCTTGTATCTTGTGTCGACCACCTATTTTTGGCACTCAGATACCACTGCCAGGAAATAAAAATAACCTTGTGTCATAACCAGTGCAGTGCTCTATATTAGAAATCAAAAAGTCGAAGTTAAGAATGAACATACTACAGTACCACTGACACTTTGCCACCTTAACGTAGGCCATCACTCATATGGGGAGTGATTGTAGAACTCAAATAAACAAGTTCATGCTGTAGACATCTTAGAAGACAAACACCCAGCTCTCACAAGTAAGCATCCAGTCCCGAAAACTCAAAGTGGTTTCATTTAACTACAGACTAAATGCATATGTCTCTGAAAGTTTTCTCAGATATTGAGTTTCAAGCATTATGGAATTTGGGACAAAGTAAGTAAATGATCCTGGTCAGATAAGACGAAATGGTCGTAATGAAAATTGCGTTCAACTCGACACCATCACACCTGTCAAGAATAGTGGTGGAGATATTTATATGCAATCAGTAAAATTCTTTTTTGCATTTTTATTTTGTGCATTTTGATAACGTTTTAGATCCTTAACATTAAACAGTGTTCAGTGTTTTGAGTTTAATCTTATTGGCTTATTAACATTTTTCCTCTCCTGCCTAGCTGTGTGATTGTCTAACTCAAGTTTGATTGGAGCAAGGAGTGACATGTTTTTCCTACCTGAAAAACAGACACTTAAAAACTTAAACTTCAAGTCAAAGGTGACTATGGAAACCAACTCCCAATTCAGTAGTTTGATTAAATTCCAATGAAGGCAATATGGAGACAGATGTATTAGAGGTTATTTGGTGTAATTCTCCTAGCAAAAAGCCTGATGGTAAGGATGACGCTGACCAAACCCCCCTCACTTTTATGAGGAATGAGCCAGGGAGCTGCTGCAAGGGTGAAGATGGGGGCTAGGATGGGTATGAGAGAAACACACAAAGGAAAGTCCAGAAAGCAAGATATACTACATGTATGTAGGAGAGCAGAAGGCGGCGAGATTAGGATTCAGCTTCAGATATCAAATTTAAAGGTCCATTTCGGTTGTTTTAAAAGTAGAATTTCACTGAGGCACATATGTCTATATGAGGCAAGCTAGAAGTGAGGATTCTGTGGTTCTATTGCAGCATGGAGCATTGAAACATACCGTACCTTCATCATTCACAACCGGGAGAGCTGAGACTCGTCTCTCTACAAAGATTGACAGCGCTTGATAAACTGTAGCGTTCTCATGTACGGTCGCAATTTTCTTAAATGTCCCAATTCCCACCTCCTTAATGGTCTTTTGTAGAAAACGAGGCTTAGGAATCATTGAACCCTGAAGAAGAACCGAGAAATTATATTTAGCTATTATTGACCTATTCACAATATCAGAAGTGTTTTTGAGTGCCGTCATGCAAATTCAGAAGCAGTCTCCTGAAATTATCACGATGGCCCTGTTAATTGGAATTTATTTTACATTTCTAACCTTTTCCTGTCTGGTAATGCAAGATATCGCTGGATTCAAGCCAAAATCTGTATCAGATGATAAAGAAGATTATCTGGTCATTATCAGTGTTCAATGGAAGCACCTCATTTCCAGGTAAGTTTAGTTTTTGCTTTCCAAAAAAGTTTTTCCATAAACGAATTGAGCTTGCAGTTCAGTCCTAACTTATTTTTTGCTGGGCTATTTCCCCTCCTTTGGAAAAGCCACAGCTTTTTAGTTCTGCACTTCAGGTTTTACACTGTTCTCTTCATGAAGTGTTCTCTTCATTTAACATATTTGTAAATCGGAGTAATACTGCTACACCTCTTTGGTCAGGCCTTGTTTTAGGCATTTGAATGATAAGCTTCATTTCGCTGGGTTTTGGTTTTTAACCAGCAGTAAGTGTGCTGGAATGAATTGGATAAGGAAACATAAAAACCTTATGCTGTTTTAGCATTTTCATCTAAAGCCATGCTATCACAACACAATTTACAGCCTCCTTCAGATAAACTACAAAGCAGAGGTTTCCTTTGAGCCAGTTGACTTAACATTGCAAAGAAACCAAAATACAGCTTGAGGGGAGTAAGAGCATATGATTACTTTAAAAAACACATTTCACTGGGAGGGACAAAAGATAATCATATGAACCTGATCTCATTAGGTTGTGATGCAAGCTTGGATATAAAATTACTTAACTACTACTGGTAAAACATTGAATCTGGGGGGTCATCGGTCTTTTCCCACTTTATTTATGCAATCCATTTTCCCCACAGGATGTCTGTTGTGTTTTGGAGGAACAAAAACCTCTCATGCACATGCCCCATCCCGTAATCTGATTCCCCGAGCTCTTACCAAGTGACACATGACTTAATTAAATTGAAATGTATGTAGTGCGACTCAGAAAGCATCACACAACCAAAAAGGGACACATCACACCATCAAAGGGCTTTCACCAGTACCCTTACCAGGGCACATGACTTCAAATGAACAGAAAACGCATCCAGCGCACAACTCAGAACACAAACCATCACTGAGAATGATACATTACTTACGAAAATGTGTAGGAACTTAAGGATGCGCTTGTGTGTGAGGATGTGGAGAACATTCCCTGACTCTGGATCAATCACTGGCAATCGATGAATCTTGTTTTTCAGTAAAGAGTATATAGCATCGAACAAGCTGGAAGGAGAGGAAGTGCAGGTGAGATGATTGTGATTGGGAAAGGGAGGAGTGCTGTTGTTCATGTTTATCCAATTCCATATCCTCACCTTCTGAACCATCTTTGTTTCTACTTTAGTACTCATGTGACATTTTTTAACAACCAAGCAATACTACACCCATGTTGTAACTATTTAAAATATCCTCTGAGCATGCAAAGCTTCGCAGAAGAGTAAGAGTTGAAAGAGACTGCCTTCTTGGCGAAAGGTTTTAAGTTTATAAATGTGTGAAGGAAGCAAAATCTTGTTATCAAGTGTGTGATGTTGTATTCTGTATCCTTACTATTCTGTAATGGAATAATTTTACATAATGGAAATGATTGTACATGAAACTAGAATGCATGGTTATACAGGGAAAACCGATATGGGTTCCAAGGGTGGATAAGAACCCCAATCCAGTGGGAATATTCAGAAAAATCACTAGATGTGATGCTGTTTAGATTCAGTGTATTGCACAAATGACTCTTTAGAGAGCTTTGAAGCAAGAGTCTTTCCGAAAATTAAGGGCAACAGAGGGAAAAGGGGTTTTGGAAAGTAATGACCGTGTAGTGACCGTGTATGGCTAGGCATTGTGTGCTATGACTTCATTAATTTGCACTGCAGTGTAAACAGGTGGTTATCTAAAATATTGTCTACATTTTTAGGTTGTCTGAAGTTCATCCTTTACCTGCAATAGGGCGTAATGCTGATCAAGGAATTTAAGGAGTATTGTAAGTAAACCTCTGAAAGGAAAACAGACAGACATGAATGACAAGAGAAAATCTTAATAAATAAGTAATAAATAATAATAATTAATAATAATAAGTCACCTCTCCATGTCTCAATTTTGTGTTCTTCAAGTTCATAAATCTGTACCTGCATAGCACAAGTGATATTAGAATACGACAAATATACATACTGCAATATGTATGTATATTACAAAATCTTCACAAAGAAATGAGTTCCTTATTTAAACTGATGAAGTAGACAGCCTTAATGCTTAAAAGAATGTTTCTCTAGGAATTTCCCACCAAATTAACAATGAATAATAAAGCAATGTGACGCAATGTGACAAGTGTAGTGTTTATACTTAAAAATGAAAAGCAATTTAAAGTAATTGTAACTCAGAAAAAAAATATTTGAATCAAAGAAGTGTGCTTCTTTCCTGGCCTGTGAAGTGCAAAGGCTCAGTCCTGAAGATTCATACAGCACTTCAATATGAATGATTTGCATACGTAAAGTGAATTGAAAACTCACCATGGGCGATTTGTAGTATCTGTGAAGAATATTGATGAAATCAGTGATTGTTAGCATTCCTGTAAAAATATAAATGCAGCACAGTGCCTAGTATGTAGTACCCATATATATATATGGTATTTTGTTGTATAAGCAGATGAGTTTCAGCAATAATAGCTTGATTACACTTTTCATTTTGATTTATTTTATAGATATTATTCATTTTATTGTTTGCTAAATTTACATAGCTCTCCTTGGGCTACGAGCCATGTAGACATGGAGGATAATACAGATGATCAGAAAGGGTTCTAGTAATTTACCCAGGCCAATTCATTTCACTGTTAAATTATTAAGACTGCCATATCAAAGAATATATATTAAACAGTGAACAGGTCCTACCTAGTGAGCCTCCATATGAATGGACCATATCATTAAATGATCATCCATGCACCTGTTGCATTTCAGCATACTAACAGGGAACAGAAACATCATAGTTCTCTTACCTACAAAACGTTGAATCTTGTTATCCCAAAGAGGAGCTGCCCTCACCCCATTGGCCACCAAAGCAAAGAAAGCCTTCTTCACCTGACCGGAATAGGCGACATGAGGTCACTCATCATTTAAAAGATCTTCCTCTTGCTGAAGCACTTCAAAGTAGTACATACAAAAACGTTACATTTACAGAAATGCCAGAACAAATGCATCCTTTGGTGTTTCGGTCACGTGCTCATTCATACTGTATGTACTGTAAGCAATTTAAACTCTTGGTCCTATAGTTCTGTTAAAAATACTTTTAGTGGTGGACAAGATGCCCCTCATATGCAGAAAATGACTAACAGCTATTCAGACTCTAAACATAAGTAGGCCATAGTAGGCCTAAGTAGACCATAGTTTTGATTTAACACAGATCGGATATAAGCTAAGGTGCTTTATATAAGGGACACTTGCCTGCAGGGTAGTGTCAAATATTACCAATTTGGAGCTAGTTGGAATGGCATCATAACAACAGTGACTCATCATAAATTTCATATAGACGTCAAAATCTGGGTCCAGCGCTGCAAGAGAAAATGACAAATTAAATTCCTACGGCTTTCACTCAGCTTCTGGAGCAGTGCAGTTGTTTTGTGTTAGGCTGTGCAATGTCTGCAGCACTAGCAAAGCATACAGCATTTTCTTTATAAGCAGAAAAATAAGAGCAAACGTGTGCAACTGGTTGTTGATTCTCCACCTGAGAAGACGTTTACCTGCACATGCATGGTGAATCCTGAGGCGTACATCTAAATTGTAGAAAGGAGAATAAGCTGGGACCATAATGTAATAATCAACAAGAGTTTCAGCCTCTGATTTAGTTCTGCAAGAATGTGATTGATTACAGTGTTGAGGAAACATCTGAAAACCTCCTAGCTTAGTTAGTATTCTTATATACTTTAGACCTTAAATGTAATAAGAATTTCAAGAAAGTCTTAATGAAAGATAAAGATCACCTGATGCTGCTAATGCAATAGACACTGCATTAATGTAGCATACGCCAAATTCTGCATTGCTCACAAATGAATGTTATCCTGCTGTCTTCTTAATGCCTTTGTTTCTGTATGTGTGCAAGAATATTTTAAAATCTTTTATAATTACTTTTTTGCTTCAGATACAAAAGCAATCATATTGTAGTCTCTCTGTACTGTATATCTATTGGGCCACAAGCAGGCTCTGCTGTACTGTTATCATTGCCAGTGCATTGCTCAGTTTAGGACAGAAACTTCCCACATGTTTATAGTCACACTGACAAATGGAATTACAGTATCTACACAATAAACAGAGAAACCTCCCTTCTCCATTTTGATTATTATTTCAAACAGAAGTGTGCTTTGATGCAATCAGCATTCATCCGGTTATCATTTCAAGAAAGCAGTTGCTTTTTTATTTCTTGAAATGGGTGTACTGTTAAAGAAGAGCAGTACCTCATACATCAGTCAAAATCCCATGATTCAAAATTCTATTGTTCGAGGCAGTGTGGTGGTTCTGTCAAATCTAGAAAGTGAGCATCAGAATTAAAATGTTCTCGTACAACAGAATCTTGGTTTAAGCCTGCAAAATCAGCACACAAGGGAAAAGAAATGTACAAGAGTTACCTTCCATTTTATCTTTCATCACAAGGCCATTATCAACAAAGGGGACCTTCGGAGAAAAGAACATAAATTTTTCAGAACGTAACATGAAATAACACGCCTCAGAGTCTGGGGTTCTGAACTGGGAAGATCAAAATGAAGCTAAAGTACTCATATCCTGTGGTTGTGGGTGGGTGTTCTTCTCCTCCAGGTATAGAGTTGAAAATGAGTTTAGAGACTTACTATAGTTCCATCTGTGTCTTCTACACTTGACATTTGAAAAGCTAGAAACAGTTCTAATTTTTTTCTATAGAGGCCTTAATTTACAAGATGGGTCAATCGAGCAACCACAGTCCCTCAGAGATTATCTGGCTACATGTCGTCCTGGCAAAAACAGCATGTGCTGTTTATTTCAACCTGATAGAATAGCATGAAATGGTATCCACTATTAGACATGCAGGATAATACTTTCTTGTGCAATGCAAGGCTCTATGTCAACTGTACTTGCAGTATGTTGTTGTTTATACAGACCTAATCAATACACGAGGCAGTATTGAACAAGCTTGCTGTGCGTTTTCAAGTCACCACCACAGAAAACTGGTCTACAGGAGACTTTGAGTTTCATTAGTGAGACATCACCCCCTAGTACATAGGTACAAATCATGCAGGCAACCACAAGAGAATGTGCCTCCCATCAGAAATTTGTTTCAGACAGACTACTGATCTCTGACTAGCACTGTGATTTCCTCAGCCAGGAGAATTACAGCAAAACTATTAAACTCATTCTCCCTTTCTATCTGTTGGCTCGTTTAGTGATTAATATAATTTGAACAAACAACTGAAAATTACTTGAGCTAAGAAAACTTAAACTAACCTGAACTAAGTTTGACAAATCTGTCAATTTATTCGGGGGTCTTGTAGCTCTCTTTTCATAAAAAAAAAAACATACTGGAGTTGCTAATTGGTTTAAGATTCAGGTCTCCAGTAATTACTCCTGTATCCTGACTGGATAATTCTGTCATTCTAGTAGCTTCCAAGAAGAGGATTGTGGAAGGGTTTAAAAATATAGTATGGGTCAGGTCACCACCTCGATTGATCTAGGTTGCCGGGTATTGTTACAGATAAAATAGTTTATCTGTGTTACTACATCTACCAAGACTGAAGTTGATCAGCTGCCTAGTCTTCAACCAGGACGAGCTTGAATTTGGTGAGCAAAAGAATAATATAAACAGGAAAACTTTAAATCCGTACCGGCAACTGGGATAATGGAAACCTATTCTTCAATTAATTGAGATTCAGTACAATAATTGCAATATTCAAGGGATGTTGTTCCTCGGCCATCATGTAAAAGTTCCCAAAAAGTGCACAGAGCATCTCATTGTGAACGAGATGAAACACCACAAAGCAGCACGGATACCTGAATATGTTACCTTTTTTTTAACTTTGAGTAGCAGGACTGTGTTCTCATTCACTGTCTTTGGTGATCTGTCTCTTGTCCTGTTGCTGCCCATTGCTTCACAGCTTCTATGCCTTCCAGTCATTTTGTTATCTCCCCTGACTTCTCCTTCTCCTCGTCTACTGTGTGACCAAGCCTGTTGCCTGTGAGCATCTGAACTGCATCATTTTCCGGTGCTTCCTCAAATCTCCACAACAGACCCTAGATTCTGCTTCCTGCTCTGCTCATCCTGACTATTGCTTTTGCTCCTGATTGCCGTGATCTCGTTTTGCTGAGCACATACCTGTGCATCGCATTTTATTACCTTTGTGATCTGCCATGTCAGTACTACAGGGCTCCTGTATTCAGCTAGATAAACTACTAAACTTGTTTTTGTATAATGTTGCAATATGTGTCTGCAATTCATTTATTTTTGCCTCGATTGCAAAATGCGTTGCATTTAACTACTTGCCGATTTGCCTCGAATAAATGTGTCAGCACTTCAGCATCGTAACTGCCATGAGCTTCTAAAAGCATGGACAGAAACTTACCGTGGTTTGAAATAGAGTCCTTTTGTGCTACTATTATCAGTACTGACATGTGTTTCACACCCCACAAGACTAATATAGAAACAGCAATACCTCCTTGAGATACAGTATTGCTCTGAGATCTGAAACACATCACACAGTCTGACATGGGGAAAATCACAAGCTTGAACTTTCGCATCCACATTTCGACTTTGAAACGTCTCGTTCGCATGGCAACCTTTTCCCCTTCCCCCATTATACAAGTAAAAGATTGAGTTTTCTCGGTCAGTGGTTTAACAAATACTCTCTGTTCAGT
Organism: Lepisosteus platostomus; assembly: GCF_059453375.1. NCBI lineage: Eukaryota > Metazoa > Chordata > Actinopteri > Semionotiformes > Lepisosteidae > Lepisosteus > Lepisosteus platostomus. The sequence goes on from NC_142624.1 coordinate 4,282,821, forward strand.
ACCTCTGCTTGCAAGTAATGAATTCTGACCCCTGGTCTTTGTTAGACCTCCTCTCTAACAGCAGAGGCTATGGATACAGACAATCCTGTTGCTCATTGAACCCAGATTGGGGGGTTCCTCGTACCCTACCTGGGAGAGGGGATCCATAATGGCCTGGCTGATCCTCGACGCTTCAGAAATCCCCAAATCCAAGCAGCCCGTCTTTAAACATACTCCAACAGTGCTCACTTCAGGAGCTCTCCTCCGTCTAAATTGGGAACTGCAGCCACTGGCATGCAGAGGAACAGTCTGTCAGGGGGGTGGGACAGAGCAGATGTCAGCGGGAGAATAACACAAACGGCAACAGTGCAGGCAAGAGGCGAAAGGGCAGAGATGGCTGGGAGCTCAGGACTGCAGCCGGTCGAGTCCACGCCACGTTTCTCTACGTACTGTACCAGCGGTACTAGGGCACTTCAGAAACAAAGCCAAGTGCCAGTCTGATTTCCCAATCTGCTAGTTTGTTATTTTGAGAAGACTTCAGAATCAAGCCAGAAAACATTTACACAAATGTTGTCCTACAGTACCCCGTCACCTGGATCTCTGCCAGCGTTGGCGATTTTATGGGAGCTGGCGAAGAACTCCAGCTCAGGGTGGGAAAAGCTGGCCAGCCAGCCTGTGTCTTAGATGGAGAGGAGCAGAAATCTTCCTTTGCACCTGTTCATACAGGTCACCTGTCTTGACTTTCTGAAAACAGCTTTTACTGTCTGAAATCTTTTCAAGTGGCAATAATGTTCTCAAAGAAAAAACCGTCATCCATGGTAACCACTGTTGTACCCCTTTCAGGGGTACTTCACTCAGCTTGCACTCCACTATGCCCTATTGTATTTAAGAAAACCGGGTTGCCATTGCAAGTCATCGTTGCAAATGAGGCTGAGTTAGCATACCACTTACCTAAAGGCCAATGGCGTTATTAGGGCACCTGGTGAAAACACGGCTTGTACCACAATTTGAACCAGATTCTCCCAAATAAACAGAAGAATGGGCTGTACTACACAAGCCCAAAAGAGACAAAAGGAGAAGGGACAACCTTCACTTGATCTATGTGATATGATCGACAGCCTAAAGATCACTGGTATGTACAGTACTCTCTCTGCCTGTACTACTGCAATTTGTTTTTGGAAGGATGATACTCAAATGGCTGATCGCTAGGCTCTGGAGGTTGAAGTCAACCTGTGGCATATTAGGTGTCTGTGTGAACTATCCTGTATTACGAGAGTCTGTGAGAACTGCCCATCGCCTGTCACTGGAGCTCTGCAGCTTGTGTCCCAGCCTTGCAGCACAAAAGGAAGTACAAGCCTGTGCATAGATTCCCTCAGAATCATCCTGGCACCCACTCAAGTGAGAGGCCTTCTCTCCTTTTCCCTATCTGGATTTCTAATGTCGCCAGATGCTACGTTTGCCTTGCTTTACAACTTGTAACTGAGCAGTCTACTGGTAGTTGTGGCACAATGCCGTGCTGGCTTACGACAAAAGCCCCCAACGGCACACACCTGGTACTTTGTTGAACACAGAAAAGCAGGGCACATTTCCTTTGCTTCAACTTTCTTCTTTGATTTAGGACACATACAAAGGACACAGACGTGCAAATTTAATCAAGTCCTAGCAGCTCGAGCAGGGAGCTGTATCAGCGTGCACTGGCTACAAGCAAAAGAAGCAAGTAGAGGAAAAGAAACACTCTGAAAATTAGAAGGAAGAATCGTTTGGACTGTTAAGCCTTCTTCAGATGTGAGCCTCACTATTGTTAAATTCACATGGGTGGCACCCTTACCATTTCACTAAAACTCCATTTCCGTCTTGAAAAGACACAAACCATTTTTTCTTTAGAAACTGATATGAAACAATTGAACTGAAAATAACCCAGGATGTACTTACAACAACTTCCAACTGAGTTCAAAGGCAGCCAAATAAAATATTAGAAACATGCTGCAGAAAGATGTTCTGTGAAAGTTAACAAGGGAGTTTCAGTATCATGTTCCTTTTGCAGCTAAGGAAATAACAAGGACAGAAAATTACACTCAGAAAGCAGGCAAATGTTTTTACATGTGAATGATCTTAAGATCTCCAATATTTATTGCATGTGCATTTTATTATAAGAACTCATTTATTTAGCTACTAGTAAAGTTAACTGTACTTAACCACATATTAGTAACTGATCTCCTGTACCAACACAACTCTAAGACACATCACAGGTGGTTTCTTTAAATGGCTGAAGAAATGACTAATGGGAATATAATTTGACTTAGTTGCCAATATGCTTTGAATTATGATACAGCAGAAACAGCTTTTAGCCACACCAATGCTTACTATAGACAGGAATATAACCCCGGTCTATACTGTGTCACCACTGAAGCTACAGTAACCTAGTTCTTCAAATATGCCTTACCTTGACACTTGTTACTGACTTAGCACTAGAATCCTAATGAGTCATTACAAACCCTGCTATATTTAGGGACTGTGACCTGATGGTTATGTGGTTTCATGCTACACTGCTGCAACTAAAAAAAAGGAGTAATTGTGATCATGCAAACCTTAATAAAATTCACTAAATCCAGAAGAGACATTTCAGCTTGAGACATGACATTCAGAACCTTTCTGAATCAAGCAATTGTATCCCGCCAATCAAAAAGTCCTCCATTTCACTCAGATTTTTTCCATTTCAGGCATGTCAGATGTAAAATGGTAGCTAAAAAATATCATGAAGAATAAAGCAGCAATAACTGCTATTTAAAAACAAACCAGTACAACGTTTAGTGTTTAAATTCTCAGTGTACAAATGCTGACCCTTTTATTTAACAAACGTATCCAAGGAATAATAAGGTTTCAAACTTGAACTATAAACAGTTCCCTGGTGTTTACTTTTAAACATAAACGTCTGCTAGTTTGGCAAAATATGTAGGCATCAAGCTGTTTCTTGTATTAGTGAAATGCCCCACAGCAGACAGGTTCTCAAAAACATACTCCTTAAAAACATACTTTGTTATTCTTTTTTTATTCCACAAGAATACACATTATAGAATATAATGAGCAATATAGAAAGCCATTGTTTCTCCACTTTTGCTCCATGTTTGAAATCATACGCCTGTCGTAAAAAAAATCCTTAAACATCCATCCGTTGTAAGAACCACTTAATCTTGACAAGAGTCTTAGAAACCTGATCCCTATGTCCAAAATAAAGGGTGCAGAAAAGGATTAGATCCTGGATGAGACACTATATCCTTCTCGGGATAGACACACTGGAATAATTTTTGAGATTTCAATTAAAATAGCCAGCATATTGGAGGAGCTGAAAACCTCACTCAATGCAGGAAGACCATACAAACTCCACACGAAAGCTTCCCCAATCTAGAACCAAAACCAGGACCTAAGAACTGCAAGGAAGCAGCACTAACAATCCTGGAAAAATATAAAAATAGATCAATATTATTACATTTTCTAAATAACATTACTCGGACATGCATCTCATGAATCATGCATCTCATAGAAGAGCAAGATCTGTCACACTGCATGTTTAGTCTTGAAGTTTAATGTAAGGTTGGCAAAAACACTACTGTACGTGGCATCTAATGAACAATTATCCACTATCTCAAACAGAGATGTCCGCTGGTATTTGACCTTATGATCTATAACACAGTATGTCCAATCACTTGCCTTAATTCTCCTCTAAACATGACACCTATAACATAATATGAGTTATAATAAAGCTTATTTTCTGCACAATCCTAAAAACATTTATTCAATACAGAAAACTCTCAAGTAAATCAGAGGCATAACAAAACAGCCTTTGAAAAATAACAGGCAGGTTAGTTTCATTTTTTCTCTTTTCAATGCATTACAAAAGTCAAATCATTAACAGCACTGCTTAGGTCTGGTCAGCCAGCTTCACAGTGCTATTTCAGGGCTTGACCTGTGGGAAACAGGTCGGTCAAGTTAATGTCAAAATATTCTTTTTCAAACATGGGCAGAGATAATGTGAAAAAAGCATGCCCTGCTTTCAAGCAGCACACAAATAGAAACACCTTACTTATCCCGTGTTACACAAACCTTTGAGTAGAAAAGATTAGTGCAATAGGCAAACTAACCTGCTGTATTGTAGGTAATACATGAATCAACAGGAAACTTGCAAGATATTATATGCTGATCAGGTGTTTAAAAAGCACACAGGGTGAAATTTAAAAATCTTATGATTATACTACAATGTTCATCTCAAGAACTGCAAAGTAAAATGCCTTGTGTGAGGCTAAATATAACTGACTCCAGACACTGAACTTCTGACCACTTTGCTGAGGTTGTTTGGAGAATTCTATGCACATTGATAGATGAGTTTTAGAACAAGATCTCTTCATGTACTTTGAAGTTTTTGGTTGTAAAGATAACATTTATCGCCACGTTAGTTTGAGAGCTCACCAGTCATTTAAAGATGAAAATTCCAGTTAGAAGCATATTGCCTCTTATCTGGCTCGTAATGAAGAAATACTAAGCTATTTCAATAGGATTTAAAGATATATACTTAGAAATTATATAAAATACAGCATTTCAAAAGATTTTGAAAGGGTTTTCACCTTTGCTTAAGGCAAGAGCTAATCTTTTTGAGGAATCAAGCCTTGGAGGAATATTCCAAGCTACTGTGTCCCTTTGCACAAAGACTCAAATGTGTGAAGAAAACAACCCGTTTCTAATCACTGCCTGAAAGCAAAAGAATACTAAGCACTATGGATCAGGTGACCTACAGCTTTATCCATTAAGTACATCTTCATAGGCTGTAAAATACAACCTAATTATTTTACCATTTAGGTCCCGGGTGAACTAGTCATTCCTGATGGCTGCTTAAGAAATCAAACTCACGTGAGAACATCTGCTCCACCACTGATGGGGTTTTTATTTGCTCAGTTCAAGTACTCCAGATCGGTGTCATCACAGGAAAATGGTAGAATATAAGCGATGGAACTGCAATTTCTGAACCTCTGTTTGGATTAATACACCAATATACAGTAGAAAACAATAGAGGAATAAACTTTTTTTATTGTACCTGAAGTGTTCTCTCACACCTCTTTGAAGTCCGTTCTAGGACAGCTCCAGAAGACTGAAGTCAAACAACAGTCCTGGATTCTCCAACAATAAGGTCAATGTTGATGAACCACAGTGGATGGGCTAGAAGCCTCTACATTATGACACAGTGGCAGAAGGAGTATAATGAATGGCACACAGAGTCTATGTTAAGAGATTTTGTTGGTTGCAACCAGATTAAAATTATTGCACATCGCAGAAGCAAAATGAAACTAAAAAAAAAAAAATGGATGTAATTCATGACTAGGCAAACACCTAGCCAGGTGATTTTTAATGTATGTAAAACCCCTGTGCTTGTTTACATGTAGTCAAAACTATAAAATCAAGTACTAAAATGTTATATATGTTACATCATTTCTATCTTCTAGATAGCATGGGAAAGCAATAAAAAGGCTAAATGTCAAAATGTTCAGGTATCTTGTCAGATGTGTAAAAAAACAATGCATGTTAAAATCATAAAATGAGTTTGACCTCAAAGGCCAAAAGATTCAAAATCCTCAAAGGCATTGACAGTCTTCTCAAGAATCAACAGTGAAAGACACAAGAGAACAGGACAAAAGTGGAAACGCATGGAGTCAAATCTAAAACTGAAAACAGTAGAAACTTCTTGACAAAGTGATGTGAAAGAATGACACTTTACCCAGCATTGTGGTGAAAATTGATCCTCGGCTATCCATCAAAAAAATCCTTGAGTTCCTTGGATCAATAAGCTACCAACTACAAAACAGGTCAGTTGGGCTGAACGGCCTCCTGTTGTTTGTAACTGTTCTCATGAAAGCTGAGTTTCCACACTAAACTTACCAACCTCAGCTTTAAAAACAATTGTATGACTATACCACGATCTTACCATTTGCCTGTAGTTTAATTCGTAGAAGGCCCAACCTGTTTCCAGATTGCAGCTTGCAGGAGTGTAATTTCTGTTTTTGCTGATAATATATATACCACCAGAATATTTCAATTAAATTAATTCTATTAAAATGTAGCCTCATTTTAATATACTCTTTTAATACTTAATGCCTAGTTTTGTCTCCTTGGGTAGTATCGTCATCGATTTTTGTTACTTTCAACATTAAAAAAGGTATTCGGTAATACATATGCAAAAGTGATGAGATCTTCAGTTTTTTTTCATGGAGTGCATGTTAACTCTAAATGTGCTCTCAGTTGATCCCAAGCCAAAGAGTAGACGTTTTTTTCTGAACTACATAAATGCTCACTATGGGGAGAGGAAAGACAAATACATCCCAACTAATTCTAGTTAGTTGTAACTTGAGGCTTCATTTCCACATATTCAGTTTGGTAAACCAAATTAATCCTAAGTGAGAGTGGCAAAATGAAACAAAAGCGATGCCATAGAACAGAATCTTTTAATTTGTTTTAATAACTCAGAGTTGACAACTGGATTCCTTTGTGGGAACCCCATGAAAAACAAGACTTTTCTATAGCATTTGTTCTTTTTTTTAATTGAAGGATCAAACCCTCTTCCACCCAAAATACTTATATGGTCGGGATTTCTGAAACGACCAGTCAAACATTTCCGTCAAGTCAATTTAAGTGTCAAATCACCTCGAAGTGTGAGCAAAAATATTTTTTTTTTTATGAACAGAGCCCAAAGTGAGGTGGCAAAAAATGAAAGCGAACATCCCTCAGAATTGGAGATCGGATGCAAAGTTTCCATATTCAAAGAATCTCTGTAATTCACACTGCTACTTCAAACAGACTTTTCAAACAAAGTCTTCCAACAGTTTGGCCAGTTATTTCCCTGCAACATTCTTAATACCAGATCCTGCTTTTCCGACCTGAAACAAAACCGACAGACAACCTCCTCTTTTCAAGCCAGTGAAGACCCTGAGGTTTGTGTGCCTGCAAGAAGTCAACGCAGACAGTGAGGAGAGTGGATCTCCAGCGATGTGTCATACGCAGTCCCTGCTGAGTGCCCTCTCACAGGCCTGTGAATCCGCCATCTCCAGGTTCTCAATCAGAGGCAGACTCTGGCTGGCTGGCACGGACAACAAACCCTTCACCATCTCCTCAGGTTCATGCGCTTTTCTGCCGTGGTTCACGGTAAGACTGTATAAACAAAACACAGTATAAAACAAATCAACACGGCAGTTGCATATTAAACAAGCACGGACAAAATGGCAAACTGTGCCAGCGCACAGCTTGATAAATCAAACTGTCCCTGACCAAAAGATAGAAAGGTCTTTAATAATACCAACACCCCTCACCATTGCTGGGTATCTGTCCACATCTCTGGATCAGTTAATCTACTGATCAGTTAAATATTTATTGTACTATCCTCTGCTGCTTATTTTCACCATTTAAAATAGAATTTAAATTTGCATTTGAAAAAGGTGGACCTCCGAGTCAAATAAATATTTTCCTAATTAACTCACTGATAACTCTCTTGATGAGGAATGGAAAGGGGATAAAGAACCAATTTTGCATGAGGTGGACAAACATACAATTCATGCAAACCTGAACCTGCAAAAACAATGGATTTTGGAAGAAAACGTGGCACCACTTGGTGCAAAATTACCAGTAAATTTCAATTTCTATAATACATTACATTTTGACACTCAAAATATCTCAGTGTGCATCTTTGCAATCCACATATTAAAATGTCAAATTGCATTCAAGTGATCTGTTATTTCAATAATCATAATGACATAACTCTGCATTAGTTAGATGTAGTAATCAGAGTAACTGATCAGCTGTTTGTATCACCTTTTTTTACATTTATTCTTGCATTGCTTTAACTACCACATTTTATTCTATTAATATATTTATATCCGGTATTTTTTAATTCATGTGTGTACCTTCCTTATTTTTCTGATTCCTAGAACCACAGAAATACTCTGAATTCCCTGATCCAAAGACTTTAAGTAAATATTTAAACATTTAAGTAAATATGTTCTTGAAGTAAATATACTTTGAGAAAATCAAAGCGCTACAGTTGCTTTTACACATCGATACATTGCAGAGTTAAGATTGTTCTTACCTGACTCTGACCGACTCCTGTTTAGGTGTCATAGGACCATGAGATTCAAGCTTCTGGAAAGCACTGGATTTTGAGGACCACTGACAAAGGACAATGGACATCTGTGATGTTAATAATATTCCTTATACTTAACGAAGCATTTTTCTTTAGCAGTTTACTAGGTTGCCTTAGAGCACATATAACTTCAGAGTCTGCTCTTTTCTTGCAGGTTGGTCACAGCAAGTCCTAAGGCTTGCAGCGTCAAGGTGAATTAACTGCGATTACAAATGGGTAAAATGCTCAGACTTTAACCAAGTATCTTTAAAAAAAAACAGATTGGTGAGCTGATATAAATCACAATAAAGCCATTATTTAGCGTGGGGAAACGATGCTATGATCAGACAAGATTTTGCCATGAGGCAGAAACATTCAGTTTTTATGAAAAAGCACTTTTGTACTCACAAGGTGTGCCGGATCAGAACTGTTTCCCAAATGAACCCCTTTTTGACAAAAACTCTTCAACACACTGATACCTAAAATACAAAATTAAGAAACTAAAAAAAGGCAAGATCTACTGTTGTGGAGTGGATCTGAGAGTTCTAAACAAAACTACTATACCAAATCTAGTCAAGTATTTGGAAATGTCAACATTATGTTAGTATTAACAGACTGAAGATGTTTTCTAAACCATTCAAGCAAGCCTTTCTTATGTAATAAGGGGAAGGAGATGTCTCTTATTTCTAAGTATTTTTTAAAGGCTGACAGACTAAAGCAGATGCTTACAAAAAGGGCTGCTATAAAATAATTTTAAATTGGTTACTTGATTGAGTACTAAAGCCCCAGTTCAACAACTTCTCTTGCTGAAGGCGTAGGTCAGATGCGTGTTTCAAGTTTAATTGCAGAATATGCAAAGTTCTTTTTCTGTCACAGAAGGGTTTCATTTTCATATCTAAAAAAGACTCAGTTTGTCATTTTTGCTTTTGCTGAAACCTGGAAGACACTTAGCATGGAACTTTTTTCAGTGGGAGTTTGTAATCACCCCGTCTCTGTGTTGAACAGACCCATCTGTATTTTGAACACAGCTCTCCCTGCATCAGTGTAGCTCACATGTCAGACCGATGTCAAATGTCACAGTACCAAACTAGCCTTAGGGGTGGGGAATCTGGCCTCCACTAATTTTGAAACATAAGCAACTAGCTTACAAATGCAAACTAGAGGAGGTTATTTGGCCTATTTACCTTGTTTAATAACCATCTTCTGACTGAACCAAGGATCATATGCAGCTCTTTCTTGAAAGAAACTGGAGTATCACCCTCACAAAGGGCTAAGAGGTTTATTCCAAAATTGCACAACCCTTTGTGAAAAGAAGTGCCTTCTGCTCTCTTTCCATCAGCATTTCCCTAAGTGACTGGTTCATGTTTCACTGTTGATTCTGAAGAACTTGACTGGGATAAATTTGTCAAAGCTTTTCAGGATTCTGAAAACTTGATTGCCCCAGTCAAAGACTAAAAAGATCAAATGTTTTCAGCCTTTCAGATAAGGAAGTCTGGGAACCCATCTGGTTGCTTTCCTATGGACCAATTCCAGAACGGCAATATTATTTTGTAACATGTTGTAAATTATGCACAATATTCAAATTGAGTTCTTACTAGTGGCATTTTGCAGTCTTAACATTACCCTTCATTTAAATTATACATTTATTGAGGATCTACATTAGAAGACATGCAGAGTATGTCAACATCTGCGACAGACGTTGTCTTGAGAATTCTTCCACATGGTCAAATGACCCCACATGGCCCTCATGAAAATGAACTTGGATCGCATTGTTCACAAAGCTGAAACCTGGGATCTCTATGTCACACCATGAAGAAAATTTAATGAATTAAATCTGCTGCTTTTCAAGCACTGTCAGACATGCAAATTTATTTACCGACTTGTAATTTGTTTCAAACAATACTATATTTATGCAAAACATTATTTTAGCTGCAGCTCACTGAGAAAACATCTCTGATCAGATTAACTTCTCCTCTAGCCTACAGGCTTCAAGTATAATATCACTGAGGTCTGTGGTCCAGAGATCAGCGTCAGAGCACCGTCGCTTCAGTGACACTGCGGTTAGCTGTTGCATTCTTAACAGTAACTGCTCTCGTCATCTATGCAGAAAATAAAACCTCTGCAGAAGACAAGCGGTAAAGACCTGGACAATCTTGCGCCAAGTGCAGCAGGAGCCCTACCTTTCTGCCTGTTGAGACAGTACTTCTGCTCCCACTGGTCAAGGAGAATGTTGAGGTATCGTGGCTGCTCAAAAAAGCGAAGGTAGCGCGAGGAGCTGGGGGTGGGAAACACGCGCTCAAACTCCCCCCTCCTGCAAAACTCGTCTTCCGTTTCCGCCAGCACCCGAACATCATCAGGAGTCAACACGTCCAGGATCGAAGACAAGAACTCCTAGCCATCCAGAAAAAGAAGAGGCTCAGGTAATTAGCAAATCCTTAGCATTTCCCCCCCCAGTAATGACATGTTCATGTTAGTTGGTGACAAAGCCTGCTAAAATTGTCATAATTCCATTAAGAATTTATGTTTTATCCAAATTGCAAAAATGTATTAAGCAAGCACCTTGGAAAAAAAGTAGGTTTCATCTATATTTTTTCCAAGGCAGGTTATCCCAGTAGCGCGATATTCAAATGTTATCTGCAAGTGTAAAACAAGACTGAAGTGGCCTGTGAAAGGTTTTACTTTAGCAATATAAATGGGCGATTTTAATGCCATCGATGTACCCCAACATCTTAATACACAGAACAGACAATGCATCACCCCAGAAAAAGAATCAGCTCATGGAATGGCAAAGTTGTATTTTATTGAGGTATGAGAGGTACAACAAAATGAATTAATCAGCAATGGATGCTCATATTCTTTTCTTCTCTCTTCAGCATGGAATAAACCTTTACTTGTTCCTTTGCAGCCTACGCATGCTGACACAGCTACCTACTTGAACTACAACATTATGTCTATAATGCTGACATATTTGTTATGCAAAGCCTCATGTATTATAAACAAATTTGGACTTAAGCAATTATACCAATCTGTAAAGTGCTAAGGCAGACTCAGGAAGATTCTTGGTTGAAACGCCAAATTGGGCTACCATTTTCTACAAGGAACAATGAAACCTTTTCTCTCTCCAAAGACACAAAGTGTCAAATGTAACGGAAACCAAAACTGAAGCAAGTCTAAAATAGAAGCAACCTGACAAAACTCTTTAATGTTCAATGCAAATAGCTTTAAAAACGTATAGCTGGAATTGTTACCTGCTCTGCAAACCTTTGGCTCAGAAAGTAAGCCCTTTTCACCTTCTCATCAGAAGACAGCTCAGTAACATATTTAGTCTTCTCTTTCGCGTTTGCAGACAAGCTGAAAACAAAACAAGTTTCTTTAACCCAATATAGACTGTTGAAATAATAGACATGGTTGGGTTTTAATTTTAAAAAGCATTTTTTCCAAAAGGTTTTCATGGCTTTCGATAAAATAAAAAGGTTTGAAATAGTTATTTAAAATAAATCAAGTTTCTTTGGATTTCCAAGGTCTTAAATCCACATATCAAAATAAACACATTTATAAACTTTACATTAGACCATTTGGGGCATCATAATACAGTATGGAACAATTGACTACTACTAAAAAATAAGACCCTGAGTGCACATGCATTTTTACACTATGAAAGAAGCACCCATGACTGTGCTAGCTCCAAGCCAACCTGGCCAATTTTCAAAGTTACTCTAGGTAAATTTCTTATTTCTGTATGCTTACTGCAAATGTTTATATTGGTTTTAGCTTTATTTTTGCATGTCTTAACACTGGGCCTTTTGACAGCTGGACACCTATTTTTTTCCTGTAAGAGCTGTGCCAATACAGTATGCCCACAGCCGATATGTCCCTCTCTAGGCAGCTAAGCAGAATGCATTAAAATTGACACCAGTTTACAGCACGGACCTGCTTGAAGAGCTGGATGCATTTCCAACAGATATCACATCCTCTTTCTGAGGTAGAACAAACCCTGCCAAGTTCAGGACATCCCGAATCATCTGTCCCTTGATGGCAACATCCAGTGGAGAATTTGAGTGGAGGCTGAAATACAAACGAAACGTTAAAAGCCCATAGCTTTTTCTCCAAGGCCACAGTGCATCAAGTGTCATAGGTCTCCAACTCACTGGGAAAGGATTAAATGGTGAGAGTTATTGAAAAATCATATTCATTATCTTATCAACAGCTCCAAATGAGAACAAGAACACCCTGTATCCCTCAAGGAACAGAACTGGGGAACATCTGCTCTGGGTTTATAAGCAACTTTAAAGAGTCGGTTAGCAGAGATTTTCCTGGACAGCATTAACTCCTCTTAATTAAGCAATTGACTAATCCAATTAACTAATTTAGAAATAATCTGGAATTAAATCCAGAAGACACTAGCTCTCCAGGACTAGAGCTGCAGGCCTCAGATTTAACTGAAATATAAGAAGTTCTGTGTATTTTTACAATATACAATTGAGCAAGATCTCCTGCAACACAGGTTTATCATTTTATACCTGTTGCAGTCAAAATTATTGAAATTATTCAGATAACAGTAGAAAACCTAAATATGAGTAATATCTAAAAAACAAAAAAATCTGGACAAAAGTAATGGGGATATTTTGTTAAGTCTTCCTATGTAATTTCATCCAAAAATAAAAATGTATCATATCTCTTAGGAAATAGCCTGATGTGATAGATATTGTTGTCATCAAAATAAACGGACCTCAGGAGATTTCTTACATGTCTAGGGATGAAAACTTTACAAACCGTATTTCTTCTAACACTCTTCATTGAAAAAAAAAATATATATATAATATTAGAGGTCTCTAGCCAACATTATTTGCAGTTGCTCCCAATTAATAATTAGAAAACAGGTACAGATGGACCTAGACAGCACTAGGTGGGAGAATATCAGGCTGCTGCTGGTGTAGCAGTAGGTGGCTCTCTTCTTCTGGAGGAAATCCCAAACCAGTGTCCTAGCAAGGTGGCGAGCTGTTGCATTTGGTGCCTTCTTTTCTTAAATTAAAGGTACTGTCCACCACGAATGTCAAGGCAGATTTTGGAGGTGCCAAGTGCCGTTTTGATTCCTACCCAGCCCTGACCCCTAATTCTCCCTTGCAATAAGATTCTGATCTGAATGGGACTCTTTAGGGGTGGCACAGTGGCTAAGGATCTGTGCCTGTGGCTGGAAGGTTGCCGGTTCAAATCCCGTGGCCAGCGGAGGAGTCCAACTCCGTTGGGCCCCTGAGCAAGGCCCTTAACCCCAGCTGCTCCAGGGGCTTTGTATAAATGGCCCTCTGACCCCAAGCTTCTCTCTCTGACACAGCCTGTGTGTCTCATGGAGAGAAAGCTGGGGTATGAGAAAAGACAAATTCCTAATGCAAGAAATTGCATATGGCCAATAAAGTGATCTTAAACTAAAGATTGTCTCTGCCTTACGAAGAACACTGTAGAACCACTACATCAGTAATCATGTTCCACACTCAATTCCAGTGAAGATGGAAGGTGCAAAGTTACCTTGGCGAGATGTTGACCTCCAAGACCCAAGGCTTTAAGTTTTCATCCAGCATGATGTCAAAACCAAACAGCTCGTGGCAGCTGTAGGGGCAGCGCACATGCATCTTAACCAGGCTGTTCACGTATGGGTCAGATCTGCAAGGGAAACACACACAACCCGTATGAATGAGACAGGAAATCTTGGTTCTGTAGATAAAACTGGAGACGTCTTTCCCGCGTATCAGCTATGGAAGTTTCCTCCTGCGATAGCAAACACTGCAAAGACGATTGTTTTGCAATGATCAAAACAGGATGAGGTACAGTGCCTTGCTTTTGCATTCACTCCTTTCTCATCCAAAATGTTCAATCTTATTGAGCTACAAATGAGGTATTTCCCCCCCCCAAAGCTAATATTTAAATCATGCTCAAACTCAATGATTTTCTGGGTGAAAAATTAGATTTGGGTAAAAACTTAAAGAACATCACAAAAACTAAACTGTTTATTGCAGAAGTACCCCTCCCCCATTTGCTAAGGAAATCCTAATTAGTTCATGTACACAAAGTTATTTTACCAAATCACACAATTAGCGGAATGCTGTCAGTGTGCAACAATTGCGGAACCTTACAGAGAAAGGTATATATACATTTTGAAATTATGTGAATCACAGTCTGGTAGTGAATTTCAAGGAACGATTTGACCACAAAGACCAAGGAGGTTTCAAAACAGCTCGGGGATAAAGTTACAGAAAGATTAGGAGAAGTGTATAAAAACACTTACGCAATGATGGTTTTGATCACAATGTCCTTGATCTTCTCCCAAATCAAAGAAGTGTTCACTCCTTTTGAATTCAGATACTGCCACAGTGCCTTCAAAGCCCTTCATAGTTAATGACAGCAAATAGAACAAATTAATACCTTGACATTTTTACTTTAAAACAGCAATTTTGATGCTATGTTTACCAACAGAGAATTGTAATTGAAAGCATCCTATGCTGTATCCTATCGATACAGTTTAAATATTAATAACCTACAATTCACTTTCAATAAATTCTTTTATTTCTAGAGTTTAGCAAAAATATGTCTCTAAAATAGAATTTAGGAGCCAAGACATACAAAAGCACACATTTCACAATCTAGAATCAAGCTGTTGGTGCTCAGGAGATGTCAGTAGATCAGGTTGCATTAATACTGTAAAACATTTTAGGGGTAGAAATCATGCAGGTAAATATTAGGTATAGATGAGTGAAAACTGTGAAAATGTCAAAAGCCAGAATTACCACAGATCTTTAATCTTATCCAGCCATCCCTACATAACTGAAAACAGACAATTCACCAAAGTACTGATTTGAGTAGCACAACAGCTTTGTGGGGTAAAGACCATTATGATTACAACACAGTGTACTGGCAGGCTCAACAGCCATGAAGTTACTCTAAAACTTTGGAACGAGCCTATAGCAGTTATGAGTAGTTTGATGGTTTTTACATAGAAGGCAATGGCTACTAAACTTAAATATGGTGATATGAGGTACAGTTTTTAAAAGTATACAAGCTGTTTTAGCTCCCCTGTATACCTGCTGTACTTTGTGAATCCAAAACTTTAATATACAAAAAAGAACAGAAATACAGAAATAAAAACCAGAGGATTAAAAGTCAGCAGAATTCCTCAGTTTAAACATGGGGTACTGTCTGCAGTACATGTGCTGAATACAAACTACAAAAACCTATATGTGATCAGGGCTTTATTTGCACATTTAAAAAGTTATCTGCAGTTTTTTTGTTCCAGTACTCTCTGGGCATTTACCTGAAAAAAAATAAATAAATAAACTGGCAAAATATGGGGCCCTAGAATTTGAGGAGAAAAATCCTACTGACAGTTTACACTTGGTTAAAATGGTTAACTGGGCAGCTAGACAGTCGGATAAGTAAAATGAATGTGTGGATTAAGAGATGAAGCACAAGCTCACCATTTGTGACCCTGACAGGCTTTGTCATCACTGTTGGGCTGATAAGCTGAATTGTTTTTGTTCACACTGTAGTTTGTTATGTGGATAAACTTGTTGCTCAGGCTTTTCATAGATGAAGAATACCTAAGGGGAAAGAAAAAAAATATCAATTTATCATTATTGTTGCAACATAACTAGACTACAATACACGAAGGGGACAGTTTTGTACTTATAAAAACCTTATTTCACCTTTCTTCTCCATGGGAATGGAACAATGTACCAGACATTAGGAAACTGACATCTAGTTCAACTCAAGAGGTAAATAAAATACTGCTACTTATTCAAAACTAAAAACATGTCCACTTCAGAAACCAATCAAGGTTTAGCACATATGTGACAAACCATCTTTCAATCCACTCTACTCTCCATCTTCAATATTACCTACCAATTTAGAACTACCAGCATCTTTTCACAAATTATGTTTTATGACCAAACACTAAAGTTTAGAACTTATGCCTATTTGCTTGGGATGCAGCAGAAATGTGCTTGTCACGAGATGGTTTAATGGCACGTGAGAGGCTGACTAAGACGGTCAGGTCTCATGGCTTTTCGATGGCATTCTGCCTATTGACAAAATTCCACTGTATTTCTAGGTCAGGAAAATCCTTTTACAATTCTGATGACCTTTCATGACCATGTGAACCCTGCTGAACAGAAATAGGGGCTTTGCGGCATATTCACGATGTGCACTGCTGACAATGCACACTTCTGAAAACGGTATTAACTAGTAACTCCAGAACAGCCTTCTAGCACCAATTCATCAATTTACAAGGGACTTCCAACTACTTTCAATTTTGTGGTTAGAAAATAAAATGTATTACCCCTAGTTCTAAGCAAAGCTGCAGAATAATATTCCTTAGGTAAAAGTGCACACATACAGGAGGAATACAATTAAAAACAGGTAACGGCTATCATTATATATGGAGGTAATGTACAATCAATAGATGAATTGTGTAACCCTACCGTACCACAGGTCAACATGGGATGCAATGTCAGAGTACCTCCAGCCACAAAGACACTAAGACCCAAGAGATCTATCATTACTGCTCCACTGCTCCCCATCGTGACTACATTTCCCAGATCCCATTCTTTTCTCTTTTTACTCCTGACCTTATGGTCTATCCCAGGTTCCTTCACCACCCCCTCGCGCTCCCATCTTATAATCCTTCTACTTTCTCTTTAGAACTACCAAAACAACTTCTAATAATGCTGATGTCTTGCTTGCTTGCTCTGGATATCATTGCTCTCAAAAGCTAGCACTCCCCTTTACAATTCTCCCTCGCTGGCAGCCCACTGCTCTGCTTGTGTCCTAAACCACGCTTGCCATCTTTGTGGGCAGGATGGCACCACTGGCTTGTTGCTCTCTCCCCCTTAGTTGTTCTCTGGTCGGTCCTCTCTATTGCCACTTTGAGTTTCATGTCAATTCCCTTATCGGCAGGCTCCTGTCACTTCTTCCTGAGCACCTTCCACAGAATCCGGCTTAACACACCCACTATTCTTCATTAACTTCAACTCCAGGGCCTCACACTCTCCTGCCTGGGTTTACTGTAGCTGTCCTGGCTCCCTCCCTATACACGATGCTCTCGTCTTTAACTCTTCTACACTTTCAAATGCTACTCCATTGCAGCAGTGGCTTCCTAATTATTCAAAATGTTATTCAAAAACCGATTCAAACCATTTGTTTTGGCACAGCACACATCATACATTTTCCAAACAATACCTGTTTTCTTTTAATTTTAATTGACTTTATTATACATGGTGGTAATCCTGTCTGGTTTCCTCTGTGCTTACATGCAATGCAAATTGAAAAACTTAATTACAAAAATTGTATGAACTCATGATAAACATAAAACGTAATGAAAAAAACGGGCAGCGTGCTCATAACGTACTTGCAGCTTGCAAACCGGACCAACCCATCTGTAAACATGTAGATTCGAAGTGGATCGTAAGACGTGACGTGCACATAAATCCGCAGGTCAAACTTGTTTCCACTGATGAGGTAGGGCTTGTGAAGATACCTACAACAAAAACATTGAGCATCGCTGATGTGTGTCCGTGATTATCGGGTCTGTAAATCCATCAAAAGTAACTATTAGTCATGTCTTACAAGTGACCTCTTTCAGAACAGCAAGTTAGCTTTTCAGAAACTAATTTTAAGCAAATGCATTAAATTAACTTTGGGGGAAGAAAAAGTACTTTGACAAATTTGCCCAAACAATATCAGTTAGAAATTGTAATACAAACCTTGGAAAGGTTATGTTTGGGATATGTACAAAACATGTATGCAATGAAACAAGTAATAGGTTTATTCCATGCTGAAAAGAGAAGAAAGAAAACACAATCTTTTCAGCATGGAATAGACCTATTACTTGTTTCTTTGCAGCCTCCGCATGCTGACGCAGCCACCCACCTGAACATGTATAGAATTATATAACTAAACATTGTTTAAAGTCAAATCATCACTAAAAATCAGCGGTTGTCAAATTATAAATCGGACCACATTTCTATAGTAAGTAGAATAACAGATCGCCCTATAAAATCGGAAGGAATGAAACAAGGCTCTCTGTTCCGTGGTTCCATACTCCTGCTTTACTCACTTCTGTACCAGAAGAGGCCGCTTCCTTGGCAGCTGACTCCATTTGTGAATTACCTGAATCCCAATCCCTCTTGCTGAAGCAGGCTGAAAAAAGTTTAACAAAGAAATAGAACCAATTGTTAACAGAATGCGTTTCTAAAGCACCCAAATTAAGAACTTAGACAGTGCTAAGTTCAGAACTAATGTCTTTATGCCTCTCAATACTATATTATATACTGCAAAAACCACTCTACTGTTTCTTGTGCAATGCTATCTATCTTCACTTCTACTTGAAAGCTTTTTACACACTATTGTGTATTTTGCGCCAGATGCACATACTGTAAAAATAACATGTAAGCAATCATTGCTAAAAATTGCGATTGACAAATTTTGAAGTGGGATGATGAGAAACTGAAAACTGAACAGTTTCCACTGCGGTGGAGGAAATGGAATGCCTTTCAAGCCACAGTTTACCGGTTTTATGATCCATTTCTGCTTGCTCCCACTTTCTTCCCAGGCCTTCTTCAGCTGCCTGATATCTTGTGGAAGCACAAAGGACTGTGGGAAGAAATTGAATTCTCTTTTCCCAAAGCGGGCCTGCATTTTGGATAGGTTTCGCCACAGACGGTCTTTCCGTCCAATTTGGAAGGAACCTGGGAAGTGATTCAGCTGGAACAGCAAAAAAAAAAGAAGTTAAAGACTAAATATTGTGAATGTTAAATCTACAATTCCAGCTAGTAAACTATAAATGGGCCGAGTACGGTGGTTCGTTAAGAATTTAGTAATGAAAGGGAATGAATGGCTGTTTATTACCTGCTAATTATCTAAATGTTTATATATGACATCACACATTTTGGGACTCATACGCATCACACATACGTGGACAAACATGCTTTTTTTAGCAGGTGAACCATTCGAAACAAATAGACAAAGTGAATACTTTCAATACCTTCTGATATTCCCTGATAGCCTTGAATCCAGGAGATTTCATGTGGTGACCCCAGCAACCTAGCCAGTCATAGCTTTCTAGAATTACAAAAAATGTCAAGTGTCCCCATCACCATTAATCAAAACATATCAGGAATTTAAACCCCAAATCACAGATGTCCAAAACCTTATCCTGGTGGGAAAACCTGGAGTTATAGCTCTTTTTAACCTGTGGCAAGATGGGTTAAAAGGAATAACAAATATAGGCAATTAAGTCAGAGTTTAAATTAAGTAGCTAAGAGCTCAGGATTAAAGAAAAAAAAACCCAGCTAGTAAGAACTAGACGTCACTACTTTGCCATAATTCTGGGACCTACTCACTTTTGCTGGCTTTAAAATGAGATCTTGCTATTGTGTGCTTCACCACGTTGGGGGTCACAGTACTCATCTTCCATTTCAACAGTTTCTTCTGTTCTGAAGACAAGAGCTCCACTGCAATCGTACAACAAAAATAAAGAAATAAAAATAAGTTACAGAAGACCTGTATTTTCTGCATAACTACACAAGCTTCTATTATCCAGACACTCCAACTATTAATATCAGAATCAATACCAAAATTAAATCAATACATTATATTCATGAAATTAACTACTACGACTGGTACACAATTCAAGAAGGTCATTCTATCAAATGAAAATAAAGAAACACTAAAGCTGAAGATATTCAGCTGTATGAATTACTGTAGAGACAGCCAAGATTCAACTTTGATAAAAGATGACTGTAGGGTTTTCAGGTCTATGGTGCCGTTTTAGCATAATATAAACATGAGGGTGTGTAAAAGAGATCTTGTAAAAAGATAATATCTTCCCTAATCATCCATGTACACTCTTAATACTATTTTAACTATTGAGACAGAAATTGTAAGGCAGTGTTGGAAACAAATGTTAGAAAGGTGTTTCTTTGCTGCAGTTTCAAATATATAAATATATATAAAAAAAAATATGTAATCTTTTTAACATGAGAGGACCACAAAGAACACCTACAGTAAAGGAAAAAAAACATCTTTACAGTGGCTTACACTGCATTTTGTCACTTTTTTAGCATATTTTTACAACCCTGACAAAGGGAGATTGTTTTAGATCCATGAATTTTCAACATTCATCACCCTTGCATTTTGCAAGCTCACAGCTCTTTATCGACTGCCCACACAAAAGATTGCTAGTTGGTGAACTTTTCAGTAAGTCTTCCAGGCATAAGCAGCAATCTTAAGAAAACAAATTATGCCTGTAAAAAGAAAAAAAAACAGTGGAAACCAGGGTTCCCCTCCTTTAAAATGCAACAATTCACAGATCAAATGACTGTTATTAACGGGCAGCTCATATAATTAAACCAATCCTGAAAGGTCAACCCTACCTCCAACAAAAAGACCTGCCAATCAAACGACACAAAGGGCAGCACACTGCCACATCATGAACTAAACAATCATGAAAAGCCAGTAACAATGTCCAAGAGCTAAAGCCAACATCCAAGATGCACTGCCCTCCACTGACCTTTCTCATCGGGAGTGCTGAAGTATAAGGTGGGAAGCACATTTGGGAATAAGCTTGGCACCAGTGCAGGCTTCAAAACCTTGTTTTCCTCCGACTCTCTCACCACTGGCTCCTCAATACAGCTCCTGCAGAAACCAAAGAGTACAAGAGGACTGTCTGATTGTTCACGTATTATATTACTGTTAAAATGTGCCAGATTATCCTTATATATCCTCCTTTTACAACTCACCTAAATAGCTATATAAAAGTTAACCAGTCAAAGCACTCTATAAAGAATTATCTTAGACATTTCTGTTTAAACTTTTCAGGTCCCAAAAAAACATTTTTATGCGGATGATTAAAATATATCTTAGCCTTGAACAAAAATCAGCAGTTAAAAGAACTTCAAAGAAAACGTTTTTGGGTACCTTTCACTTGCCCAGAACATTCAGACAATAAAACCAAATCATAAAGATAATACTAGTGAGAGATTTGTATGACTGTATTCATTTGGGTTTTGCTGATCTAATATTACGTAAAGTGGTGTTAATAGCTTAAAATGACTAAAAAGTGTATTCAACAAAACCTGATTCACCCAGTTTATTGTAATTTAATGAGGTATAAAAGTACACTCAGGCAAATGTGCAATTATTAAATGTGGGAAGTGTCAAGTCTTTAAACAGCAATTGCACATCCCAGCAGATATTTTTACCACACCTGAAATAATATATATTTATAGTGAATATTTAGTAGCTGTTTCAGCTATTTCTAATTAACATCAGGTTGTTTCTAGATTACAGGCCTACTCCAGAATTGTGAAGTCTTTTATGTGCCTGTATTTAAATTGTTTCTGGTCTGTCAACTGCCAAACAAATTCATTATTTGGTGCTGACTGTGTAGGACCTTTTCTATTTTTGAAATCTAAAATGCTAAGCTTCACAAACGTGGAAAATGTAAAACTCTGAAAAATTAATTTTGTTTTTTTATTTGGGGAAATTAAATTTGTTTAAAAGATAATTCAGAATAATATGTTGTTTACATAATATCAACTCTAAAACATTTCATGAGAATTAATACAGAAAGCTAGTTCATAATGTCAGTACAAACAGCCTAAAGACAAACGTGGCATGTGACCTTTTATAAAGAATAACAAAATCATCAATTTAGTACTTTTGCAGGTCTTTGCTCCAGCTAATTGTTACCACAGTGAATTTCAGCACTTCAGTTAAATAATCAATTCAGTACTTAACCTACGTGAAAGGCACCCTCAACTACTGTAGCTGAATTGTCTTCAAGTGTAAAAAGACTTGCTTACCTTGATATGACAACCATAGAAGACGCAGAGGATGCATCATTTATGGAACAGCAATCCGATCCATCTGTGGTCAAGGGAAAAAAAAAGGCAACCTAAAATTAAACTTCAAAAAATTTTGTTGCTGAGGTAATGGGATGAAACAAAGTAACTCGATAAACAAAGATAAAGAAGAATAAAATAAGATATGCCATACAAATACACCTCAAATGGAAAATATCTAAGAAATTTATACCAAAAAGACCAAGAGGGTTGTGAGACTCCACTTGATAGAATGTAGCTTCATTAGTGGTTTTTGAGAACAAGGTCACAGGATGACTGAAATTCTACTAGATATATATGAGAGGGTCCTGTGAATGTTTTTCAAGTTCATTTCAAAGCCGGGTTTTGTGGTACTGAACCTTTTAGTAGCTTTTACAGTGTCTAAATCTTAATGGTATAAAACGCCAATCCTCTTTATCACGATCTCTCTAATAACACTACAACCAAATAAATGTAAACATTTTGAACCTCCAACTTTTTTTACTCCTCAATTCAATCTCAACACTGGCTACAAGGAAAGAATACCAACCATCATCTTCTACATTGCTGTCGTTCTCTAGCTCCTCTGGCAGCTCCTCCTCATCAGCATCCATATCTGGCATCATGGCTTCATGGTCAGGACTTAAAAACGGTGAGAGAAATTTTAGCAGAACTAAAGGGGACCGCCTATAAACAAAAAGCTAAACCCCCTTTCCATCTTAAAGGACTTGCTGAAAGCCACTGGAAAAAGCCATTGAAAAACAGACATCCCAAAAAGCATCTGGTTTGTACTCTGCAGTAATGACCAAGACTCGATCTTTCTTTTCCGCAAAGATCACAGCAATTCACGAAGACGTCACCATAACATCACAGCCAAACAATGACAGTAAAACACAAGGTATGCACAATCAGAGCACCTTAAGTGAAAAGGTGGAATGTAATTGGTAGCCTTGAACAGAGAGAATGCAAAGAGCAAAATCTGGTAGGTGGCACAGAATGGAGAACAGCAAAGATCAGAAGGTTGTAGCGCAGGTTAAGAAGCTAAGAGTCAAGTGCACAAGTGTGATGTGAATAAGCAGGTTTGAGTTTAAAATGATACCTAAGTAACTAGAAAGCTGATTTAGCTTAAATCTCTTCAAAACACAAGGGGGTATTCTGAAAAACAGTAGCACGGTATCCAGACTGCAGTGTTATTGGGACAACACTTTCTGATCACAAAATTAAAATCAGTCTGTTCCTAATAACAGGGCAAAAGTACAATGAGACAAAGCAGCCCCAGGCAAGGATTAAAGGTACAGTAAGTGCTAATGATTCACTTGGATATTAAAACATTTGGCATTAAAACAAGAAAAATATTTAGGACAATATCATTTCTGACAGACCTATTCATATACAGAAATGTCAGATATTAGGGCCTTAATTTAATTTTAAAAATTAAAGGGGTTTTAATTTTTGCTTTCCTAAATCCAACAGAGAAAAGATATTACATACTCAGTAGTGTGAAAACACTTTGGGAGCTACTTACTTGCAACATGCAAATAAATTGCTTGCATATAAACATAACAAATGATCTCAAATGAAATATTAATTGAGAAGACAAATTATAAGGACACCCAAAACAGTTAAGAAGTTGTTAGTCAAATCTCAAAGCAAAGAGCCAAGAACTTGTTTGGTGATGTTTTATCTCTGACTTTTAATCCATATTTCAGTGTTGTGCGGTGAGATTGTAAAAATTGGTCCGTTGTGTCAAACAGTTTTATTCTGACACGAGCTACAGTGCAGTTCTTATCTTCCATAAAGAAAATAAATACCCAACTTAGTTTTATTTATTTGATCAGTTTCATAAGAATACTTATAGCTAATGAAAACATACTTAATGCTACTTACTCCAAGTCTGTCATCACTATGCAGGGCTGATCCTCCTCTTTCACAAGAGGCTTGGCTTCTTTGCTCAAATGAAAGGCAGATATTTGTGTGGCAACAGAGTAGACAGACGGTTGATGAGAAAACACTGGTTCCACACACTCTCCCTGAGGTAGAATGGTACTGGCATTGACCTGGATGGCTTCTAAAGAGGGACTGTTGGAAACCGATGGTGCATTTCCACTCTCAGTGTTTTGCGTGCATAGTGTGGTCACCTGCGCTGGACTTGCTTCCATCTCGCCATTCGTAAGGCAAAACCTTGAGGCTTTCGTTGGTGACGTAAGGCGGGGCTGACCCAGGAGTGGCTGCATTGAAGATCTAGCTTCCTGCTTCTCGGTACCATCGTGGAACCTGCTCCTAACCAATTTAGGCTCGGCAGGACACCCGTCCAACCCTGGCTGCTTGACGAGACCGTTCCGAATCTCATTCCTCCGCTGCGAGCTGATTTTGGGCAACCTCTGTTCCGCTTCCACGGGCGTGATCTGAAAGCTAACATCACTGGCCTTCTCCATGTCGCCGGTAACTTGGCCGACACAACCCTCTGAACTGCTAACGGTCCTCTCGGAGACGACGGTGGGAGCACAGGATTCCACACTTTGTGCCTGGTAGATCTCCTCAAGAATGACATCATTAACACTTTCTGGGTTACACTTTTGTCGGTCTGCAAGGAAGGGTGTACTGCAACTGAGGGAAGGCACAGGTTTGTTCAATCTTGCGGGCCGTGGATCCATCTTCATATCACCCTTATCCCCATAATAATAGGAAGCAGCCAAGTCGAAGGTGGAAGAAGGTATTCCTGTATTGCTAGACTCCCGTTGGGGGCAAGAAGGCACTTTTGTGCTGGTTGGCTTCATAAAAGTGTTTATTCTAGGCTTGCTAGTCCATGTGGAGGGCTGATTGGTGGGCATGGCACTCTCAATAACCAGTGGCTGCTTTCTGGAAGCAGCCTTGGGGGGAGAAGGGCACGTCGGGTAAACGGCGGGCTGAGGAGAAGAAAAGGCCCGCTTCCCCAGGATCCCAGACCTGAACCTGAGAGACTCCAGGCGCCAGTAAGGCCTGTAGCTGTAGACGGTCTGTTCGAAGCGGCAAGGGCTGCTGAAAGGGACGAGGGGGACTGCGGAATGCTGCGAGACCTTCGGGATGAAGGCAGATCCCGCCGTGCCAGTCGCAGGCACGCCGAGGTAGGCACGGTGCGGAGGGATCCCTGAGAAGAAGCAGAGCCGGTCCCGTAGCACTCTCACATTACTTTGGGACCCACAGCCACTGGCGAGGGGAAGCCGAGACTCGACGGGTTTCGGATGCCTTCTCTCCAGGGGACTGGAGGCGTAGTAACTGGGGGGCTTGACCACAGCAGACCCAACTCTGACAGAACCACCAGGCTGCGAGGCCAGTTTCACTTCCTCAGCTCCACTGGAGGCCATGTGTAGCCATCCTACACCACACCAGCAAAAGCCTTGGGGTCACATCAAGCACGGAGGAGGACAGGCATCTCGGTCGTGTCTTAAGCTAAGGCAAAGAATGAAAAGCACAACACTGTCAGAAAAACTGGAAACTGCAGTCATCCTGCTTGTTATTCAGAGCAAGGCACCACACTATGGCCTCAATAGTTATCGTGTCTATACATCATAATTAAAAACCACTTACATCTTAATGTCATTTTCTGTTAATTCAACTTCCAGATCCACAGACTCACTTACCATGGCGAAATACATGCCTTCGGCAAGAAACAATGGAAATGCATTAATGACTAAAAAGTTCACAAAGTGTTAGTCAATTGACTGCACCTCGAATCAAAAGCTTCTTGTAAAGTATTCTTCTTCCAGAAATATGGCCAGCTGAGCCAATAAAAAACAACTTACACGAAGGTGTAAGCAGAAAACTCAAAGGCCCTTTGGAACTGGAGCCCATTGAACACAATGTGAAGCCCCTGGTACTATTCAGAGCACCACAATGTCTAACGACTCAAAACACACTGCTGCACCCCTTAATCGGCACATATACAATCCTGGCCCGTGGAAAGCTGAAGAGACCATAAACCTCATTTTTAAACCCTAATGAGCACTTCATAAGTTAATGACATAAGACTGTGTGTGGCTGCAACTGTAAGAAGCATATCTAGAAGGAAATCAAGTTAACCTATAAATCATAAGCGATTAGAAATGATAAAGCAGTGGGAAATAAACTTGTGCAGCTGTTTGTGCAGCTTGTGCCCTCTGACGGCAAAAAGTCCACTTTTCAATTTCCCCGACAATAAAAAGTAAAAACAAGCATTATTTAAACTGTAATATGCACGATAACGGCGAAATCCCCTGTGCTTCTCAACAGCTCCTTCATTTATAGTCATTGGTATATTCACGCCACAAACTTGGACATTTCTTTCATAGAAACTATACTGAAAACCCACTCCATGGGGGCGCATTAACACAGCAGATTACAGGCTTGCATTTCACAATAAACTCGGAATTGCAACATAACACAAGCCTTCGGAACCAGCAGTCTGTAAAACTGTAAAATTCTTTACCCGAATCTGCGACCACAACACGGCACATCCGAAACTTTTCCAAAACTTGAAAATCTAACAGCAGAAAAACGCCTTCGGGGGGCAACAACTTTGTTTCGATTTCTTAATCGCCTGCACACAATTCGTTATCTGGCGAGCAGTTTCATAAAAACACAAAGGTTTCGTGTAAGAGATAAACCTATTACGATTGTGATTTTACGGAAATACCCACATGGAGAAACACAGTTTTAAAAAAAATGCCGCGTCTTAACGTTGCGCGAGTGCAATGTGGCTGGATCCTCCATTCAGCTGCATTAGCACCCTTTCAAACCGTCTGCCACCTGAACACGTTTCAGATTGTTTAAAGGTCGGAAAATCGGGCGGAATTTCTCACGGCAGCCCGACACGAAAATAGGAAGCTGGGCCGTGCTTTTTTTTTTTTGTAATCTGAAATGTATGCGGCGAGCCAGCCGGTTACCACGCTGTTTCTCGGGCCTGCGAATATGGAAGACCATGCCCTGCCGCCTGACGCTTTGGAAGCTGCTCGGCCATTCCACCTTTTCAACGGGTAACGGATAAGCGGTTAAAGCCGTCTCCAACGTCGGCTGTGAGATGCGGTTTTCAGCCTCACCTGGCCCCAGGTAAGTAAGCGCCTCCAAGCTGAGGTCCCACAAAGGACTCCGCGATCCTGCGCCCGCCGCTTCCTAGCAACCGCGCAGCTCCTCCTTACACAGCCCGGCAGCCGCTTCCGCTGACGTCACTGACCGGCCTTTGAAAGACCCGCCTCGAACTTGAGTTTTAGACCATTTCTTTTTTACTCTCTTAGAGTTTTGTGACCGTCGGTCTACCAGTAAACAGTTTAATCGATTTCTTTTCTCCAGCGTACTAAATTGGATAACAGTTTAATGATATGGGCACCACTGAACATTCTTGAAAGAAGAAATGAAGAAAATGCAAAGCAATGTAACTAAGTTCTTCACTAGTTATGACGTTTTTAGTTATTGACTGTTCCGCTCTTCTTGTCAGTTGTCCAGTTGAAATTAAGTTTATGAAATATTATTTATAAACTGAAACAGTAGTCAATGTTCCAGGAAGTTCGGTTATATATGCTAATGCGTCTTAAGACCTTGGCTTGCTTAAATAATTTCTATTATCATTATCATGCAAGACACTCCCTTGCTTTTGGAGAGAGAGCCCTGCCCCAGTCACCTTCGATCAGTTTCACACTTGCAACTGAAATATACAGTACGTAATCTGATGCTGTCTTGCCTTCACACTAAATCTCACATTGCATTTAAGCAATTATCCCAATTCTGGAATGCAAATATGTTGCAAAAACACAGTTAAATGAGCTTGGGAAGATGAATGTAGCAGGATCTTCCTTTATTAACTTCCCGTCACGAATAGTACACACTTTCCCTTTCCTTTCTAAATGAAGCTAGACACTGTAGCTGCAAAACACCACTAATGGTTTGCAACTTGGACTGGAACAACAGTTTTAATGAGTGAGTTCTCAATTAAAATGTACAATTAAAAATCTTAATAAGATTGACAATAAGGTTGATTAGGTTCTTGCATTAGCAATACTGCTGTATATCTGTATTTTTTCCACTCAGCTCCAGATTTAATCATAGAAACAAATCATATTCTGTTGTATATACACTACAGTGGAGTGTTTTGTAAACAATGAGTAAAGACATGAACCTGCAAAAATACACTGCACTGCCTAGTTTTCATTGATACTCGGAAAAAAGATGATTTTTCTTTCACCAGTGGAGAACGCAGGGAATTAGCTATGCTAAAATGCACGTTAAGGGTAGAATAACCATAATCCTGCTAATGTGAGAATGTCTCCATATACGAGCTGGGAGAGATTTCCAAAGTGTCCAATTCAGGAAGGGGTACCTCCTCTGTGGAGTTTGTATGTTCTCCCTGGGTCTTCCAAAGACATGCTGGTTAGGTTAACAGGCACCTTAAAATTCAGCGCGTGTTAGTACAGTATGTGCCCTGCTACGGGCTGGCATCCTGTCCAGGGTCTAAGGATGGATAGAAGAACTGTAAAAAGGAGGCTACTTCCTCATCAGCTTTGGTTAGGAGGAACACCATCACTATCAATTCATTGCTGTAGGCTTTTCAATCCCAGTGTCCCTCCATACTTCCTAAAAAAATGCTGCCAATACAGATACTTGTACAATTAAGATCCATGTATATATATATAAATTGTATCTTACTCCATCACAGAATTTTCATCAACTTTGAAAAAATGTGATAGCTGACTTGTTCTGCTTGTCTCTGCACATAATATTGTGAAAAGTGTAAAAACAAATCCCAGGTCAAGTTTACGTTTGTTCATAGATGAAATTCAGAAGAGATATCTTTTTCTGCTGTATGCCCGTTAGTATTATCCACACTTTATCTTGTAACAAAAAGAACCAAATTAAAAGTCTCAAAATTAATTTAATCAAATTTATTTTAACAGTGAAGCATTATACAGAATTTTATACATTTTATGTTCTCCATAAGTTTAAGTAGTAAAAAAAAAATAACCTTGGAGCTCCTTTAAAGTCTCCCAGCAATGGTTTAAAAGCCTATTTTTGCCCATCACAAAAATGTAAATGTATACAGATGTCATGGCCAAACATACAAAATTGCATTGCACTGACAGCGAAAAGCCACACGCAGATGGTATTGACTATGGGTAGGAATATTTCCATCTTCGTTCAGTGCTTTTCAGAACAAGACAAGCAGTGAGAGGAAGAGTTGTGCAGGAAGTTCCTTCAACATTTTTGTTCTGGTTAGCAGATGGTTTTATCAGCACAGAACTAATCAGGCTCCACTTTGGTAATCCTGCATCTCAGACTGCAACCAGAAAATAATTCAATATCACTTACCAAGGTGTGACAGGAAATGCTCATAAAAAGAATTCTATAGAAAAAATAAAAGTGCAGTGCAACCCATATTCAACTTTCCAACATGTTCTCTTCTATGTTTCAACTCTTCTATGTTTCCATGCATTGTAAAGTTTATTAATGCACCTCAGTCCTGGCCTGAGCCAAGTCAGAATTCTGATGTTCTAAAAAATGTAAATATCAATTCAAATAAATGAAGTCTGATGTAAATTAAATGTTATAGACAGAATTGTCCCATGTTTTAAACAAAAAGGAAAATACTTCCCAAAATAAAATACTAACTGCTGCTGCATTTTGAAAAATAAAAGCATTGCACTGGATTCAACAGCTTTTACGTCACCATCCAATTCTGTTAATAATTTCTGCATAAGAAAGCTGTGTGTAAATAAAATACTGCTGATCTCTAAATGATAACACGCTAATTCCATTGTAACACACCACCTAAACAAAGTCATATAGTCACTGACTATGGGAGAAAAGTAAACTTAATACCACAAATGACTTTAAAATAACACAGGCCACAAAACTTAAAAAATGAGTCACTTGCCAGATCTTTTCATTTTCCACTTGCTATGTTTGTAAGGGTTAAAAATTTGGTAACGCTTTTAGATGCTCTCTGAATTCAGCAGTTATTCAGGAAGAAAAATCTGAAATGAGAAAACGGTATGTGTACTTGAATTCACTGTCCTCAAAAGAACTATCACCTAGAAATAGACAGGATTATATCCTATGTTCTAAGTCTTTAACTTCATGCAATGGGAACTGAATTCCTTAGGACTGAAAGGCTCCATCCTCAAAGCTCAGTTCCCTTATTTACTCATTCAGTGCAAAAACAAAATTAATATGCTGCACACTTCATGGAATATGTATGGAAAATCCACCAATTAAGACTTAGTTTGTATTACTTTGTGTAAAATTACTAAATCAGTGACAGGTGTTCAGAAGTTAAAGTATTTCAGTTTACACCTTCTGAGTATGCAGCTTCGCGTTTACAATAAGCCTAAGCCTGTTTCACTGTTAAATTAGCAATTTTATACATTTAAAGACAGCTGTTAAAAGAATGTAATGGAAATGTCCTATAGAAAATGTTAATTGGAGTCATACCGCTGAAAATAGAATCACACACACAAAAAAGTTTTCACGCAGTCTGTTATTTCCTGTTCAGATGCCTTTTTTTGCCCCTGTTTTTTAACTCCAAAAAGATGCAAGCGATAATTCAAAGAAGATTAAGTGTAGCCTAAGACAGTGTTGCACACAGGGGTAGTACTGACTTGTGCTTCTTGGCTGGACTATGGGAACAATACAGTATTAAAAATACTGATGCTGCACAGAACAGACAGTTACAGAACGTTGTCAACCAAACAAAATCCTTTTTCCTTTGAATAACCATGACAGTATTCAGAGAGCACAGAAGAAGGGCATACAGTAGTAGCAAGTGAAGCTGGTAACATCAATTCTTTGTTGTGAGAATGAACGTTTCGAATGTTGCACTCATGCGCAGCGTAACCACATCCTAAACGGATTCCAGCCTCTTCTGTAAACTCTTAATTAAGCATTAAAGCGCTTCACTTTGTAAATGAAAGCCAGACCTTCTCACACTTAGGAACTTTTCAAATAATTTACTTAAGACTCTACATCACAAAACAAGGAACAGAACCAGCACTCAGCATGGATACAGTGTTCCTCTTCTTCCTGCACTATATATTTACTTCAAAGTACGATTTGCTGGTTTCAAATCAGAAACCGCCACAGAGAACCTAGAGATGTAAAGCCTTTAGTCTGACATAGTGTATCCTGGTGCAGACGTGGATAATACCCCCAAATCCAAACTGTTTTAATAGTAGCCAAAAGCTGCACATTATGATACTCAAAGAAACCACTGTACTTATTACTGTATTACTGTATTACTGTACTTCTGAACTCATGCTCTTTATTTACCAGTTCCTAATTAAATAGGAGCATAAATTCTGGCTCAAACAAGAAAAGACCTTCAAAACTTCAGAAAACGTTCCCAAGACTCTAGCAAACTAGACACACACTCAGCATCTAAACCTTTCCCTAGACCCTTAAGAAAAAAACAAAACGTCATCGGGTCTCTCACTCCATTTAAGGATAAGAGAACTACTCTGCCACATACCCAAACCTTCTGCTATATTTAAGAGGATGGTAAATCAAAATGATATATTTTCAGAATAAAAGTCCAAGTTCAGGTATACAAAAAATAATACAATAAGCCCCAGAACATCTACAAACCTACAAAAAAATAGGTTTAGAATGGAATATTTTAGAATAATGGGGTAAATACCTTCATGGATTAATATGTACCAAATTCCTTACAAACAGTAGGACAGGTCATATTGGCATTTACTTTTGATTTATTTCGACCACATCTTAATACCATTTTCAGTTACAACTGACCTAGGAAATGTTTCTTTTTTGTAAAGATTAGAGGCACCCCGCCCCCAGTCACATCTTCAAGGCCGTTTTAAACGTTTTGTAAAAACAATTCTTTACTTTCCCGGGTGATTGTGAGAAAAAAATGTAAAAAGCCTCAAGTCGTCAGAAATCCACCAGAAACGTCAAGTTAAAAGGTGCGATGTGATCCAAACACACCGTGACAAATGCAGAATTGTTTAAATTAGGCATTTCTGTGCAGAACGTGACCACTTAGATGTGGAGAATCCGAAGATGAACAATTTTAAATACATCTATTTGCACTTAGAAATCTCTGTTATTGAAAGCGGACTGTTGACAAGCCTTCAAAGGCCCTTCAGCCGAGACTAAGTCTCTCATGGCCCCCCTGATCGTATCTTCACACATCCTGTCTCTCGTAAAATAGGAAATTTATTTACAGTCACCTTTGAAAAGTTAGGTTTGCAAACCGCGTTTTTTTATCAAACCACAAAAACGTGAAGACAAGAAAATTACAATTTTACAATTTTGTTCCCCCACCCCACCCCCCTAAGAGAGTGGGATAAAACAGCCATTTCTAACTGGGGAGAAGGAAGGTTTGGGCCTTTCCTAACGGTATCACAGTCTCTGGGAAACATCGAGGGATACTGAGGGAAAGGCTGAACAGAGGGTCAAGCACCCTCCTAAAAAGACCCCCGTCGCTCACAGAAAAGGCCGTCTGTGAGGTCCGTCCCAGCAGGCTGTGAGGAGGAGAGAAGCTTGATCCAGTGGTATTGGGCGTTCCACACTGAAGCATTAACCTGGAACCACTGGGGACGCCCAGGCAACCCGAGCAGTGAAGTCCAGGAGTGGTATTGTCAGGGACGGGCTGGGGGTCGGAGGAGTAGGAGAGAGAGGCGAGAAACGAGCCCCAGAAGCAGAGCGCGGTGGTGGCGGTGGCGGTGGCGGTGGCGGTCACGGCCTGGTGCCCATCCTGACCGTCGTTCCCCAAGACGCAGCAGCAGCAGCGAAGGGCGGAGGCAGGGGGCTGAGGCTGCTCCAGGCCGGGCCGCTCCCCCCGGGGGCCGAAGGCGCCTCCATCCGGCACGGGGAGGGTGTGGGAGCCGGTCAGCTGCTGCAGCACCGCAGAGGACGCGATCAGCCCAGCCACACTGGCGAGGTACACCAGCCCCAGCATACAGGCCAGCTGCGGGAGACCACACAGATCCACAAGGCTGAGTTTCCAGTCATTCCCAATCAATTCCAAACCCGGAGAGAAAAAAAACCCTCACCTCCTGCGGACAGGACCCAATAAAACGAGGGGTCCACATCAAGGTATTGTGGCCTAAAAGTGCACGAGATTAGGATTTCATCTATGTAACTACCTCGGGATATGAAAAAGAAGACAACAGGCCACTCCCAGGAAGCTATCATTGCACTAGAATCTGCATAACACCACTAAAAACTAAAAGTCAAAAACCAATACGAGTGGGAAGTACTAAATAAGCTGATATACATTCATTTGTATCAGAATAATCTCGTAAGAGAGCCCTTAACCCTAACTGCTCCAGGGGCGCCGTACAATGGCAGACCCTGCGCTCTGACCCCAAGCTTCTCTCCCTGTCTGTGTGTCTGTGTCTCCATGGAGAAAAGCTGGGGTATGCGAAAAGACGAATTCCTAATGCAAGAAATTGTACAGGGCTAATAAAGAAACAACAACAACAACAACAACAACAATAATAATAATATTATTATTATCTTAGCAGAACCGGTGACATGAAGGGCTCCTTACTTTGGTGAAGTGGAGATAGATGTTGACGAAAGCTTTCTGCCACACGGCCTGCTCCAGCAGGACACAAAGGTCGGTGTATGTAAACCAGCCTCTCTTCAAGCCCTGCTTCTGGGCGATGCTGGGGGGGGGCGACAAAAAGGTCAGCATTTTACAGACCGCGGTACCTGAGATAATAGCCCATACTTAACACAATATGTAGAGACGCACAAAATCCGGGAACCCATTGCAAACCACTCCAATAACAGGGGGCACGCCTAGCAAATGCGTGATAAAAAGGCGCACCAAGGTGACATATGGAAACAGGAATAATTCACATTGATTTTGCAGAACCTTTCCAACGGTATAGGTCTGCAGGCAAGTCAGCAAGAGTTGTAACTTAAAAATACCAATATAAGAGCTCATGGATCTGATGATCCCTCTAATTTTAGTACTTCTCTTTTGGTAACTGTGTTGGTACTGGATACAATACCTGTAAGTTACTTTTTTGTTATCTTGCACCAGACAAAAAACAACTGAAACATGTTTGACAGTGGTGTTAGTATTACAGCCCTGCTTACCTGGTTTCTATTCAAACCTCAGGTACAACTGTAATAAGGTTACAAGATACCTGACCGGTTTGGGCTGGGGGTAGTCCTGTTTGCACTGTAGTTTTTACATACAAGATAATCCAATGCAAATTCCCCTGTTATTTAGTTAAACACAGGGCAAGCCTGTACTTGCCAGGCTTCACTTCCTGAAAGATATCTGGTATCTATGAGCTTGTTCCTTTGAAAGCCGATTTTTCCTTTGAAATTCCTTATGCTGGTCACAATGAAATTATATAACCCCGTTGACTCTTGCAGCCTTGTGGATTTCTATTTAAGTGAAAACACTACCACACTGCGCATACATCTTATTTGTAGTGTCACACCACACACTGATGAATAGAACAGGCTTCAATGCATCACATTACTTAATCTAATTACTAAATATACTCTGGGTCCCCCCCCCCCAGTTTTCAGTTTTTTTTTAAATAAAGAAAAGATGCCATGCAAAAAGCAAAAAAGCAAAAAAGCAAAAAAGCAAAAAAGCAAAAAAGCAAAAACCTCCTGTTGCCTTAAGTATATTAATGATCTGATTCTAGTGGTTGCTTACAAATACAGAGGTGTTTCCCATGGCTTGAAAACAGCTACTAAATAGAACTTGCGGTTACAGTTTGGCAAAATGTAGTTGTACGGGATGGAATGTGTACACTAGCTGATATTAACATACAGGAACTGTTTCAATCAAGAGACAAGCCTATTTATTAGATATTATCTATTAGCACTACTAATGCAGCTACTGTCAGAATGATAGTAGGTCACGGGTAACATTTGAAATACAGGATCATCTAAATTTTAACGAAAATGCACACATCAGAAGGCAACAAGATACAATGGGTGGGCAGTACAGCATGTTGCATGCTGGCTCTTGAATACATGATACAGGGCCAAAAATATTTAAAAAGGGAATAACATTGGCATGAAGTACATATCAAACTACAGCAAAATGCCAAGCACAAAACACAGCAGTGCAGAACATATCATCCATCATTATTAGTACATTCATCTGCATTTCACACAGGTTAATATGGGTCTCCATTTCTAGCCAGGAAATACGTAACTTCTGTGCCCAAACTATTATCTTCCATTAACTGGCTGCTGAGAAATAGGTCATCCAAAAACTGACTTACATACTTATATACTACATGTTAATCATTGATTTTGGGATTGTCATATGAGATCAGGGTACAGATTATTCAAATTTTACGGCGAATTATTGTGAATTCTGGCCTGTTACAGGACAGTTAATAAGATCACACGGGTCAGAATCGATGCAACAGAGAACACACAATTTGAACATGCCTACCTCGTTTCTAGCTGGCTTAAAATATCAAAGAATTCGCTTGGTTCAGCATAAAGGCTCCAGTCCTGCAAACAGAAGTCACACCAATTAGTAAGCAGCACAGTTTTCTTGGGAAAATAGCAGCAGATTTATTTATGATGAAACATCTGTCAGCAAATGAATGATTAAAATATAAAACAAATTAAAAGAATCTATGTAAAAACTTCAAGCTTATTGGGAGAGAGTGGGTACAGCTTCCAAACTACCCTTGTGGATTGTTCCTTTATGAAAATCAAAAATTCAAAGCACCAGCATGATACGCGAGATGATGTTCTTTGATACTAACTTGCCACTACTGGTTTGACTGTCTTACTGTTGGTGGTCTCTGTCTGAAAAGTAAGTGCTAACTTAAAATGGCTGACAACAATTCAGATTAAACAGAAAGAATAGGTGCATAACTCTTAAAGATGCACAGGTTTTCTGTCTGATTTGCCAGGAGGTGGAATCAGACAGCTTGGCGAGATCAAACTTCATTTCTTCACCCAGCCAATTCTAAACACCGTAGCAAAAAGAGATCAGTTCAGTTAGAAGTTAATCATGGGCCGTGCGGTGGCTCTGTGGCTAAGGATCTGCGCCTGTGGCTGGAAGGTTGCCAGTTCAAATCCCGCGGCTGGCAGAGGAATCCTACTCCGTTGGGCCCCTGAGCAAGGCTCTTAACCCCACCGTATAAATGGCTGACCCTGCGCCCTGACCCCCAGCTTGCTCTCCATGAGACACACAGACAGGTATGGGAAAAAACAGAAATTGTATATGGCCAATAAAGTGATCTTATCTTATCTGAAAAAGGACTGCAGAGAGCCATCAACGACAGAAGGGCTCCACCTGAAATGTATACAGAGTTTGCTTGTCCTCTCTGTTCCCTGCCATCAAACATTTTGACATTTTCTTTAATGTCATGCCTTGGTGCTTAGAGCCGAGAACTCAAGTTATTTGACGATTAATCATGTCGGAATTCTTGTAGGAAGCAACTAACCAGGTGTACCGATTCACATACTGAGTCACATCCGCGTGTGAAGCTGCTGCTGTAGCCCACCTGACTAAGATATTTTTGTCTCTGACAACTGCAAGATGTTATTATCTTGGAAACAGATCTTTCTTTTGAAGATTCTTAGCTATCAGCTGCAACACACATTCTCTACCCACTACATCAAACTCATCTCTTTTCATTCCAAGTCACAAAGTTAATTCAGGCAGGCCCACCTCTTAGTTTATTTGATTTTTATAATAGGTTATATATCTATATCTCTATATTTATTGGTCTTTGATCACTCATGCAGAGATTAACACATTAGAAAGTCCAGGATTTACACTGGAATATGCTGCTATATTTTCACATTTATTTGGTTACAATGGATAACTGTCATCGTTAAATGATGTTCTGCTGATAAATATGTGCATATTTTCGACATGGAGGTTCTGAGCATTCAATTAGTACAGTATCCTGTGATCTTCCAAATTGAAAGAGATGATATCTTCCTCATATTGAACAACAGAAGTGCACAACGGTGTAACATTCCACCAACGTACTGACCTTGAACGTCGCATAAAATTATATGACTTTCTAGACGGCAAATGAGAAAAACATTGTTTTAAATATCAAAACAATACTACAGGAATGTGTAAAATTATAGCACTCGGGCATCAAATCTATACAGTAAGCAGGTATGAGAATTAAGATGAGAGACAATTTTACATGTTAATAATAGGAAGATCACAGGGCAGACACACTCACACCAAGGCCAAGTAACCCACCACTATGTCTTTGGACTGTGGAAGGGAAACTCAAACCAACCTGGGGAGAACATACAAACTCCACACAGATAACACCCCAGGCCAGGGACTGAACCCAGGGGCCCAGGGACGCAAAGCAGCAATGCTAACCACTGCAGCAACAAAAAGATTATACATCTGTAAACATATATTCTTCAGAATCCTACCGCATATCAATAAAATCCCCAAAACATCTGCCTGTTGTGTCAATCATGGTAAAGGTCGTTTTCACTTTAAAATGCAGGCTGAAGGACAATGAAATGTGCTTACAATGGCCTTGAGGAAGTTCATTTCCAGCTTGTTCACTGTTTGGACATCCAGTTTCCCTGCAGCTCCCCATTCGTCATTGAAAACCTCCTCCTCCTCTCCTTCATCATACAGGTACTTACTGGCAACCATCTGAAGGCAGACACACACACACAACTGATCGATTTCAATTCATCGGGTAACCCGTTAATTTAGCTGTTTTCCTCTAAAAATGCAGAAAGAAAAACTAAATCAAAAATCAAAAGCACCAGCACGATACACGAGATGATGTTCTTTGATACTAACTTGCCAGTACTGGTTTGACTGTCTTACAGTTGATGGTCTGTCTGAAAAGTAAATGCTAACATAAAACAGCTGAGCCCAATTTATATTAGAAAGAACACACGCATAACTCCTAAGGATGCACAGGTTTTCAATATGTGAAAATAAACTGTCTGGTTAAAATAAACTTAGGTTTCCCTGCTGGCCCATGGTCATCCATACCTGGAAAGAGCTTTCGTTTACAGTACAAATGAGCACTACTGAGCAGTCACCGACAATCCAATTTGAGCAGAGATACAAATATTTAATTCTGTAAACATAATGATATGCATTTAATTTACACCTTCACAAATTTTTTGATTAGATGTGATTCTTATCATGTGATATTTGATATGTGATTATATGCCTCAAATATAAAAAGTACACTTGTAAACACTTCGCCCATGCCAGTCTCTTAACAGTCGTTTACGTACCATGGAGATCAGGAAGAGGTCAGAGGAGGAGATCTGTTGCAGGTAGTCAGGGTTTCTGTGTCTCAGTCTTTCAATGTAAACCAGAGCTAGCATCATTGCGCAAGGAGAAATACAAGCTTCCCTAAACAAGCAAGAAACATTGACATAAAATTCAACAAACATCAACTAAAGCTATTAGCCACCCCTTGTACATATTAGCTTGACTGTAATAAGCAGGAATAAGTTGGTGAAATATTTTTCGCGATAAATAAACATACCAAATTAAATATCATTTCTTCAAATCTATCTACTATAATTTCTGGTCAGTTTAAGGTTTAATGAGCCCCAATGTTATGTAAGCAAGTAGTGCCGACATCAGTAAACACTGCCTCTGTGAAAATGGAGCTAGATTGCAAGCATGCTTTGCAAGAATTAATGTGGTAAACTGGAAAGCAAGCTGTTCAGTGATATGATCTGCACTGTAACTGGAGGGGCATCTATTTTCAGATGCTTTACATTACTGCAGAGAGCATTTACCACACATACCCTACAACCTGAAGCTTGAACAGCCCAGCCTTACAGTATGTAGTCCTACCTCCACTGAGCACGTAAAGCTTTATTTAAAAAAATGAAACGGGAGAGGACAGAGGGCAAGACCACAAATCAGAGTCCAACTAGTCTGCAATGCAGTTTGATCTATTTCTGTTTCTAAAGCACTTTACGCACTATGGCAAATGTTGGACGTTGCAACCTGGCTTTAAGAAACCGACACAGAGAAAACAAGTTAAAATAATGTTAATACCTCTCTGCTTTCGTAGCACAAATCATACAAAGATAACATCTTGAATGAATGAAGCTGTCATGCAACTGGAATCCTACCTCTTTACCTTCATGACTTTAAATCTAAAAATGTTTTACATTATTGCTTATAGCTGCTGAGGCAAAATGATAAGCTTCCTTCACATTTCCGTCTTCTCACCCATAAAAATGATTGTTTGCCGTGTCTAAATGAACATCGAGTGCACTAAGCACAAAATATTTACACCCAGTCCTATGGTCATCATGAGAGACATTCCAAGATTATTGCAAAAATAACAAATCACTCTTTTACAATCAACTTTCAAGGAACTTTCAGTTTATCTGCAACCTTCTTTTCCCCTCCTGGGTCTGGTGCACACAATACTGCTGGTGCAAAAAAATTTAGGGAAAAACTAACCGTGCCACATGTGCTGCGTATTTCTTCTGAAGTTTGCGGATCGGACTCGGAGCAGATTTCTGAAGCAGTTCAACGGCGATATCTAAATGAAGAAAATCGAAAAAGAAAAAAAACAAAACAGATTTGTGAAGATTTGTGAAGGTTGTAAAAGGCTTATGCCTCACTCTTCATTGGGCAAAACCAAAATGTTAACTAATAAAATGAGCAGCATCATACAAGTGTTCCTGTCTGCCCCAGATTGATCAAGTTTATTAAAATCAATGAATGCAGTGGAGATTAATCTTGCAATCCTTATTAAGCGCTCTGGAAAAGTATAAATGCAATGAATGCTTTTATGCAACGTTCCTGGATACATACTGTATATTGTCTAATAATGGAACCATTTGCAAATCAAATTTATGTTTAAAGTTTTTTTCACTGCACAAATACCCATGGTACCTTTTAGAATCAGAATTGACTAGCTCAAGTTCCAGATCTAGAAGGATTACCTACTGAAATTCTAATCTGAATTTACTGACAACACAATCAGTCTGTCACAGGTCTGTAAAAAGGAATACAAAGCTAAGACAATTCCTGCAGATTATTAATCAGTTTTTCTTTTAAATCAGCCAACCTACCAGTAACAGGACATGAAAGGGCATCAAAAGCACAGTCTTTATCCAGTCCATAGTACAACCTCTTCCGAACCCGTTCAGAGAGCTTCTGATGGCTAGGAAGGAACTAGAAAAAAAAAAACAGATTTGTGTGAAATTGAACTATTTTAATGGAAACCCTTTTGCGCAAATGAGTAATGAAATGGCGATCACATTCAGCTGTGCTAAGAATGAAAAAAACAAACAAACAAACAAGGGAGAACTCCACTTCTTTTAAATGAAATGCTTCCTTGTAAATAAACAAGAATAAGCTAAGTTATTATGATCTCGAAATGGAATTTTTAGTAAGTTTTAAGTAAGTTTTGCTTTAACAAAAGCTAGCTCATAAAGCATTTAATAAAAAAGTATAATACACGCAAGAACCGAGTTCACTATAGGATTTATAGTAAGATACTTTAGGAACAAAAGTACGGTTAAGACTTAAGACTTAAGACGCAAGGAACAGAGCTGACAACGCTACGCTTGTGATGACAGCACCCCGAATGATGCACAAAAGAAGGGAGTGACGGACAAATCATTTAATCCGCGCCCGTCGCTGAGGCCTTCAAACAGGCCAGGATAAAGCCGCGGGGTCGAGTGGTACGCGCAGCCGTGATCCAGTGCTCCGAGCTGCCGTGCGCCTCATGAAAACAAACCGCGAACTCTGGTATTTGCGAATGGCACCCCAACCGTTTATCGAGAACCGTCATTTTTGTGAGCACGGGATGATAAGCAGTCAGATCTAAGTGAAAAAAAGTGAACGTGTGCGCTTAACTGAAAACTTTTTTGTCACTTTTTCCCGGACTAACGACATACCATATAACTTATTTGCTTACAGTATGTGCATGTGATGACACTGTTACCAGGTAGCTGCGGCAAATCAATAGATAAAACACATTTCTTAAAACGTGTACTTAATTACTATAAATGCAAACACTTCATTCGGAACAGAGCAGAAGTCGCAGACATTTAAGGAAGTACAGGACAGGTGACTAGATAAGTCAGTCAAGGGCAGGACTCTTCGAAAGACATGACAGCAGGTTTTACAGCAATAAGAAAGAGATAAACGATCATACCGTGAACTCCTGGAAGTCAGAAAAAGAAAACGTCCTCTCATCAAACAAATCTTCAAAATCCATTTTTTGTTTTCAAGGAGACAACATGAAAACCCCCCGACAAACTGCGACGCTCACACCGCGCTGCCCTGCTCTAGGAAGACCCCCGGCTTCCTGATTCCAGTCTATAAAGACAGCGTCCCCTTACGACCACACCGTGTTACTGCAAAGTTGTGTAATGCGCAGGGGTCTCGCAAAAACAGCAGCGAGTTATCCTTAAAAACAGCAGTACGGTGAAAACGGCTGTTGAAGGGATATTGCTATTTAGCACCTTTAAAAAAAATATGCCGATCGCACGGATAAAGACAATACACAAAAGGTGTCAGTGGTGCCTTTATAGTTTCAATTCGTATAAGAAAGCGCCGGACGCACTCTGGTGGACAACCGTAATGTTAAAGCCCGATGACATTCAGTGTTATTTTTCACCGCCGTCTGTTAGCTTGTGTTATAATTATAATAATAATTGCTTACACTTATATAGCGCTTTTCTGGACACTCCACTCAAAGCGCTCCACAGGTAATGGGGATCCCCTCCACCACCACCAGTGTGCAGCCCCACCTGGATGAAGCGACGTCAGCCATAGTGCGCCAGAACGCTCACCACACACCAGCTCTCAGTGGGGAGGAGAGCAGAGTGATGAAGCCAATTCATAGATGGGGATTATTAGGAGGCCATGATTGGTAAGGGCCAATGGAAAATTTGGCCAGGACGCCGGGGTTACACACCTACTCTTTTCGAGAAACACCCTGGGATTTTTAATGACCACAGAGAGTCAGGACCTCGGTTTTACGTCTCATCCGAAGGACAGCGCCTGTTTACAGTGTAGTGTCCCCCATCACTATACTGGGGCATTAGGACCCACATGGAGCACAGGGTGAGCGCCCCCTGCTGGCCCCACTAACACCTCTTCCAGCAGCAGCCTTAGCTTTCCCAGGAGGTCTCCCATCCAGGTACTGACCAGGCTCACACCTGCTGAGACTCAGTGGGTTGCTAGTTGTGAGTTATGCTATTGCTTCTCAGTACGTACTTCATTACGACGTCGTTTGAATAGCTCGACTCACGTTATAAACCAATTCTTCTACGTGGTAAATCTCAAGATTGTCATCTTTTTTCATTGTTTTCAAAGTTTGTTTTGCCATAAATCTTAATGACCAAGAAACGTTAATAACCTGCTAATGGGGAGGTAACAGGTCAGTCGAGTTCTCAATCATATGTTACAAGACAGACACGAGTCGTGTTAAGTTAAAATACAGTGAGCGTGATTGTTTTCATTCTTTAGGTAGTTTGGCATTTTAAAGGCTTTTCAGAATAATGCCTGCCAACACCGAACATGTCTAATTTCATTTCTTAAGA
Organism: Lepisosteus platostomus; assembly: GCF_059453375.1. Classification (NCBI taxonomy): domain Eukaryota; kingdom Metazoa; phylum Chordata; class Actinopteri; order Semionotiformes; family Lepisosteidae; genus Lepisosteus; species Lepisosteus platostomus. The sequence continues at coordinate 4,325,328 of NC_142624.1, forward strand.
ACCACAGATGAGTTGAGGACATGCAGGTCATTAGGCCCATTTGGTAGTTGGCAGCTGATTGATCCAAATGATCTCATCCAGCAGTTTTTCTTGAACGAAACTTGGGTATCAGCTTTAACAATAAGCCTGTCTGTGCCACACACATGCCGGAATCAATCCTTCGGGTAAAGAAGTACCACCTGTGCTCTCGTTCGTGTGTCGCTGTTGGGTCCAGAAGAGACCGGTTGGGATGACTCAGTCAACGCCTTTGTGGATGAACTGAGCGAAGGGTCTGAGATAAGATGGCTTCTGCAAAACCAAAGGACGGCGCAAGGGAGAAAAAAACCCATCAAAACATCTAGCAAAACCTAACCAAACAACAAGGGCCAAGACAATATTTTATCGCGGGCAGACAGTCCAAGACTGGAGGACACCTCTGAGTGTGCTGTCCTTAGGGGTTACATGTTTATTATGGACTTGAAAAATATGAAACCATTAGTTTTTCTTTCCATACTATTATGAGTATTGTATTGAATTATGAGAATACAAGAGATGCACTAACTTTGTGTTACTCCACACACACTATTCGAAATGACGATTTGACAACGCCTTTTGTTTGAAGGTAGCTGTCCAGAGAACGGTTATAGATAATATATATATTTTCTGCACCAACAACATCGAAAAGGAACATTGTATATTATTCTTTTTACAGTTATTTTACAATGAGATTTTGACATTTATTACGCTACATGACGTGCTGCTTAGATTGAACTTATTTTTATGCATTTTACCAAACATACTATTGCATATCAGTTATGACTTCTAGCGTAAACTTTTACAAAGTAAGAAATTCTATAATTTTTAAATGGTGTCCATTTGTATTTAAGGATCCATTCTATACGATATAATCATCGAGTTTTGCATTTATTATTTAAATATGAAACAGGTAATGGACGAGATAACTGACAAGATAATTCATACTGGTTAAACTACGGGAAGGCCAATTTTATATTACTATTTATTACTCGAATTAACGGAACGTGGTAAAGGTAATTGTATGATGATTAGCTAAAGTGTATGATGACAATATCTAAATTCCAGTTGATCAACGGTTGAAAGATAAACTCCTGGGATATTCATCCCTGAAGGACACAATTCATAAAGTATAAGCATTATTTATCCTTCCTGTAAATGTACTAATATGCTGAAACCTACTGTAGCCTTTTCTATGTGCATCACCCAGTCTATAGTATAAAGAAGGACACTTATAATTTATAAAACGCGTTTTCTGTAGTTTCGTTCAATTTATCGCTGACGATCCCGAGTGTCTTAAATGTCTGAGACGCTGCCTTAAATCGTGCTTGTAGTTGTGTTGAAATTACTCTAGATGGCCTAACTCGCCCGCGTCTCGCAATTCGCATGTTATCTTGACCGAAAAGCAAATAAATGTGTGATCCGAGATCTAACTTCCTGGGACGTGTCCATTCATTCGTTGAAGGCTGTTTAAATTTCCTTACAACGAGCGAACCCACAACAGCTGTCTGTCCTTGCAGCAACGTTAGTCTTGATTGTTGTGTACATAGCTAAGATAAGATTTACAGCATCACTTCTCAGCTCTTCTTCTAAAATACGCCAAAAGGGGAACCGAGACACCCAGACCTCAACATGAGGATGCAGGGATATCAAATTCGGAAAACAAAATTGACATCCCTTCATTGCAGATATTGCTTAGAATTTATTGCAGTTCTTCCAAACAAGACATACGTAACAATATGCAATTTAACTCGGTTTCACGTCTTCAACTGGTCACATGAACTATCAATTTCTACGGATTATTTTTTAGATTGTATATAATGCTTTTATACGTATATAATCAACTTCAATAACTGTTGTCTCTCTGAATCCTATTAACCGTAATACAGCTACAGCCAACCTGTCAACATATGTGGGTTTCATGCAGAGCTTGTCTTTCACTGTCGGTTTAAATTCAATGTTAATCGGCAGTAAAAAATAATGGCGCTTTCAAATGAAAAGCTGCACAGTACTTGTTCTGTGGCAAATATAGTCTTCCACAAAGTAGTTCTAAAACTTAACTACATCCACGGCAATGGCGACGATATTATAAATAATAATGTACACGACTATTCTAATATTTTAAAGGCTGCGTTTTGTTTTTTGTTTTTTAAAACTTGCTAAAATACTGTATAGAATTTAGGCGTCGCGTGTTGCCGCCGTTTTTCCTTCCCAGTTTTCTATCACGAATTGTGCAAAAATAGATTTTTGAAGTCGAATAAATAAATGTTCCGAGTAACTTTTGATTTTACGAGGTTCCTTGACGTTATTCCGTTATATTCAATTTGTGTGTGGGGAAACAAACTGAAACAATACTGAAAAGTAAGCGAAATATTTCGATGGACTGCGGCCAACAAATGGGGCACCTTGTTTTCGGCTTCAGCTGCGAAGTTCAAGAAACGACCGAGGGAATGACTACAAAGCTAGTAACATCATATTTCGCCACCTTTCCCTTCTATGTTATAAAAGATTATACGCCAGAGTCTTAGTGCGTTGTCCTGACAGGTTGTCCCATCCTCTGATACTGTTCGCCCTCCCCTTCTGATTACTGGCATAGTCGTCCCTGTGGGATGGAGTTACTGTCGCACATTAGTTTCGATCTGGATGTTAGTCTGACCCCCTTTGAAGTCTGCCTTTAATGAAGAAAGCAGCATCTCTCCAATTTGATTGCAACCGAAGACAGGCTGCGCCCTCCCTCTGGCGAGAACGCACAAAAGAACAAGTGGAAATTCATCCCCAAAAAGGCATTTTAAAGTATTTTTTGTTTCTTTTGAGAACTGTTTCACTACCCAATCCGTCCGTTAAGGTAACTTTCTGTACACGCTAATCATGCATCTGAAGTGGATACGCATATCCGTTTTAATTTTTGCGCTTTTCCTTGGGCGATCGCGGAGTTCCCAAATCAAGGCTGCCCGACTGGAACGCTGGGCAAAAACTGGATTCCAGTATCTGAAACTGAACCTCTGCCAGCGGGTCTCCTCCTTATCGGAACCCGAGTGTAAACGGCTGGCCCAGTTGCCCCAGACCGGTGTGGCAGTCTACGCCTCGGAACCGAACTCGGGGGAGAAAGTGCTGGCGATTCTCCCCGACTCGCCCAGTTCGAAAACAGGGAGACCTGCAATGGGCATGCGATCAGGGACGGGGTTTTCCAAGTCAGAGGTGCACACAGACCGCATCCGGTACTCGAATCAGTCGGGAGCAGGGTTTCAGGGGTCCAAACCAGGCTATGGTTTGGGTTCGGGTCCAGAAGTTGCTAAGCGGGTTCCGGGACTCGCCACAGAGCTCCTACCTGGTTCGACTGCGCATGACGCAGTGTTAGCTTTGGATCCGAGTCCGGGAGAAAGTTTTGGTCACCCCATCATCCTTTTCTACATTGACTTCAACATGAGCAAGAAGAAATGTGGACACAGGGAAGGAATTCATATGGGTAAGTCTTTTTGAAATCACATATATTTGACACCACAAGTTCAAAAACGTGCACTCTGGAGACTCCGGACGCTTTGGAGTCTCTAAACAAAAGCAGCAGCAACAGCAAACCTACTACCGATAATTAAAATGATTATTATAACAGACTACAGCCTCTATATTCGAACAAATGGATTTACTACGGAAACGAAACGAAAAACAAATCAGACGCAACACAGCAATGTCTCTTAAACCAGCAATAGTAAAAAAAAATGATGTTTTTGTACGCTCAAAGCTGTGCGTGTTTTTTAGAAACAGTACCATCGTATAAACGGCATATTATAAAATTGTGTAGTCTCTGCCTGAACACACAGAATTGTTCAGATTTGCTTTGAGAAGGGTTGGTGTAGTAGCATGTATTTTTGCATTCTCGAAATTAAAATGGTCAGGACATTAACATTTAATACAAAAAGATCTTATACTGTACATCGCACAGAATACCAGTTTTAATGCGTGTTAAGGTGGTGTTCTTATATCCGCAACTGTCTACGATTTATGATGATGGTGGAAGATGTGCGCAATATTACGAGACCACTAACTCATTTGTCCCTTAGTTATTATAGGGTTGAACTGGGTTTACTTTGTTTCTCTAAAAAAGAACAAATTAAGAAAGGAAAATATCCAGTTAATTCTTATTCTTCAAGGCGGATCTAAACAAAAAGTCCAAGAGATTTACCAACCCTAGAAATTCTAATTCATAAATATGCTGGTTTTCTTCCTGCTTTCCTCGAGTCCTTAACAAGCAGACCAAAGAATGTCCATTGCTTGATTTAGGAACGAGCATAATCTCAAAACCCCGAAAACAGTTCACTTAAAATTGTCGTGCGCGACTACATAAGAACTAGTCTTTGCTGGAAACTACTTTCACACACACACATATATATATATACTGTATAAACGTTCAGAGATGACTCCGGCATTAACAATCCACAGAGCCCACATTAGACTTTTAATCGCGGAATACAGTTGTGAATGTGCTTTGGTAATCCCTTCGATTTTGGTTGGATTACAATTAGGATTTTTCTATAATCTGTCCTTATATTTTAGCATAGTTCACTTATAACGTACATCATGATATATGGAGCGTTTCAAAGGAGGTTGCACGAGTTTTGAAAAAAACACGAATAAGATCCGTTTGGATTCAAGACGGTTTCAGTTTTTTCCTCGTTTGTAAAACACGTTGAGTGCCGATATAGATGCAATCTCAAATTGTTTTGTCATTTTCAACCCCTCGTTTCCATTTTGTCTGCCCAAAATACTGTAAACCAGCTAATCGTTCCTGGCATCTTTTCCTTTTTACGCATACTGTACTATTTTGAGTAGACTGCGTTCTTCGATTCAGCGGTTAAAAGTCACCCATATCCAAAATATCTTTTTTTTCTTACAAATTAAACCTAGAAAACTCAATAATCCAAATAACCAAAACAAGACCACAACAGTCTCTTTATCGAGATGAAAATAATTAGAATGTACACCGTGACCTCTAACTATTGCCTGTACATGGTTAGCTTACACAACTTCTTGCCAAAATATCCTGTGCCTTGCAGGCAATATTTTGGTTAACAGCTACCCCACAATAATTTGTGGAATTCAGCATTTTTGTTTTTATTCTTAGAGACTTGTGGTTATACAATAATACACCGTTGCACCAGTCCTCTGAACACTTAAATGTAAGCACTTGCAAACCTTCATTTGAAACCTTCTGCTCTTTGTAATATAAATGCATTCGTCTTGTGCGTGATTTTTGTGGTGTGTGACCAGAACCACTAAATATTTGTCTGAGGACATTTTAATAAAAATAAGCCTAATTTATTTTCAGAATCTGATACTCGGGCCTTATAAATGTCTTCAGTGTGTTTTACATACTGTAGTTACCAAGCAATTATGGAACAGCTATGCGTTTTGAAGAATTACCACCTGTTTCTAGTTATAGAATCCCTCTTCATCCTATTGATACCCATAACTCTTAACATGTGGTGTCATTAAACCTCTGAAAAGGCCATGTTGTCCCCCACAACAAACATTACTTGGAAATGCTGCATCTTTTTAGGGAAACTAGAGGCTGGATTTTCAATAGCCCAGGGTTTCAGTTACCACAATTGCATAGGCAGATTTCTCAGTGGAGTTCCTGTGTGGTTTCGCAGGCTGTGAAGTGTCTCTCTGCTTTTAACACGCACTTTCCGAAAGTTGCCTTGCATTCAGGAGGGAGATTTCTTTACCCATGAGAAGAGATCCCAGGATCTTTTCAAGTCATATCTTGGAGAAAAAAAAACAGGAGAAAACGCTAAGCAGACGCCTTCATAGTTTCCATGTCTTCCTTGTGTCCTCATACTACGAAAGGTTCTGAAAGAATACTTTGGGGTGACTTTCTTGGTAATTTTACATGCCCTTTTCAAGTCTCCTCACAATAGCAATTAGCATTCTTGAATCACAGTCTCCTGTCATCAGCACTTGGTGATATAGTATAACAAAAAATGTGACCAGATTCTGCAATCTTATGTCACACCAGTGTATATTTAAAAGCGATGTGGGGATTTTTTCATCTTCTGGAGCTTAATTTTGATTGATCATTTGAATGCTTTATAACATGCAGGTTGCACAGAACAGTTTTCTAAGTAGTACAGGCACTGGTAGTGTTTTGTTATGTTCTAGAGTGCACAGTGCATTATTTTGAGTTTAGTAAAGAGACCAGACTGGGTTTCTGCTTAGAAAAAGTCAGGTTTTGTGAGTAACTGTCAAATGTCAGCATTTTATAGTACTTCCTTGAGTCACAAATCATTAGTGTTATTTTTAGTTCCATAAAGGCAGCATTATTCTATATGCTTCATCTGTTTTTTTATTTGCCTACATCGGTTTCTTCAGAAGTGAATTTAGGTAAACTACGTACACCTGACCTGTGTTCTTCAAGCTGTTTCTTTGATTTCAGGGACATCTTTTTGGTGCAATTCATGAAAGCAACAAGTCACCTCATCTGCATGACACAGTCATAAAAGAATCTGAATCAAAAAGTTTTTTTTAGAGCTTGCTTATATCCAAGTGCAATACAGCCACCTCATTTGAAAAGATGGGTGCACGCTTAGAGACGACATTAACTTGAACCACTTGATAAAGCCACTGTGGACCATCAGATTTAGTTCAATGTAACAGGACTCTGGTGACAAGGCGCCACAAAAATGAGCATGAAAGAAGACACAAAAGGCATGTTCTGTACTTTAAAAATAGCAATGCCATTCAAGATGTTTAATGTGGTTGGTTCTTTTAGAGTTAAGGATCAAAAGGAAGATCTACAGCTTTGTACATATTAAGTTGCATAAATGATGTTTATAAGCTATTTCAAAGTATCTAACCTTAACCATGTGGAAGAAGAAAGCAGAATATTAAACAAAACAAGTATTATTCAGTCAGTTAGCATTTCATTTCTTTCAAAATCCATCCAGGTCTTCGAATGGGGGGAAAAAGATCTCTCAAGAATGAGAGAGTGGGCTTCCACAAATTAATCATTACAGATGGAACTCTAATGAAGAAAATCCCTGTGTTTAAAGGGTGAAAAAGCAAAGCAAAAAGCAAAAAGAGCTTTACTTGTTATTTCATATCCCCGGGGTAAAAGGAATGAGAGGAAGACTTCTCAAGCTTTTTCATATTTTGTAACTACTCATAAAAACATAGACCATAGACCAGTGGGCTCATTTAGCAGCTAGTTGGTGAATGTTCTAATCTAAAGAATCCATCAGGCTGTTTCAGCTTCTAGAACATGCTAAGATGTCGGCTCCAGTATCCCACAATCCTCTTTGTAATAAAATGTCTCCTGTGTTCTGTCCCATCCACTCCTAAACTTTACTTCCACGTGTCCTCACCTCCTTCTTGTGTTGCTCGTCTTGGAGAAGTCCCCCAATTTGACTGACTTATTAGTGCCTTTCAGGATGTTGGACACCGACATCTTATGAATTTCAGATAATTGTATAAAACCTTTTAAATGGTTTGTGGTGAAAAGATTTTGTGTAGTGTTTTATGACCATATTGTCCTTTGCTAGTTTCTCACCTGAACACATTTAAAATCCGTCTAAGGGAAAGGGGAACAAATTTTATAGTGTCATGATGTTCTTGTTGTTCTCATTCTTGTTGCTTGTTCTTGTTGCCCAAACAAGACAAGGGGCAACATGTTGGCGCAGAGATTAGTGTTGCTGCCTCGCAACACTGGGGCCCTCGGTTCAGTTCCAGACCTGGGGTGCTGTCTGTGTGGAGTTTGTGTGTTCTCCCTTTGTTAATGTGGGTTTCTCCCAGGTGCTCTGGTTTTTCCCACAGTCCAAAGACATAAGATAAGATAAGATAAGATCGGATCACTTTATTGACCATGTACAATTTCTTGTATTCGGAAGTTGTCTTCTCACATACCCCAGCTTGCTCTCCATGAGACACACAGACAGGGAGAGAAGCTTGGGGGTCAGCGCGCAGGATCGGCTATTTATACGGCGCCCCTGAAGCAGTTGGGGCTCAGGGGCCCAACGGAGTAGGATTCCTCTGCCGGCCACGGGATACGAACCAGTAACCTTCCAGCCACAGGCGCAGATCCTTAGCCACAGAGCCACTGCCCCGCCACCTGCTGTTATGTTAATTGCCATCTGGGAAAATTAGCCCAGTTGTGAGTGTAGGTGTGTACCCCACCTTTCGCATGTTGAATAGGAAGAAGAGGTTAGATCATGTCTGGATGAATACTCTAGACAGGGCAGATTATATAAGGAAGGAGCTGCACTCCTGCTTCCGAAGGCCAGAGAGCAATTTAGAGTAGCCAGTGCACCTTACATGGCTCTGGTCTGTGAGAGGAGAAAACCTATGTAAACTCCACACAGACATCCACCAGAGCCCACAATCAAAGACTAAGACACTGCAGTATTGAGGCAGCTTCTTGAACTATGAAATAAAGGAAATAATTCTGGTCCACACTATCACATACTGTATAAATATTATATAATAAAATTATCACATACAGAGGCAGAATCTGGATGTAGCTCTGTTGTCTTGTACAACAACAACAACAAAAAAAGAAAACAGAAAGCCTTTCTTGCCCTTGTGTGAACAGTTAGTGACACTGTCATTACCTCAGAATGCTGTGAAAAAGTATTTTCTGTTATTCTGTATGTATTCGCAAGGTGACAGGAAAGGTGCTCGGTTGTTTTAATGTTTTTCTCAACATTGGTGTCATTACGAAGAAACTGCAATCTTGCAGCAGTATTTAAAACAAGATAAATGCCTTGGCAGAGATAATTACAGTTAATGAAGTTTTCACAGGCAGATGTTGAAAGATGGAAATCCCTCTTCAAAGCAAGTGATGACTCTTCCCACTTTCCCTGTCATATTACACAAAACCTGTTTAAAATACTGCATTGAAATGCTGCTTCCTGCAGCTCTATTACTAAGGAAAATACTGTATTTTAAAATACATTAAATGCTATTTTTAGTGATTTATTACAAATCAAAGTTGTAATTAACAGTCATGCAGTTTAAAGAGAAAAAACTAAATCCAATGAGCAAATTATTTTGTCATTATTTTACATTAGAGTAATTTCATAAAACCTGTACTAAAATGTCATATATACGCTCAAGAATTATGAAGTTATGTAATTAACAGGACCATACCTTTCACAAAGACCAATATAATTAATACTCTTGCATTTGGATTGATTTTTGCTATGGGATTCCCTATGAAAAGTCTAGTGTGGTTTATAGCAGATATTTCTATGCGAAAGTGTTTCCTACAAAAGGGCTGTGCTTAAAACCTCTTCTTGTGCAGTTAGTGTCGACTTGTGTTATTGGTTCCCGGGAAATAACAGCATCTAAGAACTCAATGTACTGAGAAGTGTTTTTTAAGCATTTTGTCATGTAGTAGGATTTGGCTGAGGACCAGCAATCCTTGCTGTAGGACGAGGAAGCTGTGACTCCATACAGAGTTAGGAGTTACCCAAGGGCCAACTGGAAAGGAGGAGGGATGGAGAAGCCACTGTTTTCCTTTCTCATCTGCTTCTCTCTTTGTACAATGGTTAACTGTTATAACTCTATGTATCTGTCTTGTGTATTTTGTGGTGTTCTATAAGAAAATGTGAAAATTGTTTATCTGTCCTCACAACTACTTATTATACTCTGTGTATCTGTTTCCTTTTAAGAAGCAAAGATTAGGGATCTAAAAGATAGAGAAAGGATATTGCTTAGTTGTCAATTATGGGCAGTTATTGTAACTTATTGTTCCTGTGGGACACAAAGTTGTAAGTATCGAGTATGGTGTAGAATGTATGGAGTGGAAGGACTTTAACATGGTTTGGTAAAGGAAGTAAAGGAAGGGAAAGAGGTGTATTAAGGACAAGAAAAATATATTAAAAATGAAGATGTCCTCTGATGTTGTGGGGGGGAGGGGTGAGTTGAGGGGAAAAAACGAGGGAAAGAGGCTTATGTATGGTATTTAAAATTTTTTTTAATTTAGGAAATGACTTTGGTTAAGTGGCTGGAGTGAAAAGGAATTTGGCCTTTGTCATCCTTCTCAGAGTTTTATTGTAAACCCCCTTTGTAATAGGTTAGGTATCACTAAAGGCCGGTGCACTACATGTGATGTACAGCATGAAGAAAAACTCCAGAGGGTGGACAGATGAAAAGCAAAGTGTATCAGAAATGTCAGAAGCCCAGTGTCACTGGGGCACCGCTACCATTCATTAGGTTTCACCATTGTATCATCTGGTACACGTTGTACAGATGAAGAAGAAAAGCATACATGTACTGTATATATAACCTATAAAACCATTGCGTGTAGCATATAATTTTAAATGTATCTATGGAAAACCTATTTAAAACATAGAAATAAGCATGAAATGTCAAGCACCTAGTGTTAGAATCTACTGCATAGATGTAGAATCTGAAATAGCTCAAACACCAACACAGTGGGAAGACTTGTTTCAGTTTGAATCAGCAAGAGGTCATGTCATGTCATGTGCCAAACCGCTTTATACCATACAGTGTCGCGGGAAGCTGCAGCCTACTCGGCAAGCAACGTTCGCAGGGCAGGGTACACCCTGGATGGGGTGCCAGTCCATCGCAGGGCAAGTGCAAGCCAATCATACATGGGGACAATTTTGAGGCTGCTGTAAAGGCCGATGGGTGAAATTTGGCCTGGACACCGGGATAACTCCCTACTCTTATCGAGACATGACCGGGGATGTTTAATGACAACTGAGAGACAGAACCTTGGTTTAGCGTCTCATCCGAAAGACGGTGTCCCCGCCACTATACTGGAGCATTAGGACCCACACAGACTGCAGGGTGGATGCCCCCCACTGGTCCCACTAACACCACTTCCAGCAGCAACCATAGTTTCCCAGGAGGTCTCCCATCCAGGTACTGACCAGGCTCAACCCTGCTTAGCTTCAGTGGGCTGCCAGTTGAGAGCTGCAGGTTGATATGGCTGCTTCAGAGGTAGACACAATACATATTATAGAATCATCATTTCATATAACCAAGATGAGGTAGAATGCTTCACAGCTCTTGAAAATTTTTATGAAATCTATTCTCAAACATTTGTGCGAAACCCTGCGTCTTACCTCTGTCCTTGTTGAAAGTCGCGTCCGTTCCTGTCCAGATGGGGCTCACCATTGTTCGGTGCCGGTCTCCCTTGCACGCTGTACCTTCTAGGAGACGAGTGCATGACCCTGGCCTTGAAGAGCCGCTGCGAAAACCTGCTGAAGAGGCGACAGAGCCGGAGCGAGAGGCAGGGCACCAAGGGACGGGCACGTCGGAGCCACCTGGCGGCGGGTCCACACTCCAGCCGGGCCAAGCGGATGGGGGGCGTGTGCGAGGTTCATTTTCTGCCCCTGGTGGTTGGCGTGAAGGACCTGAGCAGGACACAGCGGCTCCACTGCGTAGGTGGGTTCTCTGATCTGGGCAAAATTATGATGTCATTCCTTCATAGTGTGGATATGGATCTGAAGTAGAGACACCACTGACTGTATATTTCCGCACACCATAAATACAAAAGATTAACATCCATATCCTAAGGAATGGGTTGTAGCTGACCATCCAAGGTCATTGCCAGAGTGTTAGCAAGTGAAATGTCCACCTTCCTCCCCTGCATGTGGGACCCAGATGTCATTGTCATTGAACAGAGTCTGGTTCCAGTTTCGGGGTGCTTAAGTGTTTTCTTGCACTGATTCCCTCATGATGGCAATCGTTGTAGAAGATACAGGGATCAGAAAATTCTGTTCCTCTTCTTCGCCTCAAAGTTTATGGTGCCATTGAAGTGTAGGTGATCCACTCCTTGGATGGAGATTCTAAAGTGTGAGAAGGAGGCTCAACCAGCAAACGCCTCTTCTCAGGGCCCAGGTGAGGAGGTGAGTGGTGTGAGATGGGGCCGTATCATTAGCTGGCTGTGACCTGGATTTGCAACATTGTTTTGGAAAGGAACAAGTAAAGGTTGATTCCTTGCTGAAAAGAGAAGGAAAGGAACTCAATGTTTCGGCTGTGGAGCCTTCTTCAGGTGTGAGAGAGAGAGGGGAAAATCGGGAGCTGACAAATCGTGTGAGAACAAAAGCCGGGAGTTTAGAGGTGGCGGGAGCAGGAAAGAAACAGAGTGGGCACTCAGGTGGTGTGAAGTCGAGAGAGGTGAAGAGAGGTGTTAGGTCAAAACCTGCAAATGAATAGAGAGGATCCAAAATTAACGCGCCTGTTGTTGAGAGAAGGGGGAAGGTGTGATCGTAGTTTCAGGATAATTTGGGTTTTGGATGTCTTTCTGCAATAGGATATCCGAAACCCCTCTTTGAGAAGGCAGACGGAGAGAGCAGTATGATCATGGCCGTTAGAGGTAAAATGGGAAACTATGAGTTTGGAGAGATCTTTGATCCTCACGGCCCTGACATGTTCCCTGAAGTTTGCTGGAGGTACGAGATGTCATCTGAGTGATCTGGAATTGTCCAGAGTGTCCTTGAATTGTTGTTTTGGAAAGTCAGCCGGGGGTTGAAAGGCTGCGGGTTTGCCAGGGTTTCTTCAGCTTGCCATGCAACAGCACAACCTGTGGCTTGCTGGGCACGTCATCTTGCGGTGTTATCAATACAAGCTGCCTTAGCTCTTCTCTAATGCAGAATCCTGTTGGAGGCCTGGAAAAGTGAAAACTTCATGAAGATCATGACAACAGATGCATGCATGGAGTTTTAACTTCACCACCTCTCTTGTGAGGGTGGTGGCAGTATGCTAAGTAGATCAGATCAATGCTAGATTTGGGGATGCAGAAGCAGATTGCTGCCGATGTTCCATGTGCTGCAAACCTCTTGGTTTCACATGTTTTGGCCGTGTTTGTCATACAGTGGGTGGGAGGATATGGGCTCCTGCCCCGCCGCAAAAACGATACCTGAGCAGCCAACGTGAGCCGGTCTTGTTTTTCACTGCAGAGCACCGGGACTTTGCACCCTGCCCTCGCCCTCTCCCCATCACCAGCCCCAGCCCGTCAGCTGCTAGCTGTGAGCTCAACAAGAACACCCGCCGCTGCCACCAGCAGCACCTGCTCACCCGCCAGTCGTGCCGCGTGTACCAGACCTGCGACCACGCCATATTGCTCTCAGGTATTCTGCACTGCTGTCTACATAGACTCTAGAGCCTTTGTATAGGCTGTGTATATGCATAGGTCTGTATTGATATACGTATGTTTAGAGTGTTGTATATGTATAGGTATGTATTAGATATATGTATAGGCTATTTATATGTATGTATTAGATATATGGCCCTGTGTGTTTATGTGCTAAAAATTAGGATCAGCAACAATTAACCATATACTGTAATTAAAGCAGCAATTTATTAAATGGCTCACAGTGTTACTCTGTCGTTTCTATCAACTTTACTGTATGTCTGCAATAAGAAAAGACATGGGCTTCCTGCTTATCAGATGTTGCAATCTGCATGAGAGCTGGGCCCGTTCTTGAGTAGGTGAGGCCTACAGTTTTTCTCTGCATCAAAAGAGCCGTGTGAACTTTCCAAGGGAAAGATATGACATGCGGATTTCGTCCTTAAAGTTAATTGATTCATTTGATTGGTTCTTTGTATGCTTTTCCCAGGTGGATGGCAGGAGCAGATCACTTATCAGCGTCACATGCAAAACATCCTGCATTTCTACAGGATGCTGAGGAGCAATGGCTTTGAGAAAGAGCACATTAAGACCTTTTTCGCAGGTGATGGGCAAGCAGCAGGTACGTTTTGGCTCACTTTCTTACCATAAAAGTGAATACTCATAGATCCTCTTCATTAGATAATTAACAGACAATAAGGCAGTAAAAGATGAGACTTGTGGATGTAGATCAGACAGATTCAGCAAGGTCTCCCACCCTCCAAGGTACTGCTAGATGTTGAATTTTGGTCTTTTGAATTCAGATATATTTGACTGCGTTACATTATACATACACACCTGTGAAACTCCTGGCTGAATCTGTACAACTGCCTGGCCTGACCTGGTTTTCACTTCCAAAACCTCAAGGTGTCACTGAATCCACTGAAACGAAACTGAAGAAAGAATGATCAACCACAGATCCCTTTAGAAGTACAGTATAATGAAGGACAGTTTAACTTGTGGACACCTGATGTGTTGAATGCCTAACCACAATAGACTGGTTAGATGACACATCCGTTAATTCTTTAGCCTCTTCTTCCAGTTCAGGTTCGTGGGGGAGCTTGAGCCCATCCCTGCAACGAGCATGTGGCAGGGTACACCCTGGACAGGACATCATGGGGCAGACGAACAGACACACACTCACACCAGGGCCAGTTTTCCTAGAAGCCAGTTGACCTAGAACTGTGCTTTTGGTCTGTGGCATAACAGTATAACATTCCACCAACATACAGAACTTGAACGTTGCATAAAATTATATGACTTTCTAGACAGCACATGAGCAAAACATGTCTGCTTTAAATATCAAAATCATACTTCAGGAATGTGTAAAATTGTAGCACTCAGTTATCTATTCAGTATGCATGAATGGAAAGTAAAATGTGAGACAATTACACTTGTTAATAATAGGGAGATCACACAAAAATACCCACCCATCTTTTCTAACTGCTTCATCCAATTACACAAGCGTACCCTGGACAGGACACCAGTCCATCACAGGGCAGACACACACACACACACGAGGGCCAGTTTTCCCAGAAGCCAGTATGTTACTGGGCTGTGGGAGGAAACCCACAGAAACACGGGGAGAACATGCAAACTCCACACAGACAGCACCCCATTCTGGAAAAGACCCCAAGGCCCCAGCACTGCGAGGCAGCAATGCTAACCACAGCATACATCACCATGCGGCCCGAGGTGAAACATTTCATGAGCAAATTAATAAGTAACAGACTGCAGAGAAAAGAAAAAAAAGCCCAGAATAAATTAATTTTTGCCCTTCAGTCAGGGCAAAAATGGATGATTGCTGTTTTGGTCATACTGTCATCTTTGAAATGAAGCAAACAAATCACCATTAAAACTCTAGCCTACAATACAATTTCCTCATAAACCTCTGTTGTAAACAGGACATATTGCATCAAAGGTTTTCATGAGTGAAATCATGAATCATTTAAATACGTTGAAAGTGACAATAGTCTTATGTCTAGAAACATGACTTTACACTATTATTTTAGTGTCAGCTTCAAAAATTTATTATAATGCCAAATACTTGTATAGGTTTTTCTATTTTTGTGAGTCCTTTTAAAAAAATACAGTTTGGCCGTTTTTTTTAGAAATGCAATTCGTATTCTAGCTGTGAGAGATACAGGAGTCTGAATAATTATATTTTCTGCAATGCCCATCCAACTTCTGTCTGAAGTCTGTCTGAATTTCTTCCTGAATTTGCCCTTGGTAAAATGTAAAGTATTTTATTTTGAGACTCGATTCCTCCAAAGCACAACTTTATTATGTTAACACAAAATTCTGCAGTTACTAGGAGTGTATTGGTAAAAAAAAAAGGTTACTCCCAAACTGAAACATCGAGATGAGTTGCTCTACGAAGAAAAAAAGCATGTTTAGTCAGTTCTATTTATTGTCTACTTTTTAGTAAATTGAGCCTCTTAGAATTGTGCACTGGTATGTTAAATGCTACAGTTCCAAAAATAAAGAAAGTAAAGGTAATTACCCAGTCAAGACGAGGCCTTTTTAGATAGGTGCCAGAAAGTGACTACTTATGGTACTTTGAGATTTGTCCATGAGAAGCTGGAAGAAATTGTAGTGTCTGGCAACGTTTCTACTCCGAGAAAAGTCTCTTTTCGGGAAGCCATTAAGTCATTAAGAGGCAGGCAGCTGGGACTGAACCCTCAGCCAGAGTTCTTAATGAAAAACTGACATTTTCTTTTGTGTGGAAAAGATCCCTCTTTCCAACCTCTTCTGTTGCTGTGAAGGCCTTGATCCTCTGCGACTGTTAATGTGCTCAGTGGGGACCATGTTTTCACGCCAGCTTGCTTTGAAATCATGGCCCGGCTGTCCTCTCGCAAGAAAAAGCCTATCATTCAAAAAATTAAACAGGCCTTTTTTAAACGGGGGTGGCTGAATCTCAGGGATGCGCGTGGAAACCTTCACAAAGTGACTGAAGTCTTTTTGGAACTGCAACCCAACGCCAACCAAATTTCCAATGTGATATTTACCTAAAAGCAAGGGGGAGGGGCATACTTTTTCTGCTTTTTTCTGCTTTTCTGCTGATTCATGGTTTTCAGTTCTTACTGTTACTGTCAGGACATGGAAAGCTGCAATGGAATGGATTATGGATCAAAAAATCACATAACCGTTAATAGTAATTAACACAAAATACAATCCTTTTCAGCCCTAGGGAACCTAAAGTGCTTTACTTATAGGAGGGAACCCATTTAATCCACCAGTTAAGTGTAGCCCCTACCTTGTTGGCGCTTGGTAGGCATTAGGCTCCAGCAGACCCACTGCACAGCAGATCATCTGGAGACACGAGAAATTGTTTCATAGATGGAATGAAGGGAGGGACATATAGAGGCCAGACTGTACAAAACTGAAGTGGAATTTAGAGGAATTTAAGACACCGGGGTTAATACTCTTACTCTTCTGAACAGCACCATGGGATCTTTAAGTAATCGGGACGTCAGTTTAATGTTTCATCCAAATCACGACACCCCGTACGGCACAGCACAGTGTCCCCGCTCAACGTACTGCGGTGTTGGTTTGGAAATTCTGGCCCAGGGGGAAGAGTGCTGAAACTAAGTAATGGAAATTGGGTTTTAAGTGCTTGACACTGTGCTTTGGGCTTTTTTTTTTCCACAGGCCTTAATTTTAAGTTAACAGCTTAAGGGGCTGAAGTCTGGAAATGAGTCCTTTGTTCGCTTCATTCATTTATAGTTATTTATAGTTATGGTGTTCTATCCTAGCATTTCTAGCAAATTCTGACCTTAGTGCCCTACTTTCGGAAAAGAAGTTCGTGGTTCTTACCTCTGAGCTTCCTTATGAGAAAGAACTGAGCATTGGTATGCATTTCCATCCTAAAGCTAAAAAGCAAATACATTAATCCCTTGCCAACGGTGAAGGCTACAGTACTGAAAAACCTTGACGTAAGTAAAGCCATGGTTGGTAAACTTAAGGCTTTGTGGGAGAAAGTAGTGCAAGGGGAACTGAAGTCACGATTCAACCTATTAAACATTTGTTTTCACCTATTTTAAAGTAAAACAGAAACATTTGAGCAAAGAAAAACAATATACAGTATTTTGGAAATAACCTTGACTAGTTTTGAAATGAATTTCTGACATTATTCGGACCTTTATTACTGTGATGGCGCCCATGTAGATCAGGTCACATGGCATGCATCGGTCCTGAAGTGACTTCTTACACTTACTCTGATAGCTTCCTCACTTTTCTTTATTGTACGAATTGTAAATTCATTTGCGCCAAACTACCGACCAACAGCTCTGTTACGAAGTCTTTCATGCAACTTATCAAGCACTTTCATTAATCCTTCTAAGCTAGTCACAGATATGGAGCACTTAGCATCTTTGGACTCTTGGCCCTCTCTCATATGCTTAGAAAGTTGTAGAAATTGGGGACACGTCTGCTCGCAAAGAAGGCTGGCTGAGAAGCAACGAGATCAGACCGAGTGGCTGCTCTCTCTCTCTCCTCTTCTTGCGAAAAGAATGATCTTGCAGCACCTATCACAGCTCATGGTTCCTTCTCAAATTCAAAGAAAGAAACTCGAAATTGTTGGGGGGGTCGGGGGGGGGGGGGGGGGTGGTACTGTACATGGTAAAATGTTACACAAAAAATTCTGTGTGGATACTCAAAACCACATAAAGGTAAATTTTTGTATAGCAAGGTATTGCTATATTGCAGTCCGACTACAAATGGATTGATCTGTCATGCGAATTCTATTCCTTTGCGTACTTTGGGAATACCAAGGCCATCTGAACAATTTCTAAGAGCAGACACTGTTGGCCTCCTTTGGAAACAGTCTTTTTGGAACCTCATGGCACCAGGGTCCTGAGTTTAGCAGCTGCCTGTGTGGAGTTCACACAAAACTTTTGTAGGTGATTCATTAACCTCTAAAAGTCAGAGGAGGTCAGGTATGAAATCAAACTCAAGTTCAAGAGATGTTGTTGCAAGGGTCTGACAGAGCTTCGGAATTTCATGAGGAACCCAGGGGTACCTTAAGCAGCTTTGTGTAGTAGCTGTTTTTTTCCTTCTGACATCTTTGTTTCTCACTCTCCAGCAGAGAAGGAGGCAGAGGGCATCTATCCTGCTACAGAGAAGGTGGCCATTCGCAGTTACATTTCCTACATCTGCCGTGCGATCCACTGTGCTGACTCCCTGGTGCTGTACCTCAACAGCCCAACCAGGAATGATGGAACCATGCTGCTCTGGGACGTCAACAAGAATGGCATTGTAAGTTGAGATCTCGCTGAGCCAGCGTTTTCCTCAAGAGCCCTCAATAATTGTGATCAGTTATTTGAATTGTGATCAGTAACAGTAAATTGTTAAATTTAGTCATTTGGAGGTTGCGAGGGAACAAGTAAAGGTTTATTCCATGCTGAAAAGAGAAGAAAAGAAACACAATGTTTCGGCTATGGAGCCTTCTTCGGGTATCTGTTGCTGCCGAAACGTTGTGTTTCTTTTCTTCTCTTTTCAGCATAGAATAAGCCTTTACTTGTTCATTTGCAGCCTACATATGCTGAAGCAGCTCCCTGCTTGATTTGGAGGTTGTTTGGAACTGAAATCTAATTTTCATCCATCAAGGATTTCCATTCATTGAACAGATTGCTTTCTTGATTTACTTTATTACTTTCTGATAGGTGTTGCCAATCTTTAAAAGCAGGTGACTTCTAAGACTAACAGTATTGGGGCTCTCCAGGAGCAGGGTTGGAGACCCCGAGAACAGTTGGATAAGGTTCTCAGATCACTCTTCCTTTAAGAACCAAACATGCAAGATGCACCAAAATGCATTCCTTCATTTGTGGCTTTTTATTGCTGTTTTTGATTTGAGTGTAGTTGCTCTGAGTTATTTTCCATGACTTTCGCACAACCAGGCCTATGATAATACAGGGTCTTTGTAAAACTGCTTTTGTGAAGGTTTGTAGGGAGTGTAATTTATAGTACATTTCAATGGCATAGGGTATCAAAGCACAGTGAAAGGAAAGGATTACAAAACTTCCATTGGAATAAATGCCTCAAAACACTATAGCTCCTGGAGTAGATTCTTCTAGCATTACTTGGAATATTAATTTTAAAACTACATTTACCTTTTTCTAGACACTGTAGCTATGTAGAGATAGCATGTAGTCTATGTATTTTTTTTCATTATTGCTGTTGCATTATCATGTCATTTTCAAGAATGAATTTCTTTCTAGAAGATATTTTTATAGACATACAAATAATATAGAATTGACACAATACACACAATTTCATTTCAATAAAAGGCATGATTAGGTGGTTTCTATCAATATTAGTATTAGGATTCATTCTGAGATCATAAGACTCATGATGAATAAGTATAGAAATGCTGATTAGTTGTCTTATCGTCCATATTAATGATTACAGTGAGTACAGCATTAATTATCACTGAATGATCAAGGCTTTTGTTGAAATTAAAAGCATCTCTGTGGATGTTTTTATTTGTCCAACAAGGAGTCTCTCCTAGTCTGTTTCCAGAATGTCAAAAATGAAGTGCCAGTTTTGGAAGTCCAACTTCAAAACTAAATAAGTCTTCATTTACAGGGTGTTTTATATACCTGAGCTCCCGGAGTGGATAATTTGTAGTCTCTGTAACTTGAAACAACCTCTTCCCTCTAGTCTTTTGCCAAAACTGTCAGCTGAATCCCATTTGTGGTTAAAGAGGAATTTGGCCCCAAAAGGTTAGCTGTTCTCCCCTGAGAGAACTGTATTGTCTTAATCAGCTGGCAAGGCACAAACTCTGCCCCTCATCTCTATACAAAGGGAAAAAATGCATCTACAAGTGGTGGAGATAATGTTCTACAATTTACTGTACAATCTGTGTTGTGGCATAATGAATAAATAATCCAATAGCTTTGTTTTACATGATGTATTTGGATAGGTTCTCATGTTAGTACTATTAGCTACATTAAATAAGAAAGTTACATTTAGATCCCAGAGGTGCTAAATAAAGTGTTTACTGTTAACTTTTGTTTCTATTGAGTCCAGGCGATCTTGAGAGATCTAGATATTTGATTAATTTAGGAGTTAAGTATTTTTTCCTTCCAAGTCTTAGTAAGCCTTAAGGCCTTGAATGCTGTACCTTGAATAAAAGCGATCCTTAAAGTCCACATTTGCAAAAGACCGTAATGAAAATCAGACCGTCCATCATTAATTGCTTTCACTTCAGTTTTGGAAATTGATTAGATACAAAGTGAGACTCTGAGCTGCTGTGGATAGAAAAACCATGCAGGAAAGATGGTTTGTGTGTAGAAACAAAATTAAGAAAAATGTTGCTTTCTTGTATTACATGGTCACCTAAACTCTTTGGCTGACAAAAGGCTTTATGGCACAAAGGTTATAACCCCATACTGTATATAGACTTCTGAACTGACTCATCTTTCCATTAGCCCTGTTATCATGAATCAATCAGCACTTTAAGGAGAAGCACACTGTTGTTGTGGATATAAAATGGAAGAAAGAGCCCTATATTCCCTGTGGGAATCTATAAAGAGGCACATTGCTAAGAGACAGCAGGGCCTTCACATCCCGTTGCAACCTGATTATAAAGACAGGTTAGGAAGCTGAGGCACTTGATTTATTTCAGTGTCAGCACCCTGGATTATAGGGATTAGAGGACAACAAAAGAAAAAAAGAAATACACCTACCTAAGCCTGCAATTTAATTAGAGACCTACCAGTCCCCCACCATATCTTAAAACTTAAAAAGCCCTCTGAAACCCAAAGTACACATTGAATCGACACCTTCTCCCACTACTAAAGTCCTACCTTTGTTGGTGAAATTCAGTACAAAGAGATGATCTTTAATTATATTGCTGCTTGCTTTTATTGTGCCATTTTTACCTCTAATTCCTACCTTTCTAAAGGTACACCACCAGTGGTATTGAAGGATTGAATCCATTTTAACTAATCATGTCCATATGTCCACCTTGTTGTAAAGCTGTGGAGAAATAATAACAAAAATATGAAAGGCTGCAACAAATCGATTGAAATGATAGAGCTATCAGGAGTAAACAGTAAACAGGTAAGGACTGCTGGACCTACTAAAGATGACAAAACTTCACAGCTCATCTCCAATCCATTTACTGTAGGTTTTGATTAGGGCAGACATTATCCAATTGGATAAGCAGAACTGCAGAACAGTGGTTAGGACTCTTAGAGTCAAATGGAAGGGTTCAGATTCTGTATAAGATGCTGCTGTTGTACACTTGAGTATTGTACATCCCTTAACTTGCTCAACTGCCTTGTAGTGTGAACTTTCTAGATTGTCATTAACAATGAGATTTATTCTCAGTGGACTCATTTCATAAAACAGAACATTAAGATAAAAAAAAGATCTCCCTAGAATATCTCCCCAGAATTCAAAATCGGTCTTTGAAGATTCAAAGTCTCTGTGCTATATAAAAAATGCACTGTAACAATAATACGATCAGCATGGTGCTGATAATAAAATATGTTTTAGCTTTGCTAGCACCTGGCTTGGATTATTTTTTAGTGTAAAGATTTATTCGAAAGATGTAAAAAAACATACAATTAGTTTTAAGCTTCAAAAGTGCATTGCATACTGAAGACTGTTTTAAGGATTAAACTGATATTTGTAATTATATACTTTTTTTAGTGTTTGATTGCATTAACAAACCCTGCATTTTGGTCTGAATACCCTGTGTTATCAATTATATCCCTTTAAGTAAGAAAAAGTAATAATGAGTAAATCCAAATATCAGTTAATATAAAAAACTACAGCCAAACTATAGTTACAACAGATACAGGTCAGTAGCTTTCTGAAAAGATAATAAACTCACCTCAAAGTAGTACATACTGTAGAGGTATAAACCATAAATGTTGGATGACAGTACAAAAAACAAGAATTAGGGTTAAACACAAGTTAAAGAAAACAAAACTGAAAGGAATAGTTGAAAATCCTACACAAGCAATGTAAAAAGCATTACAAAGAAAATGTGTATTAATGTTACTTTTAGAATTTAAGAATTTAAGAACAAGCTAGTAATAATAATAATAATAATAATAATAATAATAATAAAAAACTTAATTTTATATAGCACCTTTAAAGGTGACTTCTCAAAGCGCTTTACAGGATGACAATAACAATAAATAAGAAGACTACAACAATAAATAAGAAGATTTCACAAGATACTGTAGGACACACTTATAATTACAGCAATACAACAATAACAATAGAGGAGACCGTGGAAGGTGGTATTAAGAAGAGCAGAGGGGTGAAGAATGGAACCAGTTAAGTAAAGGCTTTTCTGAAGAAGAAGGTTTTGAGTCTGGATTTGAAGGAGTTTAGAGGTGACTCTCTGATATCCTTGGGCAAAGAGTTCCAGAGCTTGGGGGCATAGCAGGAGAAGGCCCTGTCGCCCATACAATGTAGACGGGCTTGGGGGACAGTAAGGAGGGCAGAATTTGAAGAGCGGAGGTTGCGAGGTGGGGAGTAGGGCGATAAAAGTTCAGACAGGTATTGAGGTGCCAAGCCATGTAAAGCCTTATAGGTGAGCATGAGGATTTTAAAGTCTATGTGGAATTTGACCGGAAGCCAGTGCAAGGACTCCAGGATAGGAGTAATGTGAACACTTGCACTAGACCTGGTCAGGATTCTGGCTGCTGAATTTTGGACATACTGCAGCTTGTTCAGAGTAGATTTAGATACCCCAGGGAGTAGAGGATTGCAGTAGTCAATTCGAGAGAATACAAATATGTTGATCAGCTTTTCAGCCACAGTTAATGATATCATAGGGCGTAGTCTTGCGATATTTCTAAGGTGAAAAAAAGATGTTTTGACAGGATGCTGTACATGTGGGTCGAATGTTAAGCCAGAATCGAATATAACCCCAAGGTTTTTCAATTTTTATTGAAGCTCAAGTACAGAGCCATGTACAGACAGGGTTACAGGACTGGCTTTACGAAGTTGATGGGGGGTACCAATAAGCATGACTTCAGTCTTGTCACAGTTAAGATGAAGGAAGTTTTGAGTCATCCAAATTTTTATGTCAGAGATGCAATTAGATAGAATAGAGACAGCCACATTAGTATCGGGTTTGGTATGTATGTATATTTGAGTATTGTCAGCGTAAAAATGAAAGCTGAGGCCATGTCATTTCTTAGCTGCATAGTGTTATGAGTACTAAGAGATACTAAACCAGATATTTTCTAAAACATTTTAGAACACCAAACCATGTTTTATGTAGTGTGCAAATAGAAGCAGAAATAACATGCGGGAAATGTAAAAGTAAATATATGAGAGGTAACCAGTGTTACAGTGTAAGACCAGAATTTGTAGATATTTTCTGTTAATGTTTAAATATAGCTGTGCTGAATAAGTAATCCCTGCTAGCAAACCATGATCTGTTAGCAAAACAGATTGTATCCCTCTTCTTATTGTATTCTTTTTGTATGAATTCTATTAAAGTGCAGTTTTCCACAAAAGACTTTATATAAAATAAAACTTAACTGATTGGCCAATCAGATGATGGGCTAAGTGATACAGTAAATCTCTGTTAAAAAACCCCACCTATTAGCTTTATAGAAAATCCTCAAATTACTCAGAAGTCTTAAATCAAATACCTAGGACAGTCTGCAAGCCTGCAGCATCAAAACCCAGCAAATCGGTCAACAAGATACAGCTTGAAGGATCTTAAGAGTATAATTAAGGGAATGTTTTAACACATGAAACAGCGCAGCATTGAAATAAACTCTTAAACTGCAAGCAGCCAACTAAGAGTCTTCAGAACTGATGTCACATCAAATATGGCACAGCCCCCTCTCGTTTGTAACCTTTCCTATGCTCTTAAGTTTAAGCTTCTGATAAGGTAAATCAGTTAGGCTATAGCTAAGAAAAGAAAAGAAATCCCAGGTAATAAGTACTGATCAATGACCACACCCCCTTCTTTGCTTTCCAAATGTACATTTGGATCAACAAGCTTCTTGTAGCATGCGGTCATTGATTCTCAAAAAAAGCTCCAATCCTAGCACCTCTTATCTGGCGTATTTAACTGACAGGCAGGTTAATGCCTCAACTGTCAAAATGTCGGTTTGTGGGAAAATGAACTTTAAAAGACACAAAATGAACTTAAAATGAGACTGCTTGGCATTGCTTTGTCGTCGTGCCCAGGCCATGGTAAGGGATGTTCTCTCTCGTGTGTGACGGGCTCGGTACCTTATGTGGCATGCCGTTTTGTTTCTGTCTTCAGGCGGACCCCAAAGAGAGATACTCCGTGAATGAGCTTCTGTCGGACCTCGAGAGCTGCCAGGCACGCCGTGTCCTGCTGTTCGTGGAGCAGAGCTACAGCACCACCCTGGCCAGGAAGCTGCGCAGCTCTGGGAAGCATAGTAATGTGGCCCTGCTCAGCGGAGCACCCTGGGGAGGCACCTTCTCTCAGTTCTGGGGTGCCCTGCACCCAGGGCAGTGTCTCGTTGACCACTTGCGCAAGGTGAGGCTGTGACCGAGAATGAACGGAAGCAAACACACACCCACACACAGTTACTGTACATGCGTACATATACAGTGCATATACAGCCATATAGAGTGGCCTATTCCATGTAAAATAGATTTTGTAACTGTAAACAAAAGCTGTCACACCTGAAAATAGTAACTTGGGAATTGTCTGCCAAAGACCTAAATAGGCTGAGTGGCCCCATTTCACGAAACCATTCTATCGCCAGACATTTAAAAAACATCCGAGTTGGTAGCTGCGTCGGCGTGCATAGGCCACAAAGGAACAGATAAAGGTTAATTCCATGTTGAAAAATAAAAAAAAGAAGCAACACAGGTGCTGGGTGAATACCAAATGTCAGAGGGAATCGGGAGCAGTCTTCATCTGGTACTGTGGGCAAGGTGTTGTGTACATGCTGTGTGCAAGGTTAAAACCAATGAGCTGGTGTGCACAGGTTTTACAGGAAGAGGAAGAATTGCCACAGACAAATTGCATTCCTCTCAGGACAGCTGAAATGATCAGATCCCCTGGCACCATATGGGCGTAAAGGACTGTATTGTCTGATGTACTTAAAATAGGTGAACCCAGGGAGTAAGTGCATGTGCCACCACAGATGTTACCATGAGAGTGAAAGCTTCATGTAGAACCTAGTAGTAAGATGAAATCATCCCACATAGCTTAGAAATATTATTGAGGGGTGCCGAGACAATTTCCAGTGTTTGTTATGATTTGTAAAGGCCCATTTGATTGCTATAAAACCTATGACCTTCTGTGCAGTGTGAACGGAAGGGTTATCGTAGACCTGGTGTAGATGCAAGTGGAACATTTGAATAGGATCATATTGACAAATGAGTGACAAAAACTACGCACTGTAGAACATCCCATAGATAGTTCCATTCTGTGTAATAGTTAGTTGATCAAGAGTTTGATCCAATGTATGGAAGAGGTGTCATTTATTAATTGGAAGCAATTGGACTTCAAAAACTGTCTGATCGTGACGCATAAGACAACACATGTACATTTCCATCCACAAAAAACCTTTAATAGCTTTATGTCTGCGTTTAAGAGTGACATCGGTCACTGGAGCTAATAGGTCTTTGCCTTTTAAAAGAGGAGGCAAAATTAGAGCTGAGTTGTGATCTTTATGATAAGAGACAGCTTTGAATGAAAAATTTAAAGTTTAGTATTAAGAGGCTCACTTGATTCTGCATCAATAGCAATGTCTCAAATTGAATGCTATCTAAGCCAGGAGATTTCCACTTTTACATATACTCAGCAGCTGTCTTTAACTCTAGTTGAATTATAGGGCCACCTAAAGTTCAGCCTGATCTGGATAAATATAAATGGATTTAGGAGTTTCTAGATTGTGAAAAGGTCTTTACCACTTTCAGCATTGTGGAGATGTGAAGCAGAGTCTCAGAGAACTTTATTAGCTGTTAAGGGCTAGAGAGTGCAGCATTAGTATTGTCCTTGCTAGCCTCAAAAGAAGCTGCTCAGTTTGTTTTAGTCTTATAGTATTAGGAACTTTGCTCTAATGCTGATGAGGGTTTCAAATTGACTGCATAATTGACCGAGTGACTACATAATTCTACTCTCCCAGAAGTTACATTTTTGTCTTGTTTTTAATTGTAGAATTCTAGTTTCTGGATGTCCTCTAACTGCATTTTTGTTCTGCTCAAACACAATACCAGTACAAAAACCCCTCATAAAGCATTTGGCACTCTTTAATGCAAAATGGAAGGTGGTTTTGAAGACTACAGTTAATCTGTTTGAAGCCCTGGGAGAAATGTTTTAATTAGACCTCATCTGGAAGTATGAAGGAATTAAAATGCCAGCGTTTGTGATTCCTCGAAGCCTGCCAGTTGAGAACAGAAAAAGAGGCATGATTAGACATAAGGGTTGGTGATTTATTTGTGGAAAATATTAGCAATGTAACATCCAGCAAAGATGAAGAAACCAAACTATAGTCAGTATAAGAGTATATTTTGTGACTACATGAAAATATTTATCAGTCACCTCTCTCGCTAAGCTCTGGAGACATTTAGAAGCAGAGCAATGAGACAGAGACTCTCTTCCGCACTTGAAGGTCTTGACTAGAGTCTTTTCTTCCATTCTTGACAGGTACCTTCCACGCCACGAATGCCAGAGACTGATCTTGGGCTTCTTAACGTCACACTGTCCGGAGCCCCCTGCAACGCCACCCCTCCCTTGACAGAAGCTGAAATGCGCAAGGAGTACATGGGCTGTCAGAACCTGCCTACCGCACTATGGTACCAGCACCTACACAGACAGGGGGACAAGCAGGACTGAGAGATCCAAAGGGGCACACACACCCACACACACTCCCTGGCATGGAAAATCGCAACCCCCACACCCTTCAGCACCCTCCTCAATTCGGAATGCGACGAAGTTCCACACCTCTAGACCAGCATGGATGTGTTTTTTGTTGGCTTTGCTTATGTGTGTTTTATGTAGGCGCTGAACCAAGACGGTGGGGGGGGGGGGGGTCTGTCCTTAAAATCTGCTTCTGGCAAGATGGAGAGTCATCCACATGCCAGGTTATCTGTTTTTCTAATCCAGTTATAACTTTGCAGTACTGAGAAATAAACAACTGTATGGGAGGATTACATGGAGTTTTGCTTATACACAGTGTAAGCACTTGTCTGGCACACAGCGGGAATTGGATTGCAAGAGAGAGAAAGAAAAAAAAACTTAATTAGGATTTGTTTGTAAAGGAGTTGCTTCTCGTCCTCATGTTGAACTCCATGTCTTATATGGTTATTCCTTCTGGAAGGAACATCTTGCTTGACAGCATGGCTGAAATGACAGTTTATCTACAGGGAGTAGTTTGGAAAAGCGCTGTGCAATGGGCAGTAAGTTCATATGCAGGACAGCTCAGCCTTGTGAGGAAGCTACCCACGGTTCAGGGCAGTAGAGCATGAAGAACTGTTGGGTTTGAAGGGAGTCTTGATTCACGTTTAGTAATCTGTGTTGGAGTACGATTAAAGTGGGCTCACTGGTCAAAATAATTAGGAAACTGCCTGAAGTAACATGTCCTGCCTTTGTAAGCAGCAAGAAGCAATCTGGACAGGAGGTGGCATGTGTTCTACAGGGTTTCCAAATAATAACCTTCAGTTGATCCTGTGATGTAGGATTAATGGCATGTGTAATTGAATTGAGTCCTCCAATATTCAGTAGGAGGGAGATCCAGAGATTTGTCTGGCAAGAGAAGCTTCTCACATGCTCTGCTTGCCACAAATTGCCTGCCACTAAAAAAAAGAGGGGCGTTCTAATACTTTATCCAGTGAACATATTCCATCACAAACCCTTGATGTACTTTGTGAGATGAGAATGATTAGATTAGATTAGTTTCTTATGCAGTGTGGCATTTTGGCTTCCAAACACAACTGAACAGAATTGAAAGAAAACGAATTGGCTTGTTTTAGCATTTGTCACTTGTGGTATCAACTGGAAGTCATTTTAAAAACAATGTAGTTTTAGAGTCAGATCTATTTCGGTCTTAAATCCGTCTATTTGTTTCTGGGTTAGGGAACCACCAAAAAGAAGCCACAGATGTCTCTTTAACCCAGGGTTCATTCCAATATGCATTAAAGGGGTGTTTAATTTCTCTGTCTGATTTGCACATGGGGCTGTAGGTCAGTTTTCAACTGAGCTATGCATTCATGGTCACTATATTAAAAGATGATATCATTTCATCTGCTCTTGGGGCAGATGCTCCTGGTCCAAAACACAGACACAGAATAATAGCATTCAAGGCTGATAAGGGTCAACAGCTTTCTTGGGCATTATAGCAAGCAAACCATAAACAGAACATAATACTTCCGAAGTATGGCAGACAAGGTAAAAGACTATATGAAGTAATACTTGAGTGAAAAATTGTGTCGTATCATCTTCTTCAGGTCTCTACCAACAGAGACACCTTTGTTCTTATTGTTGTCTGAGCTTGCTACTCAGCCTGGGGCATTGCCCTTTGATATTCCACTCCTATATAAGCTGTACTAGGGTTGATTTGTGTTTACACTGTCATTGCGATGGGCCTCCAAGATGGCCTGAGCCACCTTTGGAAGTGGTCAAGATTTAAAATGGATTAGGGTCATCTGCTTGTTTTTATAGCACTCCCAAATTGGATAGGAGATGGTCTCAAAAGGCCCAGTGCAAACAGTGTAAAGTGAAGATAATTCCCTCTTGTATTAAAGCCTAGTTTTATCTTAAGCTAACATCTTTTTTTAAAAACTGCTTAATGAATCCCTGATACCTGAGCACACAGGGAGACTGTTTACTATTTTATACTCTTGTCAAGATTGATTTTCTTTTAATTTAGGTCCATTATGCAGAGCTTATCCAAGGAACAGCAACATCTTTGTTCCTGCCTATTTATTATTCTTTTTATTTTCATTTAATCCATTTCAGTTTTAAATTGATTTCAGAACATTTGTCAGAATGACAAAGATTTTCAGGGGTAAATCCAGCCAACGTTTAACCGACTTGAGTTTTCACTGTTCTTTGTGTGAATTCACAGAAACCCAGATGTGGCGCACATGAATTTGAAAAATGAAGTTCCAAAAATCCTTTTGCTAAAGCCTTTGCGTGTCAGCTAAGAACATTGATTTAAAAAGTGGTTGGGAATCGCCATCAATTGGTATAATCCTCAAAATGTACATCTACATATACATATATCCTACATACTGTACACAGTGTAAAGAAACACTGAGTGGCATCAAAGCACAACAAATGCTGTTGTTTAGCTTTCCAAAGAACATTGCTCTCGCTGTGTATGCCAACCAATGCCTTTGATATACATGCTTGTCCCTTAAATAACAAAAATGAATCCAAACAATACTGCAAATCCATAATAAATGAAAGTTAACATTTTTAAAACATACATGACAGGTGGTTCATTAACCACATTTGTATGAAAACACACTTAAGGCACTTAGAGATCAGCATTATTATTTAAATAAGCCTACCAAGTACTTAAAGAGAATCCAGGATCAGATGAACAAATGAGCCAGCCATATAATATATATATATAATGCAAATAACGATGCAAGCTGTTGTTGTTAATAGTGTGGCTATCATAGTAAATGTTAAGTGTTTTCCTTAGTTTCCTTGAAATTCCATTGTTCTCAATGAACACAAGATTATTACTATGTAAAAAAAGCATCATTTCTGACAAAAAAAAAGGTTTTCATGGTCTTCAAAATGTTCAGTGAAGGAGCCACCACTGCTATCGTGTCTTGGCACTGCTTCTTGTGCTAGCAGTCGGAAAGTGGTTTATGAAAAAAAAGGAAAAATGAAAGCTTTAAAATTATTTTTTCGTAAACAGATAAAAATATGATTTTTGTCCCCGAATAAAATGTTTGTCACTTTCCATTTTATTTTTGTCTCAGCACCATCATTTGTAATTGTGAAATTTGGCAGTATTGCCCGAGCATGGATGTTATTAAAATGTATTGTAGTCATTACTGTGGCTCTCTCAACACTATTGAAATAAGATTACTTATTATTGTACCTATGTAGACACACATATCAAAAGGAGAGTGTTTTAATGTACCTCATATTTAATTTTGTCTCTTACAGTTGTTCTTTGAGAGAGTACACCTTACACCTTTATGATGCTATAATACTACAATAAAAAGTGAACTCAGCATCTGAAAGGGCTTTTCACAGTACACACAAATCAAAATAAGCAACACATCAATGTTTGCTTATTATACACGTAATAGGTTTGTGTGAACATATCCTTCACACAAAAAGATTATCATGAACAGCAGTCACAATCAACAACACTTCACATCATTGCTCTTATCCCTCCTAAGGACAAATCTGGCTTTATGTGAAATGCGGTAACAGAAATATGTGCCTTTTCTGAGATGGTGACCAGTGTCTCTATGTTTAGTCCAAAAATGTTTTGAGAGGTTTTTGCTACTACACAGTAAATTGAAAGAACGGTTTGTAACTGCTCCATCAAGATTCCTGTCAATGTGATTAGCTTTATTATTTAGATTCTCTTGCCAGCTGTTATTGTGAAATGTTTTTCCTGTTGTGCAGAATACTTACATGGTCACTAATTGTCCACTCCTATTTGGAAAGCCGAATGTTATCAGTTCTACCTTTTATTCTATTGTGTAAACTCCTTATTTGGAATATGAAAGGTAATATTCTAACTTGGAATGATTGGAATACTGTGAGTGGGATATTCCTCTAGTTTTTGGGATACTTTAATTTGCTCCAGAGACATAAAACCATAGCACTTTGTCTCAAAAAGCACTGCTACTTTTTGGTCCAATAATGAAATCATGATTTTGAAAGAACAGGAGATTGTAAAATGTTTTTAAGGAAAACAACAGAGGATTTTCAAAGGGATACGCATTTGGGGCTTGAGTGAATTATAGACCACATCTGTGAAAGTAAAAATGACAACCAAATAGGAAATGCAGAAAACAAAATGCTGTCACTTCTTAAATATAAGAACACCAGCACTCTACAAAAACACACAGGTAAACCACAAACACACTTTCATTCTGTTTTGCAGTGGGAAACAGACTGTGTATGCTTGGTAGCTTAAAGGGAATATTCTGTTTACCATGTAAATGCAGAAAATGAGAAATTCTGATGCATGTAAACTGACCATTTGACATACATTCTAATTTCTAATATTTCAAGTATTCTGAATACCTGTGCCGTGTAAATTCAGCAATGGTGTCACATTTGGCAAGTTGTAAACTTATGTCCTATGAGTTAAAACCAATAAAAAAGAAGTAGTGTGTATATTACAGGGTTCAGGACATTTTGTAAGTTATTTTCTGTATATATCTAAGTGTTTGTTGTATAAGGTGGTAGTTGTCCCGTTTAATGTTTTGTGACAGATGTGTTGAAATTAAACTTCTCTGTTGTGTATTTTCAACCACAGAGGGTATATGCTGCTGTATATAGTTGTAATAAATTAACTTTTGTACATAGTGAAGATTTGTCTTTGTTCTTACAGAATGAAATATTGGTAATAGTAGAGGTAAAATCTAAAACAGTTTAAAATAAATGTTTGGGAACAGGTCAAACCCCAAATCGTGTCTACTCCTGCATACCTACATACAGTATAAGTGCTTAATTGTCTACTCTATAGCTGCATCTTTCCTCCTTAGTATGCATCCCTGTCCATTCAATATAATATCTAAGCAGCAGGGTGAAATGTCTAGTTCATAACAACCATCATGACTAGTGCCTTTAAAATTCACCCATCAACAAAATTAACAGCAAAATGCCACTGGTTCCTACACCATCTCTGTGAAACATTATCTAAGCTGTCTTTAGAACTTTCAGACTGGCACAGCATTCTTTCCCTGCTCAATCAAACAATGACAGTTGCAGCTATTAAACCA
The DNA here is from genome assembly GCF_059453375.1 of Lepisosteus platostomus. Lineage (NCBI taxonomy): Eukaryota > Metazoa > Chordata > Actinopteri > Semionotiformes > Lepisosteidae > Lepisosteus > Lepisosteus platostomus. The sequence continues at coordinate 4,357,366 of NC_142624.1, forward strand.
CTTGTGTGCTGGTCATCTGTAATTTATCTTACATATCAAATCTGAAATCAATTCATTTTAAGCACACTCACAACAAGTAAGGATTCTCCATCTGTGCATCGGGATTGTCATTTGTTTCTCTTCTTCAACCTCACTCAAAGCACTATATTTCAGAAGAGCACAGCCCAAACTTCTTTCTCTAGAAACGCTACTCAAAATGTATTGGTTTCCTTCGTATCCCTCTCATTTGCTCTATCTGAAAACCGGATCCTTGCGCAAATTCTCTTTCGTTTCCGTGAACTGTAGTTTCCATTCCCTCTGTCCTAAACAGACATTTGAAAGACCTGTCAATCTCCTCAACAAGACAGGTATTGCTAATAAGGCTCACTAATTCAATCAACGCCTCTTTTATGAATTAATTAGGGTGTGTCCAAACTACAGAAATAGAGCTTAAATTGAAGGTTCAGGAGAAGGTCAAACTCCAGTCTCACCCATTTCTGCCTACATAAATTACATATAAAGAAAGATGTTTCTCGCTTAATCAATTGCATGTTTCATTTCACATCCCTCTATCACACCCATCTTCACCCCTGCAGCAGGTCTCTGGCTTATCCCTCATGAAATAGGGGGGAGAGTTGTGACAACCCTGTCTTTTCAGACAAGCTTGACAATCTCTTCTGCCAGGTGAGCATCACCAGTAAGAATCACTAATTCGCATAATGCCAATAAGGTGTGTGAAAACGACTAAAGTACGAATCTTGTATGTTTAGGTTCACTTATTTACGATGTATTCATGCCACACAAGAATTCTAAATAACATGAACATATGATGATTTTTGCATATGGCCTTTAGAATTTTGGGTTCTGTCGCTGAAGATTAGAAAATGGGAATGAACTCCGATGAGCCGAGGGGTCTGCTCCATGTCATGGTTAATCTCTTTTTATTATGTGATAGATGCTGATGGAGCCTTAAATAGCTTTCCTAACAGTTTCTGCATCACTGCATTAATTGCAGCAAAAAGGCTTGTGTCTCCTCTTCAGATGATGTTCCACCTGACCTTCTGTGCTGAGGGACGCTCTTTCTTAGAAAGAAGGAAGTTATACCAGTGCTGTTGTAAAATTGATAAAGCTACAGTCTAGACTTTCTCCACCAGCTCTGCTCATGCCTAGAAGCTGAGAAAAATCTGTGGCGTAGGTAGCAGTTTTTATGGAACTGTCTGGCACAGGCTGCAAAAAAAATGCTTGAAGATGCATTAAAAACTGTTAAGTTAATAATAACAAAATCCACATATTTCTCATGTAAAAAACGTTTTTCATTGTGTTACAGTTCAATCAAAATCTTTTGGGGTATGGGTTAGTTGGGCTCTATAAAACAGCTAGGAATATTTTACGAAATTTAGTAGTACTTTTGTCCAATGTTTATTTTTATTTACCTGACCTATAAGTAGCCCAGTTTTGGCCCAAATTCAATTATTTCTGCCAGAATTCGTGTTATGATACCTAATGCTGTTCTGCCCATTTAGGTTGTCATATGATACATATTTCTAATTTAAAAAAAAATTCTAACTCAATTGACTTTAGTACTTTCAGAGAACAGTATTCTTCACAATAATTCCCAGGAGCGAATGTACTTTGGTTTTACATATCCTCGATGAAATGGTGGAGTGGAACTGAGAGTCAAGATTAATTTGTTCAGCTAGGCAGTGTGTTGAGATTCCTCGCTTGCAATGAAACAGTAAAAAACATCACAAACAGAACTTTAATTCATGTTTTTTCTCAACTTGTAGCGCCAAATTGAAATGAGCCTATTTTATGATAAAGTAATACAAAACTGCTGCAGAGTGATGTGGAGAAAAACCGATTTGATAAGTTAATAATATTGAATAAAATTGCGTTTAACATAGTGGAAAAACAATTCCTTATAGTACCATGAAGACAATGAGAAATCTGCAGGTTTCCTTCATATCTGTGTTTTCTACCTATATTGTGGCTGGTTTCAATACTGTTAAGAGAATGTTACATTTAGAGACACGTTTTAATGATCAAAGCTGACCAGCTTTCAATCTTTTCCCATTGAAGCATTTGTGACTTTTTTTCTAGGGAAGTCGAAGTTCATCTCCGAGAGAAAGATAAGTCTGCATTTGTGTATGAACCTCTCTCATAGTTTTTCAGTTTCTCTGCTAAAAACTGTTTTAGAGTATCAATGGACTCCTCTATGTTTTTATTTTGAGTCCTGCACTGCCCCAAGGATAACTGAAGATAAAGGCATTGCAGTATCAGAGCATAGGCATGAGCATATCACAAAATGTGAAGGACACCTCTTTAACTTTCTTTATGCCTTAGCAAGTTAAAAATTTCATGAACTAAAGTAATAGGCAATTCAGTTAATTAGTTATGAACAGTGTTGAAGAAAGGTACTTTTAAATAGTTATTGATTACAGTTACAAATCGAAAGGGATTCTTTGTAATGTATTTGAGCCATATGATATATAAATGATCAAAAAGATAATTTTAGTAACTATACAGACACTGTATATCACTGTAACTGATGACCTTACACAGTGTAACATTATAAAAGTAGTATGTAGCTGTAATGGATTACTTAAAAGATCCATCCATTAATTTTGGGTTTTTATTGATTAGCATCTGATCAACATAATTTCTTACCAGAACATCTTTGAATAAGAAAGGACTTTTCAGATATTACTGAGCAATTTAGAAGAAGATTGTGCTAAGCTGCCTATTGGAACCTGCTTAACTATGCAAAATGTGAGCAATTAGAAATTGAACTTATTTAATTGTCCATTGCCTTTTAAAACTAAGGACACAGCTGCAATGCATGAAGACTTAAAAAATAAAATATTTCTTTCAGAAAATTAGAGCATTTCACAAACTCCCCCCCCACCCAGACACACTTTCTCCTTACAAGATAAAAAAGATTCACCTCTTACTCTGTGATACATTTATAATAGAGATACATACAGTTATAATAGACAGTCAATGCCACTCTAAATAGTAGAGCTACCAAACCTCTAGCTGGGCTGAAAAACTAAAATATTAGTATTTATATTAAACAATATAATATGTTTGTGTCCCAGTGTTTTGTTCACAGCAAAGGGCTTAATGTTGAAAAGGACGAAGGCCAGTAATAGCAGTGAGCATTGCTGATTAAAACTAAGGGAGGAAAACAGACAAAACGACCTCTTTTCAGGAGGACAGTCTTTTGGAGAGACAGATGAGACAGATTTGCCACGTGTTGGGCTGTATAGAATCGGTACTTGAAAGTACCATGAGACAGAGGCTCAAGCATGGGACCCCACTGTATATGCTACACTGGGGAATTAGAGTGTTCTTGTGCATTGATAACAGTGAAATGATAACTACCTAACACAGCGGAAGTAATTTAAGACACTGTCATCTAGGTGCCTTAACACTGATTTCTTTGTTTTCAAGTCTAATTAAGACATGAAAACAAATTGACTCTAATAAACAGCCTTCTGTTGCCATAGGATCACCATGTATGGGCTGTTTAGAGAATTTAAATGTACTTTTCATGGCCTATTTTGGAGATTTCATGGTGTACCAACAATATCACAAAATGTAGGAGCTACTGCATGTAAATGATGATAAAATCCAACCAAAACTGGGAAGGGACAAAATTTAAAAATATAAAGCAAAACCCTTGCCTGTTAAAATCTTACTACTTAAGAAGCAAAACAAGAAAGATGGAGCACAGAATCCCTGGAGTGTACAGTAAGTGCCTTTTTTAATTTGCTTTGTGCTATTTTGCATAAACACTAATTAAATTAAACACAAACAAGAAATTATATTCAGGAAAAACGACGCATGGCTACCTCATGAATGGACACCCAGTCATCACGTTTTTATCCCAGGATTTTGGCAATCCAGCTTCCTTGCTTTTGTCATGTCTCAATAAAGATTTGTGCCGATCAAAATCCCGATTATTTCCAGTGGCCAGGGAATTGTGAGGCAAGGAGCGAGCAAAAACTTGCAAAAGCTAAATCTCTTTAATCTGTTGTTCTTACCAAGCTTTATGCTGCACGTATTTCTCTGCATCAGCCCTTTCATGTTCCTGAAAACGCTTCTACTTCTTAAGTAGAAATCAGCTGCCAGACATCCTGAATCCTCTTAATGGATGCATTCATTTTAGTCTATCTGTTTCTTCCACAAATAACTTGGATTCTCTGCACTGATCCAAAGCTGCTCCTTAAGATGAGTTGCACTTTGTGGACACTGGAAACAAAAAGGGCAGGTAATGGTAAAATATCATTTTGTATTATTGTTGGTTTGCTTGCTGGGTGCCATTATCTGTATGATTATATACGCAGGTTGCAAAAATAATACAGCAGTGCAATTATGAGTATATTGAAAATACTAGAGGTAGGATCGGGAAAAACAGCAGACAGTCTTAACCATTGGATTGCAAGCCCACTGAAACTCAACAGATAACTCTTAAGTGGGCATGGGAATACAGTGTGTTATTGTACGATCCTGATGTCCACTGGTAGCTGGTTAAGCATGACGTTGTGAGCTTGGATGAGCACTGGCCTCCAGAAGCTGGAAACCACAACCAAAGAGAGTTTAAATAACAATATCAGTGCTACGTTTCATTTTGACGCTCATGTAGATTGATTACATCACCCAATGCACGGTTTCCTCTTTTTATTGCTGGGTTTTCCTCAATAGCTACGTGAATACGTATCACTTTTTATTTCCCAGCTCGTCGCAAACTGACTCGAAGACCCTGTTCTGTTTACCAACTCGACCAGATGAGGCCCTGAATTCCAAGTCTAATGCTCTTCATTTTACAAAATAGAGGAGAAAAATACAGCGTCGCTATAGCATCAGACTTGCAGTTCCTACCAGAATGATGCAAGTGCAAGTTTTTGTATTTAGTTTTTTTTTAAGATGCAGACATGTTGAGTGTGACAGGGTGGCACAGTGGTTAGCAGCACTGAGACCCTGGGTTCAATGCCTGTGGTGCTCTCTGTGTGGAGCTTGTAAATGCAACCTATGTTCGCTTGGGCTTCCTCCAGGTGCTCCAGTTTCCTCCCACAGTCCAAAGACATACTGGCAGGTTAATTGGCTTCTGGGAAAATTGGCCCTGATGTGAGTGTGTGCGTGTCTGTGTTTGTGTCTGTCTGCCCTGTGATGGACTGGTGCCCCATGTACCCCGTCTTGTGCTTGTTATATGTTGGGATAGGCTCCACCTACCCTGCAACCATGAATCGGAAGAAGCTGTTAGAAAAGTGATCGATGGGTTGACAGATGTTTTGAGAATTATCACTTTGCAGCTGACTTCACTGTAGCTCACTTTCCTTTGCATATTAAAACACCAACACACAGACCCACACATGGATGTCTTCCATAATCCAACCAAACTGAATCATGAAGTCACAGGAAATCAAAATTGACCTGAAACAGATTTAGATTTGAAAGAAGATGCTAGTTTTTTCCGGACCTCTTCTCAACTTTGCTTCACCCCCGTCCAGTAAAGGTACTAATAAACCCCCTACTGTACACACACTTTGTAGGAACTTCGTGAACAAAAGATTCCAAATTCGAAAAAGCCTAGCTCGAAATTAAGAAACAAATGAAAATGGTTCTAAGGGGAAAAAATAAAACTGAAGTAGATAAAGGGTTTATTATGTTTCTGTCTAGTTTGCAGCAGGGAATATTAAAACAAAGTGGGCTTTTGACTTGTCAGGAAGAGAGTAACAGTGTTCCAGGTGGATGATGGGCTGTTCAATGAGACACAACCACCAAAGAAGGAAGCTCTCTGCAGAGGTAATTGAAGAGCAACTACAGCAGCTTTCGATGTTGCAACTGGCCCAAGTATCTTCAGTTCAGTTCGGTTTATTTGTCATATGCACAAGAGCAATGAAAGAATGATTTGCATGTGTGCTCCAATCCAATACAAAGACATTAGAGGAATCACCAAAAAACATAAACACAGAACAGCAGCAACAACAAGTTAAATAACATACAACTTAATCTGGAAGAGGTGTTGGCTCCCAATTTCCAGGTAATGTTGGAGCGTAGCCCGTTCGTGGGATTCGATCTGGTCTTCCAGCCTACGAGTGGGGAACGTCACGCAAGGGGACAAAAAAGTAGGGGCCGCTTTTTCAGTGGATCGGCCGTCAAAGTGCTCTGCTTGTTCTATGTTATTCTGCCTGGTCTTTTCTTCTAAGATCATTGTTTTCTGTGCCGACGTGATGTAACAACAAGCACAGCTGCATGGAACATCTCAAAGCTGATCTACAGTGGCGATAGATGGAGTAGATTAGCATTACAGAGCACCGGGGAGTCTGTTCTTGACCTAGTGTACCACTCATCCGTTATTCATTTTCTCTTCAGTACGTCTCCACTTTGCAAATGGCAAAAGCACTAATGAGCAGACATTTTAGCTGAAAGTGTAGCAGGGGATGAATAATGAAAGGAAACTATGTAAAACTGTATTTGATTTATTTTTGAGGAATTCAATTGTGCCATAAACAGTGTAAATTGGGATTGTGAGCTTAGTACAATGGTTGATAGAACCAAAACAGTTTCTAAGTACATGAAAATTGTCGGCTGAGTTTATATATGACATAAAAGTTTGTGCATTCTCTAAGCAAACTATTTTAAGACATAGTATTATCACAAGAGAAATTTGAATATATACTGTATGTACATTCTTGTTAACGCCAGAAAGTCTGAATTACACTACAATCCACCTAACAAAACTATAATCTTTAACTTTCTGTAGAGAGAGGTTCAGAAAATCTGGTTCTCAAATGAAAAAACATTGCAAAAGCATCTTTATTACATTGCAAATGTTCCAATAAATCACAACTTAATGGATCTAAACATAAATTCTCGCAGGGAAATGATTTAGAACATTTTTCAGGAAATGCTTTTTTTTTTTGGTTTTGTTTTGTGACCCATTTTACTCCATGATTTCAACTTCTAATATATAGCTGTTAGTGCCTCTGAAGACAGCAGGCATTGAGAAATACAGGAAGTCCCAAATAGCTGTGGGAGACATTAGGTAGCTCCATTGATGCCTTAAAAGCTTAAGTAGCATCATCCCTCTTCTAAATTGCCAAACTCTTTTAGGTTAAGTCCAGTGTGTTCCACTTGTATGGGTCCTGGCTTTGTACTTTGACTGTATTCTTTAAGGCTCTGCTTGTTTGTTTTATTTCAGCAGGACTGTCACTCATGTCTGAACAGCCTGAGCTTAAGGTTACCCTGTGTAGCTGCAAGGCAACCTGGAGGGTGGAGGCATCTTGTCTTTGGGCTCGTATATCAAAGGGTATCAGTGTATGGTCAGTTCAACCGTGATGTTTACTTTGAGCCCTATCAGTCAAGGTAAATAGAAAAGCCATTAGGAGGTGTGGGGGAAATGAGTACTACTAATTCAAGATTTAAGCAATGGGAGGGTGACCCCCAACCCAAGGGCTAATGCTCAGAGAGGGCTGGGTTGTTCTACAGCTTCCTGAATGGTTGTCAGCTTGCTCAGTTGTAAACGGTATAAGCCACAGTATAAAGTGTAATCAGAGGCAGGCTTTGAGGCAACTAAGGAGAGCAAGAAATAAGCTACAGCTCTTCTAATTCTGCTCTCCTTACTGTCCCCCAAGCCCGTCTACATTGTATGGGTGACAGGGCCTTCTCCTGATATGCCCCCAAGCTCTGGAACTCTCTGCCCAAGGATATCAGAGAGTCACCTTCTCTAAACTCCTTCAAATCCAGACTCAAAACCCTCTCCTTCAGAAAAGCCTTTACTTAACAGGTTCCATTCTTCAGCCCTCTGCTTTTCTTAGGACCACCATCCACGGTCTCCTCTATATATTGTAATTGTGTTTTATCTTGTGTATTCTTCTTATTTATTGTTGTGGTCATCCTGTAAAGCGCTTTGAGAAGCCACCTTTAAAGGCGCTATATAAAAAAGTTTATTATGTTTATTATTATTATTATTATTATTATTATTATTATTATTATTATTATTATTATTATTATTATTATTATTATTATTATTATTGTTGTTGTTAAAGGTGGGATCAGATAGTTTGGTTTCTGGCTTCTATTTCCACAGAGGGGACACAGAATGGACTTCTTCATCTCAAAAATACCCATCCTTCATTTTTTATATCCTAGTGAAGGGAATTAAGACGCATTTACTCCACACTCTTCTGGTGCTTCGCTCTTCATCAAAGTTTTGAACTGGTGCAGTAGGATAGATAACACTGACTGTCAAATATCAAACATAAAGCAAAAACAGTAAACATAACATGGAAATACATACAGTATGCAGTTTTAAGAACTCAGGACATTATACGTAAGCAGATATTCATAGCATAGTGCTGCTCTGTCCCTCTCATATAGAAAGTTATAAAATTAGGGTTGTGGGGCCATACAGTATACAGTAGTACATATAGAAGTGGATGCAAGCTGTTCACCTTTGCAAAGGCAGCACAGTGTTGAGATTATATTGTTACTGCAATAGACATTTTTTTTTCTCCGCGTCTGCAGCTTTTAATTTCATTGACTGCTTTAGATACAGGCAATATATTGCAAACATGGTTCTAACTCCTGTAAAAAGATGCTAAATGCTTGTCCTTAACAAGAGCTGGAGCTTTACTTTTGTAAAGTCTGGTTTAGTCATCCCTAAAAAAACAGATGGCAATTTTTGTTGTCAAAAACGTCTGAAATCCTTCCTCTTTCTATCTTCACATTTGATATCTGAGTCATTCAAAAGTCACTCAGTTTACACAACGGTGCTCACTGCATTCCAAAGCTAGTCTTAGAGAAGAAAACAAACCTGCAAGTAGCAGGTAGCTAGTTCCATTTAACAACTAAAAGCAGAAGGGGTCTCATCTGTCTCCTGATGTTCAATGATCACTTGCTTACTGGATTGAGATTGTTCACCTTTTTGCAAGCACAAATACAATGTAGCATAATTTTGAAGGGAACATGTGCCAATACTGAAATACCCTTCCAAATATCAATCATTTTTTTAAACTGTAATTGGACAGGGGTAAGTTGACCTTGCTTTGAATTCTACTCCCAGATAGAATACACCCTGACCATTCAGGACTGCATTCTAATAGAAACACTGAATGTAGAGGCAGCAGGAGGAAGTGTAGACCATGTTTTGTGATCTTTTAGAAGTCACTGATGGAGGTAAGAGGGAGAAGTCTGAACTCCACGATATGCCTTTCAGAGAGTTACAAGAATCTGTTCCTCACTAGCAGCTTTTGAGAGCTTGAGAAAATAATAAAAACTCAATTTTAACATAAGCTCTCAGGGCTGTGACTCTTCTAGCAAGTTTTTATGTCAAAACCTGCTGAGCCTCATAATGCAAAGTAGACTTCCACTGCCACAAAACACAAGAGTACAATTGGAAAGTATGGTAAGTGTTAGGTTTGCGTTTGTAAGTGCTGCCCATGGTTTGGAACATAGGAAACGGCACCTTCTGTCCAGCAATTTGCGTCCCAGGGCTAGAGTAGAATTTAAGGTTGGTGTCAAGTTTCCAGCTGACAGTGGTAAAGCTTTATCAGTGAGAAGATGCGTCTCAGCTCGCACATTATACCTCTAATCACTTAAACCCTCTTCTTCCTGGCCGTGCTTTCTTGTTCAACAGGTGCACTTTTCCGGATTAAGGATCAGGATATCCTTTCTTTTTGCAGGTTTTTGATGTGGGAAAACCTTGATGTCCGGGGAATGGAAGGCTGGTGCAAACTTTGTCTTGCTTTGCCAACTGAATCTCGAGATCTCTTTTGCGAGAAACGTGTGGTAGAGTAGAGCAGGGCAGACCAAGATTTGACACAACCGGTTGTCTGTGGGACAGGATGAGTGAAAAGGGATTTTCAGAGCATCTTTTCAAGACAAAGGGGACTGACTGGGCCCATAGGTATAGAGATCTATTTAATAGTGGCACATTCTTACACTACAGCAGCAGAGCCCATTTAGATGACACATCAAAATCTAAACTAGAAAAGTGAAAAGTGCAATGGAAATTAGTTATTTCAGTAAGGGGCTAAGCAGGAAGTTTTCAGGTGAAGTTCTTTCTTTGGCAGACCCTCTGCCCCCACTCCCCCTCTCAAAGTCACACCCTCTCCACTCTCTGGGTCAGCTCAACAGCCAAGCCCTCATTCATCTTCAAACAAAGCAGGGGCACTTTATTGATCGTAACCCCCAGATCAAAGTCCTCCTCTGGCCTCTGAAGCAGAGAGGGATCAAAGCTCTGTAGCAGGCATCAGGGTGTGTTTACAATTTTGTTTTCAAGAAGAAAGAGGCAAGCAGGGTGGAGCTAATGTCAAACTTGTTCGCCCTTCTAATAAAAAAAAAATACTAGTAATGCAATAACACAATGCAGACATACACATGTTTTCAGTTCAGATACATTCAACATTAAAGTAATAAAGCTGCTGCCTACCAAATCTGAATTATGGTGCTCTGTGAAGTCTGTATAAAAATCAAATTAAGACTAATACTAAGCAGCCTGCTCTTCCAAAAATAAACACTAATTTAAAGGCAAAAACACTTCCCCATCCAAATCAAGTAAATATAATATCGTGTCGCAGAACAGAATTTTGGAGAGTTCACTATAATTTAGGAAATTGCACTCAATCAAATCCTTACTGCACAGTGTCACCATCGCAGCTGCCTAATGTTGCTCAAGAGTCTATTGGCTGGAGTATCGGAGACATTCATTCACTCTACTGATGATGGGGGAGACAGGGGGTTCAATTGTGTTGTACTGTTCTTTTTGTTTTCTCTTCTGTTCATATTGGAGACAATTAAAACTAATAATAGACCGAGAACAACCCAGTAAAAACAATCAAAGAGTTATATTTTATTACATAAAAGAGTACATACCATTAAAACAGCAGGAGTACATAAAAAAGTATAACTAGGCTAGCACAAGTTAGAGAACAAGAAATGGGCTTTGCATCCTTGTCCAGGGTTTTAAAACTATTTGACAAGACATTTGTGTAAATTTAGGCCCAGACGTCTTTGTTCATGAATAAGACTTAAGTCCGGCTTGTGAACTTTTGACCTACCTTGGACCAATCGTAAAAAAAAAGTGCAATTGTAAATGTCACATTCTAAGGTCCTTTACTTTTAGATCTACTGATCAATTGTCACAATCCTGGGTCAGACATCCTGAGACATTCTGACCAGGAAAGCAGCCTGAGCTCTGTGATCTACATTCCCAAATCTAGGCTTAGTTATTAGGTGGCACCAATCAGGACTCATGGCAATTGGTAAGAGTCTTTGGGTAGCTGTGCAGCATGGAGCCCTGGAATTTGTAATGATCCAGTCATCTTGCCCTGTTAATTGAGATCTTATTGCACATACTTTACCAGCAATCCTTACGAGATGCTCACTCTTGTGTGAGGCACTGTGTAAGATGGTGAAGAGCTTGGGAACTGTGTCTGATCTCTACGCCCTCTCCCACTTGAAGCATAGACATCAGTCCCTGAACACTCTTCAATAACTGCTCAACACTCTTGTGTTTTGAAAGAACTTGTGAACTCTCAACTCCTAACTACAGTACATCCTTCAGGAAAATCGTTTACATAATTTGATAATGTGATTTGTTTATATCCCCTTATTCACTGCAAACAGGGAAACATACCAATAGTTAAGTTAGGCATAAGCTTGTATCTGCCCTGCCTGCTGTTTTAATATTTGTCGATTCTTTTTTCTTCTTATTTGTTTTTTGTGGAACACTTGCGCTTTCTATCTTACCTCATGCAATTGTTGTAAAAAAAAAGACAAATAATCATCAAGGAATGTAGAAAAGGAAAACAAAAGATTGTGGGCTTAACTTTTAAGTGATATTACTTCACTCCTCACCTGTGATGACAACAGAAACTGTAATTTTCTAAATCTTTCATAAATCTACAGTAATGTTATAATTGTAGGATTTGTTCAAGAATTGAGTTCTATTTTAAAACTTTATCCATTAATATCACCAAGGTAAAACACAAAAAGAGGGAAGGTCTGTCTGATTTATTTTTATTCTATGTTAGTACTTGCTGTGCTGGAACTTTTCCTGCAGTTACTGCCGACTTCATAAAAAAAAAATCTCAAACTGAGTTTAGTTCAGTTGTGTGTTTAGTGTCAGTGGAGCTGAGAGCTGTTTTTATTAGACTGAGCAACTCATTCGAAAGTCAGCTGTCTAATGTAATCAGCTATAATGCAGAGATACGATTAAAAAAGAGCTGGAGAGCAGATTTCAGTGAAGAGAGCAAAAAACTGGAATCTAGCAGTTACAAGATCTACTGTGCTTCAAAGACTGAAGGCTTATTATTGTCCTGCATCTAATAACATTTTATTTACAGGTTCTGACCTCATAAATGTATAGTGTAAATTTAATTACTACGCAGCAATTTTCACTTCTCTGTCCCAATACAAATGCTTTTCACTTGTATATGCAATGATATTCTATATGGATGTACTGTATTTAGGTGTTCTGTGATGAATGAAATTTAAAAAATGCTAATAGCATCTTACAGTATGTAGATGGTATTTATTAATATTATTATAAGGATAGTGTGGCTTCCAAAAATAGTACATAGACACATTTTGTTTCTTAATTTGTTTTATATTGAGTGTTGCAGCTCGATTCAAATTTAATATAAAAAGAAGACATAAAATTGAATGAAGTCATTCAGGCTGTATTAAAAATATCACAGTAATTATAAGGTGTTTTATGATAAAAATAACCTTTATTTGTTTTTGTAACTCAACGTTCTTTATACTGACTATTCACACTTATTAGTCTTTTTTGACAATTAGAAAATGAATATGAGTCTTTTCTGAGAAGGGGAGGCTCAGGTTCTGCAATCCTATTTAGCATTTGCTGACAAATTATGAATATGTACAGTATATAAAGAAAAACCCAAGTGTTTTTAGTATTCAGTGAGACACTTTCTAGAGCTAAATAGCAAAAGGTCAAGGAGTACGTCTAGAATATACAATCCATGTCCTTTGCATTGTGTACTCTTAATATTAGTTATGAAGAAACTGGCATTTTCATTTTTTAACCAAATGTCTTCTCTGAAAGAGGTGCATTTAAACGACAATTGAAAAATGTTTAAATTCTCTTTGAATTTTTTCCATTTCAAAATTTTCCATTTTAGTTTTTTTATTACTTAAATTCTTTTAAAAACTGGCTTAAGTCCACCTTCTTTCTTTTTAAGCCTAAACACATTAAGCAAATAACAGGACCGCACTTCACGTGAGTAACTAATATAAAGACATTTAATCCTACACATTGTATGAGATTTGTTAAGCCTTACTGTATTCACAATGAGAAGACACAGGCTTTTATTGAAATTATTTTTTCTAACTTTTATGCTCTGCTTAACTTACAAACCAATACAATTGCTATACAGAAAACTCTCTAAAAGACGCCAATATGACACTTGTTTCTCTGGTGCAAACTGAGTCACATATGTCACAAGCAGATTGAGAGCACATGTCAGATCTGAAAGTGTCCTTGAAGGACTATTCATAAATAGCACCAAACCTACATTAGAAGCCCAAAACATACTGCACAGACATCTTAGTGTTTCTTAATACTGGAGTCAGTCCAACAAAATTGCTGGTTTACCAACAGACAAGTTAAGACAACCTTTCATTTGGCAAAAGGACACAAGTTCAATTTAATTAAAAATCAAGATCCTTAACAGCAATTGAAAGAAGTCTGAGATATTGCATCCTTGATGTTACTGTCAATAGGTGATTTTATCTTCTGGCCAAAGCATAGATTAAGCGTAGGCAAGTAATGGATTCTATTCATTTAGTTCTCATGCCTCTGTGACCCGAGATTGAAGAAATCTGAGAAAAGTTACTATTTACAGTAGTGTTATAGGTTATAGAACCTTGAAACATTGCATTTCTCAAGTCAGAAATTAGAAATTAATTATATGATTAATCAGCATTGAGATTACATTTCCATTCTATAGTTTTAAAAGCTGCAGGTTACTGTAACTCCATGCTAAAACCAATAACAACTGGTGTAAGCGTTCTGAGGTAAGAGGTCTGAACAAGCAGATCTCTTGGTTCCTAGACACACATAGCTGAAGAAAACCATCTAGAGTTCATAAAGGCATTTTTGAAAATCATTCAATCCTGCCCTCCGAATGCAAAAGTGTTCCTAAACACAGGAGAGCTGTAAAACAACTGTACAGTAAGTAATAATAAACAGTACATACAGAATAAATCTGGAAGTCATCCCTGCAGAATCTCAAACAGGTGAGACCCTGAGCACAGAACAACTCTCTGGGTGCTGCAAACTCATTTTGCCTGGTTTTGGGGGACCTTAGGGCATCTTTATAGCTTCAAAACCTGCCAATTATAGCTTAAGCTCTGTGAGAGCCATTATAAAGCAGGCTAATAAACCTGTTTTGTTTTTTGTTTGTTTTTTTGGAGGGGGGCAGCTGATATGATAGTCTCCTGCAGAGATCCAAAGGCTGAAATTCCCAGGGTTCCAGCTGACATCGATCCCTGACAGGGAGGGGGCCAGCCTGGGCACCATCTCCTGCATCAGCTTCACGTCCAAGGACTTTCCCTGAATCATGCATCAGCAAATGCGGTCGGAGAAGTGAGACATTTTAGACCTCCAGACATAATCTCAGCCTAAAGGCTAATTTACACAACAAGTAGAATGCATGTAATGGGGAAGAGGAGAAAGCAAGCTGGTGAACACCTGTACCTTGCATTTGGAGTTGGAAGACACATTGCCAAACCAAACAGAGAGGCAGTCTGAATGCTTTCAAAAATGGCTCTGTAAAACTGTATCAGAATTGGTCAAGAGACACCAACAGTTTTCAGCTGGCAGAAAAAATGCATTTTCTGCTGTGCGTTTTTTGCGATACTTTTCATGTCCCATTTAAGGGTGTGGGAGATCATAATTCCCGAACATGTTGCCTTCTAGTGCAGTGGCTTCTACTTAAAATATTTGTTTTTTTAATACTTCTAGCCTACAGTATATATAAATACATCATAATCACACAATTGCACTCAGTTCTAATAAACGATTATGTGTAAATTATAGATAAAACCTACGTCTCTCTATATATCTTACACTGATCCCCAAACTACAAATCTCATTAATTTTCTGCTGCTGAATAAAGTCACCTGATATCTCTTATGTTTTAAGATGGGACAGAGAGGAAGCTCAGTGGGTGTAATTCTAGCCCTGGAATTTAGCAGGTGTTTGCTACTGTATAAGCAGCTAGCAGAGACTACAGGTTGAAATCTGCATCAGCAGCTACTGCCGCAGAGTCAGGTAGAACAGACATTTGGATTAAATGTCATCTAAAGATCTGATGGACCAGAAGGAGAATTACTTCTGTTGTATATTGTTAAATTTCCACGGAACAGAGAATGAGTGATGCAGCTCAAACTTCAAGAGGAGCAGAAAAAATTGCAAATAGATACTGCGTGCACTGTAGATGGAACCAAATTTAAAGTCGACCAAATGTATACACTTCTCAGTTTAACCAGAGAGAGCAGGTCACAGGTCACAGGGAGAGCACTCAGTCCTGGTTATGTAATATTTAATTTCCATTTTTAAAGATTGATCCGGATTTGACTTTCAATAAGGCAATTATATTTATAAGGACTTTAAAAATAATCAGTGACGTTAATTATTCATGTTGTTCATTGTGTGTATCATTTGCAGTGCACATCAATATTAATACTATGTCTTTCAGACATATATCATATTACACATACAGTATTAAGGCAACCTTACAACGTCTGTATCTCCTGGCAACATCTTTCTGCTGAAACAAAAAAGGACCAACCAGATGTCACTTATTTTGCCACTTCCTGGAAACTGCCTGGTCTAATTCAATGGGCCGTCACAGGCAGCATGGCTGGTCTATTACTAGTGCATATGTTACTTTTAGCCAACATTTAGTCATTTAGCCAAATACTTTATTTAACATCAAGTTGGTTGGAACTTGGAATACAGCTCTATTGCAGCTACAGTCACTGGCAACAGTGCCTTACATCTCACTGGGAGGTTAGGGCAAAAACAGGTTGGGTAATTTGTTCAGTGTAATACAGTGAGGTTTAAAATGGGAGCTTCTTAGAAATGAGCCTTTGTTTTTCACCTCAGGAAAACCTAGCTGCACAAAACGAAAATCGACCAGACAGTGCAATTTTAGTCCAATTTAAATTGTAGGAGCTTTCAACCTGCTTACACAGTAGAAACGTCCTAAGTCCAGGATGTGATAACTCAGTCTCTTTAGCATTGATTGTGTGTGGAAAATGCTCTTCTCAGCTCTTGGGGTTTCTACAGTAACTATTACCTGTGTTACAAATGATTCATTCTAACATTACGTCATGTACATGGATTGAGCTTTTGACCAATTACATATATTTTTTATGTATTTTCGCATTTGAAAATAACTTTAACAAACACTATTACCCTTTATTCATCTGAAAAGCATATCCACCGCTGTTGGGGATGGAGGATGTGGATACTTAGTTCTGGGACTGTTACCAAAATAACTTATTTAGCATTTTATTATTTAAACCACAAAGGCACGAAAGCTACAGCTGTCAAGTTGAAATGTGCGTTTAAAAAAATGTAGGATTCCGTTGATCTTGCCATATTCATCACGTTGAAAGAGTTGTGGTGAGCTTTGTAAAAATGAATTCAAATTTCTTACAAACACCCCCCCATGGAAAGACATGATATTGGTGGCTGACGTGGCACGCATTTTTAACATCACGCCCTACTTTTGTATCCCCACAAATAGCTTTTTTTCTCTGGGAAATTACAGATCTAAAGCGCTTAAATGTGGTTTATTTGCTTTTGAAATTTCACATATCAATCTATCACCTTCTATCATCTGTTCCCCGGCATTTCACAAGCATTCAAACCTCATAGCCAATGAGTTATAGTTTGGATTGTAAAGTATCTTCTCGTGTGTTACAGTTACAGTAAGCTTAAAATGCAGGATCTGCATTTTAAAAGAATTTAACACCCCAATTTCTGCCAATAAGGGGAAAAAGATGCAAACATGTCTTAAAAATGTAGAAGAACATGTTGCCTATAACTTTGAATTTGCAATGCAATTTTTCCAGTATTATTTTAAGAAAAAGAAGTACCTGTTAAAAGCTAAATCTTCATGCACTAATTACTATATGAAGACACTTTAGAAGGATATTATGAATAATTCTTTCGCTGTTTTGGAATGTTTTATAACATCCCATTTTAAAGGTCTTTGGAGTGCAATGAAGCTATATACTGTTCCATAAAATAGAAACTGACTGACCTGATGATACAAGCTCGCAATAGATTGCAAAGGAATTAACTTACTGTGCCAATTCAACAGACGTTTGTAGAGGGTAATTCCACTCTTCTTCTGGTAAGAAAATACTATATTTTGTCCACTTCCTACTTTTCAGCATGGAATTCGCTTATAATGGTTCCTTTACAGCCAGTCTGATGTCATAGCTTGGTCACTTGAATGTGACAAGAGCCTTTTACTAATTTTTAGTTGGAGATCAGCATCATGTTTACTGTGCAGGTGACGTATTTTAATTCTCCCACCTCATGTACTATAATTAACGTCACTTGAATCGTTGTCACTAACCTACAGTACTGGCTTTGCCAGTGACACTCCAAAATAAGCATCTCTTCATGTTTATTTAATAGGGAGACGAATAAGTCATATGAATATCCCCAGAATACATCATGACAAAATGATTTGGGATTATTTCTACGGGAAATTATGCATTTCTTTATGTGTAATTAAATTACTAATACTGATACTTTTTGTTGTGGCACAGCATTGTCTTTGCCTATGCTAATCTTGTTTTATGCCTGTCTCCTCTCATCAGCCTGTAATTCTTTGCAGCAATTCATCCAAATTGTTCAAATCAGTCTTAACCCAGCTGTTGCCAATTTGAAATCTTCCAAGAGTAACACCTGATATTTCAGGGGCAGTATCGTAGTATCCCATAGTAATTCAGTACCAGGCAAATCATACGTTTTTATCAATTACAAAACTGACAAATACAGTCGAGTCCAAGACTGCTACAGAATCTATTTACTGTACTGCATGCCAAATCTTTTCACGAAAGCCAACACTGGGTTTTCGCTCCATATCATTCTAAGAAGGCTATGGAAACAAATGTAAATATTTCGTGCTGTAGCTAACTTTAGCAGCTTGTTTTCAACTAAGAAAACTAATGTGCATTTCCCAGATGACACAGAAATCCCATCAGATCCCAGCTACCACAACTATCATTCTGTAACCACTGAAGCTTAATTTTGCAGGATTACTGTGATTACTGTGTTTTTTGATTCTATATTTTGCATATACAGCATACAAGGTTTTACATACATATAATGCGTGAGGCAATGTGGTAATGAAAAATAAGCTTTCCCACTGCCCTCTGTTCTAACCAATAGCCACCAGAAAGAAATACTCAGAAACAGTCTCTTCAAAGGACATTGAGGCATCTTGATGAACAACTGACTTAGGGCCTCATTGTCAGACAACAGAACCGCAGTATTCCTCTGAACAAGTTAGGTAATAGAACATGAGTGCATTCAACTTTAAAAAAAACACACATTTATAATATTATATTATTATTATTATTAATTGCTTACACTTATATAGCGCTTTTCTGGACATTCCACTCAAAGCGCTTTACAGGTGGGGATCCCCTCCACCACCACCAGTGTGCAGTCCCACCTGGATGATGCGACGGCAGCCATAGTGCACCAGTACTCTCCCCACACACCAGCTCTCAGTGGGGAGGAGAGCAGAGTGATGAAGCCAATTCATAGATGGGGATTATTAGGGGGCCATAATTGGTAAGGGCCAATGGGAAATTTGGCCGGGACGCCGGGGTTACACCCCTACTCTTTTCGAGAAACACCCTGGGATTTTTAATGACCACAGAGAATCAGGACCTCGGTTTTACGTCTCATCCGAAGGACGGCGCCTGTTTACAGTATAGTTTCCCCGTCACTTTACTGGGGCATTAGGACCCACATGGACCGCAGGGTGAGTGCCCCCTGCTGGCCCCACTAACACCTCTTCCAGCAGCAACCTTAGTTTTTCCCAGAAGGTCTCCCATCCATTATGGGAATTAGATCTGAATTATAGCAGAAAAATTATTGAGGCAAAGTTCTAGAACTTCTCAAGTCTGGTCCACAGTAGATAATTAAATTGTATAAATTATTGGAACAATAAGAAAGGTTGCAAATGAAAGACAGCCACTTGGTGAGTCTACAGTAGCCTTTTTACTTCTCTTTTAGCTGCTTCTCTTCTTGGTAAAGATACTGTAGATAGATACTTTATTGATCCCGTGAGGGAAACTGCAGACCTACTCTGTAGATTTATGAAAATGACACAATTGTATCCGAGCCGGAGTGGATTTTATTAAACGCTACTAAAAAACTGCAAGAAAAATTGCAAGCAGTTTTTTTTCTAAATATATTAACTTCATTTAGTTTTTTTTCCCCATCACAAGGTTAAGCCTTAATTTTTTTTCTTCTGCACAATAAAAGGCATAGTTTTATTTTTTGTTGTTGAAACCGTTTGGAGCTCATAGATATTTGTAGGAAAATCTGACTCCGCTGGGGGCACAGGGGCATTTCATTGTGTGGCTGTGTCTCTTCACCATCTTGAAGGAACAGTTTCATCACAGCCAGAGTGACAATCTTATTACTGAAAATGGACAGGTGGAAACACAGGAGACCATTCCTGGCTTCATAATAATGCACGTGAGATAAATGATTTCTAATTAAAATGCCTATAATTACCTTACCTGGGGCAAGTTATAATTGCTCGAAATTTTGAGTTGGTGATATGCTGGGGATAAAGAGAAGATTCTTTTTCTATACTTCTCCAAGGTTACAAATGACAATACTTTTATCTCAAAATCAGCACCAATCTTTCCTTGTGAAAGCTATTGATTTTTGAGGCAAACTTAATCAGCAACAGCAAAAGAGTGTGTTTAAAAGAGCAATAATGGGGAATTTCACATGAATTCCTCAACTGCTAAGCACTGGGGGCATATCTCAATGCTGTAGGACAGGAAGTCATTGTCCTGCTTTAGGCTTTTTTTTACTGACACTGCTTATCTGCAGTATTGACCAAGAAACACAAGTCTTCTCCTACTCATTTGAAAAGGAAGCTGAGAGTCAATACCTAATTAAACAAAGATTTCCAAGAAGATTGCATTTAGAAGTCAAAAGGTCAAAACAAACAAGAAGCCAAGATTGGTAGCAGGGAAAAAAAAAAACATTTCAGCCGAGGACTTCGCATTCTGGATCTCTGAACACAGGGGACAGCATTTGAGCAAAGAGCACAAACAACTCACATTGTCCGAATACTTTCATTAATACAGAGTCTTCTCTATCTACTTTTTCAAAAGTATGCTGCAAGAACGATACTCCCCAAATTTAAAAAGTCCCTGGTCAATTAAACAAAAACTGGCACTAGAGGGATAAAGGTAACTGTACACAAACATTGATCTTTTATCACCCATTATGTGAAATGCTATGGTCAGCTATTAATAGATTAAACTGAGTTCAATCAAACTTGCTTGGAATGCACCAACAGCATATCACAGTTACAGTATTTGCTGTGGGCCATGCAACATAAAATGCAGATGGTTTGGTAGGTTAAAAGATTGCAAATATGAAGTAAAAAGCTCATATTAGCACAATGCACTTCACTTTGAACTGTCTGGCTTCAAACATTTTTTTTCCAGAACAATCGCCATTAGAAACCCTACAGTCAACACTGTCTGACAAGGCTTGCAAACACAATTATGGATTTGGCCATATGAGCTGGGGAAATTAAAACAGAAAATAGACCAATATAAGTGAATAACATTTAAAAAATAACAAGGTAGAGAAATGATATTCGCTATACTGATATATCGCTGTTTTCAGTCACTGTTGTTTTTCCCCACCAAAGGAAATTACAAATAATCCCGTTTCATTTACTAGGATTTTAAACATGACAGGGCTGTGTTGCACAATCAAGTTGCCATTTTTTTAAGGTAACAGTATTTTCCTTTTAGTGATTTACAGGGAGGAGGTAATTATGTTAAAATATAGTCTGAAAAACCACCTTAAACATTTTGTTTTCCTCACATAAATCAGTGCAGGGTTTGGGGGCAGGAAAAAGAACACAGGAATAATTACAAGCAAGAGGAGGACATTTGGCCCATCTAGCCCATTAAGGTAGTAGTTAACTGATCCAAGGATCTTACCCAGCCTTTTCTGGGAAGAAACGAAGGTATTGGCTTCACAAAAACAGAGCTTGTTTCATACTATCGCAACCCTTTCGGTCAAAGCTGGTCTCGGTTTTTACTGCGCTTCCACATGCAATTTCTACTTGAATCCTCGGATATGTGTTGCACTGTTTCACTGACTAACTGCCTGGCACTGACGTAGCTCAGTGTAGCAGGGCTTCAGACACTGTGGTCAGGGCTACCGAGGTTGCCGAATTAAAGACATGTCTCCCCCGTTTGGGGATGTGGAGCCTGGCAGGGCTCTTGTTCCACGCACATGGGGTTCATTGAAGTGCAACGACACCAGCGTAGCTACCCTGGGGTGAGGAAATAACAGATGGCCGGACGTCCTGGCCACATTCAGTTTTCTAGTCGGCTCCGTACAAATCAGATGACCCGCTCCAGTCACTTCTTAATCGTACGATTAAGTGGTAAATTAAGACTAGACAGCCAGACAGCAATTGCAGCTCTTGCAAGGCCCAAGCCTGGGCCCACGTTACTTCAAGTCAGAGAGCTCTCTGCTGCTGGAGAAGATCTGGAACAATGCGGCTCATATTCTAAAACTCTTTCATCTGCGTTCTCCTCACTTCAAAAGGCAGGAGAGGCATCGTGGCTTTTGAAGTGCGTTTTTTGGGGCGATTTTTTTTTTAGATGCGCCGTTCAACCGCTTCTCTGTCCTCTCCCGTCTAACCTCGGCCTTTGGTTCATTAACTAATCCAAATCAGATTTTGAGGGGCGAGAAGGAGACGTCTGCAGCCAGATGAGACACGAATGGCTCGAGGAGAGCCGCGCAAAGGAAAAGGTGATCAGCTTTTGAACATTTCAAACCGGAATTCCTTGCTTTTTAAAAACAAATCCTGTCCCCATTATTATATTAGAACAGAGAACATAAAGGAATTGCTTCTTAGAAAGGGTATGGCATTCAATACATGTAATGTTTCTTTTCCAATATACATTTTCCTACTTTGTTTGCATAAGAGAAACAAATTATTTGTGCTTGGCAGTAAATATACCAGAGTTTTAATTGCAACAGCACACTTTTTGTTTTGATGTTCTTTGGTTTCAGTGTGTACATACGTTGGGGAAGGATCTGAGTTTTTTTTTGCCTAAAAAGCCTCAGTGACCCCCCCAGCTGTTTTTCAGAGCTGATGTGGTCAGTGTCCTCGAGGACTTCACCCTGGATCTTTAAATGAAAAAAGGACACAGTCCGATGGCGAGGTTGGTGGGCACGTAGCGCAAAATGAAATCTTTCTCATTCTCTTGCGGTATGGGTGTAAGTGGTGAGGTTGTTGTTTGAACTGGCTGGCGCATTTTTTCTGTTGAAGCAAAGAAAAAGCTAAACAAAATGACCCGTATCAGCAAAAAAATATAAGCAAATATAAGCAAAACCACACATCATTTAGCAGGCTTGTGGTGTTAGCCAGATGCTCCAGTAAGGCTGCAAACATTTAAACCATCATGGGCTGGTTAAACAACCCATCTGCGTGTAACCTGGACCCAATGTACAGGGAGAAAAAGAACCCGAACATCTTGTTTACACAAATCGCTGCAGCTTGCTCTGTTTAACACTTCACTCCCTACTTCAGTCTCATTAGAAAATTAAGTCTTTTTTTAATCAACTCACTTGTCCTAAAAACAACTGCTCCTCACATGTGAGCTCAGTGAAAACACCTTCCTCTTTTCTGAAGTTCAGGACCTCAGAAGGGCGAGATGCCAGATACGAATGCCTAAATAGAAATGAAGTACCGTGGTTTAGCACATGACACCGATATACAAGGAATGTCAACTGGAACAAGTGCCAAATATGAAAGGGAAAAAGACACCTGTTGACAACATAAAATGACACAGATGAAAAACCTCCTTATGGGCATTATTAATTTGTCCCTTTAATTTTCTTGGAGACTTATGGTACTTATGTCTACCAATGATAATTGCCCAGAATCGCAATCTCAATGTTTGTAGCCAAGCATTCAGAATCATTATATTATATACTGCACACGTAAATAACAGACAACCCCCCGTACAGAGGATAACATAAAAACTGTAAGGTGATGAATGACCATCATTCAGTTTATGAATCTAGATGACAACAGTATCTTCCATATGAACCTAGAAATAATATAGCACATCAAAAAATGAAGTATAAGTGTCTGTCATGCCGTGCCCTAGTGCCAACAGCTGATTTAACATTTCACTGACATAATTTCAAGCTCACAGAGAGTGGCCATTGCAAGTCAATGGATAACCTGGTCAAGTCAAAAAGATCCAATCTCAGAGCACCTTGAACAGTTGGCCACCATTACATGGAGAGTCCCAGTCACAGCAGACTAATGACCCAGAATCAGACAGCAATGTCGGGATTGCAATGTATTTCCTGACCTCCAGATAAGTAGCTCTACTGGTGGGGCCAAACCAGGAACCACTCATTGATCATTCATTTTGGTTTCTGGTGATATTTGGACCCTTCAATTAAATATTGGCTGACACTGGGGCAAAGCAAAAAGTATCCCTACGCCAGAAAAGACCAACAATCACACAGAATAGCAAGATGGAAAAGCATTTGAGCGAAGGTTAAATTCCTCATAAGAAGCCAAGCAAGACTAATCTTCTCGCAGCAATTTCCCACAATGCCACGGTTTGCAGTCGCTGCAGCTGGTGGGTTTTGTTTTTTTTTACACGATGGAGATGAACAAATGGTTCTCCAGCAACATTTTGATGATCACAAAGACCTGTAAATTGTTTTTTTAAAAAAATAGGAGTGGAGGAGGGACAAAGTGTCTGCTTTGCTATACCCTAATTAGCGATTTTAAAAGAGTAAGACAGGTGGACAGCAGGTGCCGAAGTTGGAGATCCCACTAAGATGGCCACATTCCGGCAGCTGATGCTGAGATTTGATGCTACGATGTCTATTTCGTGCATAAGCCTGAGTGAGATACACATGTGGCAGAAATAAGCATCTGGGGCTGACAGACTCCTGCATCTCTGATAGTGCTCAGAGGCACCTCAGTGAATCGGTTAGAAGATCAATGAGGACTCAGCAGGCATCCCTGCAAGCACACCGGCAAGCAACTTTGATTTTCCACCATCAAAAGCCCCTTGTAATTCCTTTGAAAAGAAGCGTTTATGACCCTCCGTCTTTCTTATAAGAAAATGTTAAATATTTCTCTCCCCTTTCATCTCAGCCTTGTTAGCGTGCTGCACTTTTTTTTTCCTTTGCAAAGCTAATGCAAGATGAGGACCAGCCCAAAAAAAAAAAAAAAGGTGTCTACTGCCCTTCTCTCACAAGCACAGTTCAAGACAGATTCAGAAAAGTGTATAAAAACAGGTGGAAAACTGCCCAGGCAGAAGAAGAAAAGGTCAAAGCAGACACTTAGAAATAATTAAAATTCTTAGTAGGAAATCCTTCAAGGGGGTGAGCCATATTCTTCAGAAAAGCTTTGAAGAATGTTTGAGAAGGCAATTGTGTTTGGATAACACAGCTTTAGATCTGTTAAGTGGCATCTTCCCTTGTCTGATTGTTAAGACTGAAGATTAGCCTGTGCACATCTCCGAATGGATAAGATGGAGAATTTATGCGAAGGCATGTGAGCATTTGTTAATGGTGGGTGCCATTTTCTCACGTAAATGCTAGACGTCTAGACATAAACATGCATATTTGAGCATCTGTCCTAAAATCATACTGCTTTGAGATTAATTCTCACACTTAAGCATTTGATTCTAGCAAATGTGTTCTTGTAGGTACCCGGTCACAATTACCAGAGAAATAAATACTAAAATCTTGGCTCTTTTTTAGTACTCTTTGGATAAGGCAGTTGGAAAATGGATGGATAGTTGGATAAATGAATAGTAAGAGATTTTCTAGCACAGTTTCCCAAGAGCAACTCAGCTCCTGGAGATCCTTGTGTCTTTAACAATTAACAATTTAACAATGAACAGTTATTTTCTAAATTAGACATGTAGGAGATCTTTTACAAATGGATTAGATGCAAGGTGTTCCACTTCATTAAGGGTACAGAGTAAGAAATATTATAATTAAGAAGCAAAGGAACAGGCAACGGGTTTATTCCATGCTGAAAAGAAAAGAAAGGAAACAACATTTCGGCTGTGGAGCCTTCTTCAGGTGTGTCTTTTCAGCATGGAATAAACCCGTTACCTGTTCCTTTGCTTCTTACCTACGTGAACTACTTATAATTAAGAAGCTAACTAAATAATTACACCGTTATTAAAAATGTGAGTGGAACAAAAAACGAAAGAGAGGAGAGGAGCACAGTCACACATTTCATTTTCTCCACGGAGATGCAGTCAGGAACCAAAAATTATTTGTAGAATCCAACTTTGGTGGTTATACTGAATAATAGTTATAGAATAATGCATCATATATATTTATTTCATTATAGAAATTGGCAATATCTGTTTTTTGTAAAAAACATCCAATCCAAAGAAACAAAGTATACTGCAACACGTTCGTTCATTGTAAACTTCTTTTCCAGAAAGATAAGATGTTTAGCTTTTCCTTCTAATCAATCTAGAATTTAAGGCATATCAAAGATTTTCTGGGTGGAGCAGTGGTTAGCCTTGCTGTGTCATATCACTGGGGCTCCGAGTTCAATTCCAGACCTGGAGTACTAACTGCATGGAGTTTGTCTGTTCTCCCCGTTCTTCTGGGTTCTCCAGTTTCCTCCCCACAGTTCAAAGCCGTACTGGTAGTTTAACTGGCTTCTGGGAAAGTTAGCCCTGGTGTGAGTGTGGCTCTGTTCTGTGTGCTTGCTGGGATAGATTCTGGCTCCCCTGCAACCCTGAATTGGAAGAAGCAGCTAGAAAACAGATGAGTGGATGAAACATTTTAAAAGCTTAGCTTTTACAAAAACCAGGGTGATCTGGTATGCATAAAAGGCAACAATGAAACTGCATTTAACACAATTGGCACCCCACCATATGATTACCAACCAGTTTTCCTGTGCTTTGACAATACTTACACAGTGGGCCAGACCCAAAGGGGTTAAAGAAGTATCCCCATTGGAATAAGGAGGGAAATGAGCTGTCAAAGCTATGGAGAATCTCCCTGCAGCACAACGTACTACTCATACAAGATGGGAAGGAGCCAGGACAAACAGCAATTAATTTACTTGGCACTAGGCTCCTCATTAGTCACTTCCTCAGGAAGCACTTAAAGAAGAAAATGAAATTGACAAGTATGGTTTTCAAGCCACATTAAAGCGGCGTACAGCATAATAAAAACACGAGCTTTGCAGGACTGATTAAGTCATCATTGTCTGTGTGTGCGGATGTGTAACGCCTGGCTAAAATGTTGATCTGCTATTAAATGTTTACTTTTACATGTTTGTTTTAAATGTTTGAACTTTTAAATGTTTTCTTAATTTCACAAGAAATGAAACGGCACCAGTCAATGTGTACCAGTGAAGCAATGGAACTAGTCACAGTGTTTTGTTTTCTATAAAATGAAAATCTGAGAAGACGCTTATATATCAGTTCTTACAGAAATGTGTTCACATGTGAAAACCGTATCAAAGAATATCTTTGATTTTGTTCACATTATACTTGTTCATTCTTTTATTTTTATTCAAGCCTAGGGCATTTCATTAGTCATTAGCTGTGACAAGAATTCTTTAAGTACCAGTGCACATGTCAGGGTTGACGTTAAGAGCACCTGGTTGGACCCTATGCGTTGCTGAGTCATTAGGCAGCTAGTCTTTGGTGTCCAAATCCCAAGGGCAAAAGGCAAAAGTCGTAGTCGAGGTAGAAGAGCTACAGTAGGTTGGGTATCACAAGAGTCAGGTCGAGAGCATCCACATCCAAAACGAGCTGAGACAAAGTTGAAACCAGCTGAAAAACAAGGTCGGGTAGCCAGAAATCAGGTCGAGAGTATTAAACACACACAGGAGAAAGCCAAAGGCCATTCTCAATAGTGAGCAGGGACTGAGTGGAGTGAGAGGGTATAACTAGGGAAGAGCATGAGGAATGAGAATTGATTAATTAGTGCGCGGGTGTTGTTGGCGAGAGGTGCTCGTAGGAATGCGGTTCTTTTATTTTTATTCTACTTTTTTGTTTTTTTTATTATTATGTACAGCCTCCTTGGTTTCGAAAGGAACTTTATCAATTAAAAAGTTATTATTCATTTAATTTATATTTAACAGTTAACTTTCTCTTCTTTTCAATTACATAAGAGGGATCATTTTTGCATTGAAAACACCTGAACAGAAAAGTTATTTTTGATGATCCAAGGGGATTGTAAGGAAAATACAACACCGCATGAGTTTTCTGACAGTGTTACTACAGTATGGTATATCCTTTGCGCCATCATTGCTGTCAGTATTTACCTGCCATGTTATTTACTTTTGTACAATCATAATTGTTCAAACTCACCCCAATATTGTGTGAAGCACTGATGATTCCAATGCATCTTAAGATGCAATCCAAGATAAATCCAAAGATTTCAAAGAGCAATCTCACTGGTAGTTCATTGACGAGCATTAATGTTGAGTACTAGAAATATTGTTTCCAGACTTAACCTTAAAAGACAGCAATCTAGGGCAGAGATGGGCAAATCAAAGGTCCTGGAACTTTTTTAAGGTACCTTTGAGTTGGTTAACAGATTTATGAGATACTCCTTCCATCATTTAACCATTTTCTCCTTTTCTAACTGCTTTATCCAATATAGGGTCAGAGGTGAGCCCGAGCCTACCCCAGCAGGTAACACGTGCAAGGCAGAATACAGTATACCCCTGATGGGACGCCAGTCCATCACAGAACATACACAGACACAGACAAGCACACACTTCACAGAAGGGATGGAAATGGTGAGTTAGTAGAAGAAATCGCCAGTTCTAAATGATTAGTTATACAGTGGAAGGACTATACCTGTACCTCACTCTTGTGATGCTTACATATCTATAGGGTGTAAAGCAGGAAAGACGTAGGAGGGAAATAAAGTACAGACAGCTACCCTTGTGTGGATGGGGGGGGGGGTCAGTCTCAGGAATTCTGTCTCAGTTGCTTGGTTTTTTCCTTACCCCTGTACTGAGAGGTTTTGTGACAGCTCCTGGTTCGTATCTGGGTCGTATCTCTGGACCTATTTTTCCAGTCTTTTGGTAGGCAGGGAGGTGTTACAATGGGAGCGGATATCTCATTTTCTGACACATGACCTGCACTTTATGGGACAGTTAGAAACTTTATTCAAGATCTCATCCAATGGGTCACATTCACCGCCGAGATATTATCCGCCTCCAAAACCTGGCTGATCTTGTCACACATCATAAAGAGAGGTTGACCACCGAGGGCATTTTAACAGCAGCCCAAACAAGACAAGGTGTGGAAACGTTTTTAGTAGGAGTTTTAGTACAACATTCCCAAAGACTGGAGTGTAGTCAACCGCACATACCAGTACTGTTTCCCAGTATGAACCTTTTTGTACCACAGTGGCCTCACTTCCAGCCCTCACTGTGTAAGAACAGTAAGAACAGGCAGTTGTGAGGAAGAGACTGTGACCCGTCTCTTGTAGTCTTACCACTTTTCTAAGGCTTTCTGGGCCCAGTTTCCGGATTCACCTAACATTTCTCACCAATCCTCTCCGTATATGGCATCTCTCTTGTTAGATCCCCCTCCTATGTCTTTAACAGGATTGGGGCAACGGGAAACAGTGGAAAGCACACCCCTCAAGGGTGAGAAATATGGGGGTGTTCAAAGGCATTGAGGTTCCAGTCAAGCGAGCCTTTTGCATTATTAGAGACAACTATTACCTCTAACTATCAAACCTTAAATGTTTAAGAAATGTAGGAGTTCAGAACCTTACTTCTGAATCAATATAACAAAATAAACAACCACTTCAGTCCCAGGAGACAGGCCGATATGAAAATGTTCCACCAGTGAAACACCAGTTAATTGGATATTTTTTATGTCTGTCATAGTCCATGGACAAATTCCTTGTGTTTTGGAAATGCTGAAACTCTTTCCAGGAAAGTGCACACATAAGAGTCTAACAAAACAGCATCTGGGACCCAAACTATGTATTCTGTGCCCCCAATCCAAATCATGCAGCTCGGTTTTCATCACACGAAACCTAAAAACAACTTGTCAACACTTTGTCATTTCCCTACCGCAAAAGCAAATTATGCAAGCACTTAGGACTGCTCTTCAGAAATTAAAAGTACAGAACTTTAGGAAGATAATCAGCACAGGGATCATCTCGACAACATAAATCCTTGAATATTTACCCTGGACTTGGCTCTTTCAGTATGTGTGTGGGATTTATTTTTAGACATATTTCAAATGTACAAACTTTATGTAATGTAAGATTCCAAAGAAGAATGGGATTCTACATTGAAAAACTACCCATCTTGTAATCTTCGTTTTACAGATATATAGAGGTAAATCAAAAAGATACAGCACAGCACTCGAGGCCACATCCGTCCATCCCCAGAGGAATCCCATTAAGAACATAAGAACAGTTACTCTATGAGCAAGAGTAGGCCATTTGGCCCATCTAGCCTGTTGGATCGATAGTGGTTAATTGAACCAAGAATCTCATTCAACTGTTTCTTGAAAGAAGTCAGGGTGTTGGCTACAACTTTTTTGCAATCGTTATGCTAAAAAATAAAGACCCTTTGCAGGGCTCGAGTCGGTGATATCCCCACACCGTTGCAGGAAGTCCTCATAGAAAATGTTCCAAAAAACGCAAGTCCTTATACTCAAAAACCGGTGGGCAGGTCGAAGGTAAAAAACCGGGCAGGGACAGTTCAATCGGGACTACAAATCCAAATCGCAAAGGCAGAAACAAGCGAGAATCCAGGAAGCAACAACGAGGTCAAAACCGAAAGAAGGAGGGTACACGCACTAGGGAGCTCCGAAGAGAATCCGAAATAGTGAGCGATGGTATAGGAAAAGAGGAGGGTTAAAGTAGTGACGGGAGTGAAAGGCGATAGGAAGATTAGTTGTGGCGTGAGCGTGGGAATGTGACGGCGTTTGCGAGAGCGTGTGGAATGCGTGACAGCGCGAGTGCGTGCAGAATGCGTGACAACAACAAGGCAGAGCAGCTATTATGCCAAAGGATGCATCAGAAGGGGCTGTGCAAACAAGTCCACCATGCCAGGCATCTACTCCACCAGTTCCCATTGGTCTTAAGGCCAGTGTCCGGGTTTTCAGTGTTACCCTGCAGTAGTATGATAACGACTTCATGTACGGTAAACAGCCAAATTATCCAACCGCAGGATAATCAGAAAATAAATTCCAGTAGATGCCTCTGGAAAATTAAAATCTGCTAACCTGATCTGCTTATAAAAATAAACAGATTCACATAAGACATTACCTTGAGCAATTTGGAATTTTATGTGCACTTTGATTTCAGCGAGAGTCATCGGAAGCAGCTTCAAAGGAGGCCGCTGGCTGGCTGTTTGAAGTGGTTTTCATTTGATCTCACACCAGTTAAGTTATGTCCCATTAAATTTTAAAAGACTGATCTTAACCGTCAAGCAGCCAAACCAAAATAAAACGATCAGAAACGCATTTGTATACTGGGGAATTGTGGGTTAAGTCAGATTTCTGCAAACACTTTCTTAGTTTTATGAAAGAACCCCACAAGGGTTACAAGTTACTTGAACAAAATGGGAACTAAAGTACTTACAGTAACTAATTACTCTTACTGTTTCCCAATGTAAGTAAATACAGTTATAACTTGTTTGGGCAAAATATTTGCCTGGGCGATCACAGATCTTCCTCAATACATTTTAATTTAGGTTTGTGCATCATAGCTTTTGTTCCTCAACTGTTCTTGGGATTGAAAAGGAAGCACAGTTGATGTCCATGACTCCTAAGTGAATCAATCAGAAAAGCAGCTTATTAAAGTCGAGGTGGAACTGTATATTGTAATCTAATCCATGGCTGGTTTAAGCCTAGGGCATTTCATTAGTCATTAGCTGTGACAAGAATTCTTTAAGTACCAGTGCACATGTCAGGGTTGACGTTAAGAGCACCTGGTTGGACCCTATGCGTTGCTGAGTCATTAGGCAGCTAGTCTTTGGTGTCCAAATCCCAAGGGCAAAAGGCAAAAGTCGTAGTCGAGGTAGAAGAGCTACAGTAGGTTGGGTATCACAAGAGTCAGGTCGAGAGCATCCACATCCAAAACGAGCTGAGACAAAGTTGAAGCCAGCTGAAAAACAAGGTCGGGTAGCCAGAAATCAGGTCGAGAGTATTAAACACACAAGGCTATTCTCAATAGTGAGCAGGGACTGAGTGGAGTGAGAGGGTATAACTAGGGAAGAGCATGAGGAATGAGAATTGATTAATTAGTGCGCGGGTGTTGGTGGCGAGAGGTGCTCGTAGGAATGCGGTTCGTGACAGCACTAATGGTTAAAAACCATTTCCTTGGTGCTTATTTTGCAATGGTGAATTCTGGCACCTGCGAACTTGCAGTGATGTCAGTGAGCAACGTATCATTCTTCCAATTAATTCTAACTCGCCTGTAAGACACTGTGGAGCTCACGGACAAAAACAAATGGCATACTGTAGCAATTCAAAACTTAAAATAAACCTTCATCTGCACAAATAATGCACAAACAAAATGTGAAGGATCACTCAGAGCTAAAAAGAGAAAAGAATATACAGTAAAGGTTTATATGTGATTTGATTTTGTTTTGCAGCACACTACCTTACAGAATAGCATGACACAAGCAGATATTAGACACATTATATAATCCACAAACTTGTGATGCCAAAGTATTCTTTGTGGATTATCTGTTATGAAGTAGATGCATTGAGTTTCTGAGAAGACAAAAGCATTGTAAAAAATAAAGCAATAAGGTACGTGTGTTATTGAGGTAAAGTAAGGAATAGTATATTTTATTGCTTTTTAATTAACATTTATGACTAGTTTATACAGATCAAACAATCATTCCTCCCATTGCTGTATTCTTACAAAGTAAGCTATGCTCAGTTTTCATTTAACCATATTTTGATATTATTTCTATAGTTTTTATGAATATCTGTGAAAACTGCTTCTTCTGCAGTATAAAAAATAAGGAATATTGGACTTTAAGCCAAGGAGCCAGCTGTTAGTATCTCTTGAAAGTCAGAAAATTAAGGAGACATTAAGCAATATAAATCTTTGTTATCTGTGCCAGGGTGCTGTACCTACAGATCACAATATACCCTTACTGAAATAGTTTACAATGAAGTTTAACAAAGTTCTAGCATCATTGTTTGTGTGGTTTCAGTGATGAAAGACAAACCCCAAAGGATCTGTTCGTGTATCCTTCTAATTTATACAAATTATAGTTACCCAGAGGTAATAGTTTAATATTGTCTTTTAGAGTCCACTTAATATTCATCTTACTCTGTACTAGCATGTCTTCCCAGAACATGGATCAAACTGTAACAAAGTAAATGCTAACTGAGCATCTTTTTGAGCTGATAGCTCTTATGGTCGCATAATATAGTTGATAGAGTTTTTCATAAACCCTCTACAGCACCTGGTATGGCAGATTGTAAATGTGCGTCCTTAGAAGAAAGGTTCAGAGCTGTGCTTGAGGTGTTCATTTAAAACAATGTGTATGTGTTTTCTCTTCCAAAACAAGACTCCCAAGGACTCCTGGGACATTTTTAACGCAAAATCCTGAAACCACAGGTCGAAAAGTGAGACACATACAGTACTATGGGTCTATGTTACAGACTATGGCCTATTCTAACAGTGTACTCAAACACAATAGTATACAAAGACGACTGAGAGACCTCAATTAACCTAAGAAAACATGACTAAATATTCATTTTTTGCTGCATTCCTAGAAGTACCATGTCAATCTTTGTACCAGGTGTCCCGTAGCCGTTTAAAATATTGTAAAAAGCAGAAAAGGAACAGGATGATTGTGACCTTAAGTAATATGGAAGGAACCATCAGGACATGACAGGGGCACATGCACAACCTCGGACATTTCTCAACATTTCTCCTCTTTTTAACAGGGGGCAATTTAAAAGAGCTGTATTCACAAGCCTGCTTGTTTACAATGTAATAGGGCGGATGAAGTCATAGGAAGTTTTGTTGCCTCGTTCTGAATCCCAGAACATGGCTCTGTGCAGACCTGTAAAAACTTGGTCTGTTTTGTGATGTAAATTGGAGGTTTTACAAGTTACTGTGTACATTTAACTTGTGTTGTGGTTTGAAATGCACTCATCAATGTGGATGCTTTCTAACCCAAAATATAAAAAGAGCATTGTAGTTCCCCTTTAACACCTTCTTAAATATTGCTCACTGTTACTTTCGTCATTTTTATGGTCCATATGCTGGTTTTTGTGTATTTCTTTTCTTACAAATGAAACTACATTACTTAAACGTTGTATGTTGCACCGCTTGCTGCTTAATCCAATCGCCAACCAATACTACTTCCTTGTTAACTCTACATGCAGATCACGTCGGAACATTTCTGTGGCGAAATGTCTGCTGCACAACTTGTACTCATTCGCTCGTACATCGCATTTCATTAGTCATTACGGAGACTAGTGAGCAGGAAGGGCTGCTTTACATCACAATTCGTGGGAACTCGAATGCGAGTTTGCGACGACATGGCAACTGGCAGTACTTTCACAAAGTTCACGATTTTGTGCTTAATCCTGAATTTGGAATATTTTTCCATAATGTCAATTAATTAATTTGTTAAGAAGATTTAATAACCGATCTGAGAAACTGGGACTGCAGTTCCCCTTTAAGAAGGTATTCAAGTACGTACTTGTAGAGGGGGCACTATGCAATAGAGATCATAGTGATAAAACTTTTTTATACTTATTAGCTGTAAGCCTGATGGACTTTAGAACAAAGCTAAATTTCCTTCTATTTTTCTTGCAAAGGGGACAGCAGGAAACATCTTCCTGAAGACAAAAATTCTAAAGACTGAAGTCCCATCATGTCCTTCATATGTTGCTGTAGGTCTTCCTCAGGATCTGCTGGCCTCCTTTGAAGACTCACCCATGATTTCAGACAGCATTTTGCCTTTTTGACTGAGAGAATTGAACCAACAGATGAAGGAAGAAGTTCAAATACTTTCTATGAAAGGGCTAGAGGAGCTAAGAACATAAGCAGGCTTATTTAGACTTCTAGTTCCTTTACTGAAGAAGAACAAAATCCAAAGGAAAGAAAAATGGCAAGTTTAAAAATTGCACTATATTAGAGGATGCAAGGGAAGAATTAAAAAAATTGTATCTGTCTTACATAGATGAGTGAATAGTCTTTAACATGGATACAAATAAATGTCTACTTAAAGGTTAAAATAAACATTTCAGGATAAATCCAAAAGAGTTCACTGAGTGCAGTTTTAATTTCCTCCAGAGTGGCTTTCCAAGCCTCCTGGAAAGTAAAATAGACTCAAAAACAAATTACTTCAAATGGATGTGTCTAGTACAGCTTCAATTAGATCATCAGATGTTGTTTGCAGGCATGGCTGCCCTCACTGTTAAGGACATGAAAATTGTGGTCTGTCATACGCCTGCTGGCTGTTTCCTCTTCAGAATCTGTTCTGCATGTTCAAATATTGGGGTTGTATGGTACCTGGCTCCCTGTGGTCTAGAATATTTGCAGAAATGACACGAAGATGTTCAAATGATTTGTATTTCCACTAGCGGAGCGGTGGCTCTGTGGCTAAGGATATGTGACTGGAAGGTTGCTGGTTCAAATCCCACGGCTGGCAGAGGAATCCTACTCTGTTGGGCACCTGATAATGCCCTTAACCCTAACTGCTCCAGGGGTGCCATACAATGGCAGACCCTGTGCTCTGACCCCAAGCTTCTCCCTGTCTGTGTCTCCATAGAGAAAAGCTGGGGTATGCAAAAAGACACATTCCTAATGCAAGAAATTGTATAGGGCTAATAAAGAAACATTATTACATTATCATTAGCCAGATAAGACTTTCTGACATTTTCAAAAAATTCAAAAAGCACACTTACTCTGATTTTTTGGGGTGAGTGACTGTACTACTTTTCTGGAAACTACAGATGATATTGTTCTTTATGTCTCATATGTTTGATGACTGACATTTTAAGAGTTGCATATATGGATTATTGTACTTGGATGTCATGGCATTAATTCATATCTTGATCTTTGTGCTGTGGACAATTACTAGTATTTGCAGATAGTGATCTACAGTTAAACTTAAGGATGTTTAACAGTTTAGCGTGAACAGTCTTTCTTAGTGTAAGTAAGCTTTTTAACATTATCCTGCAATTAACATGCAATTTCACAGCAATTAAGCACACAGCAGACTGAACACAGTCCACTTTAAGAAAGGAAAAAAATTCAGATAATGGAAATCAGTGATAAACACTGAATGTCAAAACAATGTAAAAAACCCTAATATAAATTCCTGTCCTCTTCAGTGTCAAACTGGAATTTTAACTTTTTGTGACCGTCATCATTAAAGCCTCTTTTGTTTATCTTGTTACAGCTACGACTCGTACAATAATCCCAAAGTTCTGCTACAAAACTGAAGCAATATTCGCAACTTTTACCAAGTCTAATTTAATGAGCAGATTCTCAGCAACGACCTAATGTTATAACCCGTAATATAAACATTGAACACATACAAAAAAGGCAAGGCTGTGTATCTTAATGACTGCCTGATTAACAAACAAGAAAAGTTTATTGTTGCTGTGCTACTTCTTCAAAGAGAGATACACGCCAGATCTGCTGTCCAACAGCTTGAAGAAAATGTACAGCAAGAATCTTAATGACTACCTTGAAGTTGCCATCAAAGTATCCCTCAATTGTTGTCCTTTGAGCATCAAAATATCCCCAGACTAGGCTGTACTGATAGACCTCACCAAGAAAAACTTAGAACTCACATCAAATGCTGCCTTTGTTTTGATTTTTTTTTAACATTAACATATCAAGGGGATCTAAAATGCTTTGAATGCTGAGCTATTTTCCCTAGGTGTGTTCTCAGTACTACAAAGGGGTGACCAAACTTTCAGGAACATTTCGAGTATGGCAATAAGCAGTATGAAAACAGGCAGGAATAATGTTGTACATAACAAATCCCATTTAGTCGCACATAATATTAATAAGCAATCTAGTACAATACTGTAAACATCTGCAAAGGCAACGGGCTGGAAATTACTGACTAGCAATTTGTATTAATGTTTTACAGTAAAGACTAGCTTCTGTTCCAAAGCAATTGTGCCCAAATACTTTCGCAGTTCTTCTTGAGGTAAGTATTAAATGTGCCAGCTGTTACAAGTTAGAAATAAATGGAGCAAGTCGATCTACAATATCTGCAGGAGTTACCTACTGAATTTTCTCATGACAACCAGTTCCTGTACAGTCACATATAAGTAGCACTTACAGCAAATGAAAGCAACTACAACTACAACCACGCAGTGGATCACTAACCTAGAATTATAAGAGCAAGAAAGAGTAAAAACAACTCTTCGCATCGGACATCTCTTTCACAGCACTGTCTCCAAACCCACAAAACTCTTTATCTTCTGCCTGTGTTGTTTACGGTCTCACTACTGACAAAAACCCAGCATCTTTCTACTGCTCCATGCTTCTTAGTAAAATAAACTGGTGTGCAAACGATGTTATCCCGGCGATAAACACATATGTGGAGCAAGGTTATAAACAAGTTCTTTTTATGAAAAAGTGAAAATAAAATGCATATTTAGATTTTTTTAATTCATTATTATTTTGCAGTACAAGTAAGAAAAAATGATCTCCTTTTCTTTTACTCATACTGTGTGACCAAAAAATGTATGTGCACATTAGAGCAATTTACCAAATAATATTGCAGATAACTGGACACCGGGCAGCTTTATTTTAATGTTCACTCTACCCTCCAACTGCGTTAACCTGGATAACCACTATCTTTTTGTCCTACATTTTAATTACATTCCTTTTCCATTCTTTTAACGGAATCAGTCTTAATCTATAACCCATTATCATCAATGTGTTCATATCTGGGTTTTCTATAATTATCCATAAACACTTATCCGACAAACAAAAAAACATCTTCGATCTAAGTGCCTGCCAAAAATAGTTTTGTGATCTAGTTCAGGAAAATAAAGAAATAAACAAGTCAACATAATAATATATTAAGGTTATCATTTGAGAGCTCGACTGAAAAGAAAAGAACTATATAAATGCAAGGATGTATAACTAATTATGAAAACTGGGGGCCTAGTTCAGCCAAAATGGTTTGCCTGAACCACATATTTAAAACTACTTTTGTCCTGTTCGTGGGAGCTGCTGTAATGACTGAACTGAAACCACCTTCTACCTGATGTGTTGCTACGATCATTTTGTCTCCCACACCAGATCCCCAACTTCTCTGAAAAATGACATTTGTAACACAAACTACACCAGCTCAAAAACCATTAGGTCAGTTATCTCCACACAACTCCAATTAAATGTGAGCCTTTCAAGTATTTATGTTTACAACCTTACAGTGAAACTATTTGTTATAGTTGCCACAACATTTTTAACAGGTCAACAGAGTAATTAAGGTAGTTCAACCGCCCTCACACACCAGATAAATATAGAAATTTAGTTTTGCAAGAACTACTGTCCTTGGAACTTACAATAAATCTTTCACTTTGGTGTAACGTCAATTGGATTAGAAGTACAAATTCATCAGAGTCCGTGGTTCGTTTGCTGAATTTGTACACAGTATACTAAGCATCAAAAGATGCTTATAGAAAGTCAGTATATGACTGTTGGATAGTTTGGATAATTTAAGATTTTTTCATCATGTTATTGAGTTTGTCGTATAAGCACAGAATCGCCTCATTAACGTGGGAGGATTGGGTCTATTGATTGTGAGGTCATATAGGGAGGGAGAAATAAGCCTTCTATTTTGGAGGCCGGACTAAATCTGCATAGGAAGGCAGCCTGGCTGGACATTATAGGCAAGCACAGTCTCCAATGAAGGCCACAGTCTGCCAGACCATGAGTCATGACACATCACTGGATCAATGGGGAGGACCATGCTGTAAGGATTGTTAGCAACCTCACTGCATGATGAGACATTATTCAAGACTTGCAACCTCACTTACTGAGTGACGCGAAGCCCCCACCTGGATGATGCGACGGTAGCCATAGTGTGCCAGTTTACTCACCACACAACAGCTGTCAGCAGGGACAGAACAGAGTGATGAAGCCAATTCATAGATGGGGATTATTAGGAGGCCACGACTGGTAAGGGCCAATGGGAAACATGGCCAGGATGCCGGGATAACACCCCTGCTCTTTTCGGGAAACACCCTGGGATTTGTAATGACCACAATCAGGACCTTGGTTTTAAATCTCATCCAAAGGACGGCGCCTTTTCACAATATAGCACCCCCATCACGATACTTGGGCATTAGGACCCATACAGACTGCAAGCTGAGTGCCCCCTACTGGTCTTACTAACACCTTTTCCAGCAGCAACCTTAGGTTTTTCCCAGGGGGTCTCCCATCCAGCTACTGACCAGGCTCACACCTGCTGAGCTTCAGTGGGCTGCCAGCTGAGAGTTGCAGGGTGATACGGCTGCTGGCATGTTCTTGTGGGCTCTTCCCAAGACCGTCACCTCTTGCTGAGTGTTTAACAATGGCTTCCTCACGAGATAATGTGCAGGTTATGCCCCAGATGCTCTCCTTGTCAGCCTCGAGCCCACCGGAGCATCAATGGCATGAGCAGAGAGGAAATTTTGCTTTCCTTTATTGCCAACAGCCACTCCTTAACACCTTTGACGCCACCTCGTGTTCCGGAGGATTGCACAACAGTGGAATCTTCTTTGACTGCCATCTAAAATGTAATATGGATTATTATTTCACCTGCAAAGCCCACAGATTACTTTGAGGATAGCCTTACTTTAGGCTTATTGATTCTATACAAGGTTTTCTTCCTCTGACTAAATAGGCCGAGCCCCAGCCCGGTATTAAAGTACCAGCTCACGAAAGATTAAAACGGAGCCAAGGTGGTACGACTGACACATCTCTAATAAAAGAATCAGTTATAAACCAGGTTACAGAATATTGGAATACCTCTCCGTCTCAGAAACAAGAGCCTGACACTGGTCACAACAGCTCTCAGATAATAACACCCAGACTGCATTGACACAATTTTGTGCATGTGACTCTCAGTACTAAATGTCGCCAGACAATACGAGACAGCCTTCGGCTCTTGTAATTCATGTCTTAGGTACAATGGTTTGATAAGAAACAAGTAATAGGTTTATTCCATGCTGAAAAGAGAAGACAGAAAACACAACGTTTCGGCCGTGGAGCCTTCTTTGGCAATGTTTCGATCGTTCAGTTGCATTATTGTAGGATTGTGACAAAAACATGGCTGTTGTCTGCAGGTGTTGTCTGGGTTGCCGCGACAACTCCACCAAGACTTTTGAAAGCTGGCTGCCAGGAAACTTACAGGACGGGGGGGTGGAGGGGGTAAATTAGCATTACACAAAGCCGAGAAACAACTTCAAGAAAGAATTCTCATGATCTGGAATAGGGGGAAATGAAGAGTAATAAACATACAGCCAATACACTATCACAGGATTTCAAGGTTTAAAAAAAAAACAGATTGTCCAGCACTAATATGCTATATCAGTTTTAATGGAACAGTTTTTAAGCATCACAAACAATGTTATGCAAGGTCACGACAAGAAAATCGCATGGTATGACAGGCCAACAGTAGCAAGCAGAATTAAAGAGACCGAAATTACAAAATGACATGAAATTAAAACAAACCTACGGCACTGCACATTTTTGTTAAGTGCATAATTTTAGAGAGGACTGGGCAAAGGTTTGCAAAAGGCTGAAGATATCGATTAACACATATAAGAAATATATTTCTGGGACATTTGCATTGATGAAAGGATTAGACTTTGAAATGAAGAAGAGCCCCCCAGCCTCAAATATCACAGAGCCTGTTTAAAAGACTTCAGTCAAAACTTTCATGTTGAAAGTTTAGCACACAATCAGCTGTGCTTAGTCTGCTAAGTAGTCATTCTTACTTATAGTAAATCACTACTGTCTATCCCATAGGAAACGGAACAAATTCATCACTTAATAGTTGGAAATAAAGGCCAGTAATGTATTGTACTGTACAGAGGACAGGTGATTTCCAAGTTTCCAATGTATAGTGTACCAATCTGCACCCAGTCATTACAAGAGTGATTTTTCAAAATGAAACTTTTTTCCCCCCATTCACACTGTATGATATCATCCGGAACAACACCTGCTGAACTGGATTTGGGTTTCCAGTTTCTTTTTAGTGCCTTAAAAACATCAGTGCTCCCACTTTTACACAAAACAAAATCTGAAGAATTCTAATTAGCTTAAATACAAAAAGAATTACCAGTACATTCATACTGTACACCCTCACGAGGAGAAGCTTTTTGACATTGAACTACAGTAGTGAGGAGATCCGTGGCCTTACCAATCACTCACTTCCTAAAATGTTGGGTAAAAGATGGAAAAAGATGTAAAGACTCTGTCTGAAGTGCAGGAATCTATTTTTATGCCCTCACCCAAAAAGCTGCAGGAGAAAAAAAAACCAAAATAAGCAATTAAGAAATAAAAAGAGCTCACAGAGAGAAAGAGCAGCCCCATTCAGAAAGGAATGCTTCTGGAACCGAATGTGACCATGGCTATAATGAAGATCACCTTTTTCCAGCTATGCCTTAATTTTATATGCCTTCAATTCAGATTCAAACCAAAAGGGTATAGGAATGTCAAAAAAGTACGTTTTGTGTACCAGGAACCAAAGAAACAAAACGATGGCTTGGCTGTATTCCCTTAGTGAATGTATTTCCATCCTCGAGCTCTATTCAGAAGCTTTTTATTACATCGGTCATTAAAGAGTTGAGCATTTCTCTTCCTTTACTCCTCCGAGAATGGTTTCTTGCACTGTGAGGGCAATGTTAAAGGAAATCCTTTTTCAGACCTAAACATCTGAATGAAAAGGTCAATGCCTAGTAACAGAAATATGAATCCGAGACCAGTCAGAAATCTAAGCGCCCAGATCTGAGCAACAGCCCTCCAACAAGTTAATTGAAATTCATTGAAGTCTGAGCGTACGCAAAGAGGCAGAACAAAAGACAGTAAGGGGGGGTGAGGGGGGGACAAGTTTCTTTCTCTGGGAAGTAGGGTGGAGTGGGACCCCTGGCTATCTCACCCTGGCACGGGGATACAGGAGACACAAACAAAAAAACCCTTGTCTTTGCATGTAAACGCAGTTTACATTTATGCAAAAGAAAAAAGCCGAATGCCCTTAATCGTGACTGGCAGGCTGGGTGACCTCTCTTCCACAGGCTACCTTGCACACAAAAGCTGGCATTTTCAACCCTTTTCTTTAAAGTCTGTCCAACTGCTTTAAAAAAAAAAAATTATTATTCCCGCCTAGTGACAAGGAATGGATAAGTCTTTTATTTATTTATTTAAAGCCTCTGAAACCTCCTTCAGGGGCAGCTAAGGGGAGAGTGGAGGCTAAGCGGAGGTTTAGCCGTGTTTGTCTGGGCCCTTTTGTAAGTGGCGGGGCTTTTTGGCTGCGACTGACAACCGGCTTTGATTCACAGGCTGACAGGAGTCAGCCTCAGCACCCAAGCTGAGACCTTGCTCTGTTCCAGCTGGCGAAGGAAGAAAAGGGCTTGGGTTCTTTTCACAGACAGTATTGCAACACCTTCAGTTTCCCCTTAGCAGGAAGGGCAACTTGCAGACACACACACACACACACACACACACACACACACACACACACACACACACACACACACACACACACACACACACACCGAGCTTTAGTTTACTGGCCTATATTGCTGGAGCGGGAAAACTGCAGGTCTTGTTCAAGTACCACCACAACCAGGTGACTTCTTGACAACTGCGTGTACTTGGAGAATTATCAAGAGGTTTGAGGGCAACATCAGTGTAGCACTTCAAGAAATTGGAACAGAACATGCCTTGTTAAGATTCTTTCAAAAGAAAATCAGCATTTTAACCAATGTAAGGAAGCACTTCTTCAGGAGTTTGAACAAATATGGCTGTTTGGGTTGCTCGGTTCCTTAAGAAGAAGACAAGAGCTTGACGATCATCTTGTTGGCACCTGACTATGATTAACCATTCACGAATTTGACTATTCATATTCTGATACAGGCTTCTGTTTCTGGAAGAAAGCTCCAACAAGTTCATGGGCACCCATGTACATAAACATACACCTTTAGGTGAATTTCACCTCTATTAGAAGTTAAGGCTATTGCTCACAGCAACTGAATGTAATGTACTGAGGAAACAAGTTAAGGACACACAAATCCAGGATTAAAACTTTAGGTATTCAAGACTTCAGGTGTGACAGGTGTAGCTCCTGCTACTCACCATTAATCTGCGTCTAACTTTGTTGCAACCTCTGTAGTCAAGACATTTTTTGTTGCAAAAAGAAAATTAGAATCGATCCGTAATTGGTTTGCTTGGGAGTATTTCTAAACTCTAGATCATTTCACAGATCAGATGCGACATTCCCAGGTTTTTATATTGGTCAAACATCCAGGGTTCTAGCCCTGTTTACAGTTTTCAGAACAACCATTTCCTCATCTGACGGAGGGAGACAAACACAGTACAACCCTCCAGGCCGAATAATCTGCTAATCGTTTTAGTGTTTTTATTTACCAGTCCAGAACAATGGGCATTTTGTTCGATGAAGCAGAATCGAGCCTATTGTTTCCGGCACATTCTGAACCAAATTAGCGGTACAATTTTCAGACAGCAGAGGTCAGTCTTCAGTGCAGCACTGTGTAACCCGATGTAAGAGACCGAAGACTACAAATCAAAAGTCTTGCTCCTGAAAAAGAGAGATTTGATTTTTTTTCCCCTCTCTCTAAAGCACTGTACATTAACGAAGAGCAGTATCCTCATTTTTAGGAAACAAGTCCAACTCAGAAAAACAATACAGAATATACAGTCTTAACAAGTAGATACGTTTACACAATTATGTTTGTGAAGTATCAGTATCTACAGTATAATTATTTTATAGTAAGAGCCAATACAAAACAACAAATGACTATTGAAACAAATAGCATTTGTTTTGTTTTAAGTACACACAGTGTATAATACTATGATACTATGAAGAAACTTAAATATTCATTATTTCACTCACCAGCCCTTGGGAATTCCTCCTGCACTCAAAGATAGAGGAGCATTTTTTTTGTGACAAATTGATTTCCATCTTGTACAGAATCTGTGCTAGTGCTAGACACACAACTGATCTCTGAAAGTCTGGCAATTTGACCATTTGAAATTTCTTCATCACAAAGATTGTGAGCCAAATCCATTTGGTTCTTCATTCTGTCAGAAAATAATGAAGCTTAGCATGGACAATTACCTTTGTTATGCCTTAAACATACAGGAAGATACCAGGGTAACAGCTCAGGATGAGAGAGACATTAGGTTAGAAATTCAAGTTGACAGGTACATGTACAAAACGCAGAGAGTGTTCCAGATAGAGAGCTTCAGCTGGGATTAAGGACTGAAATGTGTGACCTCAGCTTTCATGTTACCTGCTAAGGAACTTGTAAATAAATTCAGTTTTGCCATTAGTATCACTTTCAGTCTTTTCC
The DNA here is from genome assembly GCF_059453375.1 of Lepisosteus platostomus. Taxonomy (NCBI): domain Eukaryota; kingdom Metazoa; phylum Chordata; class Actinopteri; order Semionotiformes; family Lepisosteidae; genus Lepisosteus; species Lepisosteus platostomus. Next base: position 4,401,223 of record NC_142624.1, read on the forward strand.
CAAGATGCTAATGAATGTTTTCTGCTACAAGGTCAAAAGTATTGGTAATCTGAAAAAGTACACAATTTATTCTGAAACTTTATCTTTCTTGACAGCAATATCTAAGGCATATCAGCCAGATTCAACAGGGAACTGCGGATCAAAGTTTTGGAATAATGGCGTTAACTTGTGAAACTACCAGGGTACTAGCAGGAACCTAAACTAGCAGGTTTGCTGCTGGAAGGTAGCCGAAATCGAGGTCTTCAGCTTAAACTTTCTTTAGTTTAGTATTCTAAATACTGAAAGGTTCCAATGCAGATTACAGTTGTGACACAGTAAACTTTAAATTCTCTCAATTTGTTCATTTATACCTGCTTTTGAACACAACAAGACTTAATTTTTAGTTTTCCCAAATGCAGTTCTAAAAGCATTTTTGAGTAGGACCAAGTTTAACTATAAAACACTGTTATTTTGGCTATATACTGTACAGTGTATTATAAATAACTGTACATTTCACATTCCCTTTTTATAAAAACATCAATTTGGTAATCACTACAATTTATCATCAAGAAAAAAGAAGGTGGAACTGACATTCAGATATAAAATGGAGGAATATCATAGCTTTTGGCACACTGAAAAAAGAAAGTTAATTCATACCAAAATAGTAAAATAAACCGAAATATCAATTCCTTTATATACTTCTTGATTTCTCTGTTTAAGGGTTTTAAAAACCTGAAGCCTTTCTTTTGACATTGTTACCAATTTTCATCATTTCAAATTTGTCATATACAGTATTTGCATCACTAAGATGGTGACTTGTTCTGACATGACTACCACATTACTTACAGTCTGATTCTGCTTAGAGCCTTGACGTGTTTATAACATAAGCTACGTTTTTAGCACATGTATACCATATTCTATTACATGGAATATTTAACGTACACACAGGTGTCTGTTCTCAAATCGTGTTATGTTTAACAAGTCTTCGTATTAATGTCCCAGTTCTAAAATTTTAAACCAAATGAATATGAAAAAGAACATAATCAATTTCAGAATCATTATTTCCATATTTAAAATTCAAATGAGAAATAGATTACAGCACAAATGCATTTGCTGTGACGTCTTCGCCACAATGGGCGTTCAGATAATAAAATGTTTCGTCTGCTGCCACCTGATGGACCGTATTGGTACTACACGACTAACTTGCAGATTGAGCGCTATCACTTCCTTTTTTAAAATTAAATTGACCACATTACTGTACAGTACATGTGACTTCAAATACATGAATTTATTAGAGGAGTGCTGTCTAACTGCCCTTGAATTTTAATTCCTAATTTCAAACTATCGTCTGCCGACTCTGAAATACACGCACTTTTGAGGCGGTAATTTATACAATTAAATTTGTTTATATTCTATTAATGTACAATTAGATACTGTAAAAGGTCAACGTAAGAACAAATTCGAGTCATAGTCATCAACTTATGTCAACTTTCAGAAATAGTGATTTTATATTATATTCTGCTGAGCTTGCCTCTCTTTTCCAGTGTGCGACAACACCCGTCTAATTGAACTTCAACTTACAAATTGTAAGTAAAGTACAAATGCCGATCACTTCTTTTCTTTTATATACGGAATCAGAAATAAGTACCGGAAACAAATCCATTATAAGTTATTAAGCGTCAAAAGATACATCATTCACCCATGTTTATCCGAAATGAAGCATGCGCACATTCGATATTGATTAAATATTTTTGACCTCGTTTTGATGAACTGATCACTCATGCTTAACGTGAAAAACTCGGACATATACTGTAAGTGGTAAACTGCAGAACATCAAGTAAAAAAAGCAACTCAACACGCCTAAGAAGGCTGTCAGCACAGTCGCTCGCTATCTCGAGTGTTCACAACCACGAATCTCTAACCTGTTACCTTTGCAGCCAAAACCACGTCTCCTCGGTAAGATCGATGGGTTGGTCCAAGTCTAATCGTTTGATCATGATTTTGTCCCTCTGTGTCCCTCTAAAATTTGCTTTAGGGTCTTAAAAGGTCACATGTGTTTTGTAACTGGTATCAACCCCACACCAATTTGTGCGTTTCAGAACTGCCCCCATTCAGGTGTGTTGCTGGAAATGTATCCAAATGGACCCCTGCAGAAGGAAAAAGAAAGCTTATTGTGAAAAATAAACTTCATTTCACCTCTTTCAGGTCAGCATACACTAACCACTTAAGAGCTGTTCAATCAGAAATTAGGGTAAGAAAGTGAGGTAGCAGGGGTTAGGGTGCTGGACTAGAAGGTTACAGGTTCAAATCCCAAATGAGACACAGCTGTTGTCCCCTTGAGCAGGGTGTGGCACCTGAATGGTTATGATAAAATACAAGCTGTAAAAATGGATACAAACATATGCTGATTTGGATAAAAGCATCAGCCAAATAATGCTTTATAAATTATTATAAATTAAAGTGGGTGGCTCTGTGGCTAAGGATCTGCGCCTCTGTTCAATTAAAGGCATCAATCAGCTCTGGTGTTTTAGAGCTCAGTTGGAACAGAAAACAGCTGACGTAATCAATTATCTACAGAAGCTCATTTTTTTGTGATTGAAGGCAACTTGACTTCACAGTGGTGCTTTGAATACTGTATGTCCTGGGACCTCACCAGTCACCCTTCCTACAGGCTCAATCTGACGTTACAGCATTCCGGAAGCACGACACAAGACCTCAAGCTGCTCCTTCACTTTGTGAATGGGAGAGACCCTATATCACCCATGAGTGCAGTTCAGTATCCACCCGGGTGAGGCAATGACATGCATTTTGCAATAGCAGTCCCACTACACAGGAGATCAGATGGAGTAACAATGGAACTAAAGGGGAACTTTAAGGGGGGCAGATTGTGTAGAAGTTATATTGTTTCTGATGATGGCTATTCGCTCGTGACTTTCACAGGATGCCCCCTGAAGATGACTATTTCTGAAGTTGTTGCAGTTATACCCTTTCTTTTGATGCTCAGAAACAACTTGCGTTAACAACAGGCATTATCTATAAAAAGGCGTGAAGGTAAATATGTGGACATCTGGATGTTCGCACTACTAATGCACTTTGTAATGACCTCAGAATTGCATGGATCCTGAGGGTGAGTTCCTTGACTGGTTTATTGTTTGTTTTATGCTCATTCTTTTCTTTTTTGCTGTTGTAGGTTCAGTTTCATTGATACAAGATATCTGTACTATCGCCTACCATCAATATTTTGTATTGCATTTTCAGGGCCTTTTTTAAAAGCGATGTGTAAGAAGTGGAAGTGCACTAAGCAGAAACACAGAAAGTGAGATTCATGCAGGAGGAAAAACTACAAATAAACAGTGAAATGAAATTCGGAAGTAGAATACAATACAATTGGAACTTACTCAGATAGGCACAGGATGATTACCAAAAGTTTAGATACCTAAAAACAGTACCTTAAGTACCATTTTAGGCTTTCATAAAATAATGTACTGGACCCTAATTACTTCATTTTGTCCAAATGCATCATGGTTAGGTATGAATAAGACACGAAGAAATCTAAAATGTCAAGTATACTCAAATGTACCACTACAAAAAGGCATGTTATTTCTGTGTATAGGAGAACTGCCTAATAATACATCTACCCTATTGCCTTTTTCCAATGGCTCAAGGAAAGTAGACGTTTTCTAGATGAAAATGTTTAAATTATGAATCCAGTAAATAGTGCTTTGAAACTTGCCCCATCTTCCATTTTCAAATAATGAAACAGGTTCATTACAGATCTATATTTATATTAAGCATGCTACTGTACATTAATATATTATATTATTATATTTATTAATATGATGTTAATCACTGGCACAAATGTGTGCTGGTAAAATGTCATATTTACAACCACAAAGCAGCACGCCTGATTCAGTTCATGATTTTCTTATCATGTATGGAAGTACCGAATTTTGGTTCCTTTTTACATACAGTATGAAACACAAGCAGCAATTACATTTACAAAGGTATAACTGTTTACAAAGTATCAATACGATCAAACAGACTGAATACAAAACATCTTTGTGATATTACTGAACGTGCAAAGGTCTGTAGTAGTTTCATGGTTTCACTCACAGCTGACATGATTTAGCAGAGAACTTGTTACAAGGAACGTTTAGAAATTAGGAAGGTATAATCGGAGCTGTCCACGTAAGTTAGCACAAATTTGTTTTAAACAAAATACACTACATCTAAAAAAAAAAGGATACTTGCCCAAACTGACATTGTCTCAGAACAGCATCTTCATTAAAAAAATAATCTGCTATTATCAACTGCTCATAACAGTGCAGTGTACTTTCTTAATTGCCTTGGCAAATAATCATCACCATTAATGACCCAGATCTATTTACGTCTCTACTAAAAATGATGATGCTGTTGGAAAAACTGAATTTAGTAAAAGAAAAGGCAATGGAAGAATGAGTTTAATAAAAAAAAAACATTTCACTGCGGAGTACAGTACGTTATTACTTTAATTCTCATCTGTTATTGTGTTACAATTGTAAGACTGTTTACAAGACTATACAACGGAGGCAAAACATTCATCTTTCCCCAGATTACTTCATGATGATCATTACAGCAACAATTCCTTGATGCATGCTCAGAGCCCGTTTCTTACATACTATGCATTACTAAAATACTATATACTGTATAACTGGAGCTATATATTGGACTACAGGTTCTGGAGAAGGCGTAAAAGTCACCTTTAAAACATCAATTTGTAAAGATCTAAAACCCAATTGAGTTTCCTTGTGCTAAAAAACACAAATGACACATCACACAGGTGACCTACAAGACCTTCATGGCTTCCCAGGACCCTATAAGATCCTGACGTATGATGAGATATTCTTCTTTCAGGCATATAAATTGATTTTTTTTTAGCCAATGTGTGAAACTGTCAAAACTGTACATCAGCTTACATAGAATGTGAACAATGCCCAGACAATTAAATCAGAAATCACTCTGAAAAACTGAGATCTTTTAATTGCAGATAACAACCAATGGGTACTTGTAGCAAGCCTTCTGGCAAGATGGAAACAATATCATTACAAAAGGTCTGCAGGTAAAGAACATTAATGTACTAACACTTAGAAAGCTTCAAAAGGGTGATTTACTACCACTGTGTCTTTATAACAAGTAGTGATGTAGAGGCAATTCTTCCTGGCTGCACTGCTCTGCCTTTTACGTTTGCAATAGAAGCACTATAGGTCGTGTACAAAGTAATTTTTACAGGTTTTTGAATATTAAATTAAAGTGATTTAATAACGACTACTGGCAAACCTTTTCAAACATTGAATTCATACAACTTTTCCAGATTCCCACAAGACAAGGTCCATTCCATGCGTCAAATGTTAGGAAAGAAGTTCTGTCCCCTCCACTGGAGTCCTCCTGACCATGATTAATCAACAGGGCTATCTGAAGAGAAATTTTAAAAAGAGGCTATGTGAGCGCTCTTGAAATGAGAAGATACAAAGGAAACTGAGGAATCTAAGAAAAAAAAAGTCCGATCTCTATCAAGGAACCGGTATACACCACACAAGTAGGAAAAAGAACTGGAAGGACTAAAACTATGCTTGCAATAAAAACTCCCACTCCTTACCAAGTTTAATCCGTAATACTACTGTAAGTAACCGATTTTTGGTTTGCCAAAATACTATGCAAGGCTGCATATATAGTCACAATAACTATTTTCATTTAGAAAACATAAAAAATTGCCATGCTCCTTTCAGCCAAACTCAAATTCTTACAAACATCGCAGATTTTAAAATTGACACTTCGCAAATCACAATTCAATCAATAATTTGAACAGAAAAAAATCTGCAATACCCTGCTATATTTTGGATTTTCCCTTTTTCTAAACTCTTAAGATTTGACAGGATCAAGTTGTTTTCATTTACAACAGGTATCGTGGCAGATTATACTTAATTCACTTTAGTCTCTATGCTGGGGCCACTGAAATAAAAGCACAACCAGTCAGAAGAAGAGCAGGTAGCACCTTCCTGATAACTTCGTATTTAGATTAATTTAAATTAACTTTGGTTTGAAAAATAAGAGTATAATCTACAAAAGGTTACAAACGAGAGGAGGCCATTTGGCAATAGCTAGTCATCCATGGATCTCAGGGTACTGGATTCAACAAGATGATTGGGTAGCGAGCTTGTTGCATCCTCCTACACCCCTTTGCGTACATATGTACCTCCTGTTTTGAATGGGCTTCCACGTAGTTAATGGATGGGGATGATACCCGGACTTACTAAAAACGTTACAAAGCAGTGTTTTTGATCACAAAGCATGTGTTTCATCTTCAAGCTCAAAGTAAAATGCTTACTTTTTTAAAAGATAACATCCACAATCGTATAAGAATATGGGAAGAATGAAACATACAGGCAACAGCATTCCTAGAAGCCTCAACCCTTCTACCTCTCTTACAAAACAATTGATAAAAATGAAGCCTGATTGAATCATTCAGATTAAACAAACTGTTCAGTGGAAGTAAAAACACAAGGATCCTAAGGTTTTGCAGACTAAGCTTCTACTCCCTCCAGACTTCACACTTAATTTGTTTCTTTAGCTGATGCACAACTAACTACACATACTCAGACCACATTTTAAAGTGCCATCTCTACTGTGGTGTCACACTTTTGTTCCAAAGCTGAATAGTCATTTTGGAATGCTCAAGTAGCTCTGTTCTTCAACTCTGGCCCAAGATAACAGATCAGCAAGCTTTATAGTACTGTAAAAAATGGATAAACAGATGGAACCTAGAAGACTGTGGCTCTCAAGGGCAGAAACTGAGGAACACCACTTTCAGTCAATAACTAAAATTTATGTAGGCTGAATATATATAAAAATCTGATCATTTAGATTTGTAATCTTTATCCATTGTAGTGCAAAGCCGAACAGATAACTTAGAGTTTTTTAAATGAGGGAGTTTAAAGAACAGGAGAAATAAGTAATAGTTAATAGTATGAATGTGCCTGTATTAATATTGAATCCATAACAGGATTCAATATATTTACTTTGGTTTGTAAACCAATATCAATGGATAAGTCTCTTTTTACTATAGTGGTGAAAAGACTAGAAGGAGACTTGAAAAATGTCACCATTTTAAGTAATAAATGTCCCTTTCCAAAAATGTCATAATTCAAGTTCTCCTAAGATCAGAGAGCATCTACACACAAAACTATTGAGCTTCTGAACGCCCGGCATGGCCTTTTGAAAATGTTAAACATTTAATGGTGTGATTTTCATCACAACGGGGGAGAAGACATCTCAGATTACCCAAGAGTTCTCAAAGTACTCCTGTCCCAAGATACATTGTCTGTTGTGCACCAACGCAGAATCAGCTGAAGCTGAAAGATCACTTCCTTACACAAGGACAAAGGTAGCTTGTTCCCATGTATCCCTATTATGGTTTGAGGTAAAGTCATGCAAAAAAAAAAAACAGACATATTTCACAAAACACAATTCAAGATGACACCTACAGAAAATGCCCACCTTTTGAGGAATGGGTCTAGAGTCTCGTGCATGTTGCAGACAATTTCAATTGGGTCAGCAAAAACAATATTGATGCTTACCATTACAAAACCGCAGGAACCCCGATTCCTAATATTTCTTTATCTGCGTACACAGATAGAATACCAATATGTTCATGCCTATGGCCAAACGATGAGGCAGTCTGTACTCAGGCAGGCAAGATTTACTTATCCTTCCCAGAACAAACATCACTTCCTTATACCATCCTGAAAGTCACCAACATGATTTCACAAGGAAATGGTGTACTCGTGTATGTCATTGCGCTCATCACTAAACTAAGGTATATACAAGTGATGGAAATATATGTATGTTATTTTTAATAAGTTACATTTTTGTATTTCCAAATCCATAAAGCAACTTGATTCAGTTTCCATAATGTAAAGACCTGTTCTGTAAAATGACAGCCATACTGTCAATTAATGTTTCAATAGAAGACTAAAAATGTTAACAAGCTGCTTACTCCAGAAATGCCATTTTGTGTCTCTGTACATGGCATGTATACATGTATGAATTCAGGTATATGTACAATTTATTATTCATCATCGGGTTACTAAAGATTACAGATAACCTTACCGTTATGTTTACATAAAACTAGTCCACTGTCAACATATCTGTCAGGCATGACAGAAAACACAGCCTTAATCAAACTTTGTTTAAAACGTTTGTGAAAACCAAATCATTTCACAGCACACTGCCAACATAATTTTCTCAGTAACCTACCACCTAATATACTATAAATCATGGTCCGGTCAAATCAAATTCTTTGCGATGGTAAAAGTTTCAGCTACGATGACCACGCTCTCTCGATTACATTTGTAATTAAATTTCTTGTGAATGTGGCTACATTTCACTGAGCAAAACCCTGGTACGTAATTATATGCTTATATTTAGAAACAGGAGAAGCATCTTCGAATTGGCGATAAAGCTAGGAGTCTTCCGTCTGCGGGCAGGAAGAGGGTGTCTCTGTAGGCTGCGCCACTGTCAGTTCCTGCTCTTCTTCCCTCGGCTCTGAGCTCAGGCCCAGCTCCGCGTCCATCTGATCCAGTTCTCTTTGGTCCAGCAGCTCGAAATCTTCCTCCTCCAGGCCCCCAGGTGCCGTCGCCTCATGGGCAGGGCTTTCAGTCTCCTCTTTCAGGTCAGTCTCAGTCAGGGGCGTCTGGGGCTCCGGAGGGAGGAATTCGGCTATAGAGGGGCCCTCGCTGGCCTCGCTGGAGCGCAGGAGGGCGGACAGAGTGTTCTGTACCACAGTGGAAATGGCCGTGCTGACAATCTCCTCGCTCAGGGCCTCAAGGGAGAGCCCCTGGCCCTGAGCCTCCTCTCCAGTCCCTGGTGGCCTCCCGTGCCCGTTGAAGTGCGTGTTGACGAAATGCAGAGGGGACGCCAGGCTCTGGATCAGGAAACCTGCGGGGCTCTGCTCCCCGGGCCCCGGAGGGGCTGCCAGGGCGGTCTCGAGCTGCTGGCCCACGCAGCCTCGGGGGGACCCCTGCTCGATCGAGGTGTACTCGTCCACTGAGGGGAACTCTGGCAAGTCTTTGGAAAAGGTTTCCTCTGGCTCACTGTTCATGCTCTGCTGGTCCAAGTCTGCAAAAACATAAAACAAGGGGAAGATAACCACAGACGCATATATAAAATGTATGCATCCCTTTACACATTTTCTACCTCTCTGCACATCTTCAGAGATGCTATCAGAGCAGGCGGCACAGTGGCACAATGGGTAGCATTGCTTCCTCACAGCACTGAGGCCCTGTATGCAATTCCTGAGGTGCTATCTGCATGGAGTTTGCATGTTCTCCCTGCATTCCTCCAGGTATTCCAGTTTCCTCTCACAGTCCAAAGACATGCTGGCAGGTTAATTGGCTTCTGGGAAAATTGGTGCTGGTGTGCATGTGTGTGCCCTGCGATGGACTGGCATGCAATCCAGGGCGTACCCTGACTTGTACCCGTTCCTACTGGAGCAGGCTCTGGCTCTTCCGTGACCATGTAGGTGTTAGACATTAGACAAAATGGGGGTCAAGTGGGTCCTAGTGAAATATAAAGAAAACCAAAGTTTTCATAAACAAGTCATCTTATATCCACTGTCCCTGTGTGAAAAAGTTAACACCCCCTTAGATTCAGTAACTGCAAACAGACGCTTCCTGTAATTGGTGACCAGTCCCTCAGATCACTGTGTGGGAATTTTGGCCCATTCCTCCACGATGAACCGTTTGAACTTAGTGACATTTGTACGTTTTCTAGCAGGAACTGTTTGTTTCAGGTCCTGCCACAACATTTCTATGAGGTTTATGTCTGCACTTGGACTTGGCCATTACAAAACGTTGAATTTCTTCGTACGGTCTCAATTTTTTAATAAATTCGTCTTTTTGAAATTTTTGTCTTTCAAATCACCCTTGAAGTTGAAGGTAAAATGACAGGATCTCAAAAGGTATTCACAAATTCCACAGGCGAACTTACAGTTACAGTACCTCGTTATTTAAGCCATTATTAAAGTGAAACGTGTAATAAAAACTGTGTCTCTACAAACCAAAAGATTCTTAGTAAGACACAAACATTAGAGAATGAAAGAATCAGAATTTTGGAATTGTAGTCCTTGTGCAAGAACCTGTGACTAAAAACCATCCAACCTGCTGAATCACACCCGTCATTCCAGTGACATTGTCATTCAGTCTGTGAATGCTATACGATCTTCAAGATCCCAGACATATGAATTCACTTACAGTACCTACCCTTTGTGAAATCACTACACAAGTGCAGGATGTTTTTTTTTCTGAGAAGCAAAACGGGTTTACCTTCTGACACATCAGTGAGCTGTGGTGTTGTTGCCCTGGAGACAGAGAATCCACCGCTCTCCAGAATTGAGGCCTCTTCGTCAGACAGCTCCGAGTCTGTGATGGCCAAGGCGAGAGCAGCCGTCTTCACGTCCACCTGGCAGAGACATTAACAGCACTCCAGCCCTTTATTTCCGCAGTACATAAATAAGCCACTGGCCAGTCCGATACAGACACAGGCCTGCGAATCCTGAAGTGTGGCACACAAGACCTACTTATTTGCAGACCCATGGGAAGAGTACTTACAGTTGGAGAGAAACAGGAAAGCTCCTCCTCACTTTCACTCTCGGTCTCTGCCAGCGCCTCTTCACTTCCTTCTGGCTCCTTTTTCATTTCTACACAAGATGTTAACTCTTATAAGACCACAGCTCTTAAATGCAAGATATGTTTTTCATATCCTTACATCCACTACCAGAGACTTGCACCCTCTCCTTATTTACTGTATTACTTAAAAAAAAAGCATTTCACCAACACAGAATAAAGACACCCACTAATTAGCTGTTTGAGCCATTCTAGGATTCCTGAGCTGCTGACTAAGGGGGCAAGAGGAGACCTAAAACTGCTTAATACAGATGCAGATTGGAAATATATATTTACCATTTACTCACACTGAATTGGTACGAAAGCCTGCAAAGCTCAGTCATTTTTAGAAAATTTGACATTTAACAGTTTTGTAGCTTTTGCTTGTTGATACGTTTTGATGGCCCAAAATAGTGAAGAATTAGAGGAATCCAAAAGGGAAAAGTTGTTTGGCTTTTCTCAGTCCCTATACACTGTTTACAAGGATCCTAAGTCAAACAATGGCCCGTGCCTTTGATGCAAAATAGTTACAAAGTCTGTCAATGTAAATATTAAACTAGGATAAAATTGGATCAACAATTCAATAAAACAGGCCCTTCATTAAATCTATTAATGACTGTTTATTTTGGCTCTGTCTTTTGTCAGCTGCCCTGCTGCTTTTCTTTAAAAGTGACTTACTTTTCTTCTCATGCTTGCGGTGCTGCGTGCCTCCCTTCATGCTGTAGTCGAGTTTCATCAGGATGGGCTCTAGCCCAGTGTACATCTTCTGAATCAGCTCATGGTATACCACCAGTGGCCAGAGCAGTACACTCAGCACTGCGGAACACACCAGAGAAACAGAAATAAAAAAACTGTCTTGATCTTGTTTTGAGACCTCCCATAAGATGACCAATTTAAAAAGTGGGATTAATGTCAGAGAGTGATATGCACTCATATTTACTTACATATAATATACGAGATCATTATTCCTGGGATGTAATGTCCAACAACAGCCAAAATTGAGCATCCTGCACACATCATCGCACAGAACTGAAAGAACATAATAAAGAACACAATACTTAATTCTGAATAAGACCACTTACACCTAATACAAGTATTCCTTGTATTTACACAGTAGCTATCATTCTGAAGGCCGAGAGCTTCACAAATTGAATGGGAATCGATTCATATGAATGTGATGAAGTGAGAAAACCATCAAGGTCAGCTATTGGTAAAATAAAGGTGGGTTCGAATAAGTGGAAATTAGCCAGGACGTGGGGGTTAACACACCTAGTCTTCATGAAAAGAGCACATTTAAGGCTCTTACAAATATGTATTGTATGATCTTTAACAACCACCAGTAGAGAAGGTGTCAGTTTAACACCAGATTTGATGGTCAGCATTTTCCTATTGCATAGTGATTGCACCACATTGAAGCGTTAGTCAAGAAGAGCACCACCTGCTGGTCCACTTGCACCACTTCCAGCTGCAACATGATTTTCCTTGAGGTGATCTTCCATCCACCCATGCTTGAGTAAACCAGAACAAATATAATGTATAAAACAGAAGAATAAGTTCCAAAAATAGGGGTTTTGGCTCTTAAAGATAAAAAAAGAGATCACTTTCATCCGTGTAGAAATATGAATAATTTCTGCAGTGTAATGCCATGTTTAGAGATGGTTAGAGAGGGTAAAAGACAGATAATAAGCATTATATTTACATGTATTTAAAATAATGTATAATATGGATAGCACAGTGGTGCAGTGGTTCACTTTCCTGCCTCATAGCGCTGGGGTTCTGGGTTCTATTCTAGACCTGGGCCGCCATCTGTGTTGGTTTGTATGTTCTACCTGTGCTCTTGAGGGGTTTCCTTTGGGTGCACCAGTCTTCTACCATAGTCCAAAGACATACCGGTAGGTTAACTGGCTCCTGGGAAAATAGACCCTAGGTGTGAGTGAGTGCATGTCTGTGATTGTGTCTGTGTGTCTGCCCTGAGATGGACTGGGCGTCCCATCCAGGGTGTAGCCTGCCTCACGTCTGCTGCTTGCTGCATACAGTAGGTTCCGGCTCCCCTGTGACCCTGAACTATATACTGTATAACATACTGTATATTAAAATCTACAAAATATTGTGTTGAACTCTTTTACATTAAGGAAAATGTTAAAGCAATGATAAAGGAGTAAACATAAGGTATTACTGCTTTGGAACAAATTCTGTTATACCCTGGATGGATTCTGGTTGAATGAAAACAATCTTCACTACAAACAGATTAAGAGTACAGACAAAATCTTAAATCCCATACATTAGAACATATCAAAACAAGTAGAACTAGGCATTTCAAAGTTTAAACTATATATTCTGGAAATGTAGTGCTTGTTCTCCAGCAATCACTTTAGATAAAAATCTATTTAGATGAAGACCCGATCCACTTGATCATGCAATCATGTTAATCACGAGAGATATATTACCTTGCCATGATTGAGCCGTTTGTACTGCAGCATTTCTTGAATGTAGAGGCTGCAGGTCAGGTAGCTCTCAGCCAGATGGTGACTAAGCTCTGGAACACTTAGGAGCCGGGGATGCACTGCTATATTTTCTCTGAAGATACAGAAACAGTCCAGTCCCATTTCAAAAGTACTCCAATTGAGAATTTTTTTCCCCAGCAGAGAACACCAAACACACAAAAATAGACAAAAAAATGGATGCAATGTATGCTACAATAATGGGGCAAGGCTTGGAAAAATGTGTCAAATATTTTAATAGCTTCTAGCTTTGTTTTCAGATGTCACTCAATGGTTCAAACATTTAGCTAGAGGCCTTATGACCAAGGAGTGTTTCAGTAGGAGAAAGATTAGATAGGAGGCCAAGACATGTCAGTACATTTCTACTAACAATTTCTAAAAGTATTAGTATTAGGAGCAAATTGTTGAAGTTTATTAGTTGTTTTTTCTTTGTACAAAGAAGTCCTATTTTTCTGTAACTGTTTTTGTCATTTACAACATGCAATATAAATAGTGCTTTGTTTCATTTTAAGTACCCAGATTTCTTTAGTTAAAATTAATTTACAAACTGAGAAGTCCTACTCAAAAGAAAAACCCGACAAATTGAAAATGCAAACACTCGCTCATCTCAATGATGGTTTCCAGATTTGTTCAAACAATTTGTCAAAACATGAAAACCACTGTCGCTGCCATACTACACACCATTTACAGGCCTACTCAGCCTTCAAAAAGGTAACATTAAGTGCTTCAAGACATTCTGAAGAGAACGTGGCGAACATGTTTTTTGGTTGAGTACATACGTGTCACTTCCGGAGGCTTCTGGGTACCGAACTGCAGCCCAAGCAGGAGAAGCAAAAGAAAAATATTAAATGTTAAATGTTATATTAGAAGGACATCTATAGATAGAAGGATACTTCACTAATACTTTTTTTAAAAAAAAGCTCTACAGTAATATTATTAGCGATGACTAATTTTAGGGTCATGGTGCCTTACTGCATGTACGTACCAATACTGTTGATAAGGAGATTTGGGAGCTACAGTTCCCATGACATGGTGCAAGTTTTACCTCAGTATTATATCTGACCAGAAAACACAGCAAATGTTCAAAAGACTACTGAGGTGAAATAAGGTATTAGTCACTTCAAAAAGTAACATGCACAGCTCTTTCGCCTGCGTATACATCCAAACTGGGTATACTGGTATCTTTCTGCATTTTTGTTCTTGTATTTTTACCCTACTTGACATTCCTATTAAATCACCTCAGCACCTGCATCCAATTACTCGCTGATCAGGTAATGTTGAAACAATTGATTAATCAAAGAGATGTCAAAAACCTTTCAATTCCAAAATGTTATTTCTGAATTTTCTAAAGATTAACACAGACTGATATACTTGTTTTTTTATGTCAGTGCCACAAACAACAAAATTGCATCTTGTGTAGAATTTGTATTTGTCTTTTATTATTCAAGCCAACGGTCACTGCTGTGTTTTGGCACAAGTATGTTTAAATCAGACTCATTTCCATCAATTTTAATATTTTACATTTCATTACATGTACAACTTCATAATTGATGAGGATCTCTCTTCTGTTGTTCAAGGACTGATAGCAGATGTTCCCCAGTATCACAGAATGATTTGATAGCAGGTACAGCATTGGAAACTGAATCTTTGCGACAGGATAGTTACAAAAGAACATTCAAACAAAGAAAAAAAAACTTGATCACAAATCAATTAAACCCATTATTTAATAAAGTAACTTTGAACTCGCTGAACTGAAGAAGGCCGAAATATATTCGGCACCATAAACCAGGTTTTGAAAATCATTTTGAAGCCCAGTTATTTTTGCCTCTTTTGAAAACCACGATGTCTGTGTCTGCTGAAAATAACATATTGCATGGTATCTAGCCACTTGATATGCAGGATAATGTAAATGTTAAAGTTAATGAACTCATCTCAATACACATGAGACAAAACAGTGCTTTAAACTTAATCAAGTCACTTACACCTATAAAAAAAAAGAAATATTGAGCAGTTTAGCCTTCTACTTTGATTTCTGCCAGATGTCATTTTTGGAACAATTAAGTAGAAGCATATTCAGATCATGGGAAATTGTCAAGAGAGGAGAAATTTAATAACCGTGTCAGTGCCATGTTTCATTAATACACTTTTACAGCATCACCTGGAAAGCTGCTACACACAGAGTGAGCCCTGCACCACACATTTTGCTGCTTAATATGAAACAGCTGCCACCACCACTAAATACTGGTTAACAAAAGGCAAGAGTAACTTCAAATAACTAGCCACACTGAGATGGGCAGCTGAAAGCCCAACAGCAAAAAAGAACTGGGTCAGGTCAAATCGGTCAGCAGGACCTATTTCCATCACACAAAATGACACGATTCATTTATTGCTTCTTCTTGGGGTACAGCTTTTTCAAAACCAAACAGCTCGCTTAACACACAATTAATGTGCTGGAACAAAAATAACAAATCAGCTCACGTTGTATCTAAAAATACAGTTTAAGCTCCTCGTATGGCTGACTCATCCTGTTCAAGGCAGATAATTGATCAGGGGAGATCAATGAAGGGCGGATAAGCAGCAGACAATATAATTCAGCAGCTCATAACTAGGGTGGTGTACTGTATCAAGGCTTGGTATTGAAAGTTGAAGTACCATCCTGAACCTCCAGAGGGCCATATTAGCACTTAGGTACCACGGACCAAAAGCCAGAGAAAAATACTCCAATCCCAAATGGAAGCCAATCCAACATTTAAGCATTGTACTTTTTTTCCCCACTTTATCACAAAGTCAGCAAAGGGCTCTTTCCTAAATAAGAATTCAGCAGAATTTCTGTAGACTCAATAAATCTGAACTTTATTTGGGGGGCAGTTGTTAAATTTTTTTAGGGTTCACTATCACTGTCACAACGCAACAAAAAATATTTTTGTACATGAGGATATATAAAACCATATTCTGGTCAATAGCTACAGCTAAGGTTTAGAGAGCCAGCAGCCATATCACCCTGCAGCTCCCAGCTGTCAGCCCACTGAAGCTCAGCAGGTGTGAGCCTGGTCAGTACCTGGATGGGAGACCTCCTGGGAAAAACTAAGGTTGCTGCTGGAAGAGGTGTTAGTGGGGCCAGCAGGGGGCGCTCACTGCTCACTGGGTCCTAATGCCCCAGTTTAGTGACAGGACACTATGCTTTAAACAGGCGCCGTCCTTCAGATGAGACATAAAACCGAGGTCCTGACCCTCTGTAGTAATAAAAAATCCCAGGGTGTTTCTCGAAAAGAGTAGGGGTGTAACCCCAGTGTCCTGGCCAAATATGGCCTCCTAATAATCCCCATCTATGAACTGGCTTCAATACTCTGCACTCCTCCCCACTGATAGCTGGTGTGTGGTGAGCGTTCTGGCCCACTATTGCTGCCGTCGCATCATCCAGGTGGGGCTGCACATTGGTGGTGGTGGAGGGGAGTCCCCATTATCTGTAAAGCGCTTTGAGTGGAGTGTCCAGAAAAGTGCTATATAAGTGTTAGTAATTATTATTATTAGAGATGTATAGGTATCATAGACACTCTATCATTGATGATAGAATCCCTTGAAATACCGGGTTTGAGTAAAAAGTTTTATTTCTTGTCCATCAGGAACAGTTTCAATATAAACACAAAATACAACCAGCCCGTTATAATTCAGGCTTTCATTCACTTTCCATCCCTAACCATCCTCCTACGAGCTCCTCACATTTTTTCTCAACTACACAACTTCACACACAAACAGAAGAGCACCACACAAACGTCTCACATTCCAGTCCGACACTGTGTCCCACCCATTAGTTAAGAGCTGCTTCTGGAATGTTTATTACCACAAATTACATATACGGATCCCGGTCATTAAGGAATCAAGAGTGCTCCAACAGTGTGTAAAACTACCCCTCTGTGCACGCTGAAAGCAGGTAGGGTTCTGACCCTTCCCTGCTCCGAGACGCTTGACTGTCCCAGTTTACCTGTGATGGCAGGCAGTTTGTCTTTCCACCTCTCCAGCAACACCAGCCCCAGCAGAGACAGGCTTAGCAGGAACAGGGGTCTCAGGGTCGTGGAGGACAGAAGCCTGTACAGAGGGAAGAACAAAAAATAAAGGAAAGCTGACAAATGACATCCTTTCACCAAATAATAGGTTATCATGACAATGTGCGGATGCATGCTGTTTCGAAGAATCACAGTTACACGATCCAGAGGACTCAAAAACAAGACAAAAAAATCTCCAAACAAACCTTCCTGTCTGTACCAGGAAAACCGCATGCAAGTCGACGAAAAAGCCTCCCCCCCCTCAGAAAAGAGCTCTCTTTCCGGATGCCTAATTAATTGATTAGAAACACGCTGCTGAAACGACACAGCTGGGGGTCAGGAAGCACTGGCTGGCTCACGCGAGCAATTAACCTCAAATTCAATTATGAAGCTAGGTAATTAACGACAGCCGGACGGGACTGTCATGACACTGTGGACATCTGCAACTATCCTACCTGAGATCAGCGTTTTCTTGGTATGGAGACACAAATCCCCCAATGAAGTTAGATGATTAAGGTGCACAGCCCTCCCAATATTTTGAGTTTCTTTTGGTTGGAAAACTTCTCGATTGGCATACAGCTGCCTACAAGCAAACCAACCCATTGTACACGGTAACATGTTTCTCTACCACAAACCCCATACAGGCATCGATGTCAGCAAGTTAAAAAAAACAACAATTAACTTGTAGTGTCAATAAGAGAGAGTGACAGCAAAGACATTACTGTCTCCGAGTCTCTTTCCACCCACAAACTTGCACCGCAAATAAAACCAAGCGGTTCATAAAAATGCCACCCCAACAGCTTCTAGACGAAGCAAAGATGCATTGAAATGTGCACAGGATTTTTTAAACTCAAGTATTTCAATCTAATTTTAGTTAAGCAAACGCGCCGGTGTGTGTGTGTGAACACTTCTGTCCTGTTAAGCTGCGATAAAAACTGAGGCGACTGTCATAAACACTATTTTCATTCTCTCAGACTCGCAGCTGACCATACATTCACGGACCAGACTTTTTTCAGTAAATGCGCTGCAGTTTTCTTTCTAAAATGTCCGGGCGGCGTGTTTTAGACAGGAAGGCCAATGGACATTTCTGCTGTCAAGTTGCAAGACATTTTTTTTTAAACCCAGGTTCTCTCTCACAGTACGGTTTGCCGACAAACGCAGGCACGACCTTCCCGACTAAAAAAAAACAAAACAAAACAAAACAAAAAGAAGACGGGCTCTGAACTCCACCGTTTCTGCCTTTAAAAGTGGCGTTTATCACAACCGAGCAACGACCACCCGGCTTATGCGTTTGTGCGCAGTGCCGTTACTCGCAGTCTTACATGGCGTGACTAACAGGACGGGTTTAAAACGCGCTGGACCCGCCCCGTTCCGCATAACGGTGTCCGTGGCTTTCAAGAAAGGGCCGGTAGCCTTTAAAGGATGAGATGTTTTACCAGAACACGCCATTCAGCGTGCAGGCGACGACGATGCTGTGCAGTGGCCTCTCCCACACCAGCAGCCTCTGCACCCAGAGCACGGCGAGCTCGTACTGCGCCAGCAATCCCTGCAGACGTTCGCGGAGCCGCCGCAACTCCGGGCTGCCGTCCCCGGCCGCCCGCTCGGCCTCCCCGGCCGGGAACAGAGCCTCCAAGGCGTCCGTCGAGGAGGACATGAAGGGATCCCGACCCACCGCGGCTCCTACCTCCTCCCCGCTCGCCATCTTCCAATGTTGTTGTTATGGTGCTGGAGATCACGGGGTCGGGAGGAGGGGACGTTAACCCCTGTCATGTGACCCCGCTTAAAGGTCCCTTGCGTGGCTTCATTACTGACACCTGCTGGACAGGGGTGACAGTGCTTTAAAAGGTTTAAATATTTTATTTCTCTTTCAAGAAAGAAAACTTTTGACTTGGGATTCTATCATCACAATAATTACAAAGTAATCGTTTTATGACACCTATCCATCTCTAATAATAATTAATAATAATTGCTTACACCTATATATATGTACACTCCTTCAAATCCAGACTCAAAACCTTCTTTTTCAGAAAAGCCTTTACTTAACTGGTTCCATTCTTCACCCCTCTGCTCTTCTTAGTACAACTTCCACGGTCTCCTCTACTGTTATTGTTGTAATTGTAATTGTGTCTTATCTTGTGAAATCTTTATTGTTATTTATTGTTATTGTCATCCTGTAAAGTGCTTTGAGAAGCCACCTTTAAAGGTGTTATATAAAATAAAGTTTATTATTATTATATTATATAGCGCTTTTCTTGACACTCCACTCAAAGCGCTTTACAGGTAATGGGGACTCCCCTCCACCACCACCAATGTGCAGCCCCACCTGGATGATGTGACAGCAGCCATAGTGCGCCAGAATGCTCACCACACACCAGCTCTCAGTGGGGAGGAGAGCAGAGTGATGAAGCCAGTTCATAGATGGGGATTATTAGGAGGCCATGATTGGTGAGGGCCAATGGGAAATTTGCCAGGACCCCGGGGTTACACTCTTTTCGAGAAACACCCTGGGATTCTTAATGACCACAGAGAGTCAGGACCTCAGTTTTATGTTTCATCTGGAGGATGGCGCCTTTTTACAGTATAGTGTCCCTGTCATTATTAGGACCAACACAGAAAGCAGGGTGAGTGCCCCCTACTGGTCCCACTAACACCACTTCCAGCAGCAACCTTAGTTTTTCCCAGGAGGTCTCCCATCCAGGTACTGACCAGGCTCACACCTGCTGAGCTTCAGTGGGCTGCCAGTTGTGAGTTGAAGGGTGATATGGCTGCTGGCAATATTACACTAATTATTACAATATTCAATTTTCTTTATTAATAATTAATAATTTGTTGGAGTTATTTAGGGCTATTCTTTACAAAGGATCCCAAAATACTGTACATAACAGAGTGGACCCACTATTGAAGTGAAAACATCCACCTGGGTGAAGTGATTTAGCCATTTTGCACCAGCAGCCCCAGTACAGAACAAATCAGGTAGTGAAGTGAGGATCTTTCACCAGTTTAATTAAGGGGGAACATTAGGTAGACCAGAATGTGCAATTCCAGGATGAAATTTAGCCCAGAGAGCCAGGGATAACAGCTTTACTCTTCAAATGATGCCATGCAAGATTTAATGACTATTTCGGGAGCACCTCCTACACTACTGTGTGTGTCTGTGGTTTCTTTCTCACTGGGGAAATCTTCGTGAAGTTCTGATCCAGAGGTTAGAGCGCCACCTACTGGTCTACCAGCACCAATTACAACAATAACCAGGATGGCCTTGGAGATCCCCCACCCCAGTACTGGAATTAACATAGGCTTGCATAGCTTCTGATCTAAGCCAAAGCCTTCTGTAGCTTCTGATAACAGTGCTGCAAATTATGGTTTCTCGTTGCAGTTTCTGTATAATCTATTCTATTGTATGGAGGTTTATCCCTGTTTTTAAAGCACTTCAAGTAGTAGACACCATTGTTTGTTATTGATTGATAGCTTTGATAAGCTTGAAGGTATTATCTTCTGTCCTGTTGTTAATGGTGACAGAGTAGAACAGTGTGACAGGCGCTTTCAAGGGACTTTTGAACCACCTGTTTACCAGGGGTGTATATTTGCACAGTTACCTTACATCCTGTTCCCAGAAGTTAAGTAAACACATAACTTGGCAAGAAAAAAAAAACTATGTTTCAAGATTGGTAGATAGGTGATGAGAAACAAAAAAAAAATCGATGCGACATGCAAATCTGTTTCAGCAGACATTCTAGGTTTGAATCATTAAAGTGAAGTGTTATCGTTGTAATTAACATTACAGAATAAGACAGGGGTGTAACAGTAGGTAGCCTTTGCATGTAATTGGGAAGGAGTCTCTCAGTGGCAGCTAAGGTGTTATTTTCAGGAACGATAACAACATAGTAAATTGGAAATTGACAAACTATGGTCCTTAATTTGTTTTATAATTTCTTTATTATTAACATGACGCTGCAGTGTTACATATGATCTGGGAAGAAACACAACTTCAAATTGGGCAGATGTACACAGTGTTGTGCTGCAGGCATGATGTAGATTATGATACAAATAGTCATTAAATCTTGCATGGCTACCTAGTTAAATTGTAGATTACAGTAGTCAAAAATGCAGGGTGGCAAAAACAAACAGAGACAATGAGAATAACAAAATGACTTAGAGCAGTGGTTCTTAACCTGGGCGTGTGAGATGTGCTTTCTGGGGGGTGAAAGATGACTAAATGTTGAAAAAACTCATTTCTGAATGTCTAACAATACATTTCCACCTAGGGCTGATAAAGTAAAAGCAATCTATTGACATTTTTGCAGTGTAAGTTACAAATTAGGCCAGTTTTCAAATCCAGTTTTAATTCAACTAATGAACAAAAGCTGAAAATCACTCTCCTAACTTTAAAAAAAAATCCCAATTGAGATTTACTGGCCAGTTTTTTTTTTTAACAAACAAGGAACCATGTCCTGTTGGTTTGTTTTTTTATCCAGCTCTATTTTTTAAGAAACTGGTTTTAGTGAAATTATCATATCTCCATTTTCAGAGATAGTATGTCTTCCTGGTATTGTCACCAGATACTGTACCAGATACTGTACCTGAAAGCTTTATCAGATGGTGGACATTTGGTTTGAAGAAACAGAAGCCATATGCCATGAGATTATAGTCTGGTCAATGAGATCTCCTGCCCTAAGAACAAATATTAGCACTGAAGATAAAAAACAATTACAGCCACTGAAATTGTTTTTTAAGGAATATATTTATTTTTACTTTTTTTTACTGTGAATCCCTTACCTGACACCTCTGGTTGTGACACAGTATTAAGAACTCGCAGGGTGCAGAAGAGTTTTTAGCACATCAGCTCATCTTTTTTAATTAAAAATGCTACGATCTTACGTCTTGTGCAGAAGACTGTGATGTGCATCTTGGATTGCCAGAAGCAGATTGTATTGTCTTATTTCATCCCTTAAAATAGGCAAGGTAAGACATTTTTATATTTCTTTTAACAATGTAAAGGATTTTTTATGTCAGTTTTGATGTTAACCTCTGTTTTAAAACGTTATTGCTAGCTACTGCCCTTGTGCTTATTTCTGTTTATTTTAACTGCAGGTTTTCCAGCACTCATATTTACTACTTTTTTAATTTACATAACACAGATACTATACCTGTGAAGCTGGTACAATACTCTTATAAGAATTAATCTATACAGTATAAGCTCCACCTAAGGTATTTTCAGACAACAAATGGTTCACATGAACTGCCTTCTGCATAGTCTCAGCTAGTGATCCTGAGACAAAAAATCCAGTGGAATGAATTTGAGAATTTGAGCAAAATAGCAGGCAATTACCACAGACCTCAGGTACTGTAGGAAGAAAAGACTGCCTGGTTCAGCCAAGATAAAGAGGTCTGTGAGATCAATGAATGGATGAATGGACAGCAACTTTAACTATACTCATTCCAACTAAGTGAGAGGGACATGACCGCAAACCCCACACTGCCCCGCAAGGAATCGAACCTGGGAGTTTGTGTAGCCGTTGTCATATAAGACAACGGCTACACAAAGCCGTTTGCTGTAAGTCAATACAGCAAAACATTAGAATGCAGTTATTAGACCTCTGTTTCTGATATTGGGTTTGAGGTTGAATGGTAAAGACATTCTTAATGAACAGCATTACTTAACTGCTTAAAGGACACTTTGCTGGTAACCTTAAAATAGAAGCAATTCTACTTGCAGCTATAGTACACTACAGTAATGTAACATTCAGTAAAAATTAGCATTATTTGCATGATCAGCTCACTCAAATTAGAGATTGAGTCAGTCCAATCTTGCTTTCATATATCATATGAAAGTGTGGTTTGTAAGAGTAATATGGTAATTATACGGTAATAATATACAGTATAATGAAAAGAGCAATAATTTATATAAGAACATGAGAAAAGGTTGAAAATACAAAAGGTTTCAGAAAGGAGGCCATTCAGAACATGGGGGGGACTTTCTATCTGGTTTTTGGCAGCTAATTAGGTTTTTCATCCAGTCATTTCTTAAAGAAGCCAGTTTATGGGCTTAACAACATGACTGAGTATCTGTTCCAGACTTGCATGCATACCAGGCTATCTTAACTTTGTTATTGTGCTGTTTTTCTGACCATTGTTCAGCAAATAAATATTAAAATAGACTATTTTCACCAGAAAACATATATAGTATCCCCTACAGTAGATTGTTTTAAAATGATTATGAAAATTTGAATGTGGCACAAAGGAAGCCCCAGTTCCACAGAAGAGCTGATATGACAGACATCAGTGAGAGACATCAATGAAACTGCTGACTAACCTGAAGGCCAGGAAGTGGAATTTCCACTCAGATAGCAAAAGTAAAAACAGGAAAGTGCACAGAAAACTGAGGGGAAAAAAACTGTGTCAAGGTGATGATAGAAAAATATCACCTGTATCTAGTTTAATGCCACAATGTAGAATAGGCCTAGAATAGGTTTCCTTAAAAAAGGAAACTCTCAGCATAACAACTTTACTGAAAACAAAAGAGCATTGCTATTGAAACTGTGTTATCGATGCGAGTTGATAATTCTCACAGCTGTTCCTTAGCTCTGGGATTGATTGGGGACTGTCGAACTTTCTGTGTGGAGTTTGCATGTTCCCTTTGTGTTGGCATGATTTGTTTCTGCTTTTCTCCCACTCTCCAAAGGCATAATGGCTAGTTTAATTGGTGTTTCAACATTGTACCTACATGTTTGTGTGTGTCCCCTGCATTGAACTGGTGTCCCCTCTGGGTTATAGTCCTGCATTGAACCCTGTGCTCCCGGGGTATATTCTGGGTTGTGAAGAACTGATTTCTCATGATCTGGTGAACATTCTAAGCAAAGTTGTCCACTGATGTTTTACGACAGATTCCTCTTACTGCCCTAAATAAATGACTAGCGGAATTGAACCTTTGCCAGAGGCAATGCAGCAGCAAATGTAACTATTATTACTATGACATATTTACAACCAGAAAGGCCATGACAGTGTTTAAGTCCCTTTGCAAACATGAGCTACACTCATCCAGTTTCAGGTTTCTGACTGCTGGGCATTATTTTGTTGTCCCTAGACACTTCATGTTTGCTTAAATGCAGATGAGTTAATTTGATCATTAAAAAGAATCCAGAAGAAACTTTAAGTGCCATCGGCCATTGTTAGTTTATAGTAAGACAAAAGGAACCATGAGCAGAGTTTGCAATTTTGGAAACATAGACAGCAAAGCAGGCTTGTTACTGTAATTTAAGCTAAGCAGAAAAGATTAACTTGCGGGGCGCACATGTGTCATCACACACCAGGTGAGAATGAGGCAAGGACAGCACTTACTGTTTTACATTCACCTCAATTCAGGTTTTTCAAAATCAGAAGTCAAAATGGAGACGTACTGTAACATGTGACTCAAACAAAAGAAAAACAAAGGAAAAAGTCACCTGGGCTTATACAGTATTTTCCAGGCAAATAGGGAATGTTTTCTGTAAGGGAGGTGCCACTATATTAGATATGTAAGGGCTTGGCTCAGAACCATGGTTTTGGAGCATAGTTACCCTTCATTCACTTTTACTGATTAACAAGTCAGAGCTTCATTGCATGAGACAGGAATGCAGATACTGTAACGTCTTCCAGACACTGGGGTTCTGGGCATTTCATTAGAGTGAGGGGACACAGGTGGAATACCCACTGGTCAAGATGGACACGTCTACCCCAACAACACAGCGGTAAGAGACAAAAGCCATTTGTTTTGACATTGGGTATTTTTTTTAGGTTCTACCATTCATTTCTGATCATGTTTGTGATGCTAATAAAGCTCTGGCAATTTAACTGTCTAGAAAAAGACTCACATTTTTCTATAATTTATTTTACAATACATGTCAGGATTGTGGAATTCTTAGAACTTTAATATAATATTAGATAAATATAATATTATAATATTACTACTATTATTAATAATTAATATAATAATGAAATATAATATTAGATACATTAACAGACAATATAATCTATTTAAACTCAAGGCATAAAAGAAAACACACTGATACAGTATATCACAGATCTGAAAAAAATGTGCTGCATCTTGTCTATCTTTTTCAATTGTGTAACTCCTTAAAAATACTAAACTAACTGAGGCTTACATGTCAGAGCTACATTTGACCCAATACTACCACAGTCTCTTTGTGTTCAATTTTGGACATCATTCAAGAAAGTTTTTTTTGCTCTGGCACTAGTCCAGAGAAGAGTGGCCAGATATATTCTCATGCTGAAAGGAATGTCCTTTACTCTCAGGGCTAAAAAAATCAGAATCTTTTTTATGTTTTGAGCAGAGATCACTTCAAGGACATCTCCTTCAAGTCTTCAAAATATTCAAAAGCATAAACAAAGTCAACCCAACAGACATTTTCAGAATCAGCATAGAAATGCTTTGAACTGCATTAAAACTGCAAGAAGCAAACCTTCGCTGTTTTTTGTATCATTAACTGAATCAGCTTACAATTTTTAAATGTATTTTAACCCACTAGGTCTGCTTTCCACACTGAGGAGACTGCGTTTCTGATTTTGCTCTAAGTTGTAGATAAAGGAATGACATCTATTTCTGTTTCATCTTCATACTTTCCACACTCTAGAACTCTGTGTCACATAATGGTTGGTCATGGTGCCTGAGAAAGTCAAAATTCATCACAGCTCTGTTATTTTACTTCTCTGAATTTCACATGCTGTTGGCATCTATCTTACTTTTTCTTTCTATTTCAGGAAAGGGATGTTTGGTATTAAGAAGAAAAAGAAAAAGGCTGACAAGGGCTTAGTCTTTGCAAATAAGGGTGCTCTGGGTAAGGCCTATAAAACAAACACACCCTCTGTTTACCAAGCACCTTCTCCAGTTATAAAGATGTTAGATTTGTTTACACTCTGTGTTGTTCGGTAATGATAGTGTGCAAACATGCGTTATGTTCACTAGGAAATTGTTATTTTTTTTAAAGAAAACATGTCTTATTAAGGCTTCAGGGGGAGGGTGGTAAATTTTGAAAATAAAAAGCATATACTGTACCTTAGGATGTTCTGTAAAAACAAAACAAATTGTCATACCAATCAGTCGATATTGTTGGCGTCTGTGTTTCAAATCCAATATCCTAAGTTTCAGAGTACAGAACGTCACAGATTCAGGGGTTTCAAAGAAAGGAGAGGAAGATGAAGGGAGGTATTTGAGTTCAGTTTATGTAGCTGGTTTGGTGGAGATGTTCCTAAGGCACAGCTGTGTGTGATTGGCTTGTCTATGATATCTCACCCAAACATCAGTGAAAAACTTCCATTTATAGTGACTGTGGTTAAGAGTACAGAATTGGTGGTGCTTCAACGTATTGATTGGAAATTGTACACTTTACAGATGGCAGTGAAACAGACGTCACTCCAGAAACCCCTGCGCTGGCTGGAGCAGGTGAAACAGAAGATGGCAGTTTGGCTGGCCCTTCGGGAACCCCCAGAAAACCAAAAATCAGAAAAAGGTATTCAGTGCTCAAGTGTGCTTAATGTTAAAACACCAACTTATGTATTGTTACACAGCGCCATAAGGGTTACTGCTGCTGCCTCTCAGTTATTGGGTCAAGTTCAGCTTGAGACACATTCGGTGTGGAGTCTGCATGTTCTCTATGTGCCTTTGTGGGCTTTCTGCAGGAGCCATGGTCTCCCCTTCTCCATCCAAAGACACACTGGTTATGTTAATTGGTGTCTTAAATTAGTCCCTGTGTGTGTGTTTGCATGCCCTGTGATGGACTGGCACCGTGCCCAGGCCGTCCCAAGTTGCACCCTGTGCCACGACGTTTGACAGAAGTGAGTGGTGTTCTCATAATGTGTGGTTGGATACTTGTGGAATGTGTCTGCAATCAACAATAGCAAAGTAAAATCCAATTATGCAACAAAACAAATGTTGTTTTTGTGTCTCCCTAACAGATCCAAGCCCGTAAACAAAATCCATGACAGTGAGAGTAAACCGCAGTCATTCCAGGTAAATGAATATTAAACAAATCGGAAAATGACAGAGATTGTTTCCGTATGTAAAATACTGCACTACAGCTGTTTCCAACAGCTTTTTCTGATACGGTCTTCTAATACTTGCATATATTGTTGTGTCAGATCTGTAAACTAAAGGCTGTAAAGTGCTAGAAAAAGCAAACAACTTAATTTTTTCTTTTACAGTGTGAATATTGGGACAATATTTTTTCCCTTTTATGTATCTTTTTAGCAGGGCCTTCTGTTAATTAACCATACAATTAAGCTGTAAATTGAGCGTACCACTAGAAAATCAACTGTAAATAACGCTTGCTCATTGTTTGAACACATATTTCTGGTTATAATGTACACAAATTAGCTCTGTATAAAGTCACTGCAAAGGAATGCCATACTGCTTTCATGAATTCCTTCATGCAAAAACACCTTCTGTGTTAAATCATAACAGATTTTCTTTGTAAATTATGCACAGTACTTTCTTGTTAAACCCAACGCAGAGCGCATTGCCTGTCAATTTAATTTTCTCAGTTTGTCGCTCTGTTCTGTGTGTACTTATCTTACATAGTTTCCTCTAAGACGAAGTTTACAGAGTCTGCCACTGTAAATCCAATGACAGATGTGCTAAATTGAATGAGCATTTACTACACTGCAAATGAATTACATACGTTGCATGTTGTACATATTGCATCGTATTCATGCCCGGGGTTGTTGTGAGAAAGTTTAAACGGAGTCTGTATTTGCGCTTTTAGATTTCCTTTAACATCACAGAGGCTCGACAGCTGGTGGGAGAGAACATCGACCCCTGTGTAGTGATTGAAGTCGGAGAGGAAAAGAAGCAAACGACAGTTAAAGAGGGGACCAACTCCCCATTTTACAATGAGGTAGAAAATGTTGCTATCTTGTCAGAGGGAATTAATACTCATGTCAGTGGGCCAGGAGAGCAGGAAGCAGGCACAGGGGTTTTCTGTTGCTGTCTCAGGTGAAGGTGTCAGTGACTAAAGCTCACGTCCAGCTTTTTCAAAAGACAAGAGTATGACCGGTCTCAAGCGGGTTCTGAATTACAGAGACATTAATAATGACACCATTATTAGCGTAAGCGAAATTTAATTTCCGGGGAAACCACTGTATCCCTTTTTAATTGCACATTGAACACCGACAGCAGAGCCCTTTTGAGAATCAGCATTCCCATGCAGACATAAAAGGCTCCACATTTTGTGAATGTTTTTGCAGGGTTCTGACAATTAAAGTCGGAAAAGCAATACATGTATGTGTTAGTTGTAATTTTTGCGACTTATAACCTCTTTTGAACAAGTACAGTACGTCTTCCAAACACACAGTTGTGGACCGCTGTCCTTGGTGATTTAGACCTGACGTTGTCTAACCTGTTTATCAAGCTTGTGCAGCTAGCTTTAACATTTGTTTATTTTGAGATAAGGACATAATATTACATTATGAGATTAAAGTACAATTTAGTACTGCAATAAATGTTAGTTTTAAAAACTGCTTTTTAGAGTTTGTCAATGTAATATCGTAATTGTTCTCTTTTTCCCTTTTGTTAAACAAGTGATGTGTGTTTTTTTCCACAATATTTAATACATGCAGTAGAAATCGTCGACAATTTCTCCTGTAAAATTAAAATCTCAATCATCAGTGCTTTTAGTCGAGTGAAATACTTAGAAAACATAAAAGTTACCACAAGCAACTAACTCATTTCATATTTAACTGGTCACTTAACCATCCCTTTGTATAACAATTTTATTTAACAGTATTTCGTGTTTGACTTCTTTGGCCCTCAAGAAACATTTTTCGACAAAGTCGTCAAGCTCTCAGTAAGTACAACGTTAAACAGGTGCTATTACTGAATTAAAAATCAGGCTTTTTTTCACATTGAGTACAAAGAGCCTGAATTTACAGGAATAAATCTTCTACACTGCTGATAAAAATCTCAAGGCTTTTCTGAATTTATTTATGTTTTAGTTCTATAATATAATTAGATTTTAATATAAGTCATAAGAAAAGAACAAGATGACCTGATTAACAGTATAACACAAAGACAAAATATATTTCGGATTTAATTAACAAAGTGATCGAACAGTAAATATCCTCATGTGAATAAGTATGATTCAGTAACAGGGGGAACCTCTTTAAGCAGCAATGACTCTGGCTTCTGCTTTTATGGATTTTGGCTGATTCTTCCCTACAGAACCCTTTAGAGGCTGTGACTTGTAAGGTTTTATTTCATGAATGGCTTGCTTCAGGTCTTGCTGTCTCAATTCAATGGGGCTTGGGTCCAAACTTTGACTAACCTAATCCAAACCCCCCAAATTGTCTTCCATTCTGTTGTAGATCTGCTTGTACAGTATGTTTAGGATCATTGTCTTGATGCATGACCCAGTTTCTGCTCCCATGAATGAATGGATTCTACTCCAGGATTTGCAGATACAACACCAAATTCTTGGTTCTGTCAATGATGACAAGTCATCCAGGTCCTGTGGGAGCAAAGCAGCCCCAAACCATGAAACTCCCACCATCATGCTTGAGCTACAGGATGATGTCCTTCTCTTGGAAGGCAGTGTTTGGTTTTTGCCTGGGGAGTTCGCAAATCATTTTCTCAGCACTGTGAAGTGAACTGAAATGACATAAAAGGGGAACTCCATGGATTTAAGAAAGAGTGAGATTATAGAAATAGAGTGATGGCATTAGACAGGATTAAAATTAGTGAGGGCTTATTAACAGAGAGGAAAAAATCAGTATTTTATATTGAATTAAATAACAGGAACTGTATTGCATGTCTTATTGCTAGAACTAAAACAGCTGAGAATATAATTATAATTTTGTTCCTCACCAAGGTTATGCATTCCAAAATTATGCGAAGCTTCACTATTGGATCTTTCAAACTGGATGTAGGAACTGTTTATAGCCAACCAGGTAAGATATTGCCTTATCAAATGTGGTACGAATCAATGGTCCAGTATACATTTGTCTTGGTTTCTGAATGTCTAGGGTGGAAGGCTGAAATGTAGACAGAGATGGAATTTAAAAAATGTTGAGGCCTTCAACAGAATGTGTTTAAAGTAGTTGGGACACTGACACACACCTCCTGGACCACGGTTTCGCTGTAGTACACATTACACTCCCAAGTACAGGAGTGTTCTAGTTTTCTTATTCTGGAAGTTTGATAACCCTCCTCATTCAGATGAAGACAACACTGACAGTACTTCCTCTAAGAAGCTCACAAAGGCTGTACATGTCTTCACGGTTAGCCTGAAGGACTAACAACTATGGTAATAATAATATTGATTGCTTACACTTATATAGAGCTTTTCTGGACACTCCACTCCACTTCATTCGCTCAATTCCTCAGGTCATCAGTTCTCCAACAAGTGGGCCATGCTCACCGACCCTGTGGACATCCAGACAGGGGTGAAAGGATACCTGAAGTGTGATATTAGTGTGACGGGGAAAGGAGAGACAGTGCAGCCCACGCAGAAAGCCAGTGACGCAGAAGAGCAGATCGAAAAGTAAGTACCTGCTCCCTTATTTGCATTCCAAATGGGAGCACCTTCATTTAAAGAAAAGTTGTCCCGTTAACCCATGTTTTATGTTGTGGTAGCCTAGTCCTCAACCCGCCTCTGTACTTATAGGTATGTGCTTTAACTTCCTATATATACCCACAGTTCTACTTGGTCTCATTGACGTAGAAGCAAACGCCACAGGTAATAAAGCTTTACTTTCTCCGTTCCCAGGAACCTGTTGGTTCCTAAAGGCTTCCCCTCTGAGAGGCCCTGGGCCAGGTTCTATGTGAAAGTCTACAGGGCAGAAGGCCTTCCCAGAATGAATTCCAGCATCATGGCTAACGTGACCAAGGCTTTCATCGGAGAAAATAAGGACCTCATCGATCCCTACGTGGTGGTTACGTTTTTTAACCAAATGGTAATTGTCACGACTCGTAAACGCCTTCTCCCGTTAGCGTCCTGGCATTCCAACGTGTACTAAATTCCACACACGCTCATCCAGGAACTAATTATCCTAATTAACTTCGCACAGGGGCAAAAAATCTCAGCCCTTTCAGATATCCTGACAGTAATGGGCTTTCAGGAGGGCTTTCCACCTCGTTTGGACTGCACAATTCTGGATTTTGCGATCTGAGCCTTCAGTTTTTTTTCTGGTTGTTTTGACATTGACGCGGAGAGCTATTGAGATGGAGGGGCTGTTTGATCGTTTTGAATTTACCACCATCTGATTTAATCCACAGACTACCAAAAAGGAATTCTTTTTTGAACCCTTTAACTCTTTTATAGCACTGTTGTTTCCAGTATGTGTTTTTTTTAGAATGAAAGGGAATTAACTACTGTACATCATCACATTTTAGGCAGATTTTATGTAACTGAAAGTATGAGAGCTAGTGTCTGAGATACCTGTAGCCATATACACATGGGGACCTAAGAAATCTCGATCCTGCATTTCTCTGGTGGCATTGTTTTTATAATTTAGCCGCAAAGTTCATAGTATGAGTGAAGAGCTTTGTGTTTTAGAACTGATTTATTTTTTAAGACGAGGAAAATCGACTTGACTTGCTAGATTAAAATTGAAGAAGGCCTTTCTCAAAGGCTCATGGGATTATTGCATTATTTTTCCCTGTATTTAAAGGGCCGAACGTCCACTCAGAAGAGTTCTGCCGATCCCGTGTGGAACGAGCAGATTGTCTTCAAGGAGATGTTTCCTCCTCTGTGCAGGAGGCTCAAGATTCAGGTCTGGGATGAGGGCAGTATGAACGATGTGGCTGTGGGAACCCACTATATTGATCTGAAGAAAATATCAAACGAGCAAGATGGGGACAAAGGTAACAGTCTACTCGTTCCTTCCTCTGGTTTACCTTATAAATAAAAATATCACTAGATTGTATTTCATTCACCGTTCAGTGAATTTCATCACTAAATCTACTTTGGAAGCCCCATTTTTTCACAAAGCCCAGATTTATTCTATGCTTTAGTGTTATCTACAGTACATTGCTTATCAGGTTGGAATTGCAACTGTATTGTTGCATTTTGCTTTAACATAGAAAAAAAATAGAATTTCCTTTCTCTTGAATATCAACATTTGTATCTTCATTTGTGTTTTATAATACAATAATTTTATAGATACAGTAGGTGCGTACTTGTTGCTACGAAACAAGTTGTGAGGAAACTAGTTGCAAGGATATTTCCCAGCGTATTGAAAACAAAATCTTAAGTACTGCAACGTGGAGGAGAGGATAGGACTCTGAAAGGTGGTGAACCCAAATCCCGAGTGTGACTCTGCTGTGTACCCTTAGGCAAACTATTTAATTTTACATTGCTCCAACAACAATGCTTACTGTGTAAATGGGGATACATTTCTACTGTTAGAGATAAAGGCACCAGCCATATAAATTAATAATAGGGAAAAGCCGTATATTCAGTTGTAAAACACTAGCCCAACTCTAATTGGATGTATGCACATCCTTCTTGCACTGTAAGACATTATTTTCATACTTTAAGGCAACAGTGAACTCAGAATTACAGAGCTAAAGAACTGGCTAGAGTATTGATGAAGTGCCCTGTGTTAACAATGCATGCTCACAAGTGATCAGCAAACCACGGATATCACTTTGAACACACTCAGCCCCGATGGTATGCAGCCAATTGTATGCCCTTCCTTCAGAAATCTCAGACACAGTTTCCTAGTGTCTTAGCCCCATTGTATTGAATGGCCCAACCTGATCTGTGAATGAAGGACTATTAGTAAAGCCAGTAATAAGAAACCTCAACAATTACCGATAAATGTCAACATCTTCCTTGTCATGTTCTTCTTGGGGTAAATGTGTTTTCCCAAGCAGACATTGAGTATAGAGTATAGAGAAGGAGCTTTCCCGTTTGTCATTGACTGTAGGATTTCTACCCACGTTTGGCCCCGCGTGGATCAATCTTTACGGCTCCGCCCGCAACTTCACCCTCATGGACGACTTTCAGGAGCTGAACGAGGGTGTGGGAGAAGGGGTGTCCTTCAGGGGCCGTCTGTTCATAGAGCTGGCGGTGGAGATCCTGTCGGGCGCGGCCTCAGAGTCCAAGCTGTCCAAAATAGCCAAAGACCTCAAGCTCGCGGCGAAAACGCCGAAAGCAGCTGGGAAAGAGCAGAAAACGCCGCCCACGGCTGAGGAGACGAAAGCGGCGACAGAGAAGAGCACAGCCCTGGGGGCGGAGGTGACTCCAGTGGAATCGCCCGCTGAGGTGAGTTTCAAGTTTGTGAACTATTGGCATCAATTGAACGTCAGCAGAGCCAGAGCTTCCATCTGGATTCTTAGAGGACTCTGAATGGAGTTTGTAACGAAAGTTCTGGAGGGATGACAACAACCAAGTTCAATCAGACACAGCTGTCAATAAATAGCAATCACTCCTGATGTCATTTCCTCTCCTTAAACACTATAAATACTGTACGTGATCCCCTTCTCTCCCTTGCATACCATCTCTGGCCCACCTCCACTCCATCTCCACCTCTGCAGCTGCCCCTTGGTCACCCCCCACTCTGCGTGGGGGTCCCAACCTCCTCGTCGTCTGGCCGGGAGGTCGGCCTTCAGCCAAGTGGGTTCAGCCAAATTTTCACTCAACACCCTATAATCCTTTCAGTTCACGTAATTCTTGGGTGTTGTTACTCCTCGTGAATGTTAGTTGTGGGCGGGGCTGTCCGAGTATGTGCCATCGATAACATGACTATCACCTGTCTTGTCCAAACAGCAGTGAAGGTTATGGGGGTGAAGCAGCTCTCCTCCTTGTAGACAATCTTTGAACTATCCATGATTAGACAGGTGGAAACAAAATATAGCAGACCCTTTTCAAATTCTTAATCCTGATTATCAATGTCTGCCCTCTGGAAAACGGTTCCAAAATGTAGATCAAATCGATACAAATATTAATTTGTTCCCTTATCTGTTGAAGCAACAAACAAATGGTAAGGGTAAATGCACATGGGTCAATAGAAATCATTCATGCTGTAAAAAACTATGTATGTTTCGCAAGATTGGTATAAAACCTAAAATCTTACAGGAAGCTAAAATGTAATGTAATGGAAGTAATATTGTTTTAGGGGAGTGTCAGTCTCACACTTCATGAACTGAAATGTGTTTTTATACTGTAAATACAATATAGTTTGAATTGCTGCACTTAAACATGTTTTATCACTATTATATAGCTTCTGACGTCTCTTTGCTTCATTACGAGGGATAAGTGGAAATATGTAAATATATTAATAAGACTTTTGGCCATCTTCCAGTATCATGCTCTGAATAATTTGTAGTGAATAAATTCATCCCACCCTTTTATATAGCACCTTAAAGCAGCAGCGCCAGATGATTTATATGAAGTCTGATTACAGATATTGTCAAGAGCATCAGTATCAGACTTTCAAACACATCAGCTGTTTCCACTTCAGCTTTCCCTTAAATCTGTGATCCAGGAAGCCCAGTTTTGCTGACTACATTATGACTGCATGCAAAACATACTGTACCTCAAGCCATTTAGCCTGATTTAGAATCTCTGCACGTCTATCCATTCCTCTCTTTATTAACCACCCAATCGTGTAGGAGTGCTTGATTTCAATGCATAATGTCACCCTCACTCCTACTTTTCATTGACTGAATGTGTATGGTGAGTTTCATCCTATTGGATCCTGTCCCAAAACACATCTCATGATAAGGTGACCCACTTCATCCACCAACCACTGTGTCATTTGCAGCAGTCATTTTGCACCAGCTGCTCCACTATACAACAGATCAGGTGCAGTGAGGTCAGAAATGTAGGCGGGGGCAGACTATAGAAATTCCAAATTGACATGTAGCCAGGACACCAGGGATAACTCTCCTCCTCTAACAGGCATTACATCTAGTGGGAAATTCAATGACAAAGCACTGATTTTGCTCTACTTTTTCATTTTTGTGACCTTCACAGGGCAAAAAGACAAATTTCAGATTTGGAATTCAATATCATGGCTGGTATTTCTGACATGCCATTATGCAGTGCAACAGTAATTGTACTTTACTCATGTTATTTATTTAACATAATGTCTTTCACAGATTGACAAAGACAGTATGGAAAGCTACCTGCTCTTTGGGTCTGTATTTGAGGCTTCAATGATTGATAGGAAGATTGGGGACAAGCCTATCAGCTTTGAGTTTACAGTTGGTAAAGATTTTTCCTTTTTTAACTTGTGGCGGACATCTTAAAAAAACATTTTTAAAAAACATTTCAACATATTTGTGAACAACTAAGTTTCTTTCCTAACCTAAAATGTCAAATGTCTTAACAGATGTTTACTGTTTGACTGTTTTAAATTTGTGTTCACATTTCATTCTTGAAAGCAATGCCAGAAATCGGTTTTTGTTAGATTTGTTCCAGTTTTCAGAATCTTTTTCCATAAATAATACTAATTTTGAATGACAAAACAGCCCAGGAGAGACTGAAAACACGATTACATATGCTAAATTGAGTATTTTCTTTTATACAGTGGGTGTCTTTTTCCAAATACCTCTCATGTTTTATGAAATATTGCACATTGAAAGGCTATTTTACACATCAAATGCAGATAATTAATATATCAATTTCCTCTTGTCAACTCATGGCACCAAAAGAATCATAATTTCCAATTCAAAATTAATTAAATATGACTTGGGTGTTGTTAAATTGTTTCTGATTAGATGTTATGTTCATACCACGTTGGTAGTAAGCTTCTTTTCTTGGTCCAGGAAATTATGGAAACTTCATCGACGGAGCCTCTCCAATCCACGCAGGGAGAAAGAAAGCTGTGGAGCATGGAGACCCAGAAAAATCTCCTCTCCTGTCATCCAGAGAGCCTGAGCGACATCTGGAAGCCCTACCCTGCAAATCTACAACCGTACCAGAGAGGCCACAGCTGATGGAGGGAAACAGGTTTCAAAGCTATGTTTTTCCTGCAGATCTCTTCTAGGCCTGGAGTAGATATCAGCTATTAAAAATAAGGAAATGTGACCTATGTAATTGCTAGGGCCACTATCCTGAGAGCAGATTCATATGTGAAAATGTATGTATTAGAAGATATTCTGCCTCAATAAACACTGTTTTCCTTCAACAGACAGTACTTCTTTCTGCCACACTTAAATAAGAAGCCCTGTGTACATATTGTCAGTGAATGGGAGGATCAGACATTTCGTCTGTACTACTCAAACGTGCTGGAGAATATTGCTGTTGCTTTTGTAAGTTCTCTTGATTAAAATTATAATTCATTTTATTTCCCACTGGTGTACTGTACATGGTTAATGGTCACAGCATTTCCCAGAAATGGAATGTTCTTGTTTTATATTAGGAAGAAGGCATAGAAGAGGTGAAAGAAATGAACAGGCTGTCCGATCCTAAAGCAGATGAACAAATGCTAAGTGTCCTTCAAGAATTTGTCAGTCGCAGCAGGTACGTTGTTTATTTTTCACATTATTTTCTGGTTTATGTCCAACATTTAATTTGTCCTGCTGGAACCTGAATCCAGGGTGTCATGATGGCACAGTGGTTAGCTGGGTGTGATCTATGTGGAGTCTGTATGTCCTCCTCATGTTTGTGTTGGTTTCTCCCATAGTCCAAAGGCCTGGTCCTGGTGTAAGTGTGGATGTAGTTTCGTATGTCTATAAGAGCCCTGTCATGGACTGGTGTCCTATCCAGTGTGTATCCTGCATTGTGCCTGTTGCTTGCTGTGATAGGCATGATTACATTACCATATAAAGTGGTTAGAAAATGAATGGATGAAGAAGCCTGAGTCCAGAACATGATATGTCACCTTATTGCCCTCAACCCAAGTTTCCAGATACTGTAACTAATGTATAGCTAAGTTATTTGGTTGATGATTTTATTCAAAAGTGATTTGCAGTTAGAAGGAATTTGAGTGAGGTACTTTGTTAAAAGTTACAACAACAGTACCACACATAGGATTCAAGGCCACAGCCCACAGGCCAACCCCAGTTAAAACTCTACACTGTAAATAATACAGTACTGTATACACACCATACTACGTTCCTCAGAATTTGAACTTACTGTTTAATTTCCACCTTGAAAATAGAGCAAGCCTTTTGCACTGCCTGTTATGTTTGTATTGTATCATTTTCAAAAAGCTTGCTTTTTCACATTGGTCATAGAAATGTGTTATAAAATTTGAATGTTACTTAGCTGTTTTTACAAAGTAGTAATCCAGTAAAAGGATTTTTTTTTCTTATTCCCCATTGTTTGTGAAAATGTAGTTTTATTAAAATGCCTTATGGTTTCCCAATAGAAACTTCATTGCTTTTGCTGAGAAGAAAACAAAAACTAACAACTTAACCATGCTGGACAAGAAGAGGCTAACGCTGTGTAAACAGGAGTTGGTATGATGAATGAACTATTGTGTATTTCAAGTGTTGTCGTGGCTGTTTTCAGATAATAATAACTTCATTCTGCCATGTGTTGCAGTGCAGCTGAGGTAACACGCAGAATAAGTCAGGTTTGCGTTTTACCAAAAATTAAGCTAACATTCATGCACATCACTAATCCACAATCATTCATCCACCACAAGTTTATGATTCAGTAAGCATGCAATAATCTCCAACTGTAACACACGGTGTCAGACCTGTCCACAGGTCGCAGAAGTGCCACAGTGCCAAACATTTGAATCAGCAGGTCTTGCTGTAAGGGTTTTCTAGAATAAGAAGTAGAAATGAAAGCAACAGCAACAAACTCATTTTAGTATAATACACAAAATATAGGACCTGGAGCAAGATTAAATTGAAATAGGTAGAAAAAGATTGCATATAGAACATGGCTGATACAGTGGTGTAGTGGTAGCATTACTGTCTCACAGTGCTGGGACACTGGGTTCAATTCCAGGCCTCATCTGGGTTCAAGACCAGACCTGGGCTGCTACAGTATCTGCATGAATTGTGCTCTCTGGTTTCCTCCCATCAAAAACTGGTATATTAATTAAGTACATGGGAAAACTGACCTGTGTTTGTGGCTGTCTGTCCTGTGATGGACTGGCCTGGCTTCTCATCAAGGGTCTGCCCTGATTAGTGCTCATTGCTTGCTGGGATAGGCTCTGGGTCATCTGCACCTCTGAACAGAAAATGGATGGATGGAAGATTATATACACTCCATAATTAAAGAGCAATAAGCTGCCAGTTAATTAGTTCTTGGAATTACTGTTTTAAATGTTGATCTGATGGCACTTAAAACCAAGAACTGGGGGAACCTCTTTACCCAAAGCATTGTGGGAGTGAAACAAGCCTCCCAGCTATATTATTGAGCCGCTACTCAAGAAACAGCCAGAGGAAAGACTTGGTTCAATTTGCTACTAAAAACTAAATGGGCTAGATGGGCCTAATGGCTTCCTCTTTGTTGTAACCTGTCTTATGTTTTTGTAGTTTCACTGAAGTAAAGAGTAATCATCTTACTTTACAAATGAGGGCTTTTTTACCAATGAGGCTGCCCCCTCACAAAAACTACATATTTTTATCATTTCTACTGTATATGACATTTTACCACTGTGTTCTCAGCACTCATGTGGTGGAGGTAATGTATTCTACACCTCCATTCACTCCATAGTACATCTGAGCATTGTGTTATGCTAGGGCAATGTTTGCCAACAGATATTGTGAGATATTTGAATATAGTCATATTTGCATACACTAGTGGAGGCAGTAGATAGATCGTCATACAGATTAATAGTTAATCATTATTTTTTCCTTTGTCATGTTTAAAAACGTTTTCCAGGTGGCCCTGTTATTTTAACCATCAGTGTGTGCTGTGTATAAATAATTCAAAACAGTGCTCATCCAGTACATGGATTAGGTGAAAAGCAAACATTTAAATTTGTGAACAAATGAAGAAACTGAAATGTAAGAAATTAGATTCTTACATTACAGGTATAAAACCATTAAGCATCTCTTTCCCTGTCAGTTTGCTTTTTGTCCAACTATAAGTCTGTCAATGCCTTGGTTGCCTTATTGAAATGGCTGAAATGTCTGTCTGGTTTTAGGAAAGTATGACAAATGATGTGCAGTCCATCGCTGAGCAGAAAAGGAAAAGATTGACTTTGAAAGAGATGATTCAAGAAGCACAGAAATTCACACAAAGACTTACGTTTCTTGTGGAAGAGGTACAGTACATATTTCCCGGTTTCAAGCTAACAGCTGGAATTAGCCTAAGAAAAAAGAATTGAATTATTAATTATATTTCTTGATTCTTTACATTTGTTATGTCTGGAGTTGTATATTCCAAGAACATTTATTAACACAGAAGGCAATGTCCATTTATTTGAGTCTCTCATGGAAGACATCACACTGCTGATGAGGAAAGGTTTTTGCATGTGACCCTAAGTACAGTTTTATGTCGCTGGTATATCAATATCGCTGGTATATCATTGTTCTTTCAATCTTTTCTGCTTTTGTGTCTCCCATTGCAGCCTCAGCACACGATCCCTGACATTTTCGTCTGGATGCTAAGCAACAACAAGAGAGTGGCCTATGCTCGTATCCCTGCCAGAGACCTTGTCTACTCTGAGTCCGACAACGAAAGGGGGAAGGACTGTGGAAAAATCAAAACCCTTTTTCTCAAAGTAAATCCCTTCGTGTCCAGGCCTATCCTCAGAGCCAAACAAACTCTGGTTCCTCTGCTGTCTCCTCTAAGCTCCTGCCATTTCAGTTTAATCACAGTGTTTCTTTCAGAAATTCCAAGGTTGAAATAAGACAAAATTTGAGTCTACCAAATTCTACTTTGAAGCATTAATTAGAATAAATTTGATTTAAAACACTGACATTTCAATGAACCCTCTGTTGCCAGTGGAGAATGAGTTTGGAGCGAGTGATATAATCAGTCTAGTGCTGTAAGCCATTCTGAAGTGCTTTTGAGTGACCCCCACAAACTTAAATTTATAAACCATATCATGAGAAAATGCACACAAGAATGCGGGCTCTTAAATCTACTGAGGTACAGTAGTTGAAACATTATTATTGTCATTTAAAGATTCTTGGAGTTGTGTCTTCACAACTCGAATGGGTGTTGGCTTTGTTTTTAACAAACTTGAGGTAGATTTGACCAAGATGTACAAATCTCTCATCCCAGACTTGTACAAATAACTGGAAGTTTTAAAAAGTCATGGCTTGCAACTACATTTAATAAAAAAGAAGAGGCTGTCTTTTATGTAAAAGGTTGTGGTTATACAGAAGAAACTGCCAAGTCAATGCGAATATTCACCAATAGGTTTCTGAATCTTTAAATTACAAGCAACTGAGTATGGTGTGTCAGACGCCTTATTGATGCTTCTCTTTTGTGTATTGAATTTTTAATTGGTCTTTTGTGTTCCACCTAATCTGGTCCTGTGAATATCTGTGTCCATAGGTCTTAATACAAGACCTATACAAGTGCTTTGTATTTTCTTTTCCAGATGCCAGGGAAACGAGTAACTGGCTGGACAGTTCAGGCCAAGTTAGATGTTTTCCTGTGGCTGGGACGCTGTAAGGATTCCCATGTCATGCTGGAAAACCTACCAGAGGGATATGAACCCGAAGGTCTCACTGCGAGTTCCGAACACATCACCATGCCCTTGCCCGACTTCCTGGTTTATAAAAGTATGTTTATACAAAACTTTACTTCATTTTCAGTTGATATCTGCCACTGGCTGACAGAACCTACTCATCCCATCTAGCTGTTTTTCACTCATCTAGCTGAGTTTCCTTGGATCAACAGTGATCCATTCTTCCTCTTCTTGTGAGACTTGTCCTTTGCTGTTTCTATCTCTGTGCTCTTACAGCAAAATCAAACATTGGCATTTGCTTTCGCCCCAGCCTATGATTTTGTTTCAATATCATCTCGATGTTGGAACATGTATTTTGTGGGGGGGATTATGCATAGTTTCTGTATCGCCTGCATGTTCAGGGCTGTGGTCAGGTGTCAGGACAGTTTACTGATGTTCCTGGATGACTTCCTTTTTAAGGCACAAAGGCTTACAACAGACTCACAATGAACACCTGCTCATATTTGTATTTTGTTCTTCTGGTTATAGGTTGTATAGGTTATAGGTGATTTACCTTTTCTGACCTATGCTCTATTTCAGTTTTATTAAATAAAAACTGGTTTTGCTCATCACTCTAGAATTCTTATTGTCTCAATTCAGCCATGCAATGAAAGCAGCAATGTGGAACTCTTGAGGGCAAAGCATGTAATTTTAATTTTCTGTTTCTTTTTTTTGTACTTCACAGCTCAGAACATATTCCAGCTCAGAGCGCATATGTATCAGGCCAGAGGGTTGATTGCTGCAGACAGTACAGGATTGTCTGATCCTTTTGCAAAAGTGTCCTTTGTGTCTCAGAGTCAAACGACAATGGTAATCTTCTGGTTTAAAGACCTACATCAGGGAAAGGACACAGCAGTGTACAATTCAGTGTACAGACTCATGTCATCCTAAAACAAGCAGCCTTCATAAATAAGAGATATGTACTGTACAGTACTTGTCATAAATATCAGTGTACAGTATCAGTGTTCTGTATGTAAGATATTTTTACTTTACTTTGATCCCAGTCTAACATTCTTAGGTATGTCTAGCCTGTGGTTTTATCCATTTTACTTGAAATTCCACCCTATCTGCAACTTCTCAGTATACTCATAGATTAATATATTAATATATTTAAATACAGCACTGACGTTAGTGATCTGTTGTCCTGTGTAAGAAGATGTTCAACAACAGAATTCTAAAAAAAGTTCCGAACCCTTTGCCCATTGTTGTCTTATTTCTGCTACATTGAATGTTTTGGATATTTGAGTAAATTATAAAACTACACAATGAAGACTTTGGTTTTGTACACTGTATATATTGGATTTTTGTTGGGTTACACATACTGTACTGTACACGTCAAAACTTTTGAGGTAGCAGGGTATTGTAATGCCTGAAGATTATACACTTAACGAACTAAAAATGTAAAACTTTGCAATTATCTACATACTGTATGTATGTAGTCATATTGAGAAGAACATCATGTAATGAAATGGATGTAACCATTTTCTATGTGCAGGTAAACACAGTTTCAGATCATGTGTAAAAACATCACTAAAACGCTAACTAAAAAGATTTACCATCAGTAAAAATGTTTCCTAAAGACAGCTTCCTCCTACCTCTTTGTCGTTACAGATTATCAATCAGACGTTGACTCCTACCTGGAACCAGATGTTGCTTTTTAACAGCATCGCTCTTCACGGAGAGTTGAAAGATATCACTGAGGACCCTCCCATTGTGGTCATAGAGCTGTACGACGACGATGCCTTGGTGAGCTCAAATGATTTAACATCTCTGGTCACCA
Source organism: Lepisosteus platostomus (assembly GCF_059453375.1). NCBI lineage: Eukaryota > Metazoa > Chordata > Actinopteri > Semionotiformes > Lepisosteidae > Lepisosteus > Lepisosteus platostomus. The sequence continues at coordinate 4,443,806 of NC_142624.1, forward strand.
CAACTTAGGCTGTTCATTTCCAACGCGCTACGGAAGCGATATTCACTGAAAGAACTGGTGATAGAATTGCGTATTTATTGTAACAAAAGTTCTTTCCAGACCCTATGCGGACGACACAATCTGGGGTAGTGAGGAAACATTGGGGAGAAAAGTCATGCATCAAAAAAGGGTGTGTGTCCTTGGTGCGCTGGTGTTCAGGGGGGGTGAGTCCGGGGCAAACAATCCAGTAGTAATCCAAATAGGAAATCCAAACACAAGCAAAGTCCAAAGCCGGGAAGTCCATCCGAGAACAAACAAGAAAAAAACTGGAACCGGGTCGGAACTGGCGGAAGGGGAACGGGAACAGAGAATAAAACCTTAACGGGACCAGGCGCTTCCAGGTCCCGGATTCGCATGATACTGAGATCAGATGCAGAGCCCGGATTAACGTCAGCGCCTGGCTTTTAAGTGGGACAGGAAGGAGGCTGGAACAAGGAACAAGTGCGGAAAATGAGGCAAACAAGGAAGAGCTGGAGCGCCCTTAAGGGGGAGGGACTACAATCGTGACATTTATCCGTGATCACCTGCGTTGTATTGAAATAATTGCGTGGGAATTGAGCAAGAGGCTGTGCCTTTCTGTACACATCAAACTTTCAATTGCAATTTCCAACATATTCTGAGGTTAAACTATTTGGTTACAATTCCCCTACTAAAAGTACTACGTATATGCTGAATATGCCAGGTTCTTAAACCGGCTGCTAAATTTTCTGTGCATTTTAATTTTCCTCAATGGCGCACATAGCAGAGAAGGATTTTTAACTCTGATGCAGAGAATGATTTCCCACTCTGGCCTGGGGTACAAAACCAAATGTTTCAATGGCACGTACAGACCGTATGGTACGGGAGAGTTTCAAACAAAAGAGTGTGTTTGAATGTATAGTGTACGTCTGGAGGTGAGAGGGAGCTGAAGGTCACTTCCTGGGTTAGAAAAAGAGAAGTAGATGGCTTATTGTTTGCTGTTCACACCTCTCTATCTGCAGAGCAAGGCAGAGTACTTGGGCTCCACGGTGGCAGTGCCTGGTGTTAAGCTCGCGGGAGAGAATTACATCCCTCCACAGCTCCAGTACTGCCCTCTGTTCTGCGGCAGTCAGTCAGGAGGGGATCTGCTCGCAGCCTTTGAGCTAATTCAGGTGAGGAGGAACCTTCAGTTCAAGATGTCAGTTTAGCCCTGGGAAACCTGGAACGATGCATTGGTCGGTACCCTATGCAGATGGTAAAATCCGGAAGTAAGTGGAAACTGACAAGGGGAGGAGATGATGAGGAACTGGGCAGGTTGACGAACAGGGGGGCGTGACGACTGTGCACTGGTGCTCGGGGGTGCGTGGCCAGGGTGAACAAGTCCAGAGGAGTCCAGGGGGTAATCAATGGCGAAGTCCAAAATCCAAAGCCGGGTGATCCATCCAAAACAAAGACAAGACAAGGTTTAAAAACCGGAGCGGGATCTGGTGCAGGGATGGGGAATAAAAACCCGATGATGATGCCAGGCGCTCCGAGCCCCGGACCCAGATGGTCAGGATGCCAGGGTGAAGCCGATGCTGTCGGGTCTCTCCTGGACCCGCTGGTAGGCGGGCCTCTGGGTGTCCATCTACCAGTGCTGAGCCCAGAATAGTGAGAGTGTCTGACTTAAATAAAGAGGGGCTGGATAGAAGGCAGCTGCACATAATCAACTACAAAGTGAAAGAGCCGGAGCGCCCTTAAGAGGAGGGTTTACGATCATGACAGTTGTTTCAGTTCAGTCCTCAGATGTTTTCCTGGTTAATTTCCACCCTTTCTCCAATACGAGAACGATACGCCGAAATTGCCAGTAAACGCAGTAATCTCTCACTTAGCTGATTTTTTTCTTCTTCATTTGTTTAATTTTTTGGAATAAAGTTTGTATTCACCATAATTGGAACCTAATCACAGGGTAGTAGGTTCATGTCCCACATCGGGCGCCAAGTCCTCCATGTTGGAGGTTGGGCACAAGGCTAACAACCCTGTTCCGTAAAAAAACTCATGTTACAGGAAGGCATAATGGGCAAACATCCATCCATCATAATTGGAATCATGTCTAATGCGTCATTATATGGTTGACTCCCTCAAAATGTCATTTAAACTATTAAATCTGATAAATAATTATATGCACATTTGCAGTTGGTGATAAAAATGAATCTAAATAACAGATATGAGTGAAGCAGGATAATAGCCCATTCACTGCAATTTAATAGTTCAGTGTGTTCCACGAAAGAATGTTGTACACCTAAGCAGGGCTCTTGAATAAGTTGACACCGTAACCGCAAGAACCAGAATTTCTTTCCATGCAGATCCCAGAATCTGGTGAGGAAACCGTTCCTCCCATTGATGCGCCAGATGGAAATATATATCCAGTCCCTGCAAATATCCGCCCAGTGTTGAGCAGGTATAGACTGGAGGTAAGCCACCTGCAGATATCAGGTATCATTTCTGAATGAGCATTGTGCATTTCATATTCTTTAAAACCCACACTTTTTTTAAATGCTGCGAAAAGCTGGATCCATGCCACAGTTTTCTGGAGTCAATGCAGTTGATCTGTGTCAAACACTGTGGTTCTTTGGCAGCGGAGATGTTGGACTGATGAAATCTTGTTCAGTTGATTAACTACCATCTTTGCAGGCAGGACAATTCCTGACATTTTCAAAAACTGTATCTGAAGATCCAGTCCATTAGGGCACTTTTCATAACTTTTCTGTCTTTTGAAATCATGGAAACTCCCGATTTAATTCAGGTCAAACTCTTATTGTGGTGTGGAAAGAACAGTTTCCTAGCCGTTTTAAAGCTAACTGAGAAGTGACTGAGAACAGTGCACAATGAAGTCTAATATCTTGAGTAATGTTTGATTTCAATGTAGGTGTTGTTCTGGGGCTTGAGAGAACTCAAGAAAGTCCAGCTTCTCTCCGTGGACAGACCTCAAGTTTTTATCGAGTGTGCTGGGAAAGGAATCCGATCTTCAGTGATTCAGAGTTATAAGAGCAACCCCAACTTCACAATGCTTGTGGATGCTTTTGACGTGGTGCGTTTGTCTTGATTGATTAATCTATTTTTAATTGCACTGCATTAATAAGACTATAGTGTATTAAGTGTCTTTATGCAAGTAGCTGCAACTCTGGGAGTTCTTTCTGGAAAAGGAACATTCAAGCCCTCCTTCTCTGGCACCCAGAAATGGTTTGTTCCAAGATTAATCACAATAACCTTCCATTGTTGCTTCTTAAACTGTGAAGAAGAAGGTTAATTGATTGGCAGAAATGATGGTTTAAGAAGAACGTGCATTCAAACTTGCAATATGTGGGCTCCTTTATAGAATTACATGGCAGGCCAGGACATCAGGACAAGCTTTAACTGAGTGTAGAGTGTTAAATACCCTTTCCGTGTCACTATCTTTTTAGTGAAACCATAAACGCTGTCACAGCTTAAGAGCATAGTGAAAGATTGAGTTTTCATTACAGGCTGTTCAGAAATGTTTGTCTGTACCCACCTGGTAATGCTATTCCACACAATGAACAGGAGCTTCCAGAAAACGAGCTCCTGCACCCTCCTCTCAGCATCAGCGTGGTAGACTGGAGAGCGTTCGGGCGGAGTACGCTGGTAGGGAACCACGTCATCAACAGTCTCAAACAGTTCAGCTACAAACCTCCACGCCTGCCCCCAGCAGCAGTCCTAAAGAAGGAACAAAGGCCACAAGAAGGTAAAAAAAATAATAAATAAATAATTTTAGTCTGGCTGCTACATTTCTTCTAGTCTTCATCACATTTTGAAAAAACAAACAATTCAAATTAAGTAAGGGTCAAATTATTCAACACTTAACTGAAGAATTTAATATTAGAATTACATTATTTGAGCTCTTGAGTGACAAAAAAAGCAAAGGCCCAAGCTCAGAAAGCAGGTTGATACCCATGGTCCTCAAGTTGCTAGTCCTGGCCGGGACCATGTGACTAGCCAGTTGTGTGTGGCCAAGGTATGGTTGAATTTTGTCAGCCAGGGATGGATTTTCTGGTAAACAGTCCAGCCTTACTATGTTTTGCAGCTAGAAGATCTAGTCTTATACAATTGCAGGTTACATCTTAGAAGAGGGGCTGAGGTGTTGATTTAGTCTGGGGCTAAATCTAGACCTAAGGTGACAATAAATATTTGTATTTGTCAAAGCTGTGCCTGTCGCCGAGAGCAGTGCAATTGAAGTTTCTCCATCAGAGGGCGTCTATATCAACATTGAACCAGAATCAGCACCAAAACCTGAAAAGTCTCAGGAGAAAGAGGTGGACCCAGCAAAAAAGGTACATTGGCCAGTTACTTGTGACTTACTAGTGGCTTACTATTATGAGAGATGTTCCCACAAAAAAAAGAAGAGGAAGGAGGCATAGTAAAGTACTGGACACTATGTCCTTTTACTATGAACATCCATCCATTTTCTAGTTGCTTCATCCAGTACAGAGTCACAGATAAAATGAAATCCAAGTGAAAAAGAAATGCTTTTCATTCAGGATTTTATTTGTAGTTACTTTTTTTCTGAATGTCTGAGCATTTGTTGTTTTACCTGGAGGTTGTGTGTTACAATGTGACAATAAAAGTAAAAAAAATCTGATTTAATGTGTCTTCATTTCAGCCACAAAAGTGTTACTTTTGAAGGGTGTATAAACTTTCTATAGGCAATGTACTCCATGTTGTAGCTTTCCAACCCAGGCTTTTGATTCCCAAAACCCAAGATCCTTCAGACACTTTGTCAACATTTTTTAAAACTTTAAGACGAATCCTTTCAGTATAGCTTGGCTTTACCATTGTTTCTATTAAGTCAATTTCCCGTGCTTTTTTCATTTTTCTCCTTTTTTTCCTGGTGTGGGTGCGCTTCTGCATAGCGCTTTGAGGTTATTGAAAGAACTCTTAGGTTGCTCATCCGCAGTTCGTGGAAGGGCAGCGCATTTTTTGATCAAGTGCCATTTTGAATTTTGGAGCAAGTTAATGGTTATCCCATCAGCACCTTCTCAATTCTTTAGGCCGGACGAAAGACGACTAGACGGTCGACAAAGAGGCGAAAACGCACCGTGGCCGACGAAAGTGCTGAAAACGTCATCGACTGGTGGTCCAAATACTACGCATCAGTGGAGAAACTTAAACAAGTAAGGTCACCGTAGAGCACAATGTCCACTATTGCTTGGCTTTGAGCTGTGATCTCTACTCTGAGTCCCTGCCCTTCAGATCTTATAGCAGGGGGAGGCAGCTGTGGCATTATGGGAGGGGGGCGTGTCCAGTGTGGAGGCGGAGCCCTGGGAGAATTTTGTAGGTATTGTAAGTTGCAGCAAGCAGGAAGGAGGAAAGGAATTCTGAATTCTGCAAAAGAGCAATGAAAAGCTTGCTGGTGGGCCACCTGCCAGAGATATTGTTATTGCAATCCAAAAAAAACCCCAGGATGAAACCATTAGTTTCGTAACACAAAACACTCAAAATTGTTTCCAGCATTCTTAAAGTACATAACATTGTTATAAGATAATTCCATTAAATATTTAAATGTCCCATGCAATTTACAATAGATAGCTATGTGAACCTCTTTCTATTGTTATTTTAGCCTGGTTGCAAATGTGGATATTTTCCCTTCAAATATAAGTAGTTAATTTGTCCATTTTGATCATTTTTATGGTATGGTTATAAGCATCTAAAGAAATGGGGGTTTTCTAATACATTCCTACACTACTTTTTACTAGAACAAAATCGTAAATATATATTTACTTCACCTTCACCTGGTTGACTCAGTAAATGTGATAAACCTTACTGTACTATGTATTTGGATTGTCTTCAAAAATGTCTACTTCAGTTGTGCTGTTTATGGTGAGCTTGATTTAATTAATTTGGTTGCTTGTCTTTTTTCAAAAGGCAAAACAGAGGGAGGCACCTGATACGCTAAATTTATATGACAATGGTAAGGTTCATTTTTCATGATTAAGAATAGGGTCGAAACTCATTGGTCAGGTGAGCCTATGTTCGCAATAACTCACAATTACTCTGGTCTCTTAAGAAGATGTGTAGCTTGAGTGTTACCTGAGAACATGCTGCATCTATGCTAGCATGAAGCACTTGATAAAGCCATTATAAATTGGCTTGTGTGCTCGTGTTAAAGGTGGAAGATACAGTGAGAGGCTACTGGTCTTTATTTTCTCTGTGCACATTCTGACATGAAGAATACAAGTGTCTTGCTCCTTGGTAAATTAATTACATACTCCTTCAGGCTCCTTTAATGTGCTACACCTAACTAAAGAAATTTAGGATGAGATTTTGTATAATACAGACGTTAGGCAAGCCAAGCTGATTTTAAAAAGCAGAGCTACTGTACATAATAAAAGGTTCACTTATTCTTATGATAGATTGAGTGGCAGACTCTGATCAAGGCTGTATTGACGTGTTTTTCTTCATGTCCCGGCTCACAACAATGTTTGTACTGCAGTATCTCCACTGCACAGCTTGCTTTCGGACGGAGTAGACTCTCTGGGTAAGGAATAGCTCTGGTTTCCCACTTTCAGATTCCTGTCCTCTGGGGTGTATTCTGATAGGAAAAGATTCCCGTCAAGCTGTATCATTTCTTGGAAAGATACACTTGGGCAACATGTCAGAAATATTACAGCATGCACACTTATGTACCATTCATAAACGCTCTATATACTGTAGTCCTTCCAAAATTCTGCATTGTTTTTTTTCCTGAAGGCCTGGCATTAAATATATTATCCAAAAATGTTTTGTACGAAGTTGTGTTAACTCCTTCATTCTATAGTTCATGACCATAACATGTTGTTCATGTACTGCATATATTTAGCAGAAATAACTGAAAGTAGAACAAATCTGGAGTAATTCCTTGAAAACTCCTACATAAATTATTGTAGCAGAAATTAACTTCTAGGCAGAAGTAAGAATCCGAACTGTACAATGTCTTCTTTACTTAAATTGTTTGATCATTGTCTTCAGGATTTTCACTGGTGGAGAGCATCACTTTCCATAATGTGTGGCATTTTATTTGTAGGATATACAGTACTTGTTACACTCACCCCTCCGCTCCACAGCAGTCGCAGTTCAGTGGCTGGCGCTGAGTGGATTTGAACCCTATTCAGCCTCTCGTTGGCGATCCGGCATCGACGTTTGCATTTTACTTCTGAACCTCGAAGCCCGCCTGCAGTTATATCACCCTGCAGGTCTTAACTGGCAGCCCACTGAAGCTCAGCAGGGTTAAGCCTGGTCAGTACCTGGATGGGAGACCTCCTGGGAAGCTATGGTTGCTGCTGGTATTAGTATTAGTGGGACCAGCGGCTGGCGGCCACCCAGCGGACTGTGTGGGTCCTAATGCCCTGGTATAGTGGCGGGGACACTATACTGCAGTGGGCACCATCTTTCGGATGAGACATTAAACCAAGGTTCTGTCTCTCAGTGGTCATTAAAGATCCCTGGGCATTTCTCCATAAGAGTAGGGAGTTATCCCGGTGTCCGGGCCAAATTTCCACCCTCGGCCTTTACCGTGGCCTCCAAATTGTCCCCATGTATGAATGGCTTGTACTTGTCCTGCGATGGACTGGCGTCCCATCCAGGGTGTACCCTGCCTTGCGCTCGTTGCTTGCCGGGTAGGCTCTGGATTCCCACGACACAGTATGGTATAAAGTGGTTTGGCACATGACATGACATGACATGAACCGAGGAGCCCGAGGAAACTGGAAACCAGGAACAAGAAGGGCTCCGCTGGGAAGCCGAAACGCTGGATCAGAAGTGAAATGTAGACGTCAATTCCGGATGGATCGCCAAGGAGAGGCTGAATAGCCTATATTAAATACCCTCAGAGCACCTGCTACAGTTACCGCTGTGACTATAGCCAGGTGCTCTGAATCACATCGCTGTCTCCACGGTGATCAAGGCCGAGCGAAAGGCGTGGCCGCCGGCCGCTGAACTGCGAGCATAACAATACAAGCCTCTTCTGAAATTGCTTATCGGTTCTAACGAGTCTAACGAGGCTTCTTTTACAGAAATACAGTGGGTGCTGTATGTCTGCGATGGTTTATACGGCACATTCTGCTGCTCTAAACATTCTGACATGGTTTGCTTTGAGTACTGACACAAGGTGATTTCTGAATCAGACTGGGATGTTTCTAAGCAGAAACATCAGCATGCCTGAAAAAAAAAATTACGGGTTGAATGTTAAATCGAAGAATAAAGAGAGAAGCAGCCCCCCGTTGTTTTAAGCAAATCTCACTTTATTTGTTAAATGGTGAATCGTTTGGTCTTTCACCGTCTGTCTGTGCCAGTCGACTGTTATATTTGTGTTTTCCACACTTACATAACTCGGTCATTTCTTGTTTTCAGTCATTACTGACCTTGAGAAAAAGCATCATATTCTGTAAAGGATATACACATATTCCCTTAAGAATATAAAGATTTTAGGCCTCTCATCTTTACATGTACAGAAAACTTTGCCAGGGTGAATAGAACACAAATTTTGAACATGAAATTAATAGTGCTTATAGAAGACCTTGTTTATAGAACGTGCCACATACAACAGTCCAAACTGAAAAGTAGCTCTTAATTAACCAGTAAGTCAAACAAATATGGGATAACCAATTACCAGACATCTCTGTTTTACTTAGCAACCAACTTCAGAGCTCAGTGATGCAGGACAGACCATTCATTAAAAAAAAACACAATTTGTTTATGAAGAAATATTCAGAAAACTTTGTGTTTGTCTGACAGTATTCAGAGACATTCATGGTTTAAAATATTGTGTACATTGTCTATTTAAATTCATCACTCCCTTCCAATGATGGGAGTTTCTTATTTCTTACAGATTTATACCCGATTTCCCTTGTCTTCACTCACAGGGGAACCTTACGGAGAGATGTATTTTTTTTCTGAAATCATCTGAACCACTTTTATCAGAAACAGACTAAGGCCACTCTGCTAATTATGCGGCTGTGTCAAAGCAATTTTTTGTACCTGAACTAATTAGGTTTTCCATAGCAAAGATGGTGAATACCTACAGTATGCAGTGAAGAAGTTAAATTCTGATTTTTCTTTGTAGTTTTGGCATACATTTAACTTTTTACCCATTCCACCTGTGAGTGTTCAGTTTCAGCTTTCAAGTTTTGACAAAAAGTCTTCACCTTAAAAAATGTGTATGCACTATTTTTTTTAAATGGGGTATCATTGGGAAGCAGTAAATATTTTTTTGCCCCTAAATACTAAATATTAGGGGTAAATATTTTTGAAAGGTACTGCATGGACCAAAATTAAAAAATAAAAGATTATTTTTTTACACAAATTACAATTCTAAATAAATCATTGTTAAATGTTTCCTTGTTTGAAATGGTGAGCATCTATGTTTTTCATAATGATCTTGTTTTTAATGTTCCATATACAGTGCATAACCTATATTTTTCTACTCTGTGCATTCCAGATGACAGGAAAAGGGGCTGGATTATTTTATTTCTATTAATATATTTTACACTTTACAGAGAGCCTTGGTGGGACGCCTTGTATGCAGTGAAGAAAATTAGCTTTGTTTTAGTTTTAATCTCAACTGATTATAGAGAAAGGAGAAGCTACTGCATACTGTACAAATTAAAAAAATCTCTTAATGAGTTAACAACCCACCAAGTACTACTATGAAATCAAAACTTGTTTGAGATCACTACGTCACTACTTTCTTTTGTTTTCCTGTGAGAATCAAAATCATCACTTGAGAATATGCCCCTTAGATATTCAGGATTACATGCATACATAGAGTGAATAACATCGATCTTTGATGTTTGTAGTGAGCGGACAGTCTGAACAGTATGCTTTGGCCTCAAGAGATGGAGACAAGAAGAAAAAAATTGTCAAGTTCAAAGGAGCGCAGGATCAACCTAAACTGGCCACCTTACAGGTGAGAGTAAAAGCACGATCTGGCAGTCATGAGTTCACATTGCGACAAACATTTTACTCAGAATTCAATTTCCGCCAGATATACGATAAAGAGCTGGAAGCTGAGTTTGGGCCGTTTGATGACTGGGTGAACACCTTCGAACTGTATCGCGGGAAAGCCAGTGAGGATGAAGGCACGAGCGACGAGAGAGTGGTGGGAAAATTTAAGGTTGGTGCCCTCGACATTTGTGGCTTTTGGTGGCATTTGGACTTGTGAACGTTTAAAGGAAACCATGGTCAATGTGCAGACATTCATGTACAGTGTGTTTCCTCGCCTGTGTGCTTCAATCTGATTTCTGCCAAAGGATCTGTGGTTGTATCCTCTAGCTTGGTACAGATCTGATCAGCAAACCTTCTTCATCACTGCCAGTATCTGAGCTCTCCTGTGGCACATGAGACACTAAACATACAGCACACCATCACATCTTCATCTTACCCTGACAGTTTTGTGTCACTTGCATTGCCATTAGAAACCAAAAGATACTGTTAATTAAACTACCCCTTATTTCATACGTTTTGACCTTGCTATAACTATAGTACAACCTACTCAATTTGGAAACATTATCAGCTATTTATACTGTATCCACACAGTTCAGATCATTCTGTTCTTGGGCTGTTGTTCTCAAACTCTACATAGAATGAATGCCAAAAAATGTTCCCATCTTTCTAAAACTTTAGTAGCTGAAAATAGTAGTTGGGAAATGATGCAAAGTATTTCACAGTCAATCTTATGATCGTATATAATACTTGTCCTGATAATCTATAACACATGTAATATAATACTTGTTAGCTTGGTTGCTTCTCACAATGCTCTTTTTATTTTTGCAATGGTACAGGGCCGGTTTTGTTTATACAAGCTCACCGATGAAGATGACGACGAGATCGACCATGACCCTGGTCAGTTCAAGATCACCCAGGCCGTCCCACCTAATCACCCTGTGAAAGTCCTGATCCGTGTCTACATAGTGGCAGTACGTTTATTCCTCCTTCCTTTCACCCGTCAGCCAGTTATTTCCTAAGATTAGAAAAAAGGTTTGCAAATGGTTGTGTCAGCTTTTTTAATTGACCTAGGCTGATTAGACAAGCATCATGCAAAGTGCAGGGTCCTTAGGTTTAAGTAAAAGCTCATATTACATTTTTATTCCTTAATTTAGATTTCAATTCTTTTTGTACTGAGTCTGGTTGGCATTTTTCAGGCATTCAATCTCCACCCAGCAGACCCAGATGGCAAATCAGACCCTTACATTGTACTAAGGCTGGGGAAAACCGAGATCAAGGATCGGGATAATTACATCCCAAAGCAGCTGAATCCCATCTTTGGAAGGTGTGTGAAGGAGATTTACTCATGATTACTACACAGACATCTCCTGTGCTCACTCCCCTCCGACCCCACAAGAGGCATGTGTTCCATCTTTGTCGCTTCATGACATTACTTTCCAACGATACAGGGAAGCAACACCTTGAGGTTTGAAACAAGGGAGTGCATTGCCAATTAAAAAGCAAACTGTTAGAGACGACTGAGTGTCCATTATCATTGTACCAACTTTTGTTCTGATAAACTCCCTGTTATGCAAGATTGGCCACATTTCTGTTCAAATGAGAATAATCCTTCCGTCCTTTTTTGTAACTATTTTATCCAATACAGGGTCACTGGGGAGTGACCTGGCTAGCAAGGAGCTCAAGGCATCGCAGGGCACACACACTCACACCTGGGCCAGTTTTCCCAGAAGCCAATTAACCTCTTAGTGTGTTATTGGACTTCGGGAGAAAGCTGTAGCATCTGGAAGGTATGGAAGCCCGTTTCCGCCAGGTAGTAAAAAAAAAACGCGCTATGGTACAGTATCTCAGAATTGCGACTAAGTCGGAATTCTGAGTTACTAAGTCGCAATTCTGAGAGACCATAGCGCATTTTGTTTTTACTACCTGGCAGAAACGGGCTTCCATAGGAAGTGAAACCTACAACCAACATGGGAAGAACATACAAAATCCACACATATACAGTAGCACCTGGGGTCTGAAATTCATCCAGGGCACTACGAGGCGACAATGCTAACCGCTTCATCACTGTGGCAAATGAAAATGATATTTCCCCCAAAAGTTTGACAATTATATTCATTTGACTTGGCTTTTTGTTTTTTAGATCTTTTGAGATCCAAGCTACTTTTCCCATGGAATCCTTACTGTCCATATTAATATATGACTACGACATGGTAGGGGGAGATGACCTGATTGGAGAAACTAAGATTGACCTAGAGAACAGATTCTACAGCCGACACAGGGCAACCTGTGGGATACAGAATGAGTACGCCATGTGAGTTACGCAACGGGCATCGTTTCGCGGCCTTGAATGTCATTTTCAGGTGTTCGATCGAAATCCCATTTCATTTCTGTTTTCTGAAAAGGCAAGTCTGACAGCTTAGTAATGTAAGGCAGAAAGAATCATTTAGCCTGGGGCAATTCCGTACTAGAAAGAAGAAAAATTGAATTAACGTTTGCCTTTTGTTATTAAAGAAACGTGCGTGAAGATTACAGCGTAAAAAAATGATGATAATAAGCCATTCAACAGACGGCTGATGCTCACAAAGTACTCCAGCCAGTGTGTCCTTCTTCTGTTTGTAAAATTTTGGAACCTTCTCAAGTTCAGTAACTGTTGTCCACCTCACAGTGATGGTTACAATGCATGGAGAGATGCAATAAAACCCACTGAATTACTGACCAAGCTCTGTAAAGAACATCGCTTAGATGGACCTCACCTCAGGCCTGGGAGAATTACCATAGGGGACAAAGTATTCACTGGAAAAACAGTCTTTGTAGATGAAGGTACTGTATGTAAGGTCATGTTTTTAAATCTAGACAAAGTGCCAGGTTAATGTGTATATTAAGGATCCTGATGTATTGATGACATTGACATTCTGTCAATGTCACTAAATAAAAAAACAAAATAAAATGTCAATTGCTTAAACGTTTTTTCACATTATAGGGAAGGAACTATATTTTTTGGGGAAAAAAATATTTTGTAATGGTTAGGAAAAAAAAACAATTTTGTGTTTTGTGCTACATTTTTTCTGCCCATTAATAAATCAGGAAATCCTGTTAAGAAGCTAAACCTTCAAATGACGGCACAATAGCGATTTGAAATATACTTCAACAACCAAGGTTGGATGTTGACATCTGTTACTTCTTGTGCAGATCAAACAGTAGAATCCTATGAGCACCTAGCGCTGAAGATTCTCCATCGCTGGTCAGAATTCCCTGAAGTTGGGTGTAAACTGGTCCCAGAACATATCGAGACTAGGGTCCTCTATCACAAAGAAAAGCCTGGAATGGATCAGGTAACTGGAATCAATTTATAATATTAATAAACATTGACATGTATTTGTCCTTTCTTAACCTGTTATAAGTTGTTTTAGCTACATGTAGCAAAGGTTTCTGTTCTTTTTTACTAGTGTAACAGCTTTTTCTCTTTATTGTTTAGTTACCTACAGGAAGTAATAATTCTAATTTCACTAACAAAATTAGGATCATCATTAAAATGAAAATACAGATCTTTCTAATTTGTTCCACCAATGGTATACACGTAACACTGCAAAATGCATCTTGAGGCTGTATTTATTACAATCAAATAAAAAATGATAAGAACAAATATACTAACAGAATTATGAACTGTAGATAAGGCCAGATAATTAGTGATGAACATGAAAACGAACTAAAACTGCACAAATGACGAGATTCCCTAAGCAGACAAAATTGAACGATGTGTTGCAGTAACAACACCTGTTGAGCTGTGTTGTAAACCAGGGGGGGTATTTGCAATGCCTTTCTGGTTCACATGATGTCTTTTCTTAAAATTTCAATGGCTTCTTTGTTTGAGCCACAGCACAGTGTTTTATATTACTTGTGCTGCTTGGTGTTTTGAAATGAAACTGTAAATTCTCTACAGATTTCTATAGAGAAATGGAGTTTCCTATTGAATACTTGATGCTGTGTATGAAAGGGTACTTCCAACCTTCCAGACAAATGCCCAAAGTTCACATTTCCAAGGACAGCAGCCATAACTATACCGGTGCCCAGTTCCTAACCCTCATCACCCCAGCTGATCTCTGGGAGAACATTTGCCATTCTGAATTTCCGTTAGGCTGGTCAGTGAGTCAGGGGTCTGCCTGGAATACAACCACTCTTTCTTGCTGTGCTTCTGATACAGGGTTTATTCATGAATCATTCCAACCTCCTGGAGTCTCAGACACTTACCAACTCCACTCCTGATGAATCATGAAGATTTGTGATTTTCATCTCTGCCATACAGTACTTGGGTTTTCTCACTTATTGAATTGATTTATTTGTGCTCACAGTTGAATAGGATTACAGATGTCTAATAATTCTGGTTACTGCAAAGTGCCACTTGACTCTAGAGACAGAGGGGTGGGTGGGACAGACTCCACTGAAGAGTCCTTGCTAAAACACATATTCCAGCTAATGAGTGTCACTGTTTTTCTGTGCTTTGTAGGGTCAATTGCAGATGTGGGTAGATATGTTTCCCATGGATATGCCTGCTCCCGGGCCTTCGGTTGACATATCTCCACGGAAACCAAAAGGGTAAAAAACATATACTGTATCTCACTGTCTCTGGCCAGGCCTGATATCAAGGAAAACGTATCTGCAATAGTTTTCATATCCTTTCCTATATTCTTTTCCAAAGAGGTGTCAGCTGGGCTGTATTTTTTCAAAAATCTTGCTTCCAGTTTTACCTGAAATGAAAAGAAGTGCTATGCAGATAAAGTTTTGTGTTTCCCTCTGTTTTTACACAGCTGCGCATAATGACCTTTCACCTCTTGTTCAATGATGCTGCACTCCTGTTTTTCATGTTTCACCAAAGTGAGAATTTACTTTTGTTTATCTTGCAAAGGTATGAGCTGCGAATTGTAATCTGGAACACCGAAGATGTGATTTTAGAGGACACAAATTTTATCACAGGTCAACAGTCTAGTGATATTTATGTCAAGGGGTAAGTGCATCTTGACCCGCTTTTTCTAAAGCTGTTCGTTAAAAAAAGGCTGCCGTTTCATTAAAAAAAAGATTAACACCAAATAGTAGCCTGGTTCTTTCAAAAGCATGACATTCTCTTAAAACATTAAAGAATACAGTCATCTCTCATGACGGAGGTTGAAAGGTTCCTGGAAATATAACGTATTGTGCTGATCACGATTTCAAAAAGTTTCATGTACAGACGCGCACTATGAAAAAGACATTCATTGAAAACTACCTTCCATTTAGTGCTTACAGTTAGTGCCAACAGCTGGAATTACTCTCTTAAGTGTGCCTGAAAAGAAATATGGAGAAAGGTTCAGGTGAGAAGGGAATCCGGCGTCAAGGCACACACCCACCTTCCAAACCAGGAGGATATACTGTAAAAGTACTTAGGTCTTTCTTCTGAAAGTTAATTGTATAATCTCCTCCCCAGACCCACCATCAGCACACTCACTGGGTTCACACAGCCACTATGCCATCACTCTGCCCAGTGTTATCGATCCAAAGAATTGTGACAAAACATGCTTATCCCAGTAACCACAAAATATACAGTATTAAAAGCGTAGGGGTATGACTGCACATACTGATTTAGACTTTTAAACTATTTAATCAAATGCGTCATTAAAGTATGTTAATATATTTTTTCAAAGATACCTACTGTAACAGTTCAACATTACAATCAAAGAGTGGAGGTTTTTGTTTTCTGCATTAGTACTATTTGTCCAGGTGGTATATCATTTCCTGATGCACCAAGTGACATTATGGATATGTGAGTTTTTAAATTGGGATTAGCACCATACTATGCTTAGATACATACCGCTTGCTCTTTGGTGTTGCATAGAGTATCTTAAAGGTGTTTACCTGTAGATATTAAATACTCCAGTGATACTACTGTATATATTCCTATATACTATATATTCCTATATATTGTTCTCTATTAAAATATAACATTGCTTTAATTCACGTTGAATTCACAAAACCCTGGTGTATTAGCCCATATATGCCAGAGAAACCACAGAGAGTGGTAAACCTGTTGTGTCTAAATGATTAATTAAGAGAAAAGGGTACTGAAGTCAATTTATCCCATTTGGTTCAGGTGGCTGAAAGGCCTTGAGGATGATCGACAAGAGACAGACGTTCACTACAATTCGCTGACGGGAGAAGGCAACTTCAACTGGCGCTTTGTGTTCCCATTCAACTACTTGCCTGCCGAGAAGGTGCTGGTGGTCAACAAAAGAGAGAACATCTTCTCCCTGGACAAGACCGAGCGCAAGCTTCCAGCCGAGCTTGTGCTGCAGGTCTGGGATTTCGAGAGACTGTCTTCTGACGACTTTTTGGGTAAGATGGCAGAGTCAGTTTCTCAGTGGGACTGAGCCAAATGCCAAACAGAAATCTCATGAAGTTATTCGAGACGATCAAACCGAGAATGTGAATGGACACATCTTGTGCGAGACACACCAAATCCAGAAAAAAACAATACCCATTTGTGGAACATTAGTAGATGTTTTCTCAGGGATATTGAGTTGCGGTCAAATCTTTTTCATTCATTCATTCCTCAACATTTTTGTCACATGATCAATCCATCTGCTTAGATGTTAACTGCTCCCCTAATGTGACTTTCCAATAAGAAACTGTCCTATTTGTAAAAGAGTGTGAAATGACAAATAATACTGAGGCTCGGGAATGAAAGTAAAGTTACTATTAGGCTGATGAGGTTACTGAAGGTGGATGACTTTTGAAGGAACCGTTGAACTGGACCTACATGGATTCCCAAGAGGAGCCAAGTCTGCCAAAGGGTGCACTTTGGACATGCTGAAGGACACCACAGAGAAGATCTCAATTTTCCAGCAGAAACGTTCAAGAGGCTGGTGGCCCTTTGTTAAATCTAGTGAACTTACAGTAAGTAAGAGATGAGCAGTTTTTTCCATTAATAGAAATATGTGATATACAGTATGAAGCTAGAAAGATTTCTGATTTCTGCAGTGATTTAGTAATAGTGTCACAAAAAACAGCAGATGCACAGGGAGACAGGGCTTTCGAGCCACACCAGAGTGCAGCAATAGACTCAGAACATAATGTACAGTCATACGAGCTCAGTGCCATTATGTACCACAGAAATATAATGTTGTACAGGTTCAGAAAGTTAAATCAATACCATACAGGTACAGAATATACTCTTTCTCTACAGAATAGGATGAAAAACATCATCATCACTTTTCCTACTAATAAAAATCTTCATTTTCAGTAGTTTG
This sequence comes from Lepisosteus platostomus, assembly GCF_059453375.1. Classification (NCBI taxonomy): domain Eukaryota; kingdom Metazoa; phylum Chordata; class Actinopteri; order Semionotiformes; family Lepisosteidae; genus Lepisosteus; species Lepisosteus platostomus. The sequence continues at coordinate 4,461,055 of NC_142624.1, forward strand.
GTTAAATTCTAATTTTAATGAATCGAGCTGACATATTTGAAGGAGTAGAATGAAGGAGGAATGAACCAGGGAGGCAGCTTCAATGGTAAAGTTGGGATGGAGTGAGTGGAGCTAGAAAAGATGTGTGCATGGTTGTGGGTAGTCAGCGAGTATTTTATACATAGGAGAATAGGGGAGAGGACATTAGAACTTGACCGCCTCTCGAACTTCTGTTAAATAACATCATTCAATATCTTCATTTCCATTTAATTCCAGGGAAAAGTGGAAGCTGAATTCCATCTGGTGACCGCCGAGGAGGCGGAGAAGTATCCTGTCGGCAGAGCCCGGAAAGAGCCAGAGCCTTTGGAGAAACCCAAGTAAGAGCAGCTCCACTTGCACAGTCTGCATTTTCTCAAAAGCTGACTGCAAAGCTTGTCTTAACAGCAGTTAAATATTGTTTTCCTGAACAATCAAAAGCTTTTGGTAAACACACAACCTCTCCCAACATGGAGCACACATGCTGACGTTCAGACTATATCACTACTCACAGCTAGTGCCTGGAGGGCAGACAAACATGCTATGGACCCCAAGAGATTATTCTTCTCCTTATGGAGTTTGATTTGTTTTTCTCTCCTCTTTGTCTGGTGTTACACTGTTACCAATACACTACATTAATGTAGACTGTATTAAATATAGACTGTAGTGTCTTGGTCTGCTAAGTAAGTGCAGTATTTTTGTACGAAAACTCAATTAATGGGCCTCTATCTGATCTATAATGACTAGCTTTGGGAAAGCAAAAAAGATAGAAATCTAGCCTTCTTTTGCTTTAAGGAGTTTAGCACATACACAGTATTAACAACTACTGGCGAGTCAAAAACCTTTTGAGTAATACGGTGAATAGTGCCGTAAATAATGTGAATGTTAATGAGACAGATCGCACTCTTTCATTTATCATTAGTTTCATATTAGTATAGCCATTCACTAAATAGACTTACGTAGTGCGTGCAGGGTTATTTCTTGCATTACTATAGGTCTTTCATCTTGAAATTTCCCTTAAAATCCAAATGTAATGTAGAACTTGCAGTGTCTAGATTAATCATCAATTCGAATTCACTCCCTGACTGGATTATTTGTCTTTTTGTTTTCCTAGCCGACCAGACACATCATTTTCCTGGTTTATGAATCCGTTCAAGTGCTTCTTCCACTTGATCTGGAAGAATTACAAGAAGTACATCATCATCGCCCTTGTCCTGTTGATAACTGCTCTGTTCATTGCTTTGCTCCTGTACACTCTTCCTGGTGCCATTTCCCAAAAGATTGTCAATGGTTAGACTCTGCTTGCTGCCCGTGGAAGGATCCACATCTGCATGCACAGACGTACCCCACTATCTCAACCAACCCATGAAAACTAGTTTCATTTAAGCATCGGCATTCAAGCAAATCACATTTTCTTTCTTTTATCTGCAGATCTGATGTATATTAACTGTTTTTGTTTTGCAAATATGATTTGGAACAAACTTCTGTCTCAGCACTGAAAAAAACGTACGCCATTCTATTTTCCATTCTGAAAGCTGATAGGCAACATGGCTAAAGACCAAAGGACCGATGCAGAGACAGAAGTCTTTGTAGTCTTTACATTTTTTCTAATTTTGGATTCGTTATTATACCAACTTCACAATTTGTTCAAAGCAGAGAATATAGCTTCTAAGTATTTTTGCATTTTTGTGTTCTGGCCGACGATGAATAACATTGTTTCAACTAGTTGTTTTATGCCTTTTTGCAATAAAGGTGAATTCTTGGAATTTCGTTTGGGGATCTCTCAAGTGCGGATGCAAATAATCTCCATTCTGGAATGGAAAACATCTGGTCATTAAGACTGTATTAAGGTGTTCTTTTTCTAACGTGTTTTCAACCACTCTGCAAAACAGCAAGAGCAAAAGCAAAAGAAGGGATACACGTGTAATCCTATACGTACAGTAGGTCAGATCCTATACGTAGCGTAACAGTGAGGGAGTGGGCGGAGCCGCAAGCACCGATAAAAAAGTCAACGCCCCTCACTGAGGAACGGAAGCACCGGTGTGAGGGGAGCAGGAACCGGAAATAACACGCAGAAGGGCAGAAAAACGAAACAAAACAAAAAGAGGGTTGGGCCGCTGAGCATCGTGACATCCAGGCTGGGCTTGCCCTATACAACGGGGTCCAGCCTGGGGAAAAAAGAAGAGCCGCTAGCACGGGGGCGATCAGACTGGACTTTAACAGGGTCAAAGCAGGGTACGTAAGGCCAAAACAAAAGAGAAACCCAGTGTGTGGAAAATGTCTGCCTGCCCCGGTAGAGATATGTGCCGGGATGACAGGCAAAAAGAAAAATAAAGTCGGGTACAGTCCCCTCCGGGACTGCTGGTGAAAAGATACTCAACTTCCAGGGGTGTCCCTGCTCGTCCCTTCGGGGGGGTGTCCAGTGTGCCTTTGTAGAGCCCCCACAGCTGTGGCTCGTCCAGCAAGGACACACTGGACACGCCCCCCGCGGATAGCCACAGTAGGTTTCTTAGGTCTCTAAAAACCACTACCAGGTAACTGCCTACCAAAGAAGGCCATTGTAGGCAAATGGCTAAAACTTAAAGTCAAGAACTCGGCGTGGAATAAAAATTGGTTGGCAGGTATCATACAGGTATCACTACTGATATAACAAGTGAAATTGATCTACAGAAGTCACCTATCAGTGATGGATGCACGAGCCGTGTAATTGTCTAAAAGGGCATTTTGTCAGATAAAGACAATATGTCAGATAAGCATGAATGGTACTGTATAATGCATGCAATTGAATTGCTAAAGCAATTTTATGAATACCCCCAGAACAATGTGTCCATTGAGCTGGATTTAAGAATATTTTCCAAGATACAGTACATATCATCTCCAAGATACCCATAAACAAAAACAGACAACAACAGACACAAGTCACTTCCCCATTGCTAGCATATTAAATAATAATGTTCTTAAATCCCACATTGTGACAGAATAGTGACGGACATCATTTTCACACAAACTATGGCATACAGTAAGTTCAAATAGTGTTGCATTTTTGCTTGGTGGGAGTTCAGTCTTTTGAAGTAGCAGAATGGTCTGCTGGAGGGTTTTGTGTGACTCTGGGCTGGAAGTATGCTCAAAAGATGGCGATCAAATCTTAGCTGGAAGCTGATCATCTTAACAGCTTGTCATACCATGACATTTAATTGTAAGATGTATAAGAACATGTATTTGTGCTGGGATAAATAGCAAAATGTGATGACATACACATCAAAGGTGAGACAAATATATTATACACTTATGCAACCTAATATATTGACAGGAAATTGGATGGAGATTACATTCTCTGGCTGGAAGTGCAATGTCTTCTTCAGCAGTAGTCCTCAGAAAATAAAAATAATATTGGAATACAGTTTATGGAGTTTTTCGTTTCCTGTAACATTTTTTGTTTAATGTACTTGCTAAAATAATATATACTGTTTTGGATTAGTTTTATTCCAAAATAATATCTATTGCACAATAATAAATATGGGACGAGGCACAACACTGCTCAACTTAACTCTTTTAACTAGGGACCACTGTGGGAATCTGTCACTATGCTGCAACAGAGATGTGAAAATATATACTGTAATTAGGAACTGAAGGTCTCAGAATCCTGAACTTGTAAGTGATGGTTCTGGGACAGGCATGGTAGCAAGACTGGATTGGTAGACCTTATTATTAATCATTGCTTTCAGCTTTTGGACATCATGCCACCAACAAAAGAGACATTGCAAGTTTTATAAGAACCTGAAGGGCAAAGCAAGACCTTACAAGGTTAAAATTAGCATATTTATTTACTGCTGACATAGAAGACTACCACAATATACTGAACAGAGACATTACTGTTTTAATATAATTGAAGCTGTTTGAAACAAACCTCCTTAGAGTTGGGGATGAAAAAAGCAAGTTGTTCTTAGAGGTTTCTGTGACAGAAAGGGGAGTTCTGTTTTCGTTTAATAAACTCATTCTTTACGGCACATTAAACACAAATGACCTGTTCTATTAACTTCACAACAAAGCATCAGTATGCGTAGCACTGCCTTTACAATAAATTCAAGTTAAGTGAATTTACCATTTACTTCTGAGTTTTGACATTTCATTTTCCTATACAAAACGTCAGGACCGTTCAAATTTACAGTAAAATGTATATCAAGAAAATGAGTATACAGAGTCAGTACTGAGCATGTAATAGTTTTCAAAATGGTATAAATTTGAGTGCAGCTGCAGAAATATTCAGTAGGAATTAGTATCTCGCTTTAGGACAAAACATTCTGAAATAAAGTTTTACACCTGTTCAGAATTAGATTAAAATAGTTCTTTACAACTACACGTGGCCAGCAGCTATGTCACTCTGCAACTTACAATTGGCAGCCCACTGAAGCTCAGCAGGTGTGAGCCTGGTCAGTACCTGGATGGGAGACCTCCTGGGGAAAACTAAGGTTGCTGCTGGAAGAGGTGTTAGTGGGGCCAGCAGGGGGCGCTCACCCTGCGGTCCATGTGGGTCCTAATGCCCCAGTATAGTGACAGGGACACTATACTGTAAACAAGCACAGTCTTTCGGATGAGACGTAAAACCGAGGTCCTGACTCTCTGTGGTCATTAAAAATCCCAGGGCGTTTCTCGAAAAGAGTAGGGGTGTAACCCCGGCTTCCTCGCCAAATTTCCTCTGCCTCCTAATAACCCCCCCCCTCTATGAATTGGCTACATTACTTTGTTCTCCTCCCCCCCTTCCCACTCCGACGGCAGGCGGAGCGACGCGCCGGTTGGAGTATTCTTGTCGCATTTAATGGCAACGTCAGCGCAAAGATTTGGTTCAAACCACCAAATGGAGACAAGCGGATCCCTGCTGGTGCGGGATTAACGCTAGGATGAGAGAGAGTTCTTTACAACGACACAATTTCCAGCATCACCATTCATTCACTAACATTTCTCAGATCTTTCACTTTTTTGAAGCACCGACTGTTCAAGATGAAGTGTCAGGCAGTTCTACAGGGGAAAAAAGTACAAATGCTCAAGGATTGTCCTGCACGGAGGTGCAAAAACACTGACCATTTTCTTTACAGCAGATGCACAGGGGGATAAAGTCAATAAAGTTTTGAAGTACCCTGTATTATGTGGATAAAACACGTGAGAATAAACAAGCATCTGTCCCAAATCACATACTTTTTTATGCTCTTCAATGCTACCATTTTTTAATTCATTCTAAATGCATTAAATGCAAATGTAATTTACATAAATCTCATTAGATTTATTTGTCGATTTGACGCTTGTCGATTTAACGCTTTTTACTTCAGGAATCTGTTACTTTAGGTTTTCCACTCAGGAAAATCATGTGGCCAACAAAAACATGCTGGTGATTTGTGATTTTGCTGGGGGGGGAAATGTTGCACATTCGCACACAAACACAAATGAGTCCAAAGTCAAAAGTGTTTGTGAATGCGCTGGTGCCTCCTCATTGCTCCTTGTTCCCTGAAGCCCCTGCGGCACTGGGGACAGGGGTAGGGCTTCTCCCCACTGTGAATCCTCCTGTGGGTTTTCAGGTGTGTTAACTGGCTGAAACTCTTCCCGCACTCAGGGCAGTGATACGGTCTTTCCCCAGTGTGGATACGCCGGTGAATTTTGAGGTCCCCGGACTGCTTGAATCTTTTGCCACAGTCGGCGCAGCTAAAAGGGGTCTCTCCGGTGTGAGTGCGCTGGTGGGCTTTCAGGATGTCGATCCGCCCAAAGCTCTTGTCACATTTGTCACAGCTGTAGGGGCTCTCGCCCGTGTGAGTCCTCTGGTGAGTTTTCAGATAGCCTCTTCGGTTGAAGCTCTTGTCACACACTGTGCAGTGATACGGCTTCTCGCCGCTGTGAATCCGCTGGTGGACCTTCAGGTCTCCAGACTGTTTGAAACTCCGACCGCATTCCGGACAAGAATATGGCTTCTCACCTGTGTGGATCCGCAGGTGCGTTTTTAAGGATCCCGCATGCCTGAAAACCTTACCACATTCCGTACACTGTGGGGGGCCTTTTGTGTCTCTTTGGGATTCAGGAACAGATCCAGAGCTGGCATTCTGCTCATCTTTTTCCTGGGGAGTCTTTTGAGTGCTGGTCTCTCCCGTCAACTTGCTATCAAAGGTGATTTTGAGGTGAGAAGCCGCTGGTGGGCTCTCTTCTTCAACAGCTTTAAAAACAGAAGGAGAAGACATTTTGGTAAGGTATTTACTCCTTGAAAAAAATACAGAAGCCTTTACATGACCATTCACAATATTCTTCACTGTAATCCCTTTGTCCACTAACAACTTTGCATCCCCCGAGCTGTTACTGTAGTTATCTCTTTAAAAACAATATTACAAAGATGAGATTTCTCCACAGTGTACTAGGAAAGCTCTATAACTGTGAAGCGCAGATATGTACATTAGAAATTGTAAGGGGTAAATGACTGAGTAACCTTTGGGAAAGATAGCACTTTAAAATCTTTCTGAAAATATACACGTGTAACTCTCTTCAGAGAGAGTCTCTTTCAGAGGAGAAACTAATGTATTTGCGGTTACTATAAGTATTAAACTGGGTGAAACTTACGATACACACTGAGAAAGGTTACATGTGTTGAGGATAAATGAGCACTGTTCTGCTTTGCTCTTACCTAGTGAATTAGTTTCTTACATTTACTTTTAAAACCCTTCTCCCCTATAGGGTATTCGCACGAGGAAAAACATCCTACTTCCAGAGCTACATTCGTTGCTGCTACTCCTACAGTAGCATAAGAGGACTGAGGTCCTGCAAAAAGCAGTTTCAGTTTTCTCATACTGTGAGTCTAAAGCAGAGTTAGCTACTATAACTCTAATTAGTTACAGGAAGGAGACTCGGAGACCGCTTTAGAGAACACGTCAGGGCTGTGAAGATTAAAGATCTCTCCAAGCCCATTGTTTCTCATTTCACCTCTGACGGCCACGACCACTCTAATCTCTACTGTTCTTTTAAATTTTCTCCATTCATTGGAAGTTTCATTTCACACCTCTCTGCACCCATTCTGACTTCACACCTCTCGATTGGCCTCTCTTTCTGTCCCCTGCTCCCGCCTCTCACTCCTCCTCCCTCCCAGCCTTTGTTCTCCCGCTACATTTCTTTTGCCTACTGCCTTGTCTCTCTCACACCTGAAGAAGGCTCCACGGCTGAAACGTTGTGTTCTCTTTCTTCTTTTTTTCAGCCTGGAATAAACCTATTACTTGTTCCTTTACAGCCTACGCATGCTGACACAGCCCCCCACCTGAACTAACTCTTAATTAGTACATCTGAAAGCAAATACATAACAAAATACCTTAATTCATAACACACAGTATATCCCAGCAGTACATTTACCATGCTGCACACTGCTGTTAGATGTTATTCTTGTCTGCTGCAGAATTCACTAAGGACAGCTGTGGAGTGAGGTGTACTTACATGCAGTGCAGCTAACGGAAGCAGTCGGTTCTTTAAGTTCTCCACCATACACCGTCCCAGGAACGCAACATTCATCCTTGACAGATCCCGGCACACAATTCTGGTCACACACCACAGTGAAGCTGCCTGGTAATTTCCGGCCTTCAAGAGGTTCCTCTTTAACGAGAGCAGTTCTTATTTCGGCCACCTCTTCTTTCACTTGGACAGCTCCACCCCAGCGTGCCAGCTGTTCTTCAGTCGGATTCCCGGGGGATCTTTGGGCTCCTTCCTCAAAATCTAGGGAAACCCGGCTCTCCACTGTAAAGAAGGACAGCAGCAAAAGATTAAATGGTTGATCCGAGGTTAGGGGAAAAACGTCAAGGCAGGACTAAAACACGCCAAACAGTTATGTATGGGTTTAATTTATTTCTTATTGCTAGAATATTTTGATTGGTAATCCCTGATCTGGATTTGAATCTGGATGCGTTTATTTATGTGAATTGGATTCGGATTGTCCCTGGGCACACTTCCAGGGTTAACATGATACACTTAGTATAGTAAAGTGTAGTTTGACACAGTACACATACTAATGATAGCAGTATAAAAAATACATTAGTATAATTTCATGACTCAGAAATATTTTCCCCAAAAAAACCTAAGTAACCATCATAATGTTTATTGCTGTTTTACCAATTTCCAACACCAAGGATAAAATATTTCAAATACTTAAATCTGGGTACAAACTGCATTCATAGATACTGTTTGAGAAGTTCATTTAACATACAGCTTTTGTGCTGCGTTCATACAATTTCTACAACAAAGTGCAAGACATAAAACTGGATTATTCCAAACTAGATTATACTGATCTTTCAATAGTACGTTGCTTTCTGAAAACTGAGAAGTTGCAATTTACTCCTAAGAACGTCACAGTGTGGTGGAGACTACTGTAAATTTGTTGTAATAAAAAAAAAACCGTCATGCATACTACCGCCGAGTATACTGCTTTGTATCCTTCTAGCTGGAAAGCCAATGTAATATTTTGACAAACCTTTGGCAGGTGCCCATTCTGTTGACAGTGATGCGGTCGCTTCACAATCTAAAGCAATGAATGGGAGATCCGTTTCTGTTTTAACAACGACGGATTTATGGGCTAAATCCTGGGCGTTTTCCGAATTTCTGAGAAGTTCAATGCACCGCGTTACATCTGACAAACAAATACTGTCCGAACCGGGCTGGGTTTCAGCTAAACCGTGAGGAACGGAGGGGTGGTTCTCAGTCGATTGACCCTTCGCTTGCGTGCAGAAGACCGTCACAAACTCGCCTGTTCTGGCATTTTTTACCAGTGGGACTACTTCATTCGCATTAAAGTAATTTAAATTTGATTCCTGCTCTATCCAAACCCTCCTGTCGCGGCGCTCCTCGTTCCCACTCCTGACGGCACTCATGTATTTACGAAGCGTCTTCATCTGACACCTAGAGATTTCCAGCATTTCCTTCATGCTTTCGTTTTCTTTTTCTTTGACAGTCATTTCTTTTTTCACATCCTCTAGCTTGCAGCCCACAAAATTCGCCATTTCGCCCAGAACCGTATCCACTGCCGTCCTGACAGCCTGATCGATAACGGAGCCCAGCTGGTCTCTCAGCAACGAAACGGAGATGTTTAAGTCCATCTTCTTCTCAAGAGAATACGCTGCTATTGGGTTTTGCAAATCCTGTTATTGTCAATCTATACAAATCTTCGTGTACATTCGGATTATGTTAAAGCGGTTACCCTCTAATTTGCTGTTGTTTTTAACCAGTGAATCGGCAAATAACAGCCCGTAGGGAGGCAAAACTCGAAAACCACGGATTAAAACGTATTTTTTATTTATTTAATTCAGGTATTTTAAAATGTAGCTCTAGAGTTGGAAGAAGTAAAATAAGATTCTTAGCAGACTTCCATTTTAAAGGAAACAGTAACACCACAACGGCTTTGAATTTCCTGTTTCAGCACCACCACAGATAACACCCGACTGCGCTAAACACAGCGTGCGTCCTCTACCGGACACTGGTGCCAATATTTTTTTGTTTCATATACAGAAGAAGAAAAGTCAATAGTTAAGGTCATGTACTGTACATACTGTATTATAAGTTGACATTGTAATACAACATATATTGTAATAAAAAAACCAACATAAAATGAATCAAAAGAACAACCAAATCTTAGCATTGCGTTTTAGGTCACAAAAAATAATCGAATTTATGCAACCAAATTTGTGTAAACCAGTTTTCCAAGGGCATTTTTTTAAAGAATTTGATTAGAAGTTAAATGAATTGATCAAATCTCACAGACGTTTTAAGCACTCTACATTTATGTGCTGCATGTAGTTCTTTAGGGGTACTTAAAACATCAAGAACAATATCCTTACAAGATTTATACAGATCTTTCTACTATTTAACCAAGAACACTAAAGGTCAATATGATCACACATAAAAAATGTCCTTGAGTGTAGCAGAAAGGGCTCACGTGGCCAGATGTACTACACGTGTGATAGTATGTTATAGTTGAGGGAATTCAATAAAAATCCTATCCTCTTTCTTGCAGAGTGTTCCCATTGGTTAGCTTGTGTGGTTGTAGTTGTATGGATGACAGATATTCGGGCCTTCAAGGATATAGCACTGGAATAACAGAAATAATAGAATAATAGGAAATGGCACTGGAATAATAGAAATAATAGGAAATATGTCTTTTTCCCTTGGGGGTGGGCATAGAAGAGCACTTGGATGGTTTTTTAAAAGTTATTGCATTATTGCAAGTTGAATTATTGTCCAAATCAGTTTGTTTTTATTTATTCCACTTCCTGTATTTTGCCAGCATTTGTAGGGGTTATTCATTTTTAATCTGTATCACCTTGGGTCAGAAACTATGCTAAACAAATTATTTATACATATAAATAATCCATATACAGGGTGCACTAATGAGGTTTCCTAACCGCCACATCGAGAATACACATACCGGTTCTATTCTAAGCTTCTGTTATTAACAGCTTCAATGTCCTAATTAATAAACACCAAGTCAGGCAACACTACTGGTCACTTACAGCACACGACTGACCTGGCCATGATCTGCATATTCTTCAAACTTACATCTTTGACAGCGAGACTTGTTTATGCAGTAGTCTTCTTGTCAGCAGAGTATACATGAGTATACACCTACTGTATGAGCTTAAAAGAAGTAAAAAAACAACTATTGTGCCATCTTCTCTGTTAGTAATGTTTGTTTTCCTTGCTGTATTGTTGGATTGGATTGTGTCAAAAAAACACCTTTCCCCCAGAAGATAAAAAAGCTTGAATGGAACTGTGGAAAGTGCAATTGTCTTTTTTCTCTTTTCTCTGAGTGTTCAAGTCCTGTGTTCAACCAGTGCTTGTAAGGTGCAGGGTGCAGACAAGGCGCGTTGAACTGGGGTGGCTTGCTCTGCATTTATTCACATCATAGTCTCCTGGCCTGGACGTCTAGGTGTGTCGAGTGTCTCAATTTGCCCTCTCTCCTATACACAAAACACATACAGTATCTAATTAATATGCCTGTGAATTGAAAGCCCATGGCAAGAGTTTGAAAGTTAAATCAGGTTCTTTCGAACTGTTGCTTGTCGGGCAATTCAGACGCCATTCCTTTTTGGGGCAAAGCACTGTATACAGCCATATAGGTCAGAAAAAAATGTTTAGAAAACATTGAAAGGACTATATTCCTACGTATCTTTTCAGCCCTAAAACACAGCTATGCCATCAAAAACTGTCTACGTTGTATGGCAATAAAATCCTAACCCTAGCTTCAGGATTTGCTAGTTAGGGTTAGGGTTCAAATATTTCTCGAAGACAATCTTCTAAATATTCCACTCATTAGACTGGAAAATTTCCTTCTCTGAATCAAAATATGAGTCTGAAAAGACAATACAACACTGCCAAAACCAAAAGAGTGTCAGGAATGGTCAAATTAATTGTTGAAAGCTATTCGTTC